>NC_143549.1:28232500-28857916 GCF_054136105.1 Typopeltis vanoorti
CTGAGGTCTTGTTATACGGTATGTATTTGACTGTCCTGTAGTTGGCATCGAAATAATGTTTTAGCAAAGCTGCACAGTGACATAAATGTTTTGCTGTCAGTATTTTATGTTCTGACATTGCAATGTATATAAGGTCGTTATTTTCTCTTTGTTCTCAAAAGATCAGTTTTATCATTTTGTACTGTAGCGACATTAATCTATTTAATTTGTAGGGTGCACAGAAAGCATACGTTGTTATAACGTATCTTAGTATATTTTGGCTTCGTATGGTAATGTTTTTAGGCGTATGGAAACTATGTCTCCCATAATGTATAACAACACATCTCCTAGGAGATGTGTTTTACATTTATGGGAAATACTAAGGAAAGTGATCAGAACTTAATCCATCTTTATCACGAGTTGCCTTGGTGTTGCACCACCACCATAAGTCTTGAACCACGTTCAGGCGCAAACTTGACTTACTTGTCTGTTTGCTTACTTGGGAAAAAGGATTAAAACCTAGCTTATAAAATTACTTGGAATCTTTGACATATATTATACCCAAGGTAAACAACTTTTCATATATATATATATATATGTGTGTGTGTGCCACAATTGTGTATATATATATATATATATATATATATATATATATATATATATATATATATATATATATATATATATATATATATATATATATATATATATATATATATAGAGAGAGAGAGAGAGAGAGAGAGAGAGAGAGAGAGAGAGAGAGAGAGAGAGAGAGAGTTTGGAAGAACAAGTAATTGTCACTGGAGAGTACTAGGGGACCAATACCAAGACAGTTCATGACACATCCTGAAAAACAGAACCCTTCAGAAAACGACACTCTTAGGAACAGTTCACATTTTACTTGTTCTTCAACCTTCTGGTTCTGTCCACTGCTGGACGAAGGTCTCCCCCATGGTTTTCAAGATCACTCGGTTTTCTGCCTCTCTCATCCATCTCACTCCTGCTACCTGTTGGAGTTCATCCCTCCACTTTCTTCTCGGTCTTCCTCTCCGCCTTGCTCGATCCATTGGTCTCCACTCTGTTATTTTTCTAGTCTATCTGCCGTCATTGCATCTGGCTATATGGCCAGCGCATCTCCACTTAGCCTGTTTAATGTATTTTACAATATCCGTGACACCTGTTCCGTGACACAAACAGGTGTCACAAGTGTCACATCAATTAAATATAGCTGTAAGCTGTATTTCATTGATTCCTAAGTCCTTTGGCTAAGGCTCGAATTAGGAGGAGGAGCATGAATTCCGAAGTTCTAGGTGTGCATGTCACACCCAAAAAATTCACGAAGAAATAAATTTTGAGCATTTTTTTAAAAATAAATTTAGTTATTTATTATAAATAGTCATGAATTGTTATAAATATCAAGACATTCAGAGTGTGACTAAATCAGATAAAGCGAGCGATGCTGTCGAAGCACGGGTAGATTAGTCATATATGTAGAGAGAGAGAGAGAGAGAGAGAGAGAGAGAGAGAGAGAGAGAGAGATGCGATTTCCTGCTTTGAGTCTACGACGATGCATCAATGTTCATTTGTAATGGATAAAGGTGAGCGGTGATTATGCAGCATATTCTGGGAATTCGCGCTGACTGAAATTTGCGAGTCAATTAAAGGCATGCGTGCTGTCAATAGCACAAGTACGAGTCCTTATTTTAAATTTTGACCAAACATAAAAATAAAAAAATCGATCTACTCTTTTATATAGTTTAGTTCTGTACGTGAAACTTTCTATATAATGCTGGTGTAATTCTCCATTGCTCTGATGCGCCATGAAAGAATTAAACAAAACATTGAGCATGCGTAAAAGGTTTTCTTCAATTGAAGTTGAATATTTTGTATAATGAAAGGTGTATATAATATTGTTTGCTGAATGTGATATTTAAATATTATATGAGTGAGGATAGCGTTTGGAATACAATAAATTAACATAACAATTGCTGTTTAATGCACAATGCATTTTATTATACATTCTTTAATCCACAATGAATTTTATTCATTACAAGTGACTTGTAATTAATGATATCGAATTTGTTAATTGAAATTTGACTGTGGAGTTAAATTAATAAAACCCTAACGTTAAAACATAAAATAATAAAACTGAGTGCATACTACTAAAAACAAAAGCTAAGTGTTATAATGAGATGCATTTATCTCCCTTATGGCTTTCATTGGAGGGATGACATTGAATCAAATTACACATTCCTGGTAATTAATTGCACTTTCCTTCCATTTTCCAAATAATTTCTTCTTCTTTTTTTTTTTTTTTTTTTTTGGTTCGAAGGCAAATAATTTATTTTATCTGAGGGGTATGAGTTTCGTGACATTATCAATTAATTCCGAACAATTACTCTTTCAGGACTTCTGTTATCACCTTTTGAATACGTCATATTGTAGTCAAGTTGCACGCGAGATTGCCAGTCATAACGTATTGCGTTTAGAGTACATTAACACATGCATCTAATGTGGTTGCTACGAGACAAGCAACCGAACACAGATCACATCTACGATACTTGCAAGTGGCGCTATGATAACAAATCAACTGGCATAAGTATACGTCTGGGTTTATTCTTGAGGATAATCAGCAAAGTCGGTAAGAAAGACCAGTAGGAAGAGAGACGATTCGAGGAAGCGGAAAAGCTGAAGTAGATAAAGACGTAGATTTTTTCATTTTTAATCACCAACAGGTGTTTATATTCACAGTGTGTACTCAGAAGTAATGAAATTCTTTCGAGTTTCGAGTTTTAGAATCTGTTTTTTTTTTAATCGAAACTTAATGTATTTAATGAAAATAATATTTATAATTATGAGTAACGTTAGGGTATAAAGTTGTGACTACAGTATTAGTAAAGGAATCAAATACATGGTGGAGTGTTGTTTCATTGTCATCAACAAATGATCCACTAGGATCAGTTGCTTGCAAGGATGAAATGCAATGCCAAATCAATCTATCAGTTTGATTTGGCATTGCATCAAAGGTACAATCATAAAGTCATCATGGGTGGCTTTAATTATCGGAACATTGATTGGGTGACAATGAATCAGATGAGAAGAAGAAAGACAAATTCATTGAGCTGTTTGTGATAGAGAGTGTTAGACCTGATTAATAGTGCCACCACAGAGAGGAATTCAATTAACCACCTTACCGGCCATTAAAGATCAAATACGCATCCTCAAAAGCTTCGTATCCATCATAAATTTCAATGTAATATCAATGGTATTACAATTTTAATATGCACTTCGTATCCATTTTCGTATTGCGTTTACCGGTAGCGTGGTGGCTTGACTACTTCTACAGTAGCGAAGAAATTGATCCGAACACTGACATTTTAAAGAAAAA
The DNA here is from genome assembly GCF_054136105.1 of Typopeltis vanoorti. Classification (NCBI taxonomy): domain Eukaryota; kingdom Metazoa; phylum Arthropoda; class Arachnida; order Uropygi; family Thelyphonidae; genus Typopeltis; species Typopeltis vanoorti. The sequence continues at coordinate 28,235,868 of NC_143549.1, forward strand.
TTTTAATTTCGCAAGAAAATAAGTACAAAAATTAAACTCCAACTTGGTCTTATAACTTATATGTGGTCTATGTTCATTAATTCGCTTAGGTATGGACTCTACTCTACTGAGGAAAATGCATTCTAGGTTTGATCCCATGATATCGGTTGCTAAATGGGAACGATATTGACAGTATATGGAATCTTATCGCAGCAGTGGCGTAGTTAGAGCTTTTGCCGTCCCCTCTCAATATATACCAAAAATACTACAAAACGTCAAAACGACGTGTAGGGAAATAAATTAAAACTATGTTTATTTTTGAAGTAAAACTTTAATTTCAACATTCTAAAATGTTATTTTTCTTGCTTTGTTAGCAAAATCGTCGAAGCCATTGGCGAAGTCTATTTCATCACTCAGTTCCTGTACTATAAACAGTATGGCAGGATTTCTTAAACGCGAGGTACTCGTTGTTGATCTTAGGTAATTCTTAATCAATTTTAATTTAGAAAAACTCCTCACACAACTAGTAACACTTACAGCAATTGAGGGGAAAATTCGCGGTAGTATTACAATATTTGGAACTGAGTTCTCGAGACTGTATTTTAGAATAAACTGCAAAAGTTCACGGGGCTGTCCTTCCACGTCTCTGTTTCGTCTTGCGTAGCAGCAACAGAAATAAAACTCTGAAGTATTTTTCTCTCAACGAGGAACTTCATTATTAATGTCATCGTGATCATGATTTAGTTGACATTCGTATTTATCATTCAAAATATTCGATGGAGTAAGGAAGGAATATTTTTCAGTAAGAACATGAAGCTGTTGAAATGACGTGGTGATTTCTTGGATCATTCTGTCCAAAGAAAAAACATTTCTCTCCTCAACTCAGTTTCGTATAACAATTCACCATCTCGTGATTCTTCACCTGCCATCAGTTTCTTCTTTCTACACCGACGATTCATGACTATCCCCAGATCATCGCAAATTTTTTTTTTCGTAAGTTACTGAATTGTTAACTAATTCGTCCCTATTTTCAATTAAAAATGCTTTTAAGGCTTCGCGGTTTATGTAACATTATTGTATATTCAATCCTTTGATTTGGAGGTAGACCTGTGTTGTTAATTTCCAGAAGGATAGATTCCCACAGGCCAGAAAGCACAGGAAGGAAAACGCTTGTAACGCAACAAGCAGAACGCCAGCATCTGACCTGGTAACTCTATTTCCTTCTTCACCAGTTAAATGTTCTACAGTACTTAAGATTTTCGGGTAATTTTTTTACAACATTCACAGCATCTCCCCGTGCACTACACCGAGTTTCTACTACTCGCTTGACACTTTGACCACTGACTGAAGTAAGAATATCCCAGCGATGGGTTGAGGAATTAATAAACGCGAACACACGCTCCACGGTAACAGAATTCAGAGTAAGAGAAGTTGCGTGTACACCCGCCAAATTCAGCGAGTGATTTGTACATGCGACAAATTCTGCTTTTCCATTAATTTCCTTGATGCATCTTTGAAAGCCAGTATGTTGACCAGCCATCACAGCGGCATTATCATATGCTTGTCCTCCACAATTTTGAATATCAATTTCGTCGTTTTCTAATTTTTGCAAAATCATAGTTGAAATGTTCTCGGCGGTTTTTACCTTTTGTTTCAATGAAATCAACAGATGATTGCACAACCTCCACTCTATTTCCATCGATCATAAGTAGCGTAAAACTTGGCTCGTTTTCATCCTTATGAGAAATATCAAGGGCTGTCGATATCAGGGGCTTCTATAATTCAATCGTCGTGTCATGCGTTTTACTGTTTTATTTTTAAGAATTTGAATTATAGTATGATAGGGAAATGTAACCGTTTTGTTATATTTATATTTTATTTATTTTATTTGTAAGTATATTCGTTAAAAACTAATTATTAATTAAGTAATAAAAATTACTAAATCAACATAAATAAAAGAATCGTTGAAAAATGAAATTGTGTCTCACGTGAAAACTCCCAAAAAAGTGCCGCCCGGGTGGACCGTCCCCTATCGTCTCCCCCTAGCTACGCCACAGTATCGCAGCCTTCTAAAGTGGCAAAATGACTTCCTTATTCTTACAAGTTCTTTTCAACATGGTATCTGAACTTCAACTAAAGCTCCAAGATCCCTAGCTTTATCAGTTTCTGCTAGCGTAATCTCACTATTATAATATGATATTGGATATCAAATCACACTGAAATGCATACTTTTACATTTATTAACCTTGAAATGAAAGCCATTTTCGCATACCTACAATTCCTGCTTATTCAAATCATTCCACAGGTACTGCATGTCAGTTGAATTCCTGATTACCCTACCTATCTTTGCATCACAAGCAAGTCGCTATATGTGATGGTAAATCCTAGTGAATCTTTCCAATGTCATTAATGTGAAGATAATAATAATGGACCAATGACTGACTTCTGGGATACACCACTAGTCACCTTATGCCTTGCACACTCATCATATATCCTCCAACTTATGCAATAGATTTCCATGTTAAATCTTGTCAGAAGCTTTAGCAAACACCAAAAGTATCACGGCATATCCATTCCATTTTTCTAACTCAACGGTAGCATTATTATGAAATATAAGCAAGTTACTCAATCATGACCTTCCGTTAGTAAACCATTGCTGTTTATTGCAAAGTATAAATTCGAGCTATTTCTGCATGCGATCTCTTACCATTTTTTTTTCTTCAAAATCTTTACCCCCACTCCAAAGATACTTATAAGGCGAGAGTTAGACTCGATTCTTTGCCAACCCCAGTTCAATGGGATTATCATACATTCTTTCCACTTCTGATTAATTTTCGCTGCGCTTAGACTCGATTTATATAGCCAATTAAACGGCACACCTAGTTGAGCTTAACACACACTGTTAGATCATCTCCTTGCTGATATCCCATTAGTTCACATTCAGTTTATGCAACAGAGCCCTGGATACTTTCTTGCACGCGCAGGAAAGATTGCAGCAAAGAAGCCATTTACCATAACTCGTCGAACGACCAGACTGAGAGAGAAAGAGAGAGAGAGAGAGAGAGAGAGAGACGATGATTCACTGCAAAAGATAGAAGACAAATCATAAAATGATAATTTGGGAAGTTACGGTGCAGTGGATAGAGATATATGTTTCCATTGCTTCTATACCACGGAGAGAATGTTTGTCAGGAGATCTGCTTTGGATCAAGACGTGGTCGTAGTTTGATGGCTGATTTTTATCTCCGTTTGTTAATGTTCTGATAGGCTTTCTCCGTACTGTGGAGTAAACGTCAGATGAGTATAAAAGGGCGCAAAAGATGCAGTACGATGCTGGGTTTCAAAGACAACTATAACTATGGAAGACTTCTTAGTATCTAGGTTACCGTATTTAATCGAATATAATTCGCACTTTTTTCCTCAACATTAAAGTTAAAAAATCCTGGTGCGAGATATTTATTGCGGTGATTTTTCGGAAACTAAAGATTTTCAGCAAAAAACTAAATCGATTTATAATTAAATCTTCAGTATTCATTATAATTTATAATTGCTCACATTATTTATAAATTGAATGCATTTAAATTTTAATTATCAACATTATTTACGCGATCGGCTGCTCACCTTCATCCAGCGATATATTTGAATCTTTAGCGACAATGCATCTGTAATTAATTAAAACAAACAGTTTCATTATTGTTTGTCTTGTCCTTTTATCTTTTCGGAATCATAAGATCTTGGAGTTAAAAACCAGCATTGTAACTTGAACGTTTCTCCATATTTCAATAATTTAGAAGACTTGAGATACGTTATGAACAATCCTTCACGAATGATTGATGACAAGTGAAAGCGGAGCGCGAAATGGACAGCAAAGGTAGGCCTGTAGAAATAGCACAGTTATGAAAACATGCATATGATTGGTGCAGTATTACAAAATATCGCGCGACTCAACAACCAATGCAAGCCAACATTATTGAGTTGAAATGCGGATTCTCTTCAACCGAATTCCAAAATACTTAAAGATGCCATAACAACATTCACTATTTATTTCTTAAAGTTAAACTTTTTTTCGTGTGCATAGGTATATGCGAAACTTTTTAATTCCTTTTTTCGTAAAGTAGAATCAGGGGGTGCGAGATGTACGCGAGAGCAAGCTATAAAATAAAATAGCACAGCAGGCATATGGTGTGTTGCTGGTAAGTTATGACGCAATTTACATTGGTCGACTTTTCTGTAAAGAATGATATTAGAAAGTCAGCTTTATGCGTAAGCGATGTAAGAATAGTTCCACCTGTGGAAAGAGAGAAGTTCTTGCATTGGCTTTGGCGGGGTACTAGGACGTTATAGTTTCAGTTTGATCAGCAGGAAAGTTAGTATTCTACACTCTTGGCATTTTTAAAGGTGAATTTCGATGCGATGAACTGCAGCCATCGCGTGTTGCAGTATACACCAAGTATGTATGCTGCATCTGACGTTTTTGTTTCAGATCATTTGTGAGATGGCATTTTCCCTCCTTTGGACTTACTTGATGCACTCGTTACAAGTAAGGATGTCGTAATGAGTGAATCTTAATGAAATAAATGGAATGGGAGATTTAAGCTTGCGTTCCAGCAAGAATTATGTCAGTTATTCCTTCTGAATATGTATTTAGATAAGGGAAACGGTAATCATATCATCTGAAGATTGGTTGGAGATTTTAAAATTATGGCAGAATATTTCTTGTTCGAATCTCGTCAGGATATTTCTTTCTGATTTCTGGGGGGGGGGGAGAGAAATACCTTGCCTCATATTTTTCTTATACATCATGAAGAATATCCCATGTAGCACCAATGCAACGCCAAAGCACACATGGAACTGAGCGTGGCTGGGAGAAAGACATTCCTTAGGAAACAGACAGAGAATACCAATAAATATCTTTATGGTCTGAATTGGTTTGAGTTATCCAAAAAGAGTGTTGACTACCAATAAAAAAAATAAAAAGAGTTGGCATTCATAGTGGATCGGGAAGACGAACTTATTAAGAAAATATTAATGGATTATATCCTAATTCCAATAAAAAGGGATTTGAATTTGTTTTAATTTTTGTTTTATTTCAATATTTAAGCTTTTCCCACTTCTTACTTTCATTGTAAATGTCCTGTAATTTATCTTTCATCATTCGAAAGATAGCGAAAAATAAGGATTGTGAAAGAAAGTAAAAGGAAAGAGAATACCAGTAAATTTCAATAAATAAATAAATAATAAAAAATGCTACTAGGTTAAAGAATGAGACAGGAATACATTAGAATGTCTAATCTATGCTACGAATAAAGACCAGATCGCAATCAGTATGATGATGATGATTTTAACTCCGTAATATTCTGATTACACGTTTCTTCTAATGGAAGAGAGAGTCATTTTTTAAATGGATTTACTTTTCTCTACCTTTCTCAGTCCCAACTCATTTTCTTGATTCTTTGATTTTTTTTGTTTTTGTTTCCTTTCTTATAGGCATTTTCTAAATTATAATTATATTTTGCTGGAATTGCTTGCGTTTTAAACTTTAATTAATATTTCTGTTATGATTATGTACAAAGCCAAGAGTTCCTGTTGAGTTCAAAGGTTAATCTCGTTAACATATGTGGAGGAGAAAAACGTTCTATTTTCTAGCTCTAATCACCCACTAGAGAAACTTTTTGTAGCTTTTTTTTTTTCTCCTGGGAAAACTCATGCTTTCAATCCTCTCTTATCTAGTACGGTAGAGCTTACGTAACTCAGTCGGTATAAACGAAGCCCTTTGGTGACAAGGACCTGGGTTCGATTCCCATCGCTGACGGGAGGAATCTTTATTTGGTCTCTTTCGACTAAAGGTGAGTTACCCGATCTCATACGAAGATAGATGTTTTTTTTTTTTTTTCACCCGGAAACTCGGGTTTTTTTTCGTCCCTCAGAACAGGCAATCCGGCCCTGTGGACACACGTCTACAGACATAAGACATTCCTGGATAAAGATTAACCAACCTATTCCGTAGGATTTCGATTTCGAATGCCTATACGGTAAAGTGTGGGTCTGCGCGTAAGCCTAAATTAAGATAAGATATGATAGGATGTAGTACGCTATAGAGGCGCACTGTAATGTTGAGAAATAGATACTGGCTCTCTTCCAATTTTCCCCCGCCCATCCAAAAATTAACTTAAAAAAATTGCTAAAAGAGTACCTCTTACTAGCTATGAAGAATATAAATCCCTAGAAAATATAGAGTCACAGTTCATTTTAAAATCTATCAATATAAATGTGAAGCAAAGTGATATTCCCACAACTACTACCCATTACTGAGATGCGTTCAGTAGGGCACTCAGGATTTAATCTTGGGGGGGGGGGGCGAGTTGAGTAGACGATTTGAGAATACACACTACGCATCGCATACGACCTATGACTGAGCATCTGCAGTGATGGCTAATTCATAAGTAGTATAGAAATAAAAGGCATGACACAATACCGATTTTTTAAAAAATGAATTTTAATTATGAAAAGATTCTTCGAAAGTTTTCTAGTGTTTTTTACTTTTTCTTTTGGAGGCCAGCCCCCCCACTGTGGGTGCGCCACTGGATGCGTTAGTGGTTGTGGTGATGCTTTGTTGCAGAAAAGTTTGCTAAAAAACCTGATAGATTTCTGTGGTTTTGTAGTTGCGCATATAAACGCGGGTATGCAGGCTACATCATTTGAAGAGTAAAACTAATTTATGTAGTACCTTAAACTCTACTAGTTTGATAAGTCATTGGATTTATATTGCTAGGAGAAAGACGTTAAAGTAACTGTTTATAACTTGGCTAGAAAAGAATTTTTCTAGTTAAGAGAAATCCAAAATGAAAATGATCACATTGTGTAAAGCTCCTTCGGTCACACTGTCAAATTTTGAGTCACACATTGAGTCAAACTGGCGACCTTTGCATGTTAATTTCAAGGTGGGGGGGGGGGGAGGCCACCACTTCTAAATCCGGAAAATATGGTAAGTGTTCGAACACTGTGAGTGGAGAGAGGGGATTTCGAAGTGAGAAACCGTTTCACTCTTAACGCACAATGTAGGGGCGCACTGTTGTGCAGCAACAGACAGATCTTTGTTTGCTAGTTCTCCTTTCTCATGCGTTGATTCGGGAGTTGCACGACACTGAGATAACACTTACTATTAGCCGTCTGGCCCTAGGTAACACATTCCTTATGGACAATTCCACGAATATTGAAGAAAATCTTCATTCTTCATAACATACTTCATTCGTTCTTCTGTTCGACAAACCATACAATGCTCAGCTTCAATATCATCTTCGGCACGTGCTTTTAACACACACACGCACGCACGCACGCACACACGTCCAGGTCTACCTGCCTTCTGTAATTGATCTCCATACATCCTTCAATGGGATGAAGATAACCTAAATGACCAATCTTCAATACTACCAACACAATTTAACTTTTTTTTCTCTTTTTTTTTTTAAATCTCAGCTCGCCTACCATCTCTCATTACAATACGCAAAACACCAGACATTATCACATCTTATACCTTGTACAGATTTTGGCCTCTATATTTTTTGGAATTGATAGGAAAAAGGAAACCCTAGGCATTCTTTTTCGCTCAAGATGTTATTTTTCATCCATTCACTTTAACTGTATGCAAATCCCAAATTCGTACATACTTAAAATATTGTCCACATAGTGCGATAGCGCAGCCAAAATATTTCTGAAAATTCTCGATGTTGCCCGTGGAAAAGAGATTCCGGAGGAGAGATGACCCATCCCTCGCTAATTCATTTTGACATACTTTTGCCGATGCACTATTTCTGCACTGCGTCTTTTTCCATGCTATTTCAGCATGGAACTAGAAAGACAATGATCATTCTTCTACTGGCAACGATCATTCTTCCACTTTCTGTCGGGCTTGTTAAAACAAGAGCTGCAGGTGTCCATTATCTCTTTTCAATCCGACTGCAAAGAACATCGAAAACCTGCTTCTCTCCATCCTCATTTTCTTCGAAGTGGTTTCCAATAAATACAACTTCTAAGATTTCTTCTTTACATTCCATTATCTACACTCCACACACTCAATATTGGATCGATATTGAGCTCAGTTGGTTGAGACCACCCCTTTGGTGGAAAGATCCCAGTTAATTCCATCTGTAACGTGAGAAACTTTATCAGGTGTCTTCATTCAAATGGTGAGTTGGCCGATCTCATACGGAAATGGCAAAGCAGCCAGAAGAACACACGCACTACGAAAATAAGAATTAACTACCCTATTCCATCGGATTTGGTTTCGAAAACCTACAAGTAAAGTATGGGTTTAAACTTATGCGTAAATCAGGAAGAAAGGATTTTTTTTTTTAAAGCATGAGAGTTTTTTCTACTTTCGAGAACTTCATCTGATATAAATATACACAGGAGAAAAGATCGCTTGAAAAACGAGGATTATTTTTTATATATAAAACCCACATACGAGAGGTTTTATATATTGAGACTTAGAGAAAAAAAAGAAAGAGGGTGAGAAGTTGGTCTGTTGATTTGCCAGTGAACCTTATGTGAACCGGATATAATCGAGCATTCGGTGATTAGTTTTTGATATGCTACAACAAATGTGAGAATAGTACTCTAAGGTTGAGTGGAATTGGAATTTATAAGAGTTAGGAATTGGGCAAAAGAGTATAGAACGAAATAAGAATACAGATTTTTGGAGGGTGAAGAGGTTATGGATGTGAGGCGGTTATATCAGAATAGACTAGACGTGAAATTCAGCCAAAATGAGAAATCTGATGTTGACTGGTGAGGCGGAGAGTGTTATCGAAAGTGTGGTGAGAGTGAGGCATGACCTTTATCTTCCGCGAAATGAGACAGGATTGCGGATTGGTAGAAATGAAATTTATTAAATTAACTTTATCCTATTTGAGAATGACTAAAACAACGGTGTTTGCGATATAGGCCGAAGAAGTAATTGAGCTTGAGTTGGTATATGATACTAAAAGAATACACTTTTTAGTCTTTCATCCCCACCCCACCCCACTCCCCTCCCGCAGGACGATTCCTGCCATCAGCGCAATTGCTGTGATAATGAACGATGTCATTCTGAAAACTTGACACCATTCATTACTGCATAATATTGCTTTAGGAACGAAATGTTTTCAATTTAAATTAATGTCCATTTATTTCAATTTATTAATGGCACAGGAAATTTTAGCAAAGATTCCTCGTGCAAATTAATTCTTCCACTCGAAGCATGACTAAATCTCACTGTATGGTACTGACGATGGGAAAAATAAAATAAAAGAAACAAGAATGAATTGATCGATGGAAAGGCGGATGAATGATCACGAAAGAAAAGAGAGAGACAGAGAGAGAGAGAGAGAGAGAAAGAAAGTGGAGCAACTAAAGCAGATTAGAGAATGATGCTATCTGGGTTGTACCCGGAAGAAAAGTCATAAGAATGAAACTCTGAAACCAAAAAAAAAAAAAAAAACTAGAGTAGAGCAGGAAGTTGAATGTTAAATGAACGAAAGCAAGTAGTGTGTAAACGTGTAGGTCTGAGAGAGAGAGAGAGAGAGAGAGAGAGAGAGAGAGAGAGAGAGAGAGCAAAAAAGAAAAAAAGAAAACACTTCTCCACTCTCTTACACACACACACACACGAGCGCGCGTGTGCAAGAGCGATCTAGAGAGAGAGAGAGAGGGGGGGGGATAAGAGAATAAATGGGGGAAACAACAGTGATCAAAGAAGATTGAGTCCCGGAAGAAAAGTTGTTAAATTATAAGATTAAGAACATTTGGCTTATGGGATTTTAACTCAATGTCGTCGTTTCTATGGCAACGCGAAATCTACAAATCAGATGTTTCTTAATATAGCGCCGTATCTTCTACCCCTTTATAGCTTTATGTATTAAAAGTCGTTATCGACCTTTGGCCGAGTTCATACAAACTAAGCGGTATTAGAGAGAGAACACGGACCACAGTAGTCACGTGCCATCGTCAGACAATAGTTAAAATCGACTTTACACGACACCGCAGCCGTCTGTCACTTTTTTTGACAGTCTTCACATATTCGCTAGTGCGACAGCCGTCGCTAAGATCCATCATTCCCACATTCTTCACCAGGACAAAGTAAGTCTGACCAACCTTAGTATTAATAATTAATCAGTATATGACGAGTTTATGCTTTTTCTGCTCTCTTCTGAGGAGACCAAAAAGCCAGAAGTTGCTACCTTGATTCCTTACGAATTACAAAAGGTGCTGTTCGCAACAGGATAGTTCTAACTCTGGGCAGAAATGTGCCTTAAAACTGTTCGTATTTTATTCTGGTGGTGTCTTAAATAAGTTAATATCGATCACAGTCTTGAATATATTTTTTTTTTTTTCGTTTCTTATGTCTCAGCTGTTCGTGAAACGAAATGTGACGAATTCCACTTGGAAGGTTAGCTTCAGATGTTCATCTGAAGAGAAAGTGCAAAATAATTCACCAAGCAAGATGATTAGACTGTTTTTATTGGTAAGGAAACCTGATTATGCAATCGAGAGGGAATAAGTAAGTAACTAGGGTTCGACAGGCATTGCTATATCCAAATCCTTATCATGGGACAAAATTATATTATATTGTATATTTTAGTGATTTGGACCGTTTAGGGACTATTTGGACCAACATATAGCAAAGAAAAACCTGTTTTGTCAAAAAATACTTCGCTATTCAAGTTTAACCAACTTTATTGTCTGATACAAACTTCAAAATATATCTAACCGCGAAAAATTCACTTTCGTTTAATCAAAGCTTAGTTTAAAATGCATTTCAGTGAAGTTTAGTAAATTTAAAATAATATGCACATGTTTACAGCTTGCTTGGTTGTATATGTTTTAATGCGTGACTCTTCCTCCAATTCTCAGTTCATACACAATAATTGGCGCTCCTAGGCTTATTAAGTTATGTCAATGATTTATTTTTATCCTTCCCCCTTGTCATTTAGCTTCGTATCCGTTTCTCCCATTACCGAGTATATCAACTTTATTTAATTATACGCACGCTTTTAAACGTTTTGTCAAATTTATTTAATTTTTTTAAGATTAAAATGTATCGTATACTCATAAGCACAATGTGAACACTTAATGGAACAGGGGTTTTTTCAAAGTAAAATATGCGAAATTTGCTACACACCTCACAGGGCAACTAGAACCATTCGGACTTGGAAAAAAAAAAAAAAAAAAAAAAAAAAACATGGCGCCAAGATGCATTTGTTGGTGTATAAATATCTTCCAAACGTATGTATATAGTGATTTATTTATGTTAATTAATTTATAAAAATTTAGCATTTTAAAAAATTAGTCTTTTCCAGACTTTCGTTTATGTAAGGAAAAAATAAATAAAAATAAAACAGACGCAAATACATTATAGAAACTGTAAGTAAATCCATCAAAATAAATAGTATAATGTGAATGACAATGCATTGTCTACAAAATCGCGAGAAATGATATACAAAAAACGTTCTTAATAGGAAAATATCTGGTAATCTCTTTTCAAGTACTTTGAAAAAAAAAAAAAAGTTTTTTTTTTGTTTAGTAGTTTTGTGTATTTACGCTATTTTCTAAAAAAATCTCCCTGCCGGGTTCTTTAAACTTAAATGTAATTCGTGCAGATGTCTACCACTTCCATTAACGACTGTGGCTTGTGTATTTCGAATGAAACACGTAGCGTGAATGTTAAGTTTTTTAATTAAATTATTCTCCTTCTCTACTAATTTGATACCAGTTTAGGAAATCAATTCTAACTATTTTTTAGCTTTCATCAACAAAATTGATTTTCTGCCCTGATTGCGCACTTAAAAATACTCAAGTGCGAGATATGGTCACATTAGAGATTGTGCTATTCAAGAAGTAGTAACTCATATCGAAGAAACCGTGTTTGATGTTCACTTTAATAAGAAGGAAAAATGAAGCATCAAGGAAAAAGCTTTGTCTTTGTGAAGAAAAAAAAAATCTAAAATCTTAGGTGATTTTTAAATCTTACATACCAAGAAGAATATCTGTTTGTTTACTGGTTCTGATATGCAAATTACCTTTTTATAGCCTGTTGGAGATTTTGACTTTGACTTCGACGATAGATTTCGACTTATACCAAAATACAGATAAGACACTTTTAAATTTGCTTCTTTGTTTTCTTTTATAATTCAAGTCGAGAAATCCGTGATATTTATGTTTTTTTTTTTTTTTTTTTTTTTTTGAAAGGTTTTATTCGTAAGAAAAGTATCTGACATTTACTTGTACCTGAGATTCCCAAAAACTAAGTAAATGTGAATTAAGCAACGATCAGATAAAATCCACACACACACACACACACACACACACACACACACACACACACACACACACACACACACACACACACACACACACACACACACACAAAATTATCCCATCGATCCACCACCCGCAGGGCATCACGTGACGAAGTGCAGTAATTTCTTCATACCATGAAAGTTCCAATGAGAGGGATTAAAACATCTATCGCATTTATACTTTCGGGGAAATACCTATTCGCTGTTAGTTTGTTGTCAGCTGGTTTGTTTGTTACATTTGGACCACTGTCATGGTGAGTTAGTAGGCGTCAAACTGTGGCAGTGGGATGGGTTTCCCTCTGGGTGCTGTGGTTTTCTTCTCACAAATATAAAATCTACCTCGAACACATTTTGGTTTAAACTACACGTATAAATATATGAATTTGAGTATTTCATGGAATTCACGCAGTTGTCAGCCGCCAGTCTAGATGCGCACAAGTTTCTCAGTGGAAGGCGAAGAATATTAATAATAATAAAGAAATTATTGCCAAATTATTTCATTAGTTATATTATTATATTGAAGTAAATTTTGTTTTGGTTGTAATTATTGCAGAAGCAAGTAAGGCTGTTTCTTGTTAATTTCCCGTATGTGTGTTTTTCGGTTGGCGTGTCCATATCGAGGGATAAACAATTAGTTCCATGATAAAGAAACGTCTCCATTACCGTGTGAGACTGCAGTTCAGTATTTGTATACTGAACTACAGTATACAGATACTGAACCTTGGACTCCCTGGAGGAATGCCTCTCCAAGCGCATTCCATTTTGGCCAGTCTTATGTACCTCTCTGCCATAAATGCCCATAATATATTTTTGTTTCATCATCCCATCTTACCCTCATACGGAGGGGGGGAAGGGTTTTCCCTCTAAACTGGTGTCTATTCTGTTGTTCTCTTTGTGCTCCTGTTGTTAGGCATTCTCATCACATGTCCTACTCAGCCTCATTTATTGTCTTTTATTATTGTTGCAATGTTCATTACTTTTGTTTGCTTCCTTATCCAATCATTTTTATTTTTCTACCCGTGTAGTTCTTATAATGGCTCTTTCCTGTTTCAAGTTGTCTCTTTAGTTATTTATTTAGTCAGACTTCGTGTTTCACCGTCATAGGCCATTGTTGGGAATACACACTGGTTGTAGATCTTTCTTTTTAAGCAGTTTGATAAATTTACTTTAAATATATCTCTATAATGGTTTAAAACTTTCCATCCTATTGTTATTTCCATCCTATTGCTGAAATTTCATTATCAACTTCATTATCATCTGTAATGATTTCTCCTAAATAATTATATGAACTCAATTCAATTCATTTATTTATTATTTATTTATTTATTTCGATTTTTTCGTTCTGGAGTATTTACATTTACATTATTTTTTATTTGTCCATATTTATCTGTAGACCTATCTCCAGACTTACTTCATTTAATTCAATAATTATGTGTTCTAATTATTTTATGGTGTTTTTAGGGTATGGTGGGGGGGAAAAAAGACTGAATTTCGACCAACCCTTCAGTACACGCGCTATGAGATATGACGTTTGACTGCATGCACATTCAGCTGTAGCAATGCTTTTGACGTTGGAAGAAAAGACGTTTATTGTTGAGCAATACTTTCGTTCATACGGAGTTGATAAAGCAAACGGTCCAAGCTACGACATGTTTGTGAGCAGTTTGTTCGGCGTTTCCATAACGTGCCCCAAGCAATACTGTCGTCATTGCCTTAATCGAGAGGTTCCAACGTACTGGGAGTGATCTGCCGCAATTCAAAGCACATTCGGGGAGTCCATGAACTGTTAACACAAATGAGAAGCACGGGCGTGTGCTGGAGCAAGTGTTACAGTCACCAACAGGTATTCCAACAGGACGGAGCAACTTGTTACACATCACGTGATTCTAGATCCTATTTATCAGAACAACGTTTTCCTGGGAGGCTCATTTCGAGGTTCAGAGAATTCCCGTACCCTCACGTTCTCCTGATCTCACATCACTCGATGCCTTCGTTTGAAGTAGGTTCTCTAAGATGACAGAAACCTTCGCATGCACTACAAAATCTGTCTTGAAAGACAAGTGCTTGCTCATTTCGAGCACGTATACCATCGTTAATGCTTCATTCGAATTTATGGATGTACATATCATCTTGTGTAAACATATATTTCTTTGTTAATAAACCTGTTTACTCCATAACATATATCGTGTTTTTTTTGTTTTGTTTTTTTCTCACAGTTCAACTTTCTCATAACATATTCAAAGACTGTAGCAAATAATTTTGGTGAGATAGTCTCCCTGTCCGACTCCTCCTTTTATTTCTATTTCTATTTCTATTTCTTCTCCATTTAAATTATTACGGCTAAACTTCTCTCGTATATATGAATTAATATATTAATATAAATATCGTCTATCCCTAAATGTTTTAGACTTTCTTGCATTCTGCACAGACCTTTTGAGTCGAAGGCATTTTTATAATCAATGAATGTCAATGAAATTGGTATATTCTGTTACTTTGTTTTTTTCTATTTGATTTGCAATCGATCTAAAGTTGAGAAGGATGTTTTGAAATCTGTCTGTTCTTTTTGTTTTTGTTTATTCTAACTCTATAATTTTTGTAAAAAATCTTATAAAGAACTGAGATAAAAGTTCTATAATTTCTTATATCAGTTGTGTCACCCTCCTCATAAAAATGAATGATTTTTTTTCAGTATCCCAACTTTTAGGGCAATCTTCTTGTTCTTAAACACAATAACAATTCTTCTACTAGTTTTATATGAAAGAGATCTTCTTCATTTTTTAACATCTCTATTTGTTTTCCAGCGAGTCTAGGTGCCTTTTCATTTTTCATTTTTGTAAATGCAAATTTTACTACATAAGCTTTGACTGCATATTCATTGTAATTTTCAATATCTTTTACTTTCCCTTATGTATAATTTTCGATAATTAGCTGTAATCTCCAATAGTGTTCCATTTTCATCTGTTCTGCATTTCCAAGAAGTTTTATTGTTTTCCTTATACTATTGTTGTTCTCTATTGCTGTTCGTATCATTTTTGTATTGAAATATCTTATATCTCTTATCTTTTTTCTTTCCTGTTTTGCAAAGTTCAGTATATTTAATACTTAATATTTAATATACATTTTATATTTATTACGTGCATCTTGTCTCATGTTTATTTCTATTGTTTTTGGTTTCTCTTTTTAAATTTGTCTATTTTCGAATTCCCAGATAATTTTTTCAGAATTCCTCAGTATACTTTTTGTTAGAATATTGATGAATTTGAGATTGCGATATTCGATACTGAATAACACACACGCACACGCACGCACACACACACACACACATACACACACACACACACACGCATCATCATCATCATCATCATCATCATCATCATAACACTAATTACGATATAGACCATATTATTATTATATGACACCTCCAGGGAGTCCAAGGACTCATCGAGGGGGGAGGGGTACTACCTGCTCTACAGCCCTGTCTCCACCACACAATCCACCAACTGACCACAACTATATCAACGCCATCTACCACCACTAGTAATATTGGTCTGTTCCGGTCTCATTATCCATCCAATGAGGCCTTCCTTGACTTCTCTTTCCAATTGGCTTATATTTTAGTATTTGTTTAGGTTGTCGGATGTTGGCCATTCGGTTTATATGTTCAATCCATTTTTGTTTATAATTGTTTAGTTTTTCTTCTATTGATTTTGTTTTTAGTTCTTTTAAAATGTCTTGGTTTCTTTTTTGATCTAATAATGTGTATTTTGCAGTTCTTCTCATAAATTTCATTTCGCTTGTTTTTATTCTTTGTTTATCTTGTTTGTTAATTGTCCAAATTTCACTGCCATATAATAATGTGGCGCTGCTGAAGTATTGTATTTTTTCAAGCGTGTTTCTTTTTGTACTATATTTGGGGTTGAATGTTCTATTTAATAGGCCTATAATCTGTAAAAATTTTGAAGTTTTTAATTTTATGTCTTTTTCTCCTTCATATCATATTTCCCATTAATAACAATTTTGCTTCTAACTGGAGTTTGTCCATTGTTTTAGTTTTATCTATGGAGATTTTCTTTCCAAACTCTTCTGCTATAATGTTTAAATTATATATTGCTCTTTGTAAATTGTCTTCCTTATCTGATATTATTCCTTGATCATCTGCAAATAATAGCGTATTTATTTTGTTATTCCGGGAAATTTCTATACCTTGATGGTTTAAGGTGTTCCACTGTATTAATATTTCATTAATGTAAATATTGAAAAGTGTTGGAGACAGAGGACATCTCTGTTTTATTCCTTGGTTTATAGATTGTTTTTCAGACAACTTTTCATTTATTTTTATTTTTATTTCATTATCTTTATATATATTCAATATTGCATGTAGTAAAATATTAGGTATATTTATTCTTTGTAATATATCAACACTATATATCTTTTTACTTTGTCAAATGCTTTTTCGTAATCTATAAACAAAATATGAATTTCCAAAATTAGATTCTCCTCTTCTTTCTATAAACAGAAAGCTGCATCCATTGTAGAGCTCCTTTTCTAAATCCATTTTGACATTCTAATAATATTTGTTCACTGTATATTTTTAGTTTTTCATTAAGTATTCTGCTATATATTCTCTAACATGTATTCAGTAAACTAATACCTCCGTAGTTAGCAGCTTTTGTTTTATCCCCTTTCGTAAATATTACTATACTTTTATTCCATTCTATTGGTATTTGTTCATTTGTATATATTTTATTTTAAAATGTTAATAATCTCTGATGGAATTGTTTTCCAGCAAATTTATACAGTTCGGAGTTTATTCCATCTTCTCTTGCTAATTTGCCATTTTTTATTTTATTTAGGTTGTCCTTTAATTATTTCACTGTTATCATATCATTTAAGGTATTTGTAAGTTTCTAGTGTAATTAGTTTTGACGCCAGTATTAACCGTCCAAAGATCTGTAAAGTAATCCAAGAATTCTTTTACATCTATTTCACAATTTATATTGCAGTTTCTTTTATATCTGCATTCACGTGTTTTAGTATTTTGTACGCATTGGGTCTTATTTTGTATGTCATTTTCTAGATATGATAAAAATTTTTCCCAGGTTTCTCTGTATCTCTTTCTGATTTCTCTTTTGGCTATTGCTCGTCTTTTTTTATATTCAATTTCATCTTCTTATTTTTTGCTACTTAACCATCTTTTAAAAGCTAACTTTTTTTTTCAATTACTGTTTTCATTTCATTATCCCATCCTTTTTTTATTTTTATGATAATTTTAGTGTGTTCTTAGACTTTCATATGCTGCTGATGCAATAATTTCTTTTATATTATTCCATTCTTTCTCAATGTCTTCATTTTCTTGTATTTTTTCTAAGTAGTTATTAATCCTCTGTTGGTATACATTTCTAATACTTGAATCATTTAGTAGTCTTACTTTGTAATTAGATTTTGTTTCTCCGTTTTTTTTTGTTTTTTTTTGTATTTTTTGTAGCCAGTTTGATGGAAATCTTAGTTTGGCCTGTACTAAATAGTGATCTGTGTCAATTTCTAGCCCTCTTATAACTTTAACGTCAAGGAAGAGATTTGATGTTTTTTCATTTGCTATAAAGTAGTCTATTATTGATTTTTGTCCTCTTGCACACCACGTATATTTATGTATATTTTTATGTTTGTAAAATGTATTCATTATTTTTAAATTATTATATATTTTATAATCAATGATTCGCTTTCCATTTTTGTTTACTATTGGTTCTCGAAATTTTTGTATATTATTGTTAATTTTTTTCATTTCTATTCTGGCATTAAGATCTCCGGCTATAATTATATGGTCTGTTTTATTTAATTTTTCATATATTCCTTGTAACTCTTTGTAAAAGTAATCAATTTCTTCTTCTTTTCCTTCTTCAGGAGCATACACTCCAACAACTGTTAAATTTTCTTTATTTAATTTTAATCGCACTTCTAATATTCTTTCATTCCAGTATATATAATGAGTTATTTTTTCTTTAACTGATTTATGGATCCAAATCATTACACCAGCCTTTGCATGTATTTGTTTGTCCATTCCACTATATATGATATTGTAGTTAGCTGTTTCTTTTGTTCCTTTGAGTTTCTTTTTTGTTTCTGTAAGAACTGTAATTTCTATATTTTCGTCATTTAAAATTTTATCTAATTCTTCTTCTTTATGCTTCTAATGTTCCATGTAGCATATTTCACCACGTTTTTCTTTTTACAAAGTTTCTTAACCTTTTCCAGTTTGGGTTCGTTTCCCATGTTTTCTGTCCGGTTTGGATTTCGTTGGGACTTAAAAGTAAAAAAGTAATATATGCTTCCCTATGTCAAGTGACGTAGTCAAACCCACCACTAGGATACCTAGCATGACGATAGGTATCCTAGTGGTGGGGCTGCCACTTCATGACAACTAGACTTGCCTTTTTTTTTTAGTAGATAGTGGAAACTACAGTTTGAGAGGAAAGAGTTTCCTCCTCGCCCTCGAATTGCTCTAATAGGACTGGGGGGGGGGGTATGAAATAAGAGAGAGCAGAGGGAAAGAAGAGTAGAAGACCAGTCTCCAGATATGATATACCGGTGTATATTGTACAACCTCACAGTTTTCTTAGATCATCTAAATAACTTTCATCATAATATCAAATTCGCCTCTGAGCTAGAAGTTAACAACTGTCTTTCTTTTTTAGACATAAAGCTAAGCAGGAGTACTGATAATATTAAAATTTCAATTTTCAGGAAACCAACACATACAGATGGATATCTTCACGCATCCTCTCACCACTATCCTCCACAGAAATATGGCATTATATCTACTCTTGCACATCGGGCCAGATCCTTATTATCAGACGACGAAGAGTTTCAAAATGAACTTAATTTCCTCAAAAAGACCTTTGTCAATAATGGTTTTGCAATAAATTTCTCAATAAAAGTATTGAGAAACTTCTTTTTCACCGTCGTCAACAAACTAATAAAGATTCTACTACCCCCAGAGCTTACATCTCCTTGCCTTACATCAGTTCCCTCTCTACCAAATTGGCTAGAATTTTAAAAAAGAATTTTAGAATTTTCGACATCAAAACGTGCTTCTCTGCTTTACCTTAACTCCGATCTATCCTTAGTCAGCAAAAAAAAAAAAACATCACCATCTTCAGTTCCCAGGAGTATACAGAATTATGTGTAGTTGTGGTAAACCTTACTACGGACAAACTGAAAAATCAATCTTTCTCCCTCTTGAAGAGCACAAAAGAGACATCTCTTATAACAGAATCCGAGCCAGTGCCCTTGCCAGCCACGTCTTGTTCGCTGTAAACTTTGATGAAGGCTGCCAACACCAAATAGACTGGAATCAAACCTCTAATATTCACAAATGTTACGATGAACTTGAAAGACGTATCCTGGAGTCAAAAGAAATCACCATCGATTCTACCCTCATGAATAGCAACCTTAGCTACAATTTGCCAGATTCGCATAGCTCTGCTGTTCAGTGCTGGCGTTCTCGCGAGATCACACGCACGCGTATAAATGTAGCTAGAACTGAAGCACAGACTCCAATTTTAACTTAACTGTATTTTTTTTTTTTTTGACAGCTCTGTTGTTGTTAGTTTGTAATGTTTCTGTCGGTCTTTTTTGTATATATCTTTGTACTTTGACAACTGACGAAGTTGGCTTACCAACGAAACTAGTTGTGTCCGTATTAAACTTTTATTCTTAATTATCTCGGTGGTTTAAGTCATTAAAATTATTGAACATGTTCATAAACCGAGTCAATCTGCACACACACACACACACACACACACACACACACACACACACACACACACACACACACACACACACACACACACATATATATAACTTTTTTTTACCTTGGGAATAATTCATATTAGGGTTACGAAGTAATTTTATCAACTTGGTTATTTTACTCCTAATCCCAAGTAAGCAAACAGTTAAGTTTGCGCCTGAAACGTAGTTCAAGTCTACAGGTGGTGCAACACCAGGGCAACTCATTGTAAAGGTGGGTAAAGCTCTGATCACTATTCTTAGTATTTTCCATAATGTAAAGCACATCTCCTTTACATTATGGAAAATACTAAGAATAGTGATCAGAGCTTTACCCACCTTTACAATGAGTTGCCCTGGTGTTGTACAACCTTTAGACTTGAACTACGTTTCAGGCGCAAACCTAACTGTTTGCTTACTTGAGATTAGGAGTAAAATAACCAAGTTGATAAAATTACTTCGTAACCCTAATATATATATATATATATATATATATATATATAATCATTTTCATTCTGTGCTTCAAGATAAATTTGTTTTGATCTTTTTTGGCGGGGATATAGCACATTCTACCAGCATTTCTCTTATTTCATTTCTAGTGACTGTACTATTAATCCCCACAGATTTTTACTTATTTCAAATCAGATCAAATCAGCTAACACCTTTTATTCCCATAGAGAATAAGTGGGCAGTTCAATCTCCACTGGTATCCAGTCAGAGATAGCTGTTCCATGACTATCACAAATTATAAGCGGTAACCGATGAAGAAATGGCAAACAGTGCTGCCATCTCTTGGTACCTAACCCTAAAAGGATGTTTTACTGTATGAAATAATGTGGGTTCTACGGTTGATTTTATTTTTTTCACACATTTGCAATAAAATCGCCCTCTGAAATATTAAAATAATGTTATGATCATCGTTAAGAAGGTGATGTTCTTGCACTGGATCAAGTTCCAAAGAAGTACAAAGATAGCGAAATTATTCCAATTCATAAGGAAGATGATAAGAGTAGGGCTTTGAATTATAGACCAGTCTATTTGTCTGGAATAGTGTTCAAGGTACTAGAGTTAGTTAGGACCAAGATTTAGAATTGGGTTGAGTACAGAGAAATACTCTTTGGTAGCCAGCATGGGTTTGTTAAAGGAATATCGTGTTTTAGCACTCTTCTAAGTGGGTAATTAAATTGGAATGGATTGGGCTGAATAGTAGATCAGTTATCTGATTGGTATCAGCAAGTTGTCTATGGAGGAGTGATATCCTAGAAAAGGAAAGCTACTAGTAGTGTATCCCATGAGTCTATTTTAGGTCCATTGCTGCTGTTTAATTTTATTATTATTATTATTATTATTATTATTATTATTATCTGATACCTGCAGGGAGTCAAGGACTCATCGAGGGAGGGAGGCTGTAAATTATCCAACCCAGCTATCATATCTTCCCTTAAATTCATTTACACTAGATGCACTCACTACCCCTAAGGGCAAATTATTCCACTAACTCACTGCTCTCTGAGAGAAAAACCTAGCTCTTATCCCTTTCTTGACTGAGAACAACCTTAACTTCCATGGATTCCCCCGTGTTCTCTCCCCCTTCCATATAACGAAAAATTTCATCATTTGAAATGCTATAACACCCATTCAAAAGTTTATAGACCTCTATCATATCACCCCTCTTTCTCCTGTTAACCAGAGTCTGTAATCCACATACTCACAATCTGTCCACATAATCTAAATCCCATAATCCGGATATAATCTTTGTAACTCTTCTTTGCATCCTTTTCACAGCTTCTTTATCCCCTTGGAACCCGGAAGAATATGATCTGAGCACAGTAATCCAAGTGTGGTCTTATCAAAGCCTTATAACGAGGCAAAGTTACTTCCTTATCCTTACATGTAAAGGTTCGCTTCAGCATAGAAATTATCCTCTGAGTTGTATTTGCAACTTTTGCTATGTGAGTCCGCGCGGTTAGTCTAGTGGCTTTGCGCTTCGCAACCATATGACTGGGGAAGGAGTGTCCTAGGTTCGATTCCCGTTGGAGATGTGAGGAGCTGAAGGGATCTTCCTCAGCCATAGCCACGTTAGCCGGTCTTGGGCGCGGGCAGTAGGATTTTTTTCGCCAGTTTATGTGGTGTTTTTCATCCCGCAAGCAGGCAAACCGGCCCGTGAACACACAGGGATACAGCCAAGAATACCTTGAGGCATAGGAGTGACCATTCTATCCTCGTATTTCGGTTACGAAATCCAAGCATGCTTGGAAGGCTGTGGGCCTTAAAGGCCTGTTAAAGTCATTGGGATAGATGGGATTTGCTATGTGACCTGTGAACTTTAAATTCTTATCCCAATACACCAAGATCCTTTGCCTCTTCAGTTTCTTGTAGCATAATCCCGCTAATATAATATTCCGCTGGATCTCTAATCATGCCAAAGTGCATAACGTTTCACTTACTAACATTAAACTGACAGCCATTTTCGTTTGCCCAGATTTCCAGTCTATTCAAATCATTTTGTAATTGCTGAATATCAGTAGCATCCCTGATTGCCTGTCTTCACATCATCAGCAAACAATTGCAAATCTGATGATAGACCCTGATTAAAGTCATTAATGTATAGATTGAACAATAATGGCCCAGGTACTGAACCTGAGGTACACCACTGGTTACCTTAAATTTGGCAGATTCACACCCACTGTATACCACTTTTTGATGTCTGTCTGTTAAATCCCCTGATCCAGGTCAATAGATTATGTTCCAATCCCATATTCTCCAGTTTACGCAACAGCCTATTGTGTGATATCCTATCAAATGCATTAGAAAAATCCAACATTATCATAGTGTATCAATTTTCTTTATCCAACTCGGCCATAACATTGTTATAAAATATGAGCAAATTGATAAAACATGACCTTCCTTTACTAAACCCATGCTGTTCCCTGCAGAGTATAGAATGATTGTCTACCCATTTCTGTATGCGAGTTCTTACTAACTTCTCTAAAATCTTCACTATCACACCAGAAATACTAATGGGTCGCTAGTTAGACACATCAGTTTTTGCACTAACCTTGTGCAATGGAACTATATTACATTCCTTCCATTCCTGTGGTATCACTCCTGATCTGACACTCGAGTTATACAAATGTGTGAAAGGCTTAGTCAATTCAGCTGATCATTCCTTTAACAAACGGGCAGATATCCCATCTGTCTCTATTGACAAAGTCTTATCCAGGTTATGCAAAAGCTCTTCAACCTCATTTTTATGAACCTCTAACTCTTCATCCAACGTAGCAGTAGCACTGTGCACCATACTATATACAGCTGGTTGATATATCTTAGCAAAGTGAGCACTCATTAACTGAACAATCTCCTTAGCTTCCGACACTCGTGTACCATCTACATTCAATAAAGTTATTCTTCCACATTCATTCTTTCTTTTGCTTGCGGCATAACGATAAAATTCTTTTGGGTTGCCTTTAGCTTGCATAGCCAATTTCTTTTCATACTCCGTTTTTAGCTTTACTCACAATACTCGTTACTTTTCTGGCCTGAGTTTTATATATTTAATAACTCCTCTCACTCTTATTCTCACGATACTCTTTCCAGATCAACTTTTTCTTGCGTATTTCTAGCTTAATAAGGCTGCACATCCATTTCACACCCAACCTATTTACTCTTCGAACATTAGGGATACATTCAGATATCGCCTTATTCAAGCACTTTTTCAAGGATTCCCATGCATTGCTGACATTTTTTCCATTCAGTAACTTATATCATGAGGCCAAAGATAATATTCTTCTAAGTTGATCATAATTTCCAGCTTTGTAATTCAGCATGTAGCCTGAATTAATCGGAGTTTCAATACAAGTAGATACTTCCCAAGAAAGAACAGCATGATCTCTGTCACCAATTGGTGGTAAAATAGCTATATTCTTGACAGAGATCCCTTTTGATGCTATGAGCAAATCCTACACTCTTTGACATCGAGTTCCTTCTTTCACATGCTGCTTGAGAAAGTTATCCCGCAACAATTCAATAAATTTCTGTTCTTTCTGATCATGAGATTTCTCTTCTACCCAATCAATGTTTGGAAAATTAAAGTCACATAATGATAATTTGCTTGGTACCCATAAGGCTAAATTGGCGATGCATTTCTTCGTCCCCTACAACTGAGCTGCCAGGTCTGTAGCATCCCCACCATATATTTCATTCTGTTAATCTCCACTTCACACCAAATTGACTCAAACTCATCGCTACATGAGACATTATTACCATCATTGTTTTCTTGTATTTTTATCCTAACTGGACTTAAGTCATTTGATATCATTAGCAGCACACCTCCTCCTCTCCTATCTCTTCTGTCATTTCTAAAAATAGTATATACGTTACACTCGATCCCGCTTACCATATCTGATTCTGATAGCCAGGTTTCCCTAATGCCAACAATCTTAGGCCACATCGTATTCAATAAAGCAACAAACTCAACCCCTTTGTTTCTAATGCTCCTCGCATTTGTGTATAGACATAATAAATTACGACCTAGCCTATTTTTATAATTAGATATGCAGTGTATTTGATCTTGTTCTAGAATTTTCTCTTTTCCCTCCCCAGACATACTTAAACAGTCCGAACCCAAAGCATATTTTTCCACTCCCACACCACATACATAACCATATTCAAAAGCATTTATATCTTTATCACGTTTGTATACCATAGCTGAACTTTCACACACATTTTCCCCATTCCTCCCTTGATTTCTCCAGGCTTCTGATGCCAAATGAATTCAAATGCAGGCCATCATTCTTATACAAATCTTTTCTGCCATCAAACACACCTCACACGTCTAAAAACACACATCCATATCTTCTACATAGCCTGCGCGTGAAATCATCATTTGTTATCATCGCCCTCCTTCATAACTCAGTACTATCATATCTAGGTAGTAATCCTACAATTTGTATCTAACTGATATTGGAAGAGGTCTGAATGGGGATATGCAATTGTTTGCAGATGCTGCAAAGTTGGAGAGAACTATCAGGAGCAGAGTGGATGCTGTGAATTTGCAAGAGGACTTGAATATGCTGTCTGAATGAGTGGGGATATCAATTCAATGTTGCAAAGTGTAAGGTTTTGAAATTTGGGAAGCAGAGATGGGATGTAAAGTACACAATCGGTGGAAATATCTGTTGAAAGAGGTAGAGGAAATGAGAGATCTGGGAGTGATTGTGGACGAGGACCTAAAATTTCTGAGACATGTTGCTAAAATTGTGAGGAAAGCATAGCAGTTAATGGGAATGATGCTGAGGACATTGACTTGTAGAAGTAACGATGTTATGGTTCCTTTGTATAAAGCTTTGATCAGGCCACATATGGATTGCTGTGCACATATTTGGTCACATGGTCAAAAAGATGAAGATGCATTGGAAAAGATTCAGAGTCGATTGACTAATGTTGTTTCTGGTCTCTGGACCAGAAACAACATTAGTCGATTGACTTTTATAACTATGAAGACAGATTGAGAAAATTCAATTTGCAGAAAATGGTGGATAGAAGGAGGAAAGGGAATATGATTGATGCATTTGTGCTGTTAAGAGGTTATTACTAAATTAACGTCATGGAGGTTTTGCATAGAATGAATGAAGATAGGGAGAGAACGAGAGGTCATCCCTAGAAGCTGTATAAGGAGAGTCTGTGAACAAGGGAGTGACGAACAGGTGTTTTGCATAAAGAGTGATGGATGATTGGAATGCATTGACTGAGAGTATGGTGATTGTGGAGACAACGAACATATTTAAGGTTGGTATGATAAACTGTTTGTGTAACAGTGGGACCTCCCGCAATGAGTCTCCGACTCCGTGGAGGTTTATAATAATAATAATAATAATAATAATAATAATAATAATAATAATTTGGTTATAAACAAGTTCTGCTTCTTCACCAAAGTAACTTGCTTAGGTAGATAAGCTTGCACTACCTTTAATAAGATGTATCTGTTATTTAGCCTTATTCTGATTTGACAGATTCTTTCTGATATGAATTTTACAACTTCTTATTTGAGTTTTTTATTTTATTGTCAATCAAAGGATCATCCCCATATCCGATTTCATATTGTTTTTTACTTGTTATTAGTAGATGACCATTACTTAGTTATTGGATCGTAATAATTTTCGTCTACGTTCATTTATTCCAATTATATCCTATTCAATATGTTCAGGCTGTTTATCCATAAGTAGATATATATAGACTTCTTGTAGATCGAATTAATTAAGAAGAATTCTTCTTCTTCTTAATTAATGACTTATGATTTTTTAAAACTGGGTCAGGATTACTTCCATCCAAGATAACTGTTTCGTCATATTTCTGGACCAAAAGTCTTATTTGTAATTATATTAATTTGACCATAATGGCCTTAGACACTGAAACTATTGCCTTTCTTTCTTCTCTTCATATTCATGGAGTTTTTTTTTTGTCTAATCTTCCACGCATTGGGATAAGCATTTTATAACTTTCTGCCACCTGTAAAGTAGAATCATAGGAAATGGATGTAGGGATAGGATTGAGGCCCTCAGTCCTCTAGTCACTCTTATAGCCTGAAGATTCACAGAAATTAGAAGTAACAAGATGAAATTAAGGAGACAGGAAAGAGATTTGACCATTAGATAAGAACGAAGTAGGATCAAATCCAACTTGGATATCTTGTTAGTCCCATGCTCACCAGATGCGAACCCCCTTGAGGTTGCTTACTACAGAATTTTTATGTATAATTAAAATTGATTTATACCACTGATTTGTAAAGAATGAACAATTTTACGTGCTAAAAACCTGTTTATGTGCAACAAAGATTAACTCTGTGAAAACTTCATAAAATCTTGAGGGTTATTTTAAATTTTTACTTTTTCACTGTCAAAATCCTGTTTCAAATATTCTTTTTTTTTGTTTGTTGTTGTTGTTTTGTTTTGTTTCAGCATTTGATTGTAACCTGGTATTTATTTGCAATTGTCATTTCTGGATGGAAAGAGGAATTTTTCTATATTCATTCCCTGGCTGTTCCTTCCTGATATTAGCAAAATTATTTTTCCTTTATTTCCATCTTTGCTCCAGATTCTTCATATGTTTCTGTGTTCGCCTACTTCATTTCAGGAAATAAAAGGGGTTAGGTGATTATTTTGTTTTTATGTTTTAGTATCGTTTTGTATTCTTCTTTTTCTCTTTTTTAGTTTTTGTTTATACTCTCTCTTTCTCTAGGAATATTACTATTTCTTCTCTTTGTAATTGTTTCTAGTTCGTCGTTCCATGCATATATCTTGCATTTACAGTATATCTCATTTTGCACTTTCTTCTCATTTATATTTCTTCTATTTCTGTCACTGCGTTTCTATTTCCCCTTTTTATAGCTCACTGGAAGTAACATTTGCTTCCACAGTGCTAGTCCGCATGAAGAAGGACATAAGTTTAATTCCACTCGCCGACTAGAGGAACTTTCCTAAGTCATTGTTCGAACGATTCCGGAGTTAGTCGATCTTTGAAACAAGGAAGCCATTTTTTTTCTTTACTCCGTAATTCGGGTTTTTCGTCTCGAAAGCTCAAGAAAATTAGTGATAGTCTTTCGCCAGCTATCTCTGATTGTCTACAGATGAAGATTAAATTGCCCACTCAGTTTTCAAATGTCAGATTGGGTTAAAATGGCTTTGCCTACACCCTATAAGGGAAGAAAAGGAATTAGCTGATTTTTTCTATTTTCTTATTTCATTATCTTTGTTGTTGATATTTGAGTTAGCCAAAGTCTGAAACGGGTGTAACTATGTAACTATCTTTCTCAGAGTTTGCATAAACATCAAAACGGTTTGGTTAATACCACTACAGAAAAATTAAAACAACAGCAACAACAATAGAATTAACTTTGTTCTGAAAAAATAAACCCGCTAACGCCTTTTATTCCCTTATAGGGAGTAGGCAAGGCCTTTATACCCTATTTAGCATATGGAGACCGAGTGGACAGTTTACTCTCCACCGGTAGCCAATCAGAGATAGCTGGCCCATGAATATCACTAATTGTAAGCAGCCACCAATGACGAGACCGGCAAACAAGTTCTGCCATCTCTTGGTACCTAACGCTAACCAAATATGTTACTGTGGGAAATAATGAGGGTTCTACGCTCGATTTTGTTGAGTTTACGGAACGAAAAACCCGAGTGTCTGGCAGAAAAAACCCTCTTGCCCTACCAGAGATCGACTAACTCGGAAATCGGTTGAAGATAGGTTTAGAAAAAGTTCCTCCAGTCGGCGACAAGACTTGAACTGAAGTCTAAGTTCGAGCGGCCTAGCCCAGAGGATGCAAGCGATTATCCGATATGTGATTTTCCGAAGAAATTTAGGATAATCACATATCCTCAAAATAACATAAAGAATAACATGAGAATTTTGAAAAGAAAAGTGATAGCAATTTGTTTTTTTCATTCTGTAAACTGATGAAAATCGACCATAGAATTCCTACTATATAAGACAATAATATATATAGAGTTAGGATTAGGAATCACGAGATGGCGACACTTTTCTTTCAGGTGACAATAAAAGTCACTGATAGTCTTCGGTGGGCTGTTATGTGATTGGCTTAGGATAGAGGTAAACTGACCTCTACTCTTCAAATGTTAGCCAGGGCTGAATAATCTTGCCTATTCCCTTTTGGGAATAAAAATATACACTTAAAAATATGGTGTACGTCTTAAAATGCATTAGTGGGAGAGGAGAGAAGAGTTATACCATCCGTCCACTTAACTTATTGCTGGCTCTATATTTCTGTTGCAAGTTTTTCTTAAGCTATCTTAAAAGTTTCTTAAAAGATAATTTTCTGTTTCAGACCACAATGGATAGGAAATTATACAACAGTTCTTTTTTTTTTTTTTTCCCAGCTGCCTGACGAAATATGATAAATTGCGATTGCTGGTTTGAAGATAAAAATATTACTACTACTAGAACTAATGTGAAATACACAGGGATATGCAGAACATTTACAAAAGTAATAAATAAAATAATCACCATCTGCTTCTCCATAGAAGCAGGTTCCTGTGAATGCATTTTAAGAAGACGATCAACGTGGTTCGAGAAATGAGGATCTTGGGAAGTTTTGGCATGCAAACTTGAGTTCTGTAATTTCCGGCATGCACTTTAATATTAATTCTGCTTTCAAACTTTCATCAATCAATTTGTTACCATACTTATTTTTAATGTAATTCATTGAAGAGAAAAATTGTTCGCAATTGTACGTTGAACCGAAAAGAGTCAAAACCCCAAAAGCAATTCGCCTGGCATTTGAGTAATTAGTTGGGAAAGAATTCCAACATTTAAATATAATTTCCTGTGGTGTTTCTTCCATAGTTTCCTCATTTTCTTCAATTTCTGCTACCATTTCCTGAAGTTTCTGAATCCAGATGCTTTTATTCTGAATATCCAGAAGCTCCATTTGTAGTTCTGCAATTGATATTCTAGAAAAGCTTCAATATCTATTAATTTTAAATTGCAATTTAACGGATATAATATAAATTTCATCATCTCCTGATGTTTTTTAGAATCTAATTTAAATTCTATGAATCATTATAGTAATCATTTCAGCGAATATTTTGCAATCAACTTTTTCTTAATTTAAATTCAATCTATAATTTTTTAGATTTTCAAAATATTATTATTATTATTATTATTCATGACACCTCCAATATATAAATTTTTCTTCAGTAACATCTTCGAAAAACACTCTTAGTTTCTGTTCAAAGGTAAGGACTTCCTCTAATAATTGTAAGGTTATGTTTCTCTTCCCTTGCAACTTCTAATTTAGCTTATTAAAATGTTCTGTCATATCAAGCAAAAAACAAAAATTTTGTATCCATTCGGGATTACCGAGAAGTTCCACATGATTTACGTTATAATTTTTAGTGGTTAAGAAAACTGTTATTTCTTTTAAGCACTGAAAAAACGTTTTGGTGCTTTTCCTCTTGATAACCATCGTACAGGTGTAAATGTCATGAAATCTTTTTGTTGACTACCTAGTTCCTCTAAAAATGTGTCAAAAGGTCTGTGATTCAACGCCTGAAATCGGATGAAATTGATCATTGGGACAACAACAACATCCATCACGCTTTTAAGTTGTGGTACTAATCCCAAAGAATTTGCAACTAAAGCTTCTTGATGCAAAATGCAATAAAATGAAATAACTCCATGAGGAATATGAGTGGTGAATAATTTAACAAACCCCTTATTTTTCGCAATCATAGAAGGCGCGCCATCGGTCGCAATGCATACTATATTATTAATATTTATATTTTTATTCTGTAAATTTGTTAGAAGGTTTTCTGAAATATCTTGACCTGTAGTGTGTTCTTTAAGTGTTTGCAGATCATGAAGTTCTTCTCGAATACTAGAAGATGTGATATATTTAACCATCACGCAGATTGTGCCATAGCGGAAATATCATTTGATTCATCAACAGCAATAAATATAAAATCGGCAGAATTAATATCCATAATTTGCATATTTGAAACTTCTGCAGAAATTGTTACAATCCGTTCCTTGACAGTTGTAGACGAAAGAGGTAAATCTTTAATTTTTTTACGTATCTCGTCTTTATTGTTCATATCCTTAAATAGAATTTCAGAGGCATTATACATGCAATTTTTTAGAAATCACCATCGGTAAAAGGTTCCCGCTTTTGCTATTTCAAGGAATAACAAAAAACTTGCTTCAGTAGTATTCGACAAAGATTTCGTCCAAGTTGACAAATTTCTTTGCTGAAGCAATTTTTTCTTTTGTAATTCTTCAATAGCTTTTTTTCTATTATCACCCTCAGGATATTTTTTTTACTGAAGTCTAAATGTTTTTCACGAAAATGTCGTTCGACATTACTTGATTTGTTATTTTGAAGTCGTAGATGGCAAATTAAACATTGCTGATTTCCATTTACTTCTATAAATGCAAATTTTCTATCCACATTTTATTGAATCCTCTGTTTTCTTCGATTATTTTTCTTTTTCTTGAACTCATATTAGGAGGGTTATTATCACAAATTTACCTACAAGTAAAAACACAAATTCAACATAATAACATCGCGCTAGGCCGCACGAAGGAAGTCTTGGTTTCGAGTCTAGTCGGCGACTAGAGGAAATTTTTCTAAGCCTTTTTTCGACCGGTTCCCGAGTTAGTCGATCTCTGGCACGGGCAAGCAGGTTTTTCCTCCCGGAAACTCGGGTTTTTCGTCCTGTAAAACTTAAGAAAATCGACCGTAGAACCCACATTATTTCAGACATTAAATATATTGTATTAGGGTTAGAGACCACGAGATGGCGGCACATTTGAGCCGTCTCTCTTCACTGCGTACCGCTTAATTAGTGATAGCCTTGGGCCATCTGTCTCTGATTGGGTACCAGTGGAGATTGAACTGCCCACTCAGTCTCCAAAAGTTAGATAGGGCTAAATGGCCTCGCCTACTCCCGTATATACGGGAATAAAAAGGCGTTAGCTGATTTTTTTTTTTTTTTTTTTTTTTTTAACATAATAAAAATTAATTAGTGCATAAAAATTACCTGACACTAAATTAAACACCAGTTTAGTACCACAATAAATAAGTTAACTAACAGAATATTTACTATGATAACAAGCCAAAAGGGATTTACCATCTCCCTTAAACTTAACAGAATATTTTGACAGTTAAAATTCATATGTATCTAAAAACCGTGGTGTTTCACAGGACAGCTGATCAATTAGTTCAAATTTTCGCCGTGGTGCTAGTTACCTTAGGCATGGTAACAAATTGCATGCTTAACACACGTCACATGCATAGTATCTAGCGCCCTCTAATAATAATAATAATAATAATAATAATAATAATAATAATAATAATAATAATAATAATAAGTTTTCTTCCATTTTCGCCGATCATGTTCATATTTCCACCATACGAGAAATGTCCATAACATTTTGTTTTTTCATCGTTCCATTCTTACTACTGTGTACCAGGTTTTCGATAACCAGTTCTTGGTGTACATCTGTTGTCAGACATTCTCATCACATGCTCTTCCCTTTGCCATTTGTTGCCTTTCTCTCTTTTGTATCTCTCCATCATAATTGGAAACGAAACAACTGGCTGTGATGCATAGCATTGATTAATAGAAAAAGGGTTAAAAAATTGTATCATCATATAGATTATTGGCAGGTTTATTCGTTTATAACTTTATTGTTTTCTTTCAACAATTGAACATAGCGGAACATACTCTTTCTCATAAAGCATACAACTGTACAGTTTACAAATGAATACAGAAATGGGACAAATGAAAAGTGAAAAGGCTTGACTGATTCTATTAGTTGTACATACCAAAGGAAATACCGAGATTAGGAACGTGGCAAGAATCTCAAGTCCCTTTGGATGTAATGGGTAGCTCTGACCATCTGAGATAAATGCTGTACAACGGTTTGGGTATTGTTTCCTTATACTGCCTCTTGCGGTACTAATTTCAAACCATTACAAGATGATAATGTAGAGCTTACATCATTATGCAACGGTTGTTGCAGAGGGTCGTTACTTAAGCTTGCTCAGTATCCTAATGTGAAATTGTATCGAATATGTAATAATCCATAACGTAAAATGAGAATGAAGTGAACCTATCTATCGAATTCATTATCTTCAGTATCGTCTTATTTCTATGATATCGTGAAACTACATAAAGCTTCATCAATGCATTAAATACAATGGATACTAAATATTACTCTCAGAAACAGAATATTAGACACATCATAAGTGTCTAATATTCCAATAACAGGTATTCGCAATTCATGGAAAGTACTGCTGTAAATAAGCAGAAAATTCCTTAATTGTCTTAATTTAAATCTGTCGCATTAAAACGGTTGATAAAGATCATGAATGACTTTGAACAAGGTATTATAGTTGTATCTGAACGGACTGATATCTTGAAAACCAGTGCTTTCATTTTTTTGAAAAATTGGTTTCTTGTTTTGATGCTAGTGTCTGTACTGGTCTGCATGTTTTTGTGGGATGAAAAACCTAAGTTTCCAGGTGTAAAATTCCTACCACCTTCATATGAAAATTCTTTAGAGGAAAGCAGCTGATCGATGTAAGATTCAAGGATCAGCACGGTCGTAGAGTCCAAGACACGAGCTATAATTGATCACCCGACTATGGTACAACAAGGAACTATGAAAGAGCGTATTTGACGTACTACTGCCAGTAGGACACCGTTCCACATGATGTATATATAGACAACTATTGAAGAACCATATATTTTAAACGATATATATATATATAGTCACGACGAGTTAACATTTGGATTATATATATTTTTTTTATTTGGATCAAATAGCATTTCTGAGGAATCTGAGGATCACTTGGTTCTGTCATAGCAACGATGTAATAGTTCAGACTTATCCCACTACACTTGATATCATTTGCCGAAGTGTCTTATGAATCAGCTAAAGAGAACACATGTGATGAAAAAACTGATGCCTCAATTATTCAATATCTCAGATGTATTCTTCAATCCTTTGCTGAATGGATTTCTTGTCTGTCCATAGTAAGATCCTAACAACATCATTACATAAAATTTTGGTACTAATTAGAATATAATGGTTCACTCCCATTTCTGGATCTTCGACTAACTAAGGAATCTAGTAAATTAAAGGTCTCTCTATTTCGAAAATCTGTATATACTGATAGATATCTAAATGCTTCTCATTTTAATGAAGAGCAGATCAGAAGCTTCATCATGCTTCCATATATTAGCTCTTTTTAATTCACACGAAAGCGCAAGGAGATATGTAAATAATATTTATTTGAAACCAAATATTTCAGCTTGAATATTAACCACGCTACCGGCCAAGACGTCTATAGACATCGAGTTTATCATGGATGCGAAGTGCATATTAAAATTTTAATACCATTGATGTTACATTGAAATATGTGATGGATACGAAGCGTATGCGTATCCGTATTTGATCCATAATGGCCGGTGAGGTGGTTAAAGGTCACCATTAGTGTCAATTTGTTAATTACAAGAGAGAACGCGAACAATGGATTTTTTGTTCGCGTAATTAATTTACATCGCCACCGATGATGCCTTTAATATTCAGGCTAAAAACTGTTTAAAAAGAAATCTAAAGCATTAGATGAACGAAGAGAGTTGTCGGGAATTCGTGTAGACAGATGAACGATTAGCTATAGGCCATTACCTAAGAAGATGGCTTCAGTATTTGGATGGTTTTATTGTAGATGGCAGAATTTCATGGAGAGGAATGCGAAGAGATTTGAGTAATTATCTCAATTTGGAACACAGCGAATGAAGCAGATGAATATTACTAGATGGGACAAGGAATCCATGCGCCAGAGGAAGTCGAAAGAAGTAGATTTTAAATTAGCCCCTCTCTCTCTCTCGCATGCAATGTTTGACATACAAAGATACGGGAGCCACCCTTGTGGAAAAAGAAATTGCGTATTGTGAAATTTGGACATTGAAAGTAGATATAGATGCTATTTGGGTTTTTCTCAGGTGCATAAGTTCTGGTCATCAATTGCAAGTGATGGCGAATGTCATTTAAGTTGGGATTAATGTCATTGATGTTAATGAAGTGAATATGAAAGTGTCTTTTTATAGTGCAGATTCTTATGTTTGTATGAAGGGTTTCATTGTGTATTTTTTATTAGAATTCATTTATAAGGAAGATTCCTTTTCGTCGTAGTGTCATTGTTATTGTTTGTAAGATTCATTAGTTTTTTTCATGGTTAGATGAAAGGATAGTGTGAGGACGCACCATGAAAGAAGACAGACTCTTGAAATGGCATTCGTAAAGACAGTGATCAGTTCCCTTGCCATAATAACGTGGCCTTGGTAATACTTCCCACATACCAGCACTCGTAATCCCTCTTTAGGCTTGCTGCTAGAACAGGTGGCGATGGGATTATGTGCCAGATAAAGCCTCCCAACTCTTCACTAACGTGCCCATGCACAAACTAGCCAAAGGCCTTCAGCACCACTGTTTCGATTGATGTATCCTCGAAATGAAACGGGTTATTTGTCTCTAAATGTCTCTGTCATGGAATTGAAAGACATTCCTCTCAGGGAGGGATAAAAGAAACGGAATCCCTGCTCTGGAGACCAAACATGGCATATGCCACTTCAGGTATTTCCAATAAACTGGGTCATGGTATTTCACCTGGTGATGAAAATCATCTGCCATGGTGAAAGGATATCCTCTAACTGGGAGGGTATACTTTCCCCTCAAGAATACTCGCTACATGCACCAGAGCTCCTATTGTGGAAACAGGCCACATGATGACTAGACGAGGTTGGCTTGAAAGGGAGAGACTTCATACTGTTCATCGTTTATGCATTAGAGGGCTTAATTGTGACATCACTTTTAATTGTATACCGCTTCGGTTGTGATCAAGTCTTGTTTTTACTATCTTTACCTCAAAGAAATTTTACACTGCAATTATTATTATTATTATTATTATTATTACAAGCTACTCTAAGGAGTCCGTAGACTCATCGAGGGATGCCGTAACACATCATATCAAGAACTATCCAACATTTGTGCAGTGTCTATCACACTTTGCTTTGAACTTATTCACAGTCATGGCACCCACAACAAACTCTGGCAACCTATTCCAGTCATTCACTGCTCTTCAAGCAAAAACCTAGTTCTAACACTCTTGTTAACTATACTCTTATCCAGTTTCCATGGATGGTCCCTAGTTCTCCCAGCGACAGACCTGTTTTGAAAAATTTATTCTGCATTAATCTTGTAAAAACCGCTCAGTAATTTGTAAAAACTGCTTTTCAACCAGTTTCTGTAAAATACTCATAAGTCACATTCCATAGCTCTGCTACCTTCTTGGTCACTCGCCTCTGGATCCATTCCACCTCTTCCTCATCGCCAAGAAATTCTGCCGCCAAGATCTGAGAACAGTAGTAAAGATGGGGTATTATCAATGGCCGATAAAGACGATCAATAATCAAATTGTTTCTGCTCGTTAAAGTATTCTTCAGTAACAAGGTAACCTGATGAGTTGCTTTAGCCACATTTGCTATATGCCCCCTAAACTTTAACTCCCTATCAACTAACACTACCAAGTCTCTGGCTTCGTCAATTTCCTGGAGTACAGTTTTATCAATGTGGTATACTGTACAGCTGGTAATCTTTTCACCCCAATATACATACCTTACACTTTTCCACATTAAACTGATATCCATGCTCCTTTGTCCAATCTGCCAATCTATACAAATCATCCCGCAAAATTTTGACATCATTTGTATTAAGTATTGCTCTAACCAACCTTACAACATTGGCAAACAACTGAACATTTCCTCTCAGATCCTTTCCTATCGTTAATGTGAAAAATTAAATAGTAGCGTTTCAATAACAGGAACACTGCGACACGCCGGTGGTTACAGGCCTTCTTTGGGACTCTACTTCTGAATAAACTACTCTCTGATATCTCTCCATCAAGCACTCTCCTATCCACCTCACCAGCCCTATATCCATCCACATGTGCTGCAATTTACTGATTAGAATTCCATGTGGTACCCTGTCAAAGGCTTCTGCAAAGTTCAGCAGTATCACTGTAAACCCATTAGCTTTATCGAACTCAGCTGTCACGGTATTATAAAACGTGAGCAAGTTACTGAGGCATGACCTACCCTTCACAAAACCGTGTTGACACTATGCAGCATCCCAATTCCCTCTATCCATGTCTGTATTTTGCTCTTGACTAACTTCCCTAGTATCTTGACAATGATTCCAGATATGCTGATTGGTCGGTAATTTGCTACATCAGTCTTGGAGCCTCCTTTATGCGATGGAACTATTCCCTGCCCCCAGCCCTTTCTGTCCATTGGGACTAACCCAGAGCCTTACATTAAACAATGTCGTAAAGGCACCAACAGTTCCTTAGCACATTCACGTGTAAAACTCGAGCTGGTGTACCATTTAATCCACAGC
This sequence comes from Typopeltis vanoorti, assembly GCF_054136105.1. NCBI lineage: Eukaryota > Metazoa > Arthropoda > Arachnida > Uropygi > Thelyphonidae > Typopeltis > Typopeltis vanoorti. The sequence continues at coordinate 28,272,950 of NC_143549.1, forward strand.
TGTATTCACATCAAGGTTCTGTAATATGCTATGCACCTCCATTTCATTTACTTCAGCTTCCCCCCCCCCCATAGAAGTCTGTGCCTCTCTTGTTACTGCAATGTCTCCTCCTGGATGATATACTGTTGCAAATTGTTCACTTAGTAATTTTGCTGTTTTAACTGATTCAGTTACCTCCCTACCATAGGCATTCATTAAAATCGTTCTGTCACACATATTCTTCCTTTTACTTGCAACATATCGAAAGAGCTGTTTGGGATTGATTAGCTGTTGCCTCAACTGCTAATTTCCTCTCATACTCTGCTTTTGCCTTTCTTACCACATTGGTTACCCTTCTGGCCTGTGCATTGTATAAGTTCTTTCCACGTTTTTTTTTTTTTTTTTGTATCTCCAGCTTTGCAGTTGTATTCTTTAACTCCCACTATCCGAGCGTAGCCTAGTGGCTCTAGGCTTCGCAACCATATGCCTGGGGAAGGAGTATCCTAGGTTCGATTCTCGTTGACGACGTGAGGAGCTAATGATCTTCCTCAGCCATAGCCAAGTTAGCCGGTCTTGGGAGTGGACAGCAGGGTTTTTCAGCAAGTCTATCTAAGGTTTTTCATCCCACAAACAGGCAAACTGGCCCCGTGAACACACACACTCGGATTACAGTCAGGAATATAGTTCGCCCACCGATTTGAGGTCCCTCGAAACTACTGCGCATGTCAGAAAAAGGAGAATCCATTCCGATAATAGGGTAATCAGTCTGTCTTCTGAGATGTAATAATAAACAAACTGAGTTTGTTTATTATTACAGGTCGGAAAATTTAGCTTTTCTTTTACGAACATCGCTGTTTTTAAAGTGTAACTATTTTGCTTGTATAACAGTTGGAAAAATGTACATAGAGTGTTAATACGTGCAAATACTGCGTTCTACATAAAACAATGTCACTTCGCTCCATGATAAGTTTCCTTTTATTCTGGGACTTTTTAAAACAAAATCCGATTTCGTGAAGTATTTTCCTTAAAGTTTCTCTTTTCCAAGGAAAATTCATTTTTTCTTTAAGCACAGGAATCAATTTCGGAACGGTTGGCACTCTTTTCTCGAATACGTAAAATTCGTGAATAGCTCTTCTTATAACGTCTACATCAAAATCATTCAAAGCAACGGTTTCGATGGTTTTCTTTCTCTGGCGCTTTTTTTTTTTTTTTTTTAGGAGATTTAAATTTTGGCTTACCTTAACCTTTTGATTCCCTACGAATTCTTTTAACAGTCGACCCAGATAACCGCAATTGCACTTGCACGTTTTATGACTTGAGAAAGGGGAACAAGAAGACAGCCTTCTGACGATTCTTTTTCGCAGAATGTCAGCACATTATTCAATATTCTTTTGCAAGAGCTACTGAAATGTTTAACAACAGAACGTGTTGACTGTACTGGATCCATCATACAAATTAATAATAAAAAAAAATAATGCAAAAAGAGAACAGCAAAAATCAAGCTAGTACTAGGACAGCGACAGACAAGAAAGCACGTGATTTCGCGTGTTGGCGACCAATTCGTACATCCTTCATTTCTTTCTCCCCTTCAGCATGAATCGACTATTCTTGGCACAAAGCCAAGAAGGGATCTAGAAATGGTGGACGAACTATACTGACCCAGCCATAGGCCTGATTCATCAGCTATGCCTGTCCCGAGCCAGGATAAAATTTGCGGGGATTGAGATGGTGCCGCATCTTCCCGTAAAAGGGACTCACGGCCGCGGTATCATCACACGAAACTAACTAACTAACTCCCACTTGATTTTCTCTCCTAGCAGTCTGCCATTACTTCCCGCATTACCCATGCACTATCAACATCCATACCTTGCAGTTTTACATGCGATCCAAGCAATTTCCTAAACTTATCATATTTATCAGCTCCTAATTCCACATCTTAATACCCCGTTTTAACCGTAAATTAACATGGTTTAACTTAAACCTCACTTGATTTTATTTACTTTATTATAGTGGACAGGTGGTGATAGTGAGGCATGAATAACTTATATAAATTTCGTCTGCTGTATGTGTTTTCTTTTGCACAAATTTGCTTCACTGGGAGCGGAGAATTATCCAAATGTTAACTTTAAAGTCTTTCTGATTCTTTTAGAGTGCTTCTGGTGATCCTAAAGCACTAGATTTTGACGGCAGGAGTAATAGATTAAGTATGGTTATTTTTATTGTCCAGCTCTTACGCCAACGTTGGCACATGGCCGTGCATAATATGACAGTGCGGCTGGGTCAGGTGATCAGATTAAAAAAATTCCGATATGAGAAATTCTTCCTCAACTTTTCCGAACTTTGAAAATATATATATATAATAATAAAATGAAATAAAATGATTAAAAAATGTCAAGAGCAAGAATCTGCATATAGTTACCAGACGCTTCAGGTTTTTCTCACCTGGCAAAGATTTCCTATGATCCCAAGATCCTTTGTATAAATATCAAGATTTCATTAAAAATAAAGCGTAATTTCCCTGATAAATTTTACGGTTTTAATAAGCATCAGAAAGTGTATGCTTTTATAAGTGACATGCCAGGATGAAATGAAAATCGTGAAGCGTTCGGCAGCTTTTTAATTCTGCCAGAGAATTAGTAGTGCCTCTGATGAAATGAAGTCTCAGCTCTAACAAGATTCCAAGAGATTGGAAAGAGAGTAAGGCAGTTCAGTTACATAAAGTTGTCGCCAAGATACAAGTAACAAATTATAGAACAATTAATTATCAGGAGTAGTTGTTGAAGTTTTGGAAAAGTTGGTTAAAGGTAAAATCCAGCATAGGTGGAGAGAAATATGATATTCTATGGCTGGCAGCATTCTTTGTAAAGGGTAGAGCCTGCCTTAGGAATTTACTCATATGTTATTATTATTATTATTAAGAGTGACCTCCAAGGAGTAAGGAAATCATCGAGGGAGGCCATACTATTCGCACTAGCTGTCATGCTGCCTGTTCATACATTTACACAACATCCAACAGCAATCATTTCCAATCACACACTATTCTATGAGAGAAAATTCTAACCCTAACCCCCCTTTTTGACAGCCTTCATTCTCACCTTCCATGGATGCCCTCATGTCATTTCTGCACCCTTCATAAAATGAAAAATTCCAACTACAGAAATTCTGTATGACGCTTTAAAAAGTTTGTTAGTCTCAATCATATCAGTCCTCTTTCTCCTGTTTGCTAGCATATGCAGCCTAGAAATTCTCAACTTCTGTGTTCATAATTAGTATTACACAAACCTCATATCATTTTTGACACTCTTCTTTACCCTCTCTCCACTGTGTCAGAATCACCACAGATACCAGGAGACCAGACTTGCATGTAATAGTCCAAGTTGTGTCTTATCAAAGCATTGTAAAGAGGCAAAATGACTTCCTTATCTTCACAAGCCAAGGTTGTTTTAGTATTGCCATTATTCTCTGAGTTGTATTTACAATTTCTGCTATATGACCCTTGAACTTCAAATTTCTGTATGCTAAAACTCCAAGATCCCTAGACTTATCAGTTTCTTCATGCATAATTTCCCCAGTATAATATGACATTGGATATCTAATGACATGAGCCAAACTGCATGACTTTACATTTATTAACATTTAACTGACATCCATTTTCCCATGCTCGTAGTTCCAGCCTATTCAAATCATTCTACATGTACTGCATATCAGCAGCATTCCTGATTACCCTACCTATCTTTGCATCATCAACAAATAGCTGTAGTCACATGTCAAATCCTTCCCAATATCATTAATGTACAGATTGAATAATAATGGAACAGGATTGATCCTTGAGGCACATCACTAGTTACCTTAAATCTTGTATATTCACACCCTTTATATACCACTTTTTGATATCTGTCAGTCAGCTATCCTCTTATCCATGCCATTAGTTGATAATCGAATTCTATATTCTCCAATTTATGCACGAGTATTCGATGCTGAATTCTGTTAAAAGTCTTAGCAAATTTCAAATGTATCATGGTGTATCCATTCCCCTTATCTAGTTCAATGGTAAGATTATTATAGAATGTGAGGAAGTTGCTAAACATGACCTTCTTGCTGTTCATTGCAAAGTAGAGATTCTCTGTCAACCAGTTTCTGAATGTGAGCCCTAACCAACCTTTCCAAAATCTTAACCACCACTCCTGAGACGCTGATTGTCGATATTTGGATGCATTGGTCTTTGCTGCATGCTGTGCAATAAGATTAGCATACGTTGCTTTCATTCTTGTGGAGTCTTCCCTGTTCTGAGCCCCAAATTATATAGCCTGGTCAAGGGAATAGCCAGTTCAACTGAACACTCTTTTAGTTGATATCCCATCAGTTCCTCTTGCAGAATCATTCCTTTTTTTGTAGAAGCTCTAGCACTTCCTCCTCATCCACAAATTTCCTCATATGGTGAAGAGGTAGCAGTTAGTATAATGTTTCATATACCAGGTTGATTGCTTTTAACAAATGGCTGCTCATTAATTGAACAATCACTTCTGCATCAGTCACCCGCATACTGTTTGCCTTCAGTAGTGTTATTCTTTCAAATTCATTCTTTCTTTTACTAATAGCATAATGATAGAATTCTTTTCGGTTGTCGTTAACTTGCAAAGCCAGTTTATTTTCATATTGAACTTAGCTTCTGTGGAACCACTCTTTTCTCCAATATTTTTATGTATTGGTCATTTTTCATTATACCATCAACAGGCACAAGTGATCCTGGGACTGTGATGTGTAAAATAACCACAGAATATATTTTTAGCTGGGTGTTTAGGAGCTTGTTGAAGGTGGGCGGGAGAAGTCTTCTCAGCAGCTGATTTTCGAAGTGGGTACTCGCTTTCCTTGGACAAAGAAATGGCACTCATCTGAGAATATGACCTTCCACTTCTCAACAGTCCAGTCCTTGTACCCTTTTGCCCACTGGAGCATCTTTTTCTCCATAGCCATCATCATAGTCCCTCCAGCTTCCAACAATTTTTGACAAACTGTCATGTCAGAAACATTAATCCCACTAGCTGCCAAATCTGTCAAACTCTACAGTCTGTAGAGTTTGTGTAACTCTACAGCAGACAGTCTTGGATTCATTTTGCTTTTCCTAACTAGTAAATAATCTTGAGTAAGTGTGGTTTTTCCTTTTACTGTCAGAAAAAAAAAAGGTACTGTCTCTCTAAACCTCTTTAAAATCACATTAAGAGTACCCAAACCACCACTCATTGGCAATTTGTCTTTGAGTCATGGATGTGCGCTAAGAAAGAGTACATATTTTTGACTTTTTGAGATATATCCATTTTGTTGCTACATAAAATGAATAAAACACCATGAATGTCAACTTGTTTACATTATTAAAAATGCACAACACTATTAATAAACATTGTACAGACAGTTAAAATACACGGCACTACCCAAAATAGTAAACTAAAACTGAAATCTAAAAAGGTAAACTGAAACCAAAATTAAAATTATTGTGAACTGAAACAAAAACCAAGCTCAGACCAAAAACTTCATGAAAATTTGGCTTGTTGAAAATTTGTTCGCTGCTGCAATAGGTTTTGTGTATATAAAGGTTAGTGTGGGTTTCTCACGATGAGTCTTCTGACTCCATGGAGATACCCATATAATAATAACAATAATAATAAAATTCAGTTACATGTACCACCCCCTTTCTCTCCCCCCTCCGCTCTCCAAGCTAGATTTATACATAAACTAGAGAAGCTACAGCTTCAGACCTCAGTGTAGATAATCTAAAATTTATTTAGTGGAGAGGCAAAGGGTTCTTAAAAGTTATAGCTTAAGGTCAGACAATCCTAATTCTGGCTCCTCGAGGTTCAATAATATAGTTCAAAGTTAGAGAGGAGACATTCAGTTTGATTATGATTTCTAAATTAGGAAGAACAATGTCAGGAAGTTCTGACATCGTATTGTAAGAAAATTTGAACACTTTGTGCTGAAAAATGTGGATGACACTTCAGTGTTTTTAAAGTGCAGAGCTATGCACTTTGGCCAGAGAAGATGGCATGTGATTTATCTTACTGGAGAAATTTTGTTCCAGAATGCAGAGCAGGCAACGGATCTGGTGATCTTTGTTGTACATGTAACTGATCAGTGGATGCCACAGAAGTTGTCGAGGTTATCAAGAAATTGCTGCTATAATGCGAAGAATATTGAAGTACAAAACAGAAAGCGATTGTTTCACTATTGTATAAGGCACTAATCAAATCACATTTTGGTTTCACAGATTTAGTGACCTGGTTATATGAGTAATAAGGAAACATTAAAGTGCATAGTCAAATAACTAAGATAGGACTGGAAGGTTTAGTATCAGAACAGATGACAGGAATATTTTCAGCAGAGCTTGGTAGATAGGAGGAAAGGTGATATGATTAAGATGTATAAGTTCATGAGAGGAGCCTGTGAAGTAGATACGGGGGAATTATTGCACTGGGTAATAGGGGATGGTAGAACATGTGTTAAAGCTTAATTGCTAGGAGAAATTCATCTCAGAGGCTTAATGGAGTGAACCAGCACCAAAAAAGGATTAAAACTATTGTTTAATTCTTCCAGTTTTTCATCTCAGTCACTGAGACAATGTCAGGGAGTACAGTAACACTTTTAACATACACACAAAGACAACATAAAACTGAACAACAAAATCACATGATAATCACAGTAATTAACTTCAATGAAATGAAATCAAAATTGGAATGATTGTCTCTCTCTTTGGAAAGTTTGGGAGATTTTCAGTACAAAATATCTGTACTTTCATTTCATTGAAGTTAATTACTGTGGTCATTGTATAATTTTGTTGTTTATAGTCATGCCACAGGTACCTTTAAAGATTAACATAAAACTGAGTGAAACATGTTGATACTAGATTCCTAACTAGGTGAGACCTCCACTGTGGGCACCTGTTGACAGCCTAGGATGTAAACTGGGATCTTGAAGTATTAGTGTTTCCCATATAAAAGTGCTTTGTTCCTACATCTGCTGTGAACAGACAGGAAGATCAGCCAACATCTACATGGAAGAACACAAAAAATACATTTGCTGCCACAATTGTGGTCAATCATGCCTTGTGGACCATTCTTTTTGTTTGGATGGCTCATAGAATCAGTTGGAAAACGACTACCATGCTCCATTGCAGCAAATTTAAAAGAAGAGGACTGTTTTTGGAATCTCAAGCTGCTCTCAGAAATCAGCCTAATTTAAATAAATAATACATTAAACTTCCCAAAATATGGGAAACACTAAAATTCAAGAACCCACAGAGGTGCCTGCTGGTGGGTACCTAATATGTAATTACTTAGAAGTCTTATCTTTCATCCATGTGTTTCAGTTAGTTTTGTGTTGCCTTTGTGTGTGTGTATTACCAGTTTCATATTGCTCCCTGTTGATGTCTGAGTGACTGCATTGAAATATGGAAGAAATAAATATTTCAAATTCTTTCTCAGTGCTGTTTCACTCCTTTAAGCTTCTAACATAAGTGATGGAAGAACATGAGATCATATCTAGCAACTGTACAAAGATTATGTGAGTAAGAGAGTGAAAAGGAGATTTTTATATGGTGAGTGATGATTGAATGAAATATTTGGAATGGATGGTGAATGCTCCAGTGTAAAATGTCTTCATTGCAAGTTACATACTGAACTTAAAATAAAAATAAAATTCTCTAATGTTTTTATTATTATTATTATTATTATTATCGTTAGACCCCATGGAGTCATGAACTCATCTAGAAGGTCCCTTTGTTATACACAGAGCTCATCATACTGTGCCTTAACACGTTCGCTGCCACACTACTTCGGCATAGGTTGTTCCTGTACGCCAAGCAATTTCACTTCTTCAGTCAGTACGGTAATCTCATTGCCGGCAGTAAGCATCATACGAGTATACTCGTAGTTGGCTTGTTCAGAGCATATACTATCTATGAGAATGCACAGTTTTGATGCTAGCTCCACAAGCCAAGCATTTTCACTTCTTCAAGGTCGATACAGTAATTTCGTTACCGGCAGTAAGTGTCATACGAATATACTCGTAGCTGGCTTGTGAAGCTAGTTTACCAACTACGAGTATACTCGTAGTTGGCTGCGAACGTGTTAAACACAATCAAATTCTCTGCAGACACCACACTCTTAGGCAAGGCATTCCAATCATTCTCAACTCTGCATGCAAAAAACTTGCTTCTCGCTCCCTTGTTCACACCTTTCTTATATAGCTTCCAGGGATAATGTCTTATTCTTCCCTGATCTCCCCCCCCCCCCATTTTATGAAAAACTCTTCAACATTGATCCTATAACAACCCATACCAACTTGTATGTCTGTATCTTATCACCCCCCCCCTCCTTTCCTCCTATCCACTAGACTGTAAATTTTCATTTTCTCAACCTTTCCTCATATTCAACATCTCAGAGATCAGAAACTACCTTAGTCAGTTGCCTTTGGACCTGAAAACCAGGTAACCAAGTCTATTTGTGGCCTAATCAGAGCCTTATACAATGGAACAAGAATCTCCTTACTCCAAAAAAAAGTCAGTATCCTCTGCATTGTTGCCAGAATTCATTGTCCTCACAATTTTGGCAATGTATCCTCTAAATTTTAGATCCTTATGCACCATCACCCCAATATCTCTTATTTCCTACACTTCCAACAATATATCCCACCATGCGCAAATTCTACATCCCATCTTTGTTTCTCAGATTTTAAAACCTTACATTTTTGCAATATTGAACTGGTAACCCCATTCTAGTGCCTATTCACTCAATCTATTCAAGTCTATTTGTAAAGTCACAACATCTGCTCTACACTCATAGTTCGCCCCAACTTTGCAGATGGTGCAAAGTTGGGACAAAACTTAATACTATATTGAAATCCAAATCTTCTGCAATATAATTAACATGTTAAATAGCAGTGGTCCTAAAACAGACCTCTGAGGCACACTACTAGAGACTTCCCTTTTCCAGGATATTGCTTCCCCCATACACAACTTGCTGATACCTATCAGACAGCCAATCTCTGATCCAATGCCCTAGTGTAATATCCAATCCCATCTGCTGTAGTTTGACTATCAACTTATAATGCCGTAATATATCAAAAGCCTTTCCAAAATCTAAGTATGCTATTGTGTATCCATCTCCTTTGTCCAATGAAGGCATTGTCTTATTGTAATTATTATTATTATTACTACCCCAACACATCATGGAGTCAAAGACTCATCTGGGAGGTCCTTGTATCATAAATAGCTCATCATACCATGTCTTAAACACACTCAAACTCCTTGCAGACACCATGCTCTCCGGCAAGGCATTCCCATCATTTACAACTCTGCACGAAAAAAACCTGCCTCTCACTCCAATACTCACATCCTCTTTATACAGTTTCCAGGGATGACCTCTGGTTCTCCCTTGATCTCCCACTATTTTATGTAGAACTTTTCCAGCATTGATCCTATAACAACCCCTTACCAACTTGTAGGCCTCTATCATATCTCCCCCTCTTCCTCCTGTCTACCAGACTCTGCAAATTACATCTTCTCAATCTTTCCTCATACTCGAGATTCCAGAGGTCAGAAACTACCTTAGTCAGTTGTCTTTGCACCCTTTCCAACATCTCTTTATCCTTCTGAAAACCAGGTGACCAAATCTGTGCACAATAGTCCATGTGCGGCCTAATCAAAGCCTTATGCAACAGAACAAGAATCTTCCTACTTCTACACATCATTCCCAGAATCCTTTGTGTTATTATTATTATTATTATTCAGGCCTCCATGGAGTCAAAAGACTCATCGTGGGAGGTCCTTCCTAAGAACATAAAGCCTGTCAAGATTCATTGAGGGGAGGTCCCCCCTAAGAAACACAAAGTCTATCATACCACTCCTTAAACTCATTGACCATTCTCGTTCTCACCACTCCATCAGGCAATGCATTCCACGGTTCAACCACCCTCCACACAAAGAAACCACTCTTCACCCTCTTGCTCACAGTTTCCTTTCGTAACTTCCAGGGATGGTCTCTTGTCATCACTCCTTCCCATTGCTCAACCAAGCAAAAGAACTCAGTGTCAACCCTCTAACCACTTCTCAACAGTTTAAAAGTTTCAATCATATCACCTCTCCTTCTTCTATCCACCAAACTCTGCAGTCCACATTCCCTCAGCCAATCCTCATAACTATCCTTGTACAGTTCTGAAACCATCTTTGTATCCATTCCACAGTTAATTTATCCCCTTCAAATCCTGTGGACCAGATCTGAGAACAATAGTCTAAGTGTGGTCTGATCAGTCTTATACAATGGAATGATAACCCGTTTATCTCTGCAGGTCAGTGTCCTTCTCATAATTGCAGCAATCCTCTGTGTTACCTTCACCACCTTTGCAATATGTCCCCTAAATTTCAGGTTTCTATCAATCATCAACCCCAGATCTCTTGTCTCCCCTACTTCCTCCAGTATAACTCCTCCCATAGAGAATGCAGCATCCCACCGATGTTTCCCAAACCTCATAACCTTACATTTTGCTGCATTAAACTGAAACCCCCATTCATTTGCCCATCTATCTAGCTTATTCAAATCCTCTTGCAGGGCTACCACATCTGCACTATTAATAATCCTTCCCAGCTTCGCATTATCCACAAACAACTGCATATCCCCTTGCAATGTCATTGATATAAAGGTTAAACAATATAGGTCCTAGTACTGAGCCCTGTTGAACCCCACTTGTAACCCTCTGCCTCCTTGAAACTGCTCCACCACACACAACACAACCTATCAGACAGCCAATCCTGGATCCAGTTGACCAATCTGACATCCAGACCCATTTGCCGCAACTTAAATATCAGCTTATCATGTGGCACCCTGTCAAATGCCTTCGCAAAGTCTAAGAAAATTGCAGTATATGCCTTTCCCTCATCTAATGTTCTTGTACCTTTATTATAAAAGGCTAGCATATTGCTAAAACAAGAGCACCCTTTCACAAATCCATGTTGACTCTCACAAATAACATTACTCTCATCTGCCCAATACTGTATACGGTCCCTCACTACTTTCTCCAAGATCTTAACAACTACTGATGAAACACAGACTGGCCTCTAATTAGACACTTCCAGTCGGTTACCACTCTTATGCAAAGCCACTATCTTAGCTTCCTTCCATTCCCTGGGCACCTTTCCCGCAGCCAGACTCTCATTGAAAAGCCAGGTTAAAGGCACTGTCAGTTCTTTAGCACATTCTCTCTAAACTCATGGTGAAATACCATCCAGTCCCAAAGCTTTACTGACATCCAGAGTACTCAGTATCTGAAACACACTCTCCTTTTGTACCTCTAAATCTTGAACCAGTCCTATCACTCTAGCATTAAAATTGACTCCTCTAGGATAAAATACTCCAATAAAGTGCTTATTGAACAATTCCACTATATCCTCTACATCAGTCACTCTATTCCCATTTTTATCCTTCAATATCATTCTTCCACAGTCATTTCTCCTCCTACTGGCCACATAGCTAAAAAATTCCCTAGGATTTTCTTTGGATCTTAGGGCCAATCTCTTCTCATATTCCAGTTTTGCTTTCCTTACCACACTAGTCACTCTTCTGGCCTGTATCTTATATTCTTCATGCATCTTCTCTTAACCTGTCTCCTTATATCTCTTCCATAGCCTCTTTTTCGCATAAGTTGTATACCACGAGTGAAGAAGAGGACACAATTGTTTCCTCTTCTTCACTCGTGGTATACAACTTGCCATTGCTGCTAACAAATATTCTTTTACAATTTCCCATCCACTAATGATATCCCAGCCTCCAATTCCTCTCTCCATGAAACTTCCTGAAGTTGACATCTAAGACTATTATAATCACCTGCTTTATAATTCCATATAAGTTCCCGTCTCTTTGATACTCCTGCATGTCTATTCATTTTCCAAGTCGAAACCATATGGTCACTCTCTCTCCAACTGGTGGGAGAGATGTCATCTCAGTTATTATCAACTCTTCTGATGCTATACCCAAATCCAAAACTCTTGAACCTCTTGTTCCCTCTGTTACATGTTGCCTAAGACATTTGTCCCTCAAGAATTCTAGAAATTCCATTCCCCTATTGCTACATGCATCTTCCTCTCTCCAATTTATACTACTGTAGTTAAAATCTCTGATAACAATAATTCTTCTTGCACTTGCAAAACTTGACTGTTTAAACATTGCCTGGTCCCCATCCTCTGTGCTCCTGAGGCTGTAGCAACACCCCACTAAATATCCTGTCTTGCCTGCCTCTACCTCACACCATATGCTCTCAAAATCATTTGTCTCACTTCCTTCCAAAGCCTCCACTCTTAGAGGACATAGGTCATCAATTATCATAAGGTGTACTCCACCACCATGCTTTCCCCTCCTATCCTGACGAAAAATGCTGTACCCAGCAACTTCTATTCCTGTTATTATATCCCCTTCTGTCAACCACGTCTCAGCGATCCCAATAACTTTTGGCCCAGGCTGATGCTATCTGCGCCACCAATTCCTCTCCCTTATTCCGGATACTCCTGGCATTAGTATAAAGCATATAAATGCCATTGTTTCTATACCCAGCATTAACCCTTCTAGACTCCAGTGGGTTCAGTGTTACCTGATGTCGCCTCCCTTCTCCCAAGTATCCATTCCCACAAGAGGCCACCCCTGCTATCATCCTCCCTGGGACACACTAACTCGTTCAGAACAGCATTCTCTCCAGATGCCTACGTCCTTCCTCTTTCAAATGTAAGCGGTCTCTCGCATACAATTCCTCTCTTTCCTCAAACACATTCCAAGCATCCACATATACCAGTCCTCTCTTGTCACACATTCTCGCTATTATGCCATTCAATATCACCGCTCTTCTGCTCAGCTCATCATTATCATACCTAGGCAACACGTACACTATTTTTCCTCTCTCTGTCTTCTTCCATACAGCCTCAAGCAAAAATCTCATATCTCTCGCTGCCTGACTTACATTACCACTCAAGTCATTTGTTCCTACCATCACAATCATCTCATCCACCCTTTCACCTCTCTTAATTGTCGTAGCCACCATTTCTATTGTTCCTCCTGGCAAATACTCCCCACGCATCCTATCTTGAACACCACAGATCATTGTCTTCACAATTGTGGCTATGTGTCCCCTAAATTTCAGATTCTTATCCACTATCATCCCCAGATCTCTTATTTCTTCCACCTCCAACAATATATCCTCACGAAACATAAATTCTGCATCCCATCTTTGTTTTCCAAATTTTAAAACCTTACATTTTGCAACATTGAACTCACATCCCCAATCACTCAATTTATCCAAGTCTTCTTGTAAGGCCATGACATCTTCACTTCTCTTCATGATTCATCCCGACTTTGCATCATCTGTAAACAACTGAACATCTCCATCCAAATCTTCACCAATATCATTAATATACAAGTTAAACTGTAATGACCCTAAAACAGACCCCCGAGGCACTCCACTAGTGACTTTCCTTCTCCTAGATATCGCTCCCCCATACACAACTTGTTGATACCTATCAGATAGCCAGTCTCCAATCCAATGCACTAATCTAATATCCAACCCTATCTGCTCTAGTTTGACTGTCAACTTATCATGAGGTACTCTATCAAAAGCCTTTGCAAAATCCAAGTATATTACTGTGTATCCTTCTCCTCTGTCCAAGGAAGCAGTCACTTTATTGTAATAAGTAAGTAGATTACTAAAACATGCCCCCCTTTAGCAAATCCACACTGTGCATCAAAGATAATACCATTGTTGTGAACCCAATTTTGGACCTGGTTCTCACCAGCCTGTCCAACACTTTAACCACAACAACTGACACACAGCTGTAGGCCTATAATTGGATACTTGAGTTTTGTCACCTCCCTTATGAAGCAGCACTTGACCCAGTGCAAGACTCATATTAAACAAATATGTCAAGGCAGATGCCAACTCCTGGCACATTCCTTCAAAATATGGTGATATATTATCAAGTCCCACATCCTTATTAAAATCAAGTTTGCAGATTTAGTTCAACTTTTTTTTTTAGAAATCATTATGCAAGCAGCTTATCATCTTTTGAGCACTACTTTGTTAAGTGTTACCATTAAGTAATTTCACATCTTGTGCCAACCATCATTATATTTAAAATTTGTGCATTCTTATGAAAGAATTTGTTTATTTCTTTGTGAGATGTTTATGTCTAGGTTTTTATATTTTAAAATATGATCATGTTTTTTTGTTGCTAAATATTTTGTGATATATTTTCTGATATGGGAGATGGATAAATCACCTATACATTTATCAGTGTATTTTAATAATTTAATTTCCTTTAAAATGAAGGGAACTGATTTGTCAAGATTTCATTGAACTTTTTAGTTCAATGACCTTGCATTTTCAGAGTCTTTTTCTAAGCATTATTTTCCAATCAAGTGTTAATGGAAATATGTTTTAATTTAAAATTCAAAGTGATTTTGAATTTAATATATTCCATTCCTTTCAATTCACATTTTAACACAAATTTGATGAAGTCATATGTTGTATATCGTAAAGAAACATGTAACATCATGCAAGACATAACTTAATATAGCCGTGTAACCTCATGGAAGGCAGATAAAGTGTCTAGTGATATCTGAGAGAGAGAGAGAGAGAGAATATATAAAACTATAAAACTTGTTAACATTGGATTTAGTCAGCTACGTTGCATCGAGTCAGCTAGAGAAAGAAAGAGAGAGAGCTGCTTCAACAAGCAGCACTGAGTGATATCAGCAAGAGATCAGAGGAAGTAAGAGGTGAAGCAAAAGATCAGAAGAGAGGGACTGGTGAGATTGAAGTGGTTGTAAATGAGAATAGTAGTAGTGTGAGAGATAATGATGAGAGAATAAGGGGGGCAAGATGAGCAGGGAAATGGGAAGTCATGGTGGACAGGAAGATATAGTATAAGAAGAGCAGCCATTGGAAGTAGTAATGAATATATGTGTGAGGATGGTCAGCATAGGACTAGGATGTGAGGGGTATAGTTGAGTCCAAGGAGATAGTTAAGTGGTGATAAATGCAGTTGGGAATAGTTAGTGAGGAAATTGCATGGAATGGTTATAACTGGTTATAGGACTACAGTTGAAGTGCTGAGTTTATTTACAGATACCAGAAGCATCAGAAACGAGGGAATGAAATAGTTTTGCTGATTCAGTTTTTTGCCCAAAAGCTGTTGGAATAAGTGAAACATGATTGGATAAGGATAATATCCTGACAGGAATAGAAATCGAAGAGTATGATGCTTTTCTTGAGGATGGAAAGGACAAGCAGGGAGAGAGGACTGCTACTGATATGCTACTATAGGCCAGTGAATGTGGAGTGTGGTGATGAAGAAACGTATAACCAACTTGGATTTGCAAACAAAGGAAGAATTATTATTATGGATGATTTTAATTATGGTAATATAGACTAGAATGAAGATATAACATTTGAGTATAAGGAAAATAAATTTCTTGAGTTCTTGAGAGAAAACTATCTTAGGCAGTATGTAAGATATTGCACACAAGAATTGAGAATCTTAGATCTAATCATTCCATCATAGGATGTAAGTGTGAGTGAGATGTTACATTTCCGCCCATTTGGTGAGATTGACCATGAGGTGGTGACCCACCACCTCATGGTCAATCGAAGGTAAGGACCTCAGTAAGGAAAGGATATATGTGAAACTACAAGGCTAGTGATTATGAGAAATTGAGGAGATGGTTTGGAGCTATTGTATGGAATGAGGAGTTAAGCAGAGGGAAGTGATCAAGAGATATTTTATAACATTGATGTGTGGATGTATTCCGAAGGTCAAAAGATGGAATTAATTAGATGTCAAATGGTGAATGAAGGGATTAAGCATAAAATTTTGAAGATTATACTGAAAGTAGTACAAAATGAATAATTGCAACAATCAATTGCAAGAGAAGTATAAAGTGCAGGCCAGGAGATGACTCAGTTGGTAGGGACATCAAAAGTGCAGTATGAGTAGAAATTAGCAAATCAGGCCAAGAAAAACCCTTGAGTTTTTTTGGATATATGGCCAGATGATGATGATAAATGAAGATGGTGGAATAGTAACTGCTACAGAGAACATAGTTGAGGTATTCACCTGAACACTTTATAAGGGTTTTCATCCTCATCAGGGTGAATCATGAGAAGCTCAAGTGTAGAGGAAATAGGAGAGGATGGCTTAATTATGAGTGAGCAGGAGGATATGAGGAATTAAATAAGCTTGATGCAGTAACGCAATAGAATTTGAGGACATATCACCATCTTAAAGGGATGTTCCAGGGAGGGAGTAGCATTGTCATGCCTGTTTAAAAAGAGTTTTGCAACAGCACAGGTCTCAAGGTAGTGGAAAGAAAGTAAAATTGCCCCTCTGCATAAAGGGATGATAAGGTTGTGGCTACAAATTATAAATCTGTGTACAGTATATTCAGATTGTGGATAAGGTATTGGAAAGATTAATGATAATTAAGACACAAAAATGGGTTGATAACAGCAGTATTTCTGTGATTGTCAGATAGGTTTGTTAAAAGATCATGTTTTACCAACTTACTTATGTACTATAACAAGGTGACAGATGTATTGGATAAGGGTATGCATTAGATTTAAAAAAAAACAAAAAAACTTTTGATAGATTGCCAAACAACAAGCTATTAAATTAATTGTGTAATGGTTAGGATTGGATAACAGACTAGTGAGTTGAATTAATGATTTGCTGTTAGATATGTATCAGAAAGTTGTACATAGGATGCAGTATCTCAAAAGAGGAAATTCACTAGTGGTTTTCCACTAGTGAATGATATTGGGATGAGTTTTGCTGGCCTGGTTGGCCAAGTGGTTAGCATGTCCACTGTCCAGCCAAGAAACTATGGGTTAAAATCCTACTATGGGCATGGATGTTTGTGATTGTCCTACAAACTCTGTGTGGAAAGGGAATCTGCGACCCTACCACGTATTCTAGCAGAAGACTTCACTCCCAAAACCCTGAGAGGTATGGGATCTCTGGATATGGCATGGCATCTCCGGATGTCAAATGTGAAAATTTTATTTTATTATGGGATGGGTTTAATTGGAGTTATGTATCTGTGTGCAGATGATATGATGCAAAATTAGTAAGAACAATATGGATTCAAGAAGATGTTGTTGCCTCAGAAAGGCATGAATAGATTGTTTGAATGGACAGTATGTGGAACTGTCAGTTCAGTGTTCAGTCACGAACTTCAGGTCCTCATCCACTCATACTCATTGGTAAGCAACAAGTGTGAAGAAAAATATACCATACAAAAATATACACTTGGTGAGAAACTTTGAAGGAAGAGAAGATGAGAGATCTGGGAGTGGACAAGGACCTGAAGTTCAGGAGCTGCATTATACAAGTTGTGAAGTTGTCACATCAGATAATGTCAGAGGACATTGGCACACATATTAAGAGGTTATAATTCAATCTATAAGGGCTTTATCATTCCTCATGTGGATTATTTGTGTGCATATTTGGTCACCTGATTTTTATTATGATGAGGATATGTTAGAAAGAGTTCAAAGAAGATTCACAAAGGGGAGAACTGGTCTTTGAAATATGTGGTCTGAAAACAGAATGAAAAAATACAATTTACAAAGCACTGTGAGTAGGAGAGGAGATATGATTAAGACTTTTGAGTTGGTCAAGGGTTGTTACCAGGTTAACATGGAAGAAATATTTTGATAGAATGGAAGAGGGAAGGTAGAAAAATAGGCCATCACTGGAAACTGTATAAGAAGGGTGTATGCAGAGGAATGAGAAGCAGGTTCTTTTCATGGAGAGTGGAATGCATTGCCTGAGTATCTTTTAAATGTGGAAATGTTGTTGAATGAGTTTAAGCACAGTTCGATGAGCTTTGTATGGAATAGTATGTATCACCCATGATGAGTCTCTGACTCCATGGAGATGTGACATTAATAATGTTAATAACTGAATTTAATTAATTCTTTAGAAACATAAGAAGACTGATTATTCCAGAGGACAGCAGTGCAGGAGGAATAATATTCATTATAATTTTTAATATCACTCCTACCAGCATTTGAAGAATCTATAGTCAAGTACTTTGTGCTGTGTGTGGATTCACTCACTGGTAATGTAACGCAGTAAAGAAATGAGAACAAAAGAGAAGAAAAAAAGTGTTATCAAAGTTTAGGATTGGACTGACCAGCCACTTCACGTGATTTAATATAAGATTTAAAAGAGTGAGGAATTAGCAGGGCGATTCTGGTGAACAGCTGCTATACACTGTATATATATATATATATATATATATATATATATATATATATATATACAGTGTATAGTGCCATAATGTGCTTTACATTATGGGAAAATACTAAGAATAGTGATCAGAGCTTTACCCACCTTTACAATGAGTTGCCCTGGTGTTGTATCATCTTTAGACTTGAACTTTGTGTCAGGCGCAAACTTAATTGTTTGCATACTTGGGATTAGGAGTTTAAATAACCAAGTGTATAAAATAACTTGGTTATCCTAATATACAATATCCCCAAGTTAAAAAATTTATTACATCTATATCTCCTCCAGAGATTTTTATTAAAAATAAAAACACCTTGTTGCAACTTCTATAGGTAAAGTTGATAAAGCTCCATATCGTCCCAGCGCCATATCTTTGCTGGAGTGCCACAGGGATCTCTACTGGCTCCATTGCTGTTTTCTGTATACATGTCAGACATCCCTCACAATCCGATGACTTCCATTTTAGCGCTGTATGCGGACGATACGGCAATACTAACCAGATCCCTCAGACCCCACTTCGTTACTAGAAAGCTTCAAGAAAACATTCTAAAGCTGGAGGGTTGGTTCTCTAGGTGGAGATTGGAAGTCAACCCCCTGAAAAGCTCAGCGGTTCTTTTCTCAAAAAGGCCAATGTCTCCTGCAGGAGATGTGTTACTATTCAATACTAAAATTCCCTGGCAGACAGAAACAAATTACCTGGGTGTAATTCTCGACAAAAAGCTATCTTTCAACCAACATATCAAGTCTGCATGTGCAAAAGCATCTAAAGCCATAGCTCAGATTTACCCGCTAATTAATAGAAATAGCAAGCTCAGCAACAGAATCAAATTGCAACTTTACCAGATGACGATTCGTCCCATAATCACCTATGCCTCTCCAGCCTGGAGCCACACCTCTAACGCTAACATTATCAAGATTCAGCGTGTGCAGAACAAGTGCTTGAGAATGATTCTGAACGCCCCGTGGTATGTTAGAAACAGCCAGCTCCATAGAGACACAAATATTCCATATATTCTCTCTTATCTACAATCCTTAGCTTCCAAGTTTTTTCTAAAGACGTCCACACACCCCAATGATTTGATTCAACAAGCTGCAGCATATGAGCCAACGGACATATTCAAATATAGAAGACCAAAAACTATATTAGCCTCCTATAACGATGCATAATCTCCATGCCCATTCAGGGCGAGCAAACTGCTCGTAAATTTTACCCTCACTGTAACCACGACAGATAGCGGGGAATATGAAAAGCATCTTGCTTCACCCTTAAAGACATAAATGTCAATTGTCAATTGTCAATTACTATATAATGTTGGTATGACCCTGTTATTTAGGGTCTAGCTACTCACTGATGAGACTTCAAAAAAGGTTGAAACGGTCTGGGTAGTGAACCCACCCATAATGCATTGCAGTATACATCTTCTAGTGATATGTGCTTTACATGATGGGAAAATACTAAGAATAGTGATCAGATCTTTACCCACCTTTACAATGTGTTGCCCTGGTGTTGTATCATCTTTAGACTTGAACTTTGTGTCAGGTGCAAACTTAATTGTTTGCATACTTGGGATTAGGAGTTAAAATAACCAAGTGTATAAAATAACTTGGTTATCCTAATATCCCCAAGTTAAAAAATTTATTACATCTATATATCTCCTCCAGAGATTTTTATTAAAAATAAAAACACCTTGTTGCAACTTCTATAGGTAAAGTTGTTAAAGCTTCGTATTACTATAACTAACTCCGTATTTTATAATCTTGGTTATTACTAATAACCAAGTTTATAAAATAACTTGGTTATCCTAATATAACCAAGGTTATATTAGGATAACCAAGTTAAACCTTCCCCAAGTTAAAAAATTTATTACATATATATATATATATATATATATATATATACGCACACAAGAGGGTGCAAAGTTCAACTCTACCTCCCCATGGTGCACCCTGGGGTTTTGGGATCCTAACCATTATCGGACCTGGACCCAACACCACTAAGAGAGCTCTGGTGAACACTTCAAAACCCTGGTCAGGAGAAGTGTATATGCGACCACAGTAAAGATGCCACTGCAACAACAGAAACAGTCTTGGGTCCTGCGTGGTCCACACTCACCTTTCTACAGCGGCGGTAAGGCACCGAGTAAGGCCAGGGGTGCTAAGAATCTTGCAGATGAAAACAGGCCGCCTCTTAAATCTATGAAAATGGCAATCGGTATCCTCAATACTCGAAATTTGGCAAGAGACTACAGAATAGATTTATTAATCAAAGAACTAACCAATATCAACTTAGATATCCTGCTAGTGAATGAAACAAAAAGATTGAAAGAACTGACAGCAAGATGGTACGATGACTCACGGATACTCCTCAGAGCATCCTCAAACAATGGCAAACAAAGCGAATGGGCTTCATTGTTAATCTAAGCTCACCAAGTCGATCCTTTCTTGTAGCATCATATCTGAAAGAATAGGTCCTAATCAGAATAGAGAACAATATAACAATAAAATTAATATCCTTCAATGCTCCAACATCTGTAGCTGATAATCAAGAAATAGAAAATTTTTACATGAATCTTGAACAGGCATTAAATTACAAGTCGACATACACATTCATTGTGTGGTGACTTTATTGCCAACATAGGATGTGGAAAAGAAAACAAAAAGTTTATAGTTCCAAATGGCCTGGGAGAAAGAAATAGAAGAGGAGAGAGATTAGCTGAATTTGCTGCAGCTGAACAACTCTTTATCATGAACACTTTTTTCAATAAACGCCCAAGAAGAAGATGGACTTGGCAATCACTGAATGGAGACACAAAAAATGAAATTGACTACATTTTAGCAGACTGTAAAAGACTGGTACAAAATGTTGGTACAATAGGCAAAACATACTTCAACATAGATTCTGACCATAGACTCCCCCAGAGCCATTATAAGAATAGACCACAAAAAAGAACAACATATCAGGGCAACATCAAACCACAAAAGACAACCCAAATAAATATCACAAGTTCAGGAAGTGCATAGAAGAGACCGAATGGACTATTAAGAACTGTTACATAAATGATGACTATATTGACTTTATTAATAAATTCAATGAGTGCAAGAAAAAATTGGAAATTCCTGTGAAACAAAAGAAAAGAGAACTAATCTCACCTCAAACTATAGAACTATTGAAAAAGAGAAAAGAACTGAAGAAATATGAAGGAAATTTTCTAGAATACAAAATTATCTGTGAGTTGCTAAGGAAAAGAATTCCAGAAGACTACAAAGCTTTCAGGATACAAAAACTAAGAGAAGCAGTGCAGGCAAAAACTAGCCTGAAAAAAATAGAGGAAGACTTAAATTTTAAACAGTCAATTCCATCTGCTTTACAGGATCAAAATGGAGGAAAACATACTAATAGAAAAAGGATAGAAGAAATTGTGCAGAATTTTTATAATGATCTTTATGCAACTAAGTGCATAAAAATAAGTAATCCAACAAGGTGGACCAATTATTTGAAAATAATTGGTGTCCCTTGTTGGATTACTTTTCCTTGTTTGGATTCATGTGGTACTTCAAAGAAAGAACGATTCCAGAGGAATTGAAGACCTCAAAAATGGGAACAAGAAAGAAATAAAAGACTATTGTTCAATCTTTCTACTCTCTCACATGTATAAAATCATGAACAGAGTAATACTGAACAGAATCCAAAACTCTCTCGAAGACAACTCCAGTAGAGAGCAGACAGAATTCAGAAGAGGCTTCTCCACAATAGATCATATCCAGATAATTTCAGAACTAACAGAAAAATGCAGAGAATACCGAATTCCTCTATGTTTCCTCTTTATTGATTTTAAAAAAGCTTTTGATACCATAGAATACAATGCAGTCATCAGTGTCTTACTGAAAATAAATGTGGACTCTACTTACATCCAATTAAAAAATGAAATTAACATTGCAGAAAACCAAATCAGACCACACAAATAACCCTATTTGATCAACCTATAAATATAGATATAAAGAGAGGGGTCTGCCAAGGCGATGTCATCTCTCCCAATCTATTTACCATCACTTTAGAATAAATTCTGAAAAAATTAGACCTAAACATAGGAATAAGCATAGATGGTGGAAAACTGCAAATCCTTATGTTTGTCAATGATCTAGTACTGATTTCTCACAACCCAAAAGACCTAGAAGAAATGAGTGAAAAAATATACACAAACAGCAGTAAAGATAGCTTAGAAATGAATCTAGAAAAGAAAAAAAAAATGAATCAAAAACATCTACACAAGTGACAGTCACCTATTTATTAATAACATCCCTATAGAACAAGTTGACTCCTACAGTTACATAGGACAAACAATAAAAATGAATAATGATTTATCTGAAGACCTAGCAAAAAGAAAGAAAGCTGCATGGCTATCATTCAATAGACCAGTGGTTCTTAACCGGTGTTTCCTGGAACACTTGTGTTCCACGAACTGGTTACAAGTGTTCTGCCAATGAAAGTTGTCACATGACACTTCACTACGAAGCACGCCAATCTTGCTTCAAAAACTAAAGATTATTTCATGAGATTGTTGGACATGCAAGTTAAAGAAATAAAATATTTTGAAAAAACTTAAAATTTCTGATTAGGCACAACTTGCATCATATAAGGTAGCTGAATTAATTGCTGTAATATTAAAACCACATACTATAGCAGAGTCTCTTATTTTGTGAGCATGTTGTGAAATAGTAAACATTATGTTTGGTGACGAAGCAAAAAAGGAAATTATGAAAATTCCTGATTCGGACGATACAATAAAAAGAATAAAATTAAAGATATGTCAGATGATATTGAGAAAACAGTTACCAATAAACTTTCCAAACAACATTTTGCTTTATAAATTGATGAGTCCACTGACATTAGCGGTAAAGCTAATTAACTAGGATTTGTTAATTTCATTAATGAAAATGAAATAGTGAATCAATTTCTATGCTGCAGAGAACTAACCGAACTTACAACAGGACAAGATATTTTTGACTCTATTACGTCATATTTAGAAAATGTTTAAATTTCATGGGAGCTGTGTGTAGGAATTTGTAGGGATGCTGCTCCATCAATGGTAGGCTCTATAAAAGGATTTGTTATCCTTGCAAAGAAAATGAACCCAAATATTATATCTATGCACTATTTTTTTGCAAAGAGAATCCCTAGTTTCAAAAATATTACCAGCAACATTAAAACCTGTACTAGACCAAGTTGTAAATATGGTAAATTACATCAAGTCCAGACCTTTAAAAGCACGCTTTTTTAAAAAAAACTTTGCATATCTATGGAAGCCATTCCATAGATATGCAAAGTTTTTTATGCAAAGACTCAGGGATAACAGATGTGCGAATCTTTGCTTTTCAAAGCTCAAATAAGATGGTTATCCAGGGGTAAAGTGCTATTTCGAATTTTAGAACTTAAGAATGAATTCTTGGCCTTTTTTCAAAATGAAAGTACAGATGCTTTTGTAAAATGTCTTCAAAATGATATTTGGTGCTAAAATGGCATATTTAGCCAATATTTTTAATTACTTAAATAGCATTAATACAAGTATCCAAAGGAAAAATTAAAATATTTTGACATCCAATGACAAATTGTCAGCTTTTCAGAAAAAAGTATCTCTTCAGAAAAACTGCATATCAGAAAAAAATGCAGTACATATGTTTCCTTTGCCCCATAATAAAAATGTAGACGGAATAATTTCTGTTATAACAGAACATTTAACAATATTGGAAGAAAATATTTCAAGTTACTCTCCTTCCTTAAATACACACAATTATGACTGGATATGAAATCCATTTGGCACATACATTAATACATCGAGTTGTGAATTTTCGTTACAAGAAGAAGAACAATTAGTTACCTTGTCAACGGATCGTACTTTAAAAATGAAATTCTCTCAAATAACTCTTGAGGAATTTTGGATTTTTGTCCAAGCTGAATACATAGCTCTTTCCACAAGGGCACCGAAAATTTTGTTACAGTTTCAACATCATATTTGTGTGGGCCAATATAAAGACTAAAACGCATGAAAGACTTACTAATATAGACAAAGAGATAAGGTAGCTGTGTCACATATTAGACCTGATATTGCTGAAATCTGCAAATGCCAAAAAGCTCAAGTATTGCATTAAAATAAGTTCCATTTTTATAAAAGGCAAGTTCATGCATATTTTTATTGTTAGTTTTTTGACCCTAATGTTTTTGGTGTTCCCCAAATTTTTCTTATAATCAAAAGTTCCGTGACTTCGAAAAGGTTAAGAACCACTGCAGTAGGCTAAAAGAAACACTTACTGATCCAAATCTTGACACATCTGCAAAGGCAAAACTATTTAATAGTGACACTGTTTTCTTTCACTCACATATGGATCAGAAACATGGAACACAACAAGAAAAGAAGAGACTCTCAGAATAACTCGGCATGCAATAGACCGTAGGATTTGTAACATCAGCAAAATGGAACATGTTAGAAACACAGAACTAAGAAAGAGATCAGGCATAAAAGATGTGATAACTGCAGTATATGAAAGCAAGATGAGATGGGCAGGTCACATAGACCAGACTCAGGGATAACAGATGGACATATAGAATACTCAACTGGCAACCAAGAATAAAGAGAAAACCAGGAAGATCCACTACTGAAATCTATGGGTATAACATGGAAGAGAGAGGCTCAAGATCGAGATTGTTGGAGGCATCTTTGTGACCTGCACTCATAGAGAAATCCTGAATCCATGAAGGTAATCAAGGTAATATATATATATACAGTATGTGTGTGTGTGTGTGTGTATTCTTGATCTTCTACTCAGTTGTAATGATACATTTTAAAGAATACATTTTAAATGACTTTAAACCAAGATAAAATATTAAATTTTAATAATAATGATACAACTAGTTTCAGCCTTTTACAGCCTTCTTCAGGTATCCACTAAAGGTAGAACACAGTAATAAAAAATCGAAGTTACAAAAAACGGAGAATTACAGGCAAAAAATGCAATACATAATTGACACAAAACATTTGTATTTTTCAAGTCATTCTATCTAACGTGCTATAGTTTGTTGCATGCGTGCTTGCAGGTTTTGTGAGTGCCAGTATTGAACAACTGCAGCATGGCTATCAGGGATGTTATAACTCAAATTGCTGCTCAAATATTCAGGATTTAGGAGGATTTCTCTGGACTCCAAATTATAAACATATTTTTATAAACATTTATATATATATATATATATATATATATATATATATATATATATATATATATATATATATATATATATAACGTGCATAGCAAACTAAACATAACTATGGTTTTATGGCCTCCATAACTATGGTTTTAGGTTTATGTCCTTTTTTTAAAAAAAAAGAAAAAAAAGAAAAGAAATGTTTTTAACTCATTATTCCTCTTTTAGATTGGATCTATAATTAACAGTATTTTAAATTAAATTATAAACATATTTTTACTATGATATTCAGGTTTCTTATGTCCTTTTTACTTCATTTCACATTTTATTTGGCTTTATCATAGTTCTATATTCCTATGTTAAATCAATCTATAATTCTCATAAAATTTCATTTATTATTATTATTATCATTATACGGACACCTCCATGGAGTACAAAGACTCATTGCTGGAAACCAATCTATCATACCTCTTCTTGAATCCATTAACAGACAAAGCACTCCAAATGACTCTGACAACAACCCATTTCACTCATTCACAATTTTCCATACAAAAAAAAATATAGTCCTCACACCCCTACTAACCACACCTTTATTCAACTTTCAGATCTCACCCCATGTTCTGGTCCCAGTAGCCAAGTGCTGAAACAATTCCCCTGCATCAATCCTATAAACCCTTTATGCAACTTAAATATTTCTATCATATCCCCTCTTTTTCTCCTGTCAACCAACTCCTGCAATTCACACACCCTCAATTTATCCTCATAGGGAAAATTCCACAGGCCACTCATCATCTTAATCACTTGCCTCTGAATCCTCTCCACCACTTCCTCATCCCTGAGAAACCCAGGAAACCAGATTTCAGCACAGTAATCCAGATGTGGCATATCAAGGCCCTATAAAGAGGAATAACAACTTCCTTATCTGTACATGTTAATGTGCTCTTCAATAGCCAAATAAACTTATGGGCTACCTTAGCAATATGTCCTCTAAACTTTAACACTCTATTTAAATTTAATTTAAAATACTGTTAATTATAGATCCAATCTAAAAGAGGAATAATGAGTTAAAAACATTTCTTTTCTTTTTTTTCTTTTTTTTTAAAAAGGACATAAACCTAAAACCATAGTTATGGAGGCCATAAAACCATAGTTATGTTTAGTTTGCTATGCACGTTATATATATATATATATATATATATATAAATGTTTATAAAAATATGTTTATAATTTGGAGTCCAGAGAAATCCTCCTAAATCCTGAATTTTGCCCTACCAAAACCACCATCTCTAAATCTGGAGGAGTTAGCTGGAAAAGAGATCAATGCAGCTTGGGGGATATTCAAAAAATATTTAGTGGATGCAATGTCTAAATGTATACCACGGGTGAGAAGGTTAAATAAGTTAGGTGTGAGATGGATGAATAAAGAGATTAAGCATGCAATACAGAGAAAAAGGGCATTGTGGAGGCAGCATAAGAGAAGTGGAAGTAACCAATTTCATGAGTTCTACAAAGACCAGGCAAGGAGAGTGACTTGGTTGGTGAGAGTAGCTAAAGAGAGGTATGAACAGCAGTTAGCTAATGAAGCTAAAAAGAATCCTAGGGAGTTCTTTCGATATGTAGCCAGCAAAAGAAAGAATGATTATGGAAGGATGACATTGATTAGAGGAAATGGTATAAAGACAGCTGTTGGAGAATGTGTGGTGGAGATACTTAATGAGCAGTTCATAAAGATCTTTCAATCTTGTGAATGTGACTTCATGGAGAGATTAAGAGCAGTTGATGATGGGGAGGAGAGACTGACTGTAAGTGAGCAAGAGGTGTTTGGGGAGTTGAGTAAACTAGATGTAAATAAGGCTGTGGGACTTGATAATATATCACCGTGTATTCTGAAGGAATGTGCCAGAGAGTTGACACCTGCCTTGACATATTTTTTTAATACGAGTCTTGCACTTGGTCAAGTCCCTAAAGAGTGGAAGGAGGGCAAGATTGTGCCACTTCATAAAGGAGGTGATCGAACTCAAGCATCAAACTATAGGCCTATCTGTGTGTCGGGTGTTGTGGTTAAGTTGTTGGAGAAGCTTGTGAGAACTAGAATCCAGAGTTGGGTTGACAACAATGGTATAATCTTTGATGGACAGCATGGATTTGCTAAAGGGAGGTCGTGTTTTAGTAATCTACTTACTTATTACAATAAAGTGACTGCTTCCTTGGACAGAGGAGAAGGATACACAGTAATATACTTGGATTTCGCAAAAGCTTTTGATAGAGTGCCTCATGATAAGTTGACAGTCAAACTAGAGCAGATGGGGTTGGATATTAGATTAGTGCATTGGATTGGAGACTGGCTATCTGATAGGTATCAACAAGTTGTGTATGGGGGTGCAATATCCAGGAAAAGGAAAGTCACTAGTGGAGTGCCTCAGGGATCTGTTTTAGGGCCATTACTGTTTAACTTGTATATTAATGATATTGGCGAAGATTTGGATGGAGATATTCAGTTGTTTGCAGATGATGCAAAGTTGGGACGAACCATAAAGAGTAGTGAAGATGTTGTGGCCTTGCAAGAAGACTTGAATAAATTGAGTGATTGGGCAAGCAAATGGGGATGTGAGTTCAATGTTGCAAAATGTAAGGTTTTAAAATTTGGAAAACAAAGATGGGATGCAGAATTTATGCTTGGTAAGAATATATTGTTGGAAGTAGAGGAAATAAGAGATCTGGGAGTGATAGTGGATAAGGATCTAAAATTTAGGGGTCACATCGCCAAAATTGTGAAGACAACACAAAGACTTCTGGGAATGATGAGGAGGACACTGACGTGTAGAAGTAGGGAGATTCTTGTTCCATTGTATAAGGCTTTGATTAGGCCACACATGGACTATTGTGCCCAGATTTGGTCACCTGGTTTTCAGAAGGATGAAGAGATGTTGGAAAGGGTCCAAAGGCGACTGACTAAGGTAGTTTCTGACCTCTGGAATGTCGAGTATGAGGAAAGATTGAAAAGATGTAATTTGCAGAGACTAGTGGAGAGAAGGAAGAGGGGAGATATGATAGAGACCTACAAGTTGGTAAGGGGTTGCTATAGGATCAATGGTGGAGAAGTTCTACAGCGAATAGTGGGAGATCAGGGGAGAACCAGAGGTCATCCCTGGAAACTGTATAAAGAGGGTGTGAGTAGGGGAGTGAGAGGCAGGTTTTTTTCGTGCAGAGTTGTGAATGATTGGAATGCCTTGCCTGAGAGTGTGGTGTCTGCAAGGAGTTTGAATGTGTTTAAGACCCGGTATGATGAGATGTGTGTGAGATAAAAGGACCTCCTAGATGAGTCTTTGACTCCATGAGGTCTTGCTTAATAATAATAATAATAATAATAATAATAAATCTCTAGCTTTATCTATTTCCTGGAGTACAATGCCATCAGTGATACACAACGTGTAATCTATTTTTCTAAAAATGCATAATTTTAGATTTCTCCACATTACACTGATACCCATTATTTTTTGACCTTACTGACAGCCTATTTCAATCATCTGCAAGTTCTCCACATCGCCTTGATTAACTATTACTCTGCCTAATTTCATGTCATCAGCAAACAATGGAATATTTTCTTTCAGGTTTATTTCCTATATTATTTTTGTACAAATTAAACAGTAGTGGTCCCAGCACTGAACCTTGTGGCACACCACTAGTGACCTGTTTTTTTGCCTCTATTGCTTCTCCATATACCACTTTTTGATATCTGTCCTACATTCATCCCCATTTGTTCTGATTTGCATAACAGAGTTCCATGCGGTATTCTGCCATATGCCTTTCTAAAATCCAGCGAAATGATTGTGTAGCATTTCTTCTAACTCAGCTGTTACTTTATTGTAAAAAGTTAGTAAATTACTAAGGCGTGACTGACCCTTCACAAAGCCATGTTGACCAGCATACAGTATTGTATTTTTATCTATCCATTCTTGAATTCTCTTTTTGACCACTTTTTCTAATACTTTTACCACCCTCACCTGATATACTGATTGGTCTGTAATTTGCTACTTCAGTCTTACAATCCTTTATGTATGGGGAATTATTTTGCCCTTTTTCCATTCCTTTGGAACTCTACCAGAGCTCAGACTTAAAGAGTCTAGTCAGAGGCACTGCCTTGTGTACCCTTGAATGTGCCCTTGCACATTCTTGCAAAATCCTAGCTGATATCCCCTCTAATCACACAACTGTATTTACTTTGAGATTCTGCAAATATATTAAGATTCAATTCACCCACCTCTGTTCCCACATTAGAGTCTGTCACATAAGTTAAAGCAGTAACCACACTAGGAAGATATATGGTTGCAAACTGGTCATTCAGTAATTGAACTACTATATATGCTTCTGTCTTCTCATGACCATCATCACTCATCAAGGTTAATTTTCCATAGTTATTCTTCCTCTTACTTGCAACATAATGAAAGAACTCTTTGGGATTTCTTTTGGGCTCCTTGGCTAGATTCTTACCATAATCTGATTTTGCCTTCCTTATCATGCTGGTCACCTTTCATGTCTGAGCCTTGTACTGTTCATGAGTTTGATGGTCACCTTTTTCTTTATATACCCTCCAGCATTTTCTTCTTCTGCAGCTCATGCTTAATGATATTACTTATCCATCTAACTCTTATCTATTTAACCCTCTTTACATTAGGTATACAATTTAATATTGTTTCTTCTAGATAACCCTTAACTATTTTCCATGCACTACTAATATCCTTAACATCCATGGCACAGATTTAAACTTCTTCCTAAGCTTGTCATAATCACCTGCATTGTAGTTCCACATATACCCCTTCTTGAGAGAATATTCCTTGTGGTTTTAATCTCCCAAGTCAAGACTGCATAGTCACTTCCACCAATTGGAGAATGTGGTCACCTTGGGCTAGGTGAACAGATCCTTTACTCTTCCAACCCTAGTCCCCTCCATTAAATCATTGAAGCAACAATTTTATTTTATTTAGTATTTGTATATTCTGAATTCTTTCACCCCTTTATTCCATTGTTTTTAGTACTTTTTGACTTGAACTTTTACTTTAATTTTTAATATGCAAAGAATATAGTAGAATTTTTGAATGAGTAACAGTGCATATCATACTGATGTAAATGATGCCTTACAATATGTAGAAGTGAGGCAAGTATTAGGAGAACTGGAAGTAAAAGAATTAGAGATTGATCAAGTGCTGATTGGATTAAATGGTAATAAGGCCGTGGAAATAGATGACGTATAATCCAATATTCTTAATGAATGTGCACAACAATTAGCTATGACCTTGACCTGGTTATTTAATGAAAGTCTTGCATGGGTAAGGTTTCTAAGAATGAAAAGAAGGCAAAAATAGTGTCACTCCACAAAAACGGTTCTAGGACAGAAGTTTCCAATTACAGACCAGTCTATTTAACTGCAGTTGTAGTCAAGGTGTTGGAAGAGATTGGTTGGGAATAGAATACAAGATTGGGTTGATGGACACAGTATTCTTTATGACTTGGACAAAGGAGTGAGGTTGTAGTTTTAATATTAATAAGTGCAAGGTGTTGGATTTTGAAGTGTAGAAATATGAGGGTGGTCTGAAAAGTTCTTGGCCTAACAATGAAAAACAAATTTATAATTTCAAAATTATTTTTATTTTTCAACATAATCTCCCTTAAGACTAATACATTTATTCCACGATGCTCCAGCACCATTATCCCATCCCTGTAGTGGTTCTCAGTAAGATCTGCAAAATATCCTTCTACAGCTGCAATCATCACTTGATTTGAAGAAAAACCCTGAACCAGCGAAGATGAGGTTTAGTTTTGGGAAGAGATAGAAGTCAGAGGGAGCCAAATCTGGGGAATAAGGTGGATGTTCCAACAAATCATAGTGACCCTTAATTTTTCCATTGCCAAAACACCTTAGTGGGTTGGTGCATTGTCCTGATGAAAGATAATTTTTTTCTTCTGCAAACTGAGTTTTTCTCACGAATTTTTTTGACACGTCTGGTTAAAAGATCGGAATAATATTCTCCGGTTATTGATTTACCTTTTTCAAGATAATTAATAAACAAAATGCCTTTAGCATCCCAAAACACCAATACGATGACCTTTCCTGCTGATGGAACCAACTTTGTCTTCTTTGGTGCTGAACAACTGGCTTCTGTCCACTGTTTTGACTGCTGTTTGGATTCTGGTGTGTAATGGCAAATCCAAGTCTCAACTATAGTAATAAATCGATGCACGAAATCAGTTTCATTCTTGTTAAAACACTCCAAGCACTGTTCAGAGATTTTCATGCGAGTGCGTTTTTGATATGCTGTGAGCAAGTGTGGCACCCATCTTGTGCAAAGCTTTTTCATTTGCAATTTTTCATGCAAAAGATGCCTTATGTGTTCCTTTGAAATGCCTGTAGTCTCAGCAATTTTACGCACTTTGACTCACCAGTCATCCAATACCATATCATGCACTTGATCAATGATTTCTGGTGTGGTTACACTTTTTGGATGTCCTTCACGTGGATCATCTTCAAGACTGATACAGCCATGTTTAAACTTGGCAGCCCATTTCTTAATTGCTGAAAACAAAGGAGAAGAGTGGCCATAAACTTTTATGAACTTCGAATGAATTTCTTTTTGTGTTAAACCTTCTTTTACAAAGAATTTTATAACCGCTCGATACTCAATTTTATCCATTTCATCTATTCATTTTATCCTTGGGATACAGACAACACTTTTGCTTCAGACAGCTATATAAAACAAACTACTTGATTGAATGACTTGCAATTTCACATGGATGCTTATGACAGATGTACCAACTTAGGAAAAAAAATCTTGCTGATAATTTTGCCATCTGTGGTCGAGGCTGAGAAATTTTTCAGAACACTCTCGTATAAGACCATGTACTATATTGATGGTGTTGTACTGTAGGAAGTGGATGAGATTCGAGATTTTGGAGTGATGGTTGAGAGCAAACTGAAGTTTAGAGGGAATGTTGCAAAGACTGCACATCATAATGCTATGAGTAATATGAGTTTTATTCTTTTATTGGATATTTATTCTAACATCTAGGGATAAGGTTGTGCTACTGTATAAAGCACTTGGACTATTGTTCTCAGATTTGGTCACCTGGTTTCATTGTAATGTAGAAACGTTGGAGAGGATCCAGAGATGGGTGACTAAGACAAAATCAGAACTCTGTAATTCTGGCAATGGAGAGAAGTTGAATAAATGTGAATTGCATAGTTTTGTGAATAGGAGGAAAAGACATGATGTGATAGATACATTCAAGTTAGTAAGAGGATTTTATGAGATTAATTCAGAAAGGATTACAAAAAGAGTGAAGGTGAGATGGAACAACCAGTGCCATCCCTGGAAATTATATAATAGCGTGGTGAAGAGGTGTATGTGTGGAGTAGATTTTATACATGGAGAATTGCCATTGAATATGTCACATTACTGGAATATGTTGTTAATTCAGGGAGCATTAAAATTTCATGATTCATTATGATAAATATTTTGTCAATTAAATGAACTTTCCATGATGAGTCTGCCAACTTCATGAAGGTGTAATAATAATATTTGTAATACTTTGTTGCATAATTTTAAATCTTATACCTAAATGACTTTCTTCAAACGTACCTCAATCCCAAAGGAAACTGTTGCAATTTGATTTCCAAGAATTTTACTGTCCCAGAAGAGTTAACACTACAAATAAGCTAATGATATCAGTATACTATTATTTTTATTTAAAACCTTCATTCTGTTAATTTAATTTAAAGCAACTAAACTGTTTAGTTGCTTTAAACATTATATTCTTGTTTTAATTCTTCTTTCTTTACCTAGAACTGTCCTCATATTTCTGGCTAAGAAGAACATGAACCTTTATGTTTCCATGTTCTTCTTTCCTTTATGAACCTTTATCTTTATATTTAAAAAAAAAATTACAAAAAGGGGGAACAAAAGAAGGGAAAAATTACAAAAGTAGGAAAATGGGGAAGAGCCAGGTTGGACAGGGAGACATGGCATAGGGAGAGTGGATGTTGAAAGTAGTATTGAATGTATCCATGGGGATGAACATAGAAATGGAATAGATCAACTGGTGATAAAAGGTGATTATGCAAAGGCAGGTATGTTGGGGAAATCACAACCAAGTGGCTTGGGTAGGACTGGTTATACACCTAAAAGTGAACTGATGTGTTTATTTGCAAATGCCAGAAGTATCAGAAATATGAGGCCATTCTGTATATCTGGAGTTGTGGTGAAGATACTAGAGAGATTGTTGAGAAGTACGATACAGAAATGGGTTGATAATAGCAGTATTTTCTGTGATTATCAGCATGAGTTTGTTAAAGAGAGATCATGTTTTACTAACTTATGTACTATAATAAGGTGACAAATGTTTTGGACAAGGGGGATGCATATACAGTGGTAACTTTGATTTTGTAAAAACGTTTGATAGACTGCCACACAATAAGCCTTTAAATAATTTTAAATGATTGGATAACAGACTTTTGAGTTGGATTGGTTACTGGCTGTTAGGTAGGTTTCAGAAAGTTGTATATGGGAATGCCTGAAAACGGAAGGTCACTAGTGGTGTGCTGCAGAGGTCAGTTTTGGGAATCATTGTTGTTCAATTTGTATATTAATGATATTGAGATGGATTTAACTGCTGATATGTAGCTGTTTACAGATGATGCAAAATTGGAGAGATCAATGCAGAGTCAAGCAGATGTTATCTTACAAGAGGACTTAAATACAGGGTGTTCGGGATAAATTTGACATATTTATAATTAATTATATTTTCCCGTAAGTTACATGTATTAACACACACTTCTCTTCATTTAAAAGTTTGGACCCTTCTTCATTCATATACAAGATGTCAGAAAGGATGGATAGCTGGAACCCACCTGAATCATGGAAGAGAATAACTTGTATCATGATGATTCGTGCCCGCCATCAAAATAAGGATATTACGACTGCTGCCCAATGCTCCCTGAATACAGTAAAAACAATCAGGCATGAACTAGAGACTTGCAATGGTGACTACGAGGATGTAGCAAGAAGAAAGATCCCTAGCAGACGATCTGATTGCGTTCGTACAGCAGAATTCCTCGCAAATCTGCAGGAACAGGTGTTGAAGAACCCTGGCATTGGAATTCGGGCTTTGTTCGTGGAGTTGCTAACTGTAGTCAAGCCCTGGATAACAAGGGTAGCCAATGGTAGGCCATATGTATGGCAGCAGGATTCGGCCCCTTGCCACACCTCTGGGAAAAGTCAAAAATGGTTGTCTGAAAATTTCTACGACTTCACCAGTCCAAATGTTTGGCCTCCAAACTCCCCAGACCTTAACCCCATGGATTATTTTGTATGGGGCGCAGTTGAAAAAGACACCAATCGCACTTCCAGTAATACAAAAGCCCAGTTAATGGATAAAATTAAAACAGTTTTTGCGGCCCTTCCCAGGGAGACTGTAGCATCAGCTTGTTTGAGGTTCCGAAGCAGAATTGAAGCTGTGATCGATGCTAATGGTGGTTATTTTGAGTAAATCTTGTTGATAGTATTGTAATTAACTCTGCCTGTAATGTTTTTTTGTCAATTCATTAAATTTAATAGATACAAAGAAGATTTTCTTTTTCCTTACGAAACTGTCAAATTTATCCCGAACACCCTGTAGATTGCATGAATGGGCAGGTAAGTGGAACTGTCAGTTCAATGTTTCCAAGTATAAGGTTTTGAGATTTGGTAAGCAATGATGGAATGCAAAGTATACACTTGGTGGGGAAACTTTAAAGGAAGTAGAGGAGATGGAGAGATCTTGGAGTGATAGTGGTGGACATGGGTCTGAAATTCAGGGGTCACATTGCACAAGTTGTGAAGACGTCACATCGGATAATGTCAATGATGTGGAGGACCATGACATGCAGAAATAAAGAGGTTATAATGCCATTGTATTTAAGGCCTTGATTAGGACTCATGTGGATTATTGTGGACAGATTTGGTCACTGAGTTTTCATGGTGATGAGAACATGTTAGAAAGGGTCCAGAGAAGATTTACAAATCTGGTCAGTGGTCTTTGGAATATGGATTATGAGAATGTAAATTGCAAAGTCTTGTGAATAGGAGGAGGAGGTGAACATATGATTGAGACATATAAGCTACTCAGGGGTTGTTATCAGGTTGACATTGAAGACATTTTTCATAGAATTGGAGAGAGAGAGAGAGAGAGAGAGAGAGAGAGAGAGAGAGAGAGAGGGGTAGAACAAGAGGCTATCCCTAAAAACTGTATAAGGAGAGTGTGAGCAGAGGAGTAAGGAAGGGACTTTTTACATAGAGCATGGTTGTGGTTGGTGAGTGGAATGTATTTCCTGAGTGTGTTGTTAATGTAGAGACATTGAATCAGTTTAAAGCATGGTTGGATGAGTTTTGTGTGCAGTAGTGTGAACATCCCATGATGAGTCTTTGACTTCATGGAGGTCACATGTTAATAATAATAAAGGGATACATTGCATTTACTACACTGTTCTTATCTCCATATAAATCCCTTATAGTCAGTCATTTAAAGACATATTTTCATTACTAGAATTGGAATATTGATCATATTATCTCTGTTGGGAATATTCCTAATGTTCCTAATTGCATAAAGTAATATCATTCATTAATTACTTTTTCTTTTTTTCTTTTTTTTTTTTTTTGCTGATGTGAATTTTTCACTGTAAAGACTGTTCACTTTAAGAAATTATCATCAACAAATTTTACTTATTATACAGAATTTCTGAAAAACACATTACCATTATTATTAATAATAATATTATTATTATTATTGTAGACCTCTATGGATTCACATTAGTTACTTAAAAGTTTTGGCTGTTTGAAGGTCATATAACTGAAAAATCAATGTATATATAAAAATAGAATAAAAACCTTTGCCCTCACACAATACTAATGTTCTCGTATTGTGTGGGGACAAAGGTTTTTATTTTTACATCCTTTCATTAATGACAGGAGTCATATTAAAAAATATGACTTTTTAAACTAAAGGTAATTTCTTTTTGAATGCTTTCCATGCTTTTAAACTAGTTGTACATTTTTGCTTTCAGTTATGAAGAGAAGTCGATCGAAAGATGACTTAAAGCTTCCTCCTGTTCTTGGAAACAATGAAAAACTAGTTCAGTCGAGAAGGTCACAACTCCTTCCTACAAGTGTTCCGCAAAAGTATTTGACTAAACCTAGAAAATCTGCCATGGAAGACAGAAGCTCATGTGTTTCACCAAAAGTTGAAGGTGATATTCATGAAACATCTCTAAACATTCCTAAAATAATTTACATTTCATGACTAAAAAATTCTGTACAATTGGCCCTCTTAAAATAGTGATTCAAGAGTCATTATCATCATTATTATTATCATTAATTATTATCATTGACATCGATTCTAAAAAAAGAAAAAGAAAGTTGCTTTTTATTTGCTGAAGCAAATTATATGCTAACTAAAATATTTTTGATTAATTAACAGATAGTGAAAATATTTGCTAAAACATATTTTCATTAAAATCTCTAACATAGTTAAAATTCTTAATTCAGTGTTTCTAATTTTTATATTAGTATTATCATCAGCTATTCATCAAAAGACTTAAGTGCATCTTTTGTGGTAGTTTCATGAATAAATAATCCATGGCATGCTAACTGTGTATTTTAAATCTGGTAT
Source organism: Typopeltis vanoorti (assembly GCF_054136105.1). Lineage (NCBI taxonomy): Eukaryota > Metazoa > Arthropoda > Arachnida > Uropygi > Thelyphonidae > Typopeltis > Typopeltis vanoorti. The sequence goes on from NC_143549.1 coordinate 28,310,137, forward strand.
TTCACAAATTCCATCCCTGGAATTTGCAAAAGGAAGTCAAGTTTCAAAAGGAAGCCATGGAATGCATTACTTGATAGCATGGTGAGAATATGAATGGCGAATGAGTTCAAGGGAGTGGTATGACAGCCTTTGTGTTGTCTGAGCCTCCCTTGATGAGTCTTGTGACTCCATTGAGGTCCTGAATGATGATAACAATAACAATGTTATTATTATTACATGTTCCTTGCATGTTCGACACTTGTATCAAATGTAGGCATGTAACATTATGAGCATCTCGTGATATTCAATTTAAAAAAAATAGGTTCAAACTCAGGACAACAAGGAACTTTGATGGCAGGATTTTTCATCTGCAAAACAGAAATAGACATAATATACTTTCTTCAAGACAATAATTCCAACGCAATAATTCCAACCCAATCCAACTTCTGAATGTGTTCTTCATGCTCACAGCATATTGCATTGATCTCTTTTCCAGCTAACTCCTCATTCCATATTACTCCTGCAAGCTGTCTCCTGTGCTCTTCATAATCACCACCCTTGTAGTTCCTTTTCTCACAGAGGTCCTCACACTGCTGGCAACCACCCAGGTAACCACTTCATGGTCACTCTCACCAATTGGAGGGTGATTGAACACCTCATTTATAATTACATCCTCTGATGAGATGATCAAATCCAAGACCCTCAATCCTCGTGCTCCCTGTGTTACATACTGTCTGAGGTAGTTGTTCCTTAAAAACTCAAGAAACTCATTTTCTTTACTTTCAGTTGCTATCTCATCATCTTAGTCTATATTGCCATAATTAAAATTGCCCATAATGATCACCCTTTTATTATTTACTTGGCTAATTTGATTATATGTTTTATAGTCATCAACATCCACATTACCAGGTCTATAACAACATTCAACCAAGTATTTCATTCTATTCACGAATAATCTCACACCATACTGCCTCAAAACCACTGGCACTATTTCCCTCTTGCATCTTTACTTGGTATGGACATAACTCTTTCTCTATCATTAATAGCACTTCCCCTCCCTTTTTATTCTTTCCATCCTCACAAACCACATCATATCCTTCCATCTCTATTCCTGTCAGGATGTTGTCCTGGCATCCAACCATGTCTCATTTATTCCAACAATTTTTGGGTGAACAGACTCATTTAATGCAACCATTTCATTTGCTTTATTTCTTACGCTTCTAGCATTTGTATACAAATACAGCAGTTCATTCCTGGTTCTATAGCTAGTTTCACTGATACCATTAATTCGATGTGATTTCCCCGTATTCAACTCAAGCCATTTCAATTTCTCCTTATTCATCTTAGACCCCTCTTCAAATCCAACTGTTTCCTCTTGATTCCAGGTTATCCCCCTTCCTTTCCTGTCTATACATGCATTCACATTCTCTAGGAGCATCAAACTTTCTCATGCTGTGCTACCCTGCCTGTCTGTCTTGCACACATGTTCTCTCATTCAACCTTTATAATTTAAAGGGTCATTGGTGTCGTATGAAGGGAGAACTTGCTGACAAAATTGCTGAGGAGATTGTTAGAGAATTAGTATTTTTATGTATTTCAGTTTTTCCTGAAGACTCATAAGTATTTTTTAATTCCTGCTGTTAAATCATTATACCAATTATTGTAATAAATAATTCTTCTCTACCTTCTCTTCCAAATTGCTTCCCACTTGATCAGATTTATTCTCTGCACTCACTTCTCTACCTTCCAGCAGCAATCTCTCCAAGCTACTCAAATGCAGTCCATCACTCTTATACAGTTCACTTCGTCCTTCAAACCCATTCCACACATTAACAAACTGCACTCCTTTCTCCTCACACATTTCCACTAACATATCATTCATAATCCTTGCTCTCTGCCTCATCTCACCACCACTGTCATGCCTAGGTAACACACTTACTACCTTTCCTATCACACTATTCTTTTTTATACGTCTAAGCAACCTCCTGATATCCAATCTGACGTGTTCTTTGTTCACAGTTAAGTCATTTGTGCCTATTAGAACTACCAACTCTTTTTTTTCTCTCGTTTACTTATATTCATTGCTTCAATCACTCTCTTCATTCTACCTCCAGTAAAACATGCCTTGTGCATCCTATTATCTAGCACACTTTTAATAATTGAATCACCATATAATGCCACTCGTGGGTCTTTCTTTAGCTCTTTTATACCAACAGTATTTGTTTTAATCATTTTCACTCTCCCACATATTTCTCAAATTTTCTTAACTTCCTTCCGCATCCATTTCATCTCTTGTCTCATTCTAACCAACTGAAATTTCGAATCTTGCATCCATTTCATCTCTTGCCTCATTCTAACCAACTGAACTTTCGAATCTTGCATCACATTTTCGCTTTCGTTCATTCTTTCAAATTTTCGAGCTTTTGAACCTTGTGTCACACTTTTGCTTTCATTGATTCTCTCAATTTCATTGCCTTCCACCACATCTGCATCACTTTCATCTTTCTTACCATTGATTATATCTCTCAGATTGCTCGTTCCCTTTTTCAAAACTTTTTACATTTTTTTCTCTACTCTCTTACAGCGTCTTTCTCTATCACATGAGCACTCATTCTCCTCATGGTATTCTTGCTACTAACACTTTCAGTCAACATATTAGCACTCATCAAGTCCTCATTTAGCTCACTTCACACACCCTCCTTCCATCTGCCTTAAATATCCACAATTTTATCTATGTAATCAAATGAGTACATATAGCACACCTCATATTTCACAAATTTAACTTAAGAGTTTAAATTCCTGCATGGATAAAGCCACTGCCATCTTTCCTTTGCCAGTTACTATGCTAAGCTCTAATATCAACGAATTTGTAAATGAATTTAAACAAACTATCCTGCACAATAATAACGCTGCAAGCACACAACCTTTATAGCAACTCTTACTCATGAACACATACTTATATACTAGTAATTATTTCAAATAAACTTATCTGAAATGGGAGTCTCTTTACACACCGCTACTTCTTTCCTGACATGGTGCATAGTGCTCTACATTGGATGAAGACTTAGAGGTACATGAAAATGAGGTTGAAGAGTCATTGCCTAACATGGATAAGAATTTGTCAATAGGGATAGATGGAATATCAGCTTGTTTGCTAAAGGAATGTTCAGCCAAATTTGCTAAGCCTTTTACATGTTTGTATAACTTGAGTCTCAGCTTAGGAATGATACCACAGACACAAACATGAATTTCTCTTGATTATTGGTTATTGATATATGTAAAACCAGTAGATACTTTCCTCTTTACATAGCTTCATATTCGATAGAAAGGACATTCACGAATTTATGGCATGTGTGCCTTTGTGGGTAACAATTTGTTTGTTCATGCTAAGCAAAGGTAATTGGTTTCTGCTTAGAATAAACATATTTAAAATGCTACATACATAAATTCCAAAAGTTGCATAGTTAGCATGTCATGAAATTTTAACATTAATGCTGGATAGTTATGTGATAGCTTATGAGCTTAGGAAAGTGAAGGTGAGAGTTCTTAAGGGATCACCAAAAGCATTTTGCTATGGACAGCCGAAAATTCATTATTTCTATTCAGCCAAATATATATATATATATATATATATATATATATAATGAACTGTTTCTTAGATCCTTATGGTTTTGCTATAGTAAGCAAGGAATATTTATTTAACCTTTATGGAAAATTATGTCTATTCCATGAAGCTTGAATTAAAGCTAGTTTTGCTTATGTTTCTTCTAGATAGTTACAGGCATTTGCAAGAACTTTATGATTTAAAGGGTCATTGGTGTCGTATGAAGGGAGAACTTGCTGACAAAGTTGCTGAGGAGATTGTTAGAGAATTAGTATTTTTATGTATTTCAGTTTTTCATGAAGACTCGTAAGTATTTTTTAATTCCTGATGTTAAATCATTATACCAATTATTGTAATAATGTATATGCAAAATTTTAGACTTCAGCAGTTTTGTCTTCCTTGATTTCTTTTTTATATTTTTAAATAATGGAAATCTGTGTTTAGTAGAGAGGCATTACAGGTATAATCTTAGTGCAGATGGAACTGAAATTTATGGTGCCATTTAAGAACTATAAATTTTACTGCCTGTGGAAGCAGTAGTCCAAGGCAACAGCAGGAAACTACACTGAACTTAACTAAACTACTTTGCTCTTTTGCATGAGTTTTAATTATTTTCTATGCAGTTTGATCCACTTATCATGAGCTTGGTCACAAACACTTATGTCCTTTGAAAAGAACAGATTTCAGTCCTGTCTAGAATGTAATGAATCTAGAAAGGTGGTGAAGGTAACACAGAGGATTGCTGCAATAATGAGAAGGACACTGACCTGCAGAGATAAAACAGTTATCATTCCATTGTGTAAGACCCTGATCAGACCACACGTGGACTATTGTTCTCAGATTTGGTCCCCAGGATTTGAAGAGGATAAATTAACTGTGGAAAGGGTACAAAGGCAGATAACAAAGATGGTTTCAGGACTGTACAATGATAGAATTATAGACAGGATCGGCTGAGGGAATGTGGACTGCAGAGTTTGGTGGATAGAAGAAGGAGAGGTGATATGATTGAGACTTTTAAACTGTTGAGAGGCGGTTACAGGGTTGACACTGGGGAGTTCTTTCGCTTGTTGAACAGTAGGAAGGAGTGATGACAAGAGGCCATCCCTGGAAGTTACGGAAGTTACGAAAGGAAACTGTGAGCAAGAGGATGAGGAGTGATTTCTTTGCGAGGAGGGTGGTTGAACCATGGAATGCATTGCCTGATGGAGTGGTGAGAGCGAGAACAGCCAGTGAGTTCAAGGAGTGGTATGATAGACTTTGTGTTTTTTAGGGGGGGGGAGACTTCCCACGATGAGTCTTTTAACTCCCTGGAGGCCTGAATAATAATAATAATAATATATGCGAGTGTTTCAAATGAAGACAAATTAGCCAGTCTCATATAGGTGTTTTTTTTATCCTGCAAAATAGGTAAACTGGCCATGAATGCAGATTAGCAGCCATATGCTTTAGCCATTGTTTCATATAACTCCACATCAACCAACTGATATAATTATGATATTATAGTTTTATCTATCATCCACCTTTTCTTTTCTTTTCTAGAAATCTGCTGATGTAAATTAAGAACATTAACTTGTTTTTCATTTACATCGCCAGGATTCTTTTCTGATCAACTTTGGTATATTAATAATTATCATTTATTATTATTATTATTATGTGGCACCTCCAAGGAGTATAGGACACTCTAAGGGAGTGCCCTTCCACGAAGAGTCCAAGGACTTGTTTCAGGAGGGCACTCCATGATGATCATGGTGAAAGATCCATCAAAATATGGTCACCATGGAAAAGCAGCTACAAGAAGGTTGGAAGTAAGTTATTTTCTTTTTCTTGAAGTTGGATTTCAATTATTTTTTTCCTCATCAGGGGGAACAGCAGAGGATTCAGGCAAATGTAAAGAGGAGTTCCATACGTACATATTGGTGTTACAGAGACAGAAGACTAAAAAAGGTAAGATCCTGCCAAAAAATAAATACCAGATATTATGTTCTGGCAGCAATGATCAGGGAAAGGAAAGAGTGGTGATATTATTCAACACTAAATGTGAGGATAAACTTTTTGATTAGCAGGCAATATTAAGTAGCATTATGTTGGCAAATTTCAAAATTGAGAACTGAATGATCAAACTTATTTGTGCCTATCGTCCTCCAACAGAAGGTTCAACTAAGAAACATAAAAATGTTTTGAAAAAAATTTGGAGAAAAGGTACAAATTCGTGTGAAGAGATAATACAAGAAAAAAGAAAAGTCTTATTGAATATCATCATCCAATTCCTGCCATGTACCCTCACGGGGGTGTACAGGATATGATAGTATTACATGAAAAATTTACATCATTACTAACTTCCTATCTACAATTTTCCTCCAAATCAGTCTGTTACTTGTCAAGACTCCAACATTATCAGATCTTATATTTCTATCGTCTAAGACACTTTGTACTGTATCATTCCACCTATATCTTGGTCTTCCAATGGGTCATTTTCCTGCCAACCTGGCAGAGAACACTTGTTTTGCTAATCTTTCTTCTCCCATTCTGTTTAAGTGACCATACCACCTGAGATTAGCTCTGCTAACACATTCCTGGATGCTGACAATATCAAGTTCTTTCCTAATATCCTCGTTTTTAATATGATATTGCCATTGATGCCATCTGTTCATGCTTCTAATCTTTCTCAGGACTCTCATATCTGCGATCTCTAGTCTTTGGTCAAGTGTTTTACTTCTGACCCAGCTCTCAGATCCATAAGTTAAAACTGATTTAAACACTGACAGCTAATTTAGTGTTCTGACTAATTTCTCTCTTATTCCATATGAATTTATTCAATTGACTTCCTACCATACCACTTTGTTGATTCTATTGTCTATTTCCATATTTAATTTACCATCTTCATTAAAAGTTGTGCCTAATGTTAGCTGAAATGTTTTACTTGTTCCACTGGTTCCCCGTTCACAACACAGTTGACATTTTCAAAATTCAACCCATTTTCATTGTCTTTGTCTTTTTTAATGCTCACCTTCATACCATATCTATTACAACAGTTATTCAATTTAGTCAGGGAATCTTGCAAACTTAAGCGGATTTATTTAGAAGCATAACATCATTCATATAATGCAAAGAGCTGACATTAACATCTCCAATTTTGATATATCAGGTTTAATACCACTTTCCTTCATAATGTGATCCATATAGATAATGAACAACAGAGGGGATAATGTACATCCTCTTTAAATCATCTTCCTGTAGTTCCTTCAATTCTACTGCTGACTTACTACTCAAATAAAGACTAAGTATTACTTGATATAATGTCCCATTAACACCACACTGTAGCGTTTTGAATAACTTCTCTCTTGGCACCTTGTCATATGCCTTTTCCACATCTACAAAACTTAAATACAGATATTTGTTATATTCCCATGATTATTCAACTATTTGTCATAAAGTGAAGATCTGATCCTGACAGCCTCTATTTGGCCTGAATCTAGCTTGTTCTTCACCAAGCTTTTCTTCCACAATTCTTCTCAACCGTTTCTCAAATATACTTGCATAAATCTTACCAGGCACACTCAGTAGGGAAATACCTCTGTAATTCTCACATTCAGTTTTATTTCCCTTTTTATATATGGGTACTATGGGAGCTCTACTCCAATCATTAGGAATTCATCCCTCTGTCCAGGACTTCTGAACTATGCAGTGCAGCCCCTGTAAGACTTTTATACCACCATACTTCAGCATTTCTGGTCGAATATCATCTTCTACTGCTGCCTTTCCACATTTCAAGCCTTTGATGGATTTTTCTACTTCAAGTATAGATATGTATTGTTGAATGCATGTCTGTTGAGTGTTTTTTACCACTGTGCTATCATTGCTTGTTTCATTTAGCAATTTTTCGAAGTAATTAGAAATATATACACGTTAGCACAAGAATAATGTTTATTTTGCCAAATATTTTGGTCTGAATATTACAGACCATCTTCAGTGGCTACATAGGAAGATGATCTGTAATATTCAGACCAAAATATTTGGCAAATTAAACATTATTCTTGGGCTAATGTGTATATATTTCTAATCATTATGTCACAAGTATCATTAAAAAATTAAATTTCGAAGTAATTACTCCATACTTCAAATATATCATTTTCTCCCATTTTCATGTAACCTTTATCATCTCTATGTCCTTTTACAGCACTCTTCCCTCCATTTCTAAGCTTCTTCAACAACTTCCAGAATATTTTGCCACCTTCTTGATATTTATTTTCTATGTTCTTGCCAACATCCTCCCATGACTTTTGTTTAGCCAGTTTTACACAGTGTTTAGCTGTCTTACATTTGTCTCTATAATTTACATTTGTCTTACATCTGTATTTTCTCTAAGAGCACAAGCAGACTTATTTGTCAGAAACTTTTGATATGCTTTCTTCTTTTCCTTCACTGCCTCTTTAACTTCCTATGTCCACCATGGAGTTCTGATTTTCTATCTTTGCAGACAAGCTCACCACATGCCTCTCTGGCTGAATCAGTCAGGGTTTACTTCAAGGCTTGCCACTGAATCTCCAAGGTTTGGTTCCTGTTCTCAAACTCTTTCATTTTTTCTTCAATAATCTTTGTGTATTTTAGTCTACAGTTCACATCTGAGAGCTGCTCAACTTTTATTAGCTTTAAAACTTTCTTACATGTTATTCTTTTCAATATGAAATTCAATTTTATCCTGCTCAAAACTAAATAGTGATGACTTCCAATTTCAAACCCTCTGTACACTCTGGTGTCCTGCACCAGAGAGAAAACATCACTATCAACAATGCCATAGTCAATGAGACTTTTCTTATTCCTTGCCTCTTCTCTCCATGTGAATTTGTGCACATTTCTATGTTGGAACATGGTGTTAGTAATAACCAGTCCATGTCCTGAGCAGAAATCCAACAGGTGTTTGCCATTATTATTGGCTTTGCTCTTTTCTCCATATTTTCCCTAAATATTTTTGCATGTCTCACAATCATTTCCTTCTCTGCTATTTAGATCCCCAACAAGGACCAACTTTTCCTTTTTCATTGTGTCAGTTGCTTTCTCTAAAGTCTCAAAAAATTCCTCCACTTCTACCTTAGTAGAACCTTCTGTGGGACCATAGGCACAAATAAGTCTCATTGTCTAATTCTCCATTCTGATATTTGCCCACATCACTCTACTTGAGACTGCCTGCCATTCAAGAAGATTAACCTCGTATTTAGTGTTGAATACTATGGATACTGTTTCTTTGATTGTCATTGTCTGAATATAACATTTTGTATTTATTGCTCAGAATGATCTCACCAGTTTTTGTCTTTTTTATTTCAGTCACCCCTATTATGTCAATATGGTACTTATCTAATTCCTCATTTCTTTGCCATTCAGGCTTCTTACGTTGATAGTACTGATCTTTAACTCTGGCGATGTTATGTTGGGGTGTGTTTTCAGATTTGTTCCAGTTAGCTGACTTTTCGCTGTTTGCCCTGGTTCCCTGGCAAAAACAACGGGGACCTTGTTTAACTGGGCAGCGCCCGAGCCGGCATGAAATTTTGTCATGTGTTGTACCATCATTTTGTATTTTGGTTTAAGCCAATAAGAATACAATTTGGTTTGGCTAAATGCCAAATTGCCCGCCCATCCTCGTCCGATCAGTATCCAGGTAGATACCCAACAGGGTGCACCACGAAAAGGTGAGGATTGGACATTAGGTCAGAAGTCCTGATCAGTTCTCTGCCTTCCTTTAAAGGCTATGTGGAGGTCTCCTCTCAGTCAGCTTTGACCCTTAAGCACCCCCTGTTAATTATTATTATTGTTAATATCTGACCTCCATGGAGTCAGTGACTCATTATAGGAGGTCTATACTATAGCATGGTGGTGAAGTTGTTCAATTATACACAAATCAGAATTCATGGTGAACACAAGAAGTTATCAAAAATCCCTAGTAAGCAAGTCACCATATGCCCTGAGAGAGTTCAAAGAATAATGTAAGAGAACCAGGCTTTGTGTAAAAGTTGATAGAAGAACCTTGCTACTTTTTCAAATGTCATGCAGATATGACAAAATATTCTGGATGCTATTAAAGAAACTTTGAGATTATTATCAGAGACCTTATTATTATATTATTATTATTATTATTATTATTATTATTATTATTATCAGAGGGTGTCAAGGGATCAATGATGACAACTATACATCACCCATCCTAGCTGTTATATATTATCTTAAACTTATTTACACCAGATGCACTCAACATTTCCATCAGGCAAACTGTTCCACACTCATTCACTGCCCTGTCTAGCTCTTGATCTATCCAAAGTGCATGCAGACTGAACTATAGATGTCCCCTAGTCTTGTCCCTTCACCACTACCTTCCGTGTATTTCATCAGTTGATAACCTATAACATTCAGAGAGGAGGTGAACTCATACATTCTACCTCTTGTCTCCTCCCCCCATCCCCTTGCCAATTTTTTAATAAAAGATTTCAAAAAACAAGCTGTTGATTAAGTTATCCATTCCATGCCTTTTATCTGTCTAAGATATGTAGATGACATGTTAGAATCTTTCCTCTGTCACCCCAATAGTCTTCATGCTAGAATCCAGTTTACAATGAAAAGGAAACTAACAGTAGTCTAGCCTTCCTAGATATCTTTATAACACTTCTTCCAATGGTAACCACTCCTTCTCAGTTACTTGCACAGATAGTTACATTCACAAACTTTCCTATCATCATCTTAAAAACTCTAGACAGTAGACCATGCAGTCTTTGTTCCAGTGAGATCTCTCTTGTAATAGAACTTAGCCATATACATCCTGCCTTCCCATCTAATGGCTGCAGTTCCTACAGAATAAAAAAAAATAAATAATTAAAATAACCAATCCTCTCTCCAACCTGCAAGCTTCTCTTCAGAAGGATTTTGGTAATACCATCATGTCCATAAGTTTGACATTAATCTTGAAAAAACATTACATAAATCTTGTAACATCATTAGTGTTACAAGATTTATATTGTACCTTATGAAGATGTTTCTGTGACCGAGATAAAATATTGGAAGAATTAAATTGTATTTTTAATCCTTTCCTAGTGCTATTTACTCAGTTAAGCCTCTGACATGATTTCCTCCCCACACTTTAGCCTTAACATATGGTTTGTTTCAGCATTGCAATAATCCTCTGAGTTGTATTTTCAGCTTTTGTATGCGGCCATTGAATTTCAAATTCCTCTCCACCATAACTTGGAGATTACAGATATGAGAGTTCTGAGAAAAATTAGGTGAGTGAGAAGATGGCATCAGTGGCAGGAACATATTAAAAATGCAAATATTAGGAAGGATCTTAAAATTGTTAGCATTCAACGTGTCTGTGTGTGAGAGAGAGCTAATCTCAGTTAGTATAGCCACTTAAACAATGGGAGAAGAAAATTTCAGTTTAATTTGAGTTTATGCTATTTTCTTATTCAGAAAAGAACATAAGCTCAAATTAAATTAAATTAAAGGAACATATTAAAAATGCAAATATTAGGAAGGATCTTAAAATTGTTAGCATTCAACGTGTCTGTGTGTGAGAGAGAGCTAATCTCAGTTAGTATAGCCACTTAAACAATGGGAGAAGAAAATTAACAAAACAGATGTCTGATGCAAGGATGGCAGAAAAAATACCTGAGGGAGACCAAGATCTAGATAGAATGATGCAGTAAGAAGTGTCTTTCTTCCTTTTCCTCATCTGTCAGATAACCGGTTGAGTCCCTATGAATAAATCTTTGCCATCTAGTTCTATCTCTAGCCATTTCTGTCATCTCTCTGAAACTCGATAATTATGGCTTTTCCTTCAAAGACCATAGCCAAGTTCTTTTTGTCTGTCTCTCGATTGTCTTCCTCCAATGATTCCATTCAAGACTATATTTGGTAATCTTTGAAAGGATGTTCTCTAGAGGTGTCCAGACCATCTTAATTGCTGTTTCATTCTGTTAAGAAGAAGTGTCTTAGCAGAGTGAAATATAACGTGATAATATTGGAGTCTTGACAGATAACAGATTAATTTGGAAGAAATTTATCAAAAGGAAGTTAGTAATACATTATTACTATTACTATTACTATTATTACGGGCAACTCCAGGGAGTCATTAGACTCATTGAGGGAGGCCTCAAATCATATTCATCACAACTATTTGACATTCATACAGTATCTATCATACCTCGCCTTAAACTCATTCACTGTCACAGCATCCACCACAGACTCAGGGAGCACATTCCACTCATTCACTACTCTAAAAGTAAAGAACCCAGCTCTAACACCTTTACTAACCACACTTTTGCCCAGTTTCCATGGATGTCCCCTAGTCCTCCCACAACCAGCCCTGTTCTCAAAAATATCTTCTGAATTAATTTTATAGAAACCCTTCAGTAATTTGAATGTCTCAATCATATCTCCCCTTCTCCACCTATCAACCAATTTTTGCAACCCACAAATCCTCAACCTGTTCTCATACGGTTCATTCCACAGACCTGCTATCATCTTGGTCACTCGCCTCTGGATCCTCTCCACCTCCTCCCCATCAAGAAGAAACCTAGGTGACCAAATCTGAGCACAGTAGTCTAGATGGGGTCTTATCAAGGCTCGATACAGAGGAACAATAACCTGCTTGTCTCTGCTTGTCAACGTATTCTTCAGCAACCAAGTGATTTGATGAGCTGTTTTGGTCACTTTTGCAATGTGTCCCCTAAATTTCAATTCCTTATCTACCAACACTCCTAAATCTCGTGCCTCATCAATTTCCTGGAGCATGGTTCCACCAATGCAGTAAACTGCCGCCAATCTTTTCACCCCAAAATGCATAACCTTACATTTTGCCACATTAAACTGACATCCATTCTCCTTAGCCCAGACCTCCAATCTATCCAAATCATCCTGCAAAATTTTGATGTCATCTGCATTCACTATTGCCCTACCCAACTTCGCATCATCTGCAAACAAATGAACTGTTCCTCTCAGATCATTTCCTATATCATTTATGAACAAATTAAACAGCAGTGGTCCAAGAACAGATCCTTGTGGCACAGTCCGTCTTGTGGACTCTACTCCCGAGTAAACCGCTCTCTGATATCTCTCCGTCAACCACCCTCCTATCCATCTCACCAACCCTATGTCCATTCCCATATGCTGCAATTTACTGATTAGAATTCCATGTGGAATCCTGTCAAAGGCCTTGGCAAGGTCCAGTAGAATCACCGTAAACCCATTACCCTTATCCAGTTCAGCCGTCACTGTGTTATAATACGTGAGCAAGTTACTGAGGCATGACCTACCCTTCACAAAACCATGCTGTCCCCGATACAGTATCCCATTTTCTTCTATCCAATCTTGTATTTTCCTCCTGACTATTTTCTCTAAGACCTTGACAATGATTCCTGATATGCTAATCGGTCGGTAATTTACAACAGCAGTCTTGGAACCACCTTTATGCAGTGGAACTATTTTCCCCTCTTTCCACCCGCTCGGGACTAACCCAGACCCGAGACTCAAATTAAACAAAATGGTCAAGGGTACTGACAATTCTTTAGCTGCTTCTCGTACAACACCAGCTGGTATACCATCCAATCCCACAGATGTATTGACATTGAGGTTATTCAATAGACTACTCACCTCCACTTCATTAACCACAATTCCCGTATAATCTACTGGTTTATTCGTTTCTTCAATGTCACCACCTGGATGATATACTTTTGCAAAGTGCTCACTCAGTAACTCAACTATCTCAGCTGATTCAGTTACCTCCCTACCATCGGCATTCTTTAAAATCAATCTGCCATGTTATGTACATTTTTCATGTAGTACTCTCACTGTATATCCTGTATATCCCTTCAAGGTACATATTAGGGATTTAATGATGATCATGATGTTATTTTTTCCTCTCTATAAGAATTTAGAGATAATTGATTCATTTGGAGCTCTGGTTATGTCTGTATTTTTGTTCATACAGTTTTGTTATAACTGATTAATGTTATTATTATTATTACATTACACCTCCAAGGAGTCATCGTGGGAGGGCGTTATGCTCACTGATTAAATTTCTTTTCTGCAGTTTTCTGAAATTATTTTTGAATTTATGGAAAAAATGACACTCTAGAAAATTTAATTTCCACAAGTGGTTTCAGTTTAATTTGAGTTTATGCTATTTTCTTATTCAGGAAAGAACATAAGCTCAAATTAAATTAGAACCATTTGCAGAAATCAAATTTTCTAGAATGACATTTTCCATTTCCAAAGTGATACGCTTTCTGATCAAAAGTGACATCTAGACATTCGTAAACTGATGTCTAGATGTCACTACGACCTCACTTACCGGTATAAAAAGAGGCACAGAGCTGTGTGTGTGTTGTTCAGTGATAAGAAGTATGAGCAGAATGGGTAGGTCAAGGGAGCTCAGTCACTTCGAACATGGACTAGTTATTGATTGCCACATCAGTAAGAAATCTGTCAGAGACATTTCAACCTCAAGTTGCCCAAGTCAACAGTTGGTGACGTGATTGTGAAGTAGAAACGTGAAGGGCACAGCAAAACCACTGTCGGGTAGGCTGTGTTTAATGACAGTCAGGGGGCATTGAGAGTTGAAGAAGGTGGTTCATGAAAAGCGGCAGACATTGAGTGAAACAATCACCCGGGAGTTCCACAGTGCTACTAACTGTCCAGCCAGCACCATGACTGTATGTTGAGAGTTAAGAGGAATGGGGTTCCATGTTCGAGCAGCTGCCCATAAAATAAACATTTTTCCTGTGAATGCTAAGCACCACCTGTAGTGGTGTAAAGATTGATGCCACTGGACAGTGGACAACTGGAAATGTGTGATTTGGAGTGATGAATCATTCTTTACCATGTGGCAGTCCAATGGGAGGGTCTGGGTGTGGTGAATGCCTGGAGAATGATTCCTGCAAGTGTATGTAGTGCCAACAGTGAAATTTGGAGGAGGTGGATTACAGTGTTTGGATTTTTTTCATGGAATGGACTTTTCCCACTAGTAACACTACATGGAAATCTAAATGCAGAAGAGTACAAGGACCAATTTTGTCCAATTTTGTTCAATTTTGACCAATGGGTAGAAGAACAATTCGGTGATGACTATTGTCTGTATCAGCATGAAAATGCTACCTGCCATAAAGCTAGGTCTGTAAAGGAATGGTTTATGGACAATAACATTCCAGAAATGGACTGGCCAGCCCAGAGTCTTGAACTGAATCCCATAGAACACCTTTATCAGCATGACAATGAATTCGGTGATGACTATTGTCTGTATCAGCATAACAATACTGCCTGCCATAAAGCTAGGTCTGTGAGGGAATGGTTTATGGACAATAACGTTCCAGAAATGGACTGGCTGGCCAGGGTCCTGAACTGAATCCCATAGAACACCTTTGGGATGAATTAGAATGCCAACTTTGCTCCAGACCCCAATGACCCACATTACGAAACTGCTCTGCCTACAGTTCTTTAGGAAGAATGGGTTGTCATTACTCCAGAGACATTCTAACACCTTGTAGAAAGTCTCCCTGGTAGAGTTAGAGCTGTCATAGAAGCAAAGGGTGGATCTATCCTGTATTAATGTCCACTACTGGAAAGTAAAGTGTGTCACGAGGAAAGTCTGGTTGCAGTTTTGCATAGGTGTCTGGTGATCTTTTGATCAGATAGTGTATATTCTGGAAATATTCTGGAAATGTATGATTTGGAGTGATGAATTACTCTTTACCATAATAAAATTAGTTTAATCCTTTTTCCAAGTGTGAGCAAACAAAGTTTGCGCCTGAGAGTATCTTCAGGACTGGGGTAAGGTGGTACAACACCAGGGAAACTCGTTGCAAAGGTGGAGCAGGCTACCAACACTTCTATCTCAGTATCTCCTATAATAATGTAATGCAAAACACATCTCCTTGCGGATATGTCTAATGTTATGCATTAAGGGAAGGGCCACTACCCAGACTAGTTTCAACCTTTATTGAGGTCTCTTCAGTGGGAGCCAGGCCCAAGTGGAGACAAGTGGAGATACCAGGCAGAAGCATTAGCAGGTCATCTCTACCTATAGGAGTTGCCAAATGGTGTGCCAACATTTTTTAATAAATTACTCTGGATTTAGAGAAAGATGTTGAAAGTTTATTTTTCACTTGGTTAGAGTATAATAAAATTAGTTTAATCCTTTTTCCAAGTGTGTGCAAACAAAGTTTGTGCCTGAAAGTATCTTCAGGACTGGGGTAAGGTGGTACAACACCAGGGAAACTCGTTGCAAAGGTGGAGCAGGCTACCAACACTCCTATCTCAGTATCTCCTATAATGCAAAACACATCTCCTTGTGGATATGTCTAATGTTATGCATTAAGGGAAGGGCCACTACCCAGACTAGTTTCGACCTTTATTGAGGTCTCTTCAGTAAAGTTGGCACACCATTTGGCAACTCCTATAGGTAGAGATGACCTGCTAATGCTTCTGCCTGGTATCTCCACTTAGGCCTGGCTCCCACTGAAGAGATCTCAATAAAGGTCGAAACTAGTCTGGGTAGTGGCCCTTCCCTTAATGCATAACATTAGACATATCCGCAAGGAGATGTGTTTTGCATTATAGGAGATACTGAGATAGGAGTGTTGGTAGCCTGCTCCACCTTTGCAACGAGTTGCTCCGGTGTTGTACCACCTTACCCCAGTCCTGAAGATACTTTCAGGTGCAAACTTTGTTTGCTCACACTTGGAAAAAGGATTAAACTAATTTTATTATATTCTAACCAAGTGAAAAATACTCTTTACCATGTGGCAGTCCAATTGGAGGGTCTGGGTATGGCAAATGCTTGGAGAACAATTCTTACATTCCATTACTTTTTTTTTTTTTAATTTGTAATAATTGACAATATTATCTTTTAAAGTATTCATAGTTCCATCAAATTTAGACTCGAGAGAGAGAGAGAGATTTTATCAAATTATTGGATGTCTCATGAGTAAGATTCTTATTGTGATTTTTTGTAATTTTGGACATTTCTTGTTAGTTTATTATTTACTATTGTATTTGGATTGACTCTGTGTTTATAATATTTTGATAGATTTCCTTCTTGGAAAGCTTTGCTTGATATCCTTATGTACATAAAGCCTATTGCTGATAAACTACAGAATTACCCACAAGTAAGAATAAAAACAATAAGAAAGAAATCATATTTAAAATTGCTTTTTTATAAATGGATGTAGCATTTAATTAAGAAAAAATAAATCCATATTTATTTAATGATAGAAATTTTTTCCCCTTAATGTAGTTTCCTCATAAAAATTTTGAAAATAAAATATTAAAAAAATTCCTTTATTTTTATTATTATCTTTTTATTCATAGAATAATATTATTATACAGTATTTCCATGCATCAGAAAATTCATCACAGGAGATGTACATCATCTTTAATGTACATCATCTAAAACAATACATATCATATCATATCATACTCCTTTCACTGTCAGAGCACTCACAACTACTTCTGGCAATCCATTCCATTCATTCACCACTCTTCAAGCAAGAAACCTGGTCTGCACATTATATTAATATGGATGTGCAGACTAAATTTCTGGAAGTTATGTAAGAATGTTTTTAACCACATTTTTAGATAACTTCCATAAGTAACCCATAATTCTCTCTCTCTCTCTCTCTCTCTCTCTCTCTGTTCATAATACATTTAAAAATTTCTTTCATGTCAATCTTATAGAATCCTTTTAATATCTTATAAGTTTCTATCATGTCCCCTCTTTTCTGCCTATTAACTCAAATTGGCAGTCAACACAAATTCTACCTTTCATTATAGGGAGCATTCCACAGATCTGTTACCAGTGTGGTCACTTGTCTTGGAATCCTCTCCACCACCCTCTGAAAATCCCCATGAAACCTAGGTGATTAAATTCTCAAAAAGTTCACCTAGTCAAAATGGGGGTGAATCATAGCCTTATAAAGAGGGATAATAACTTCCCTATTTTTGCTCATTAGCATGTTTTTCAATTTCCAAGTAAGCCTTTGAGCTATTTTGCCAACTTTTGCAATATGTCTTCTGAACATCAATTCTCTGTCTCCACAGTTATCTCCAAGTTGCTATTCATCAATACTATCAATGAAAAGATTATACAGTACATAGTCTTTTCAACCTGAAGTACATAATCTTACATTTTGAAACATTAAATTGACAACCATCATCATTTGCCCACAATACCAATTTAAGTCATCCTGCAGGATATCTACATCACCTTTATCAACTATTATCCTCCACAGCTTTTCATAATCAGGAAACAACTGAATATCCTCAATTAAATCATTCTCTGTATTGCTATATTATATTATTACTGTATTACTATATTATTATTATTTAATGACATTCCCTATATGCTATTGCAATTGCTCTTCCTGTGTCTTGGTGTTCACATAAACAGTGAAAACTTATCATATAAAGAACTTTCTAAAGCAGTATATATATATATATATATATATAAAGTAATATAAAAATACAAAAATCTATTGAAAAGAATACATTGATGCTATGCATTATTCCTTAAATTGTTCATTTTTCATATAATCCAGGTTCCCAAGATTAATGGTTAGTTTTTATTTATTATTTATTTTCTTTTTTTTTTTAAGGTTTCTTCACATGAAATGTCTTTTTTAACTAAAGAAATTATGTACAGAACAATAGTGGAATTATAATTGCTTAGATCTTCTAAAATAATTTTTTTTATTAGATTTTTGAGTGCGTTCATAAAACCACTCAGAAACTTTCATTGTGTTCCCTGTGAATCATAGTCATAAAGATAAGCCTGGAAATTTTGTAAGTGTAATATTTAAGAGATTGCAATATTTTTTATTTTTTTTTCATTGTAAAAATGGATTTGAAAATTTAGAAATTTCAAATCCATGACTTCTGCAAGATTCTAGCCTGCAGCCTTTTACAGAAAACAGGCAGTAAATATGTTTTTTATCAACTGAGCTATTGAGGTAGACATTATTTTCAACTGTTTGCGATCATTATCTTTTTCCATGTGCTAACTTAACTTAGCACATGGAAGAAGGTTACTTAAGCTAAACCTTAGTGTCAGGATTTCTATAGCAATCCTTGCTACAGAAATGTTGATAAATTATATACCAATTATCTTACAGTGATGGTTAATTGCAGTAGAAAATATGGTGAAAGCTTCAGTTAAGGAATAGATAGGAATATTAATTCCTTAATTTGAGCCTTCATAGTATCATATTGTATTGTATCTTATCTTCACTGTCTTTTGCCTACTACCAGTTATAAATTGGTAGTAGGCAGAAAGAAAAGCCAAGAAAGAGCTGGCATTAAATCATCTGGATTGCTGGAATGCAGTGGTAAAATTCTAAACGAATAAGCTCCAGAGCCCTATACAAAATAACCAGTTGTATTTACCTTTGAATGCTGTCCATTGGTCGAATGTCCAGCAAGTTGGCAAATCTTTCCTTTCATTCAACATATTAATATTATTGCATTGCAACTGATGGGAATCCTGTGTTTCTGTGGATTTGTTACAGACTTCTTTATCTTCAGAAACCCCACACAAATTGTCATTAAAAACTCATTTTGTATTATCACTGTTACTGAGCTATTTTTCCATTTAAAGAAGGTACCAATGTACTTATCCATAATTGAAGTAGCAGGCCTATATAAACACAAAAATATTACTCGATTTTCTTTGTGCTTCTCACAATCATGAGTTCTGATAAACAACTGCTAATATGCTGTTCTGTTGTTGGTTACTGACTGTTGCTGACAGTATTGCCAACCAGAAAAGACAAAATATTGCTACGAGTCTGTCAAAATTTTGCTAAACTGCACTACAATGATGTTTGCTTGTCGATCGCTACAAGATAACACATTACAGGAAGCTCCAAACCTCCCTGTCCCTTTCATCATGTGTTCGAAATCAGGCGACTGTTAATATTGACTTTATATACACACTCAAAATTGTAAACAACTGTTGAATTATGCCTACATAATAATGTAGGCATAATTACCTTAAAGGGAGAAAAGTCACAAAACAGAAAAATGTTCCAGGTCTAGGACCAGTGTATAAAAAAGTTCTGGGGCTGAGTCCCAAAGGGCCCTGGCTGAATTTAACCACTACTGGAATGCAATGGATTAGAAAAGCTGAAAAAAGAGAGCAGATTGGAGAAAAGCTGAAAAGGAAATGGAATGAAGAAAATTAGAAGATACCTTTATCCAGTAGTGGATTGCTCCAGGTTTAAAAGAAGATAAGACTGTAATACTTTGTGAGGACACCTTGGCTTCATAAAGAGACTTGTCTTAATAACTTATTCTTTTTTTTTTATATAATAAATTGACAGTTGGGTTATATAATGAAAATGACTACATCATGTTTATGTGATATCCTGCAAAAGAATTTGACAGAATAACACATAAAATATCTGTTATATAAATTGAGCAGATCTGAATGGATAATAATGTGAAATTGATAAGAGGATGACTAATAGATCAAAATTAAAGAGTAGTTTATATTGAAGTGGAAGTAGAGGCAGGTGACAATTTGAAGATGAATATCCAGTTGTGTGCCGATGGTGGTAATAAACTAGTAATAAAGGTGTCACCCACAGAATAATTTCAATATGCTGAGATTGTGAATAAAGGATAGCGATTATCAGATCAATATTGCAAAGTGTAGGGTTATACATTTTGGATTGAGAAGATTACAATCTGTTTATTAAAATTTTTGGACTGCACTGCTGGGCACTTGAAAGTGATAGTGAAGAGGGAGTTGTAGTGCACTAAACATATTATGAAAGTGGTCAAATAGCACAAAGTATGTCTTAGGTGTTGCAAAACACATTAAATATTGATAAGGCAGCTATTATTTCTATTTATAAAGCTTGGACTTGCTTCCCCATCACTACAGGGTGGCAGAGAGGTTTCTAAGGCAGGTGACTAAGATGGTGACAGGATTGTGGAATGCTGTCTATGAGGATAGAGTCTGGATTGAAAAATTTGATTAATAGATAAAAATGGAGTTTTTTTTTGATAAAAAATTTCTCCTTTTCTTTAAGGCAGAAAAGAGGAATTTTTGCAAGAATGAGAGGTTTGATAAAGTTACTAAGAGAAGTGATGCAGAAGATATATATATATATATAATAATTATTATTAATATCTGATGTGAGTATTGAAGTGAGTACAGAGAATAAATATATTTGAAGTGGGTATACAGAATGAATCAGATCAAGTGGGAAGTGATGTGGAAGAGCAGGAGAGATTGAAGAGGTGGTTATGAATGAGGAAGTGAGTGGCGTGAGTATGGAAAAAGAGAGAATGGGTGTGCCAGAGGAACAGGGAAATAGGGAGGCTCAGGGTGGACAGGGGTACACGGTGTGAGAAAGGTGGATGCTCCAAGAGGCTGTGAAGCATATGTTGACAGGAAAGGAATCGGATGACCTGGGATCAAGAGGAAACAGTTGGAATTGAAGAGGGTTCTAAAATGAATAAGCAGAAAGGGAAATGTCCCCAGTCGAAGATGAAGAGAGATCATATGGAATGAGTAGTATCAGTGGAACTAGCTATAGATCCAGGAATTGTGTTTGTATACAAATGCTCGAATGTAAGAAACAAGGTAGAAATGGTTGCACAAATTGAGTCTGTTCACCCAAAAATTGATGGAATAAGTGAGACATGGTTAGATGAGGAATGACATCTTGACAGGAATAGAGATGGAATGATATGACGTGTTTCGTGAGGATAGAAGGGATAAAAAGGGAGGGGATGTGCTATTGATGATAGAGAAAGAGTTATGCCCATACAGGGTAGAGATGCAAGAGGGAAATAATGCCAGTGGTTTTGAGGCAGTATGGTGTGAGATAGAGGTGAATGGAATGAAAATACTTGGTTGGATGTTGTTATATAGGTAATGTGGATGGTAATGACTATGAAATGTATAATCAAATTAGCCAAGCAAATAAGAAAAGAGTGATCATAATGGGCGATTTTAATTATGGCAATATAGACTAGAAACTGGAAGTAAAGAAAATGAGTTTCTTGAGTTTTTGAGGGATAACTACCTCAGAACTATGTAACAGAGGGCACACGAGGATGGAGGATCTTGGATTTGGTCATCTCATCAGAGGATGTAATTATGAGGTGTCAAATCATCCACGAATTGGTGAGAGTGACTATGAAGTGATTACCTGGGTGGTTGCCAGCAGTGTGAGGACCTCTGTAAGAAAAGTGTATATGTGGAGCTACAAGGGTGGTGATTCTGAAGAGTTTAGGAGACAGCTTGCAGGTGTAGCATATAATGAGGAGTTAGCTGGAAAAGAGATCACTTCAGATTTGGGGATTTTCAAAACTATCTAGTAGATGCAATGTCTAAATGTATTCCAAGGGTGAGAAGGTTAAATAAGGTAGTTGTGAAATGGGTGAATAAAGAGATCATGCGATTCAGAGAAAAAGGGCATTATGGAGGCAGCATAAGAGAATTGGAAATAACCAATTCCATGAGGACTACAAAGACCAGGCCAGGCTGGTGACTTGGTTGGTGAGGGTAGCTAAAGTGAGATGTGAACGGCAGTTAGCGAATGAAGCCAAAAAGAATCCTAAGGAGTTCTTTCGATATGTAGCCAGCAAAAGAAAGAAAGAATGGTTATGGAAGGATGACATTGATTGTAGAAAATGGTACAAAGCCAGCTGTTGCAGAATGTGTGGCGGAGATACTTAAAGAACTTCATAAATGTCTTTCAATCTTGCGAATGTGACTTCATGGAGAGATTGAGAGCAGTTGATGATGAGGAAGAGAGACTGACTGTAAGTGAGCAAGAGGTGTATGGAAAGTTGAGCAAACTAGATGTAAATAAGGACGTGGGACTTGATAATATATCACCAAGTATTCTGAAGGAATGTGCCAGGGAGTTGACGCCAGCCTTGACAAAATATGTCAAGGCTGGCAAATTTAGTGAAACAAACTTACTGAATATAGTGAATGAGTTGCACAGGGCACATATATAGCAAACTTATTTGTTTCTAGAATTTTTGCTGCATCCCCTTATAATGCCCAGACATGTTAGCAGCGTTGTCATAAGACTGACCCCTACATTTTGAAAAGTTTAGCTGACAAACT
The DNA here is from genome assembly GCF_054136105.1 of Typopeltis vanoorti. NCBI lineage: Eukaryota > Metazoa > Arthropoda > Arachnida > Uropygi > Thelyphonidae > Typopeltis > Typopeltis vanoorti. The sequence continues at coordinate 28,332,843 of NC_143549.1, forward strand.
TTATGTAAGTACTGCAATACCTGATTTGCCATTTCCTCACCAGTATGGCTTTTCATTTCCAGAAAGGTTAAAAAGCGTTCAGTAGGCTGTCCATCTTTTATGTACCTAAGTACAACACTTAACTGGTCGATATGTGACAGATCTGGTGTTGAATCAACTGACAAACTAAAATAACCAGAAGATTTTACTTCATCAGCAATAAACACATGGACCTTTTGAGCCATCAGTTGAATGAGTTCCTCGCAGGTGGCTTTGGACAGATGAGAATTTCCTTTGCCACAATTTCCATATGTCTCAATGTGACTTGCTAAAAATGGATCAGACTGACTTATGAGCTCAAGCAGCCCTAAAAAGTTCCCATTTTGCATGATCCAAATTTTTCCTCTGTTCCTCGAAAAGCCAAGCCACGTTCAGCTAACGTTAACAGCTATGACATGCCTCAGGACATGTTCCCAGTAATCACACTCTTCCTAAATTTGTTTTTCCAACTGTTGTCCCAACCCTACACCTTGTCTGTGGGTTAAGTATGTTAGCATAGAGTCTCGGTGAGTAGTGCTTTTTTCATGTTGATCAATTGCAATAATATTTTGCCAGTCACTGAACCCTTCTCTTGTAACAAAATGTAAGAAATTTTTAGGAGCAAACAGTTTACAAACAAAACAATAAACTGATCCTGTTGATGGTGAATATAATAACCACTCTCTCTTGTATTCCTCACCATTGGCTTTTGTCCCAACAAAAAGTTTCTATGAACAGTATCTTACTGGTTTGCCACTACTGAAATGTCGGTAAGACTTGTCAAATGGCCCACTGTGGTGTTGACAGTCACTGGGTCCACAAGCAGTCCAATAAGCCACGTCATCAGCAGAGAAATCAAGACACAACCCTGGATCTTTTGCTATATTTACTTCATCTTTTGCAGATACTGAATCATTTCACCACCATCACCATAGCCCACTAAACTTTCATTTTCAGCAATTATTTCAACCTCAGAATGTTTTGTAAAGCTACTTGCATCAACATTTGCAGTAGAGATATCGAGAATTTACAGACAAAGTGTGGTCAGTAGTGAGACATGTGCTAGATGAACCTGCTTGTGACACCTTGATGATTCCAACATCATCATATTTTGATTTTGAAGTGATCAAAGTGGTATTTGTGTTCACTTCTTATGATGGAGATTGGCTCTGATCAGGAATTGGTATATAATGTTGTTGAACTTGTGTGAAGAAATCAGTCAGCTTTGCAGTCTTGGAATCTAATTCCAAAGTCTCCTCTTGTTTCTTTTTTGATAGTTTTTGCTTTTATGCACCACTTAACTGATCACTTTTCATCTTGGTTCTTGGGATCTGTTAAATACAGAAATAAAAAGATTATTTTGTTGAATATTAGGTGGCAATCAACACAGTTACACATATCACAGGCAAAATCATATGAACAATTTAATTTTTGGCTTACAGCTGAATCTTGTGCTTTTGTGCTTTAATTAACTCTTATTTTACTGGAGTCGCATTTCTGTGACAACCACGTGATTTGTTTTATATTTGCTTCTGGAGCCTTTTATAAGACATAATTTAATAAAACAAGACCTAAAACAGACAGGAAAATAAAAAATTAAATTGTTACGTTAATTATAAAAAATGACCTAATTTGACACAATGGTATTGCCAGAAAGTGTCATGAGCGATAATACGGTATAAACGAACTGTCATGCACGTGGTTAGAGTTTTATTAGGCATTTTACATGTCATTATTTATTGAAACAAAGTATGTAACAGTAAGAAAAGATAAAAACAATGAAAAACTAATTAAAAGTTAATTTAAATTAAATTCGTCATCTAACTAAAGCAGAAATTCTGTGGTTCCCCCCTTTCCATGATGCCCTAAGCACGTGTTTATTTTGCTTAATGGTTAATCCAGCCCTGTGTATAAACTATGTAAGTATACATATCAATTCCAACCAATTGGTATAAAATAGTTTCCAATAAAAGCTGAAAATTGTTAAAAGTCCTATGCTGAATATGTGACATCCAAATTCTTGGAATTTTTATGCCAGGTTATTGTTGAGATTAGGGTGGTTAATCAGAATTTCACAGGCTTCTTTAAATTTTCTTTTATATCAGATTTTTGTATGATGTAAAGAGTAGGTACTTTTCCAATCAGTTTGGTGTAGAGTGTTGAGAGCATGATCTGAGAGGCCTGCTTCACCAAAATAGTTATATTTAATGTCTTTTGTGTTTATTTTTTATGTATAGGGATTGTGCGTCCAGTTTCACCAATATAAGGTAGGTTACAGGTGCAGTAGATGCAATAAACTCGAGGATGTGCCAATGGGAGAGGATCCTTAGAGGAGTTGAATATGTTTTTCAATTTTATAGGTGGTTTAAAAGTGGTATTAAGATTATAGTGGTGTAGGATTCTATTGATTTTTTCTGATAACTCTTTAATATGGGATGGCTATGGTTTCAACGATTTCAGCTAGGTTTGATTATCGCTATTATTATTATTATTATTATTATTATTATTAAACAAGACCTCATGGAGTCAAAGACTCATCTAGGAGGTCCTTTTATCTCACACACATCTCATCATACCGGGTCTTAAACACATTCAAACTCCTTGCAGACACCACACTCTCAGGCAAGGCATTCCAATCATTCACAACTCTGCACGAAAAAAACCTGCCTCTCACTCCCCTACTCACACCCTCTTTATACAGTTTCCAGGGATGACCTCTGGTTCTCCCCTGATCTCCCACTATTCTCTGTAGAACTTCTCCACCATTGATCCTATAACAACCCCTTACCAACTTGTAGGTCTCTATCATATCTCCCCTCTTCCTTCTCTCCACTAGACTCTGCAAATTACATCTTTTCAATCTTTCCTCATACTCGACATTCCAGAGGTCAGAAACTACCTTAGTCAGTCGCCTTTGGACCCTTTCCAACATCTCTTCATCCTTCTGAAAACCAGGTGACCAAATCTGGGCACAATGGTCCATGTGTGGCCTAATCAAAGCCTTATACAATGGAACAAGAATCTCCCTACTTCTACACGTCAGTGTCCTCCTCATCATTCCCAGAAGTCTTTGTGTTGTCTTCACAATTTTGGCGATGTGACCCTTAAATTTTAGATTCTTATCCACTATCACTCCCAGATCTCTTATTTCCTCTACTTCCAACAATATATTCTTACCAAGCATAAATTCTGCATCCCATCTTTGTTTTCCAAATTTTAAAACCTTACATTTTGCAACATTGAACTCACATCCCCATTTGCTTGCCCAATCACTCAATTTATTCAAGTCTTCTTGCAAGGCCACAACATCTTCACTACTCTTTATGGTTCGTTCCAACTTTGCATCATCTACAAACAACTGAATATCTCCATCCAAATCTTCGCCAATATCATTAATATACAAGTTAAATAGTAATGGCCCTAAAACAGATCCCTGAGGCACTCGACTAGTGACTTTCCTTTTCCTGGATATTGCACCCCCATACACAACTTGTTGATACCTATCAGATAGCCAGTCTCCAATCCAATGCACTAATCTAATATCCAACCCCATCTGCTCTAGTTTGACTGTCAACTTATCATGAGGTACTCTATCAAAAGCTTTTGCAAAATCCAAGTATATTACTGTGTATCCTTCTCCTCTGTCCAAGGAAGCAGTCACTTTATTGTAATAAGTAAGTAGATTACTAAAACACGACCTCCCTTTAGCAAATCCATGCTGTCCATCAAAGATTATACCATTGTTGTCGACCCAACTCTGGATCCTAGTTCTCACAAGCTTCTCCAACAACTTAACCACAACACCTGACACACAGATAGGCCTATAGTTTGATGCTTGAGTTCGATCACCTCCTTTATGAAGTGGCACAATCTTGCCCTCCTTCCACTCTTTAGGGACTTGACCAAGTGCAAGACTCGTATTAAAAAAATATGTCAAGGCAGGTATCAACTCTCTGGCACATTCCTTCAGAATACGCGGTGATATATTATCAAGTCTCACAGCCTTATTTACATCCAGTTTACTCAACTCCCCAAACACCTCTTGCTCACTTACAGTCAGTCTCTCCTCCCCATCATCAACTGCTGTTAATCTCTCCATGAAGTCACATTCACAAGATTGAAAGATCTTTATGAACTGCTCATTAAGTATCTCCACCACACATTCTGCAACAGCTGTCTTTATACCATTTCCTCCAATCAATGTCATCCTTCCATAATCATTCTTTCTTTTGCTGGCTACATATTGAAAGAACTCCCTAGGATTCTTTTTAGCTTCATTAGCTAACTGCTGTTCATACCTCTCTTTAGCTACTCTCACCAACCAAGTCACTCTCCTTGCCTGGTCTTTGTAGAACTCATGAAATTGGTTACTTCCACTTCTCTTATGCTGCCTCCACAATGCCCTTTTTCTCTGTATTGCAAGCTTAATCTCTTTATTCATCCATCTCACACCTAACTTATTTAACCTTCTCACCCGTGGTATACATTTAGACATTGCATCCACTAAATATTTTTTGAAAATCCCCCAAGCTGCATTGATCTCTTTTCCAGCTAACTCCTCATTCCATGCTACACCTGCAAGCTGTCTCCTGAGCTCTTCATAATCACTCCCTTTGTAGTTCCACATATACCCTTTTCTCACAGAGATCCTCACACTACTGGCAACACCCAGGTAATCACCACACGGTCATTCTCGCCAATTGGTGGATGATTTGACACCTCATTTATAATTACATCCTCTGATGAGATGACCAAATCCAAGACCCTCAATCCTCGCATGCCCTCTGTTACATACTGTCTGAGGTAGTTATCCCTCAAAAACTCAAGAAACTCATTTTCTTTACTTCCAGTTGCTATCTCTTCATTCCAGTCTATATTGCCATAATTAAAATCACCCATAATGATCACCCTTTTCTTATTTGCTTGGCTTATTTGACTATACATTTCACTATCACCACCATCCACATTACCAGGTCTATAACAACACCCCACCAAGTATTTGATTCTATTCACCTCTATCTCACACCATACTGCCTCAAAACCACTGGCCCCATTCTATTGAGAAAAATAATAAAATGTGCGATAAAGGTGATTCTTCTCCTGTCTTTCTTAATGGTATATGGATCATGCAGTGGAAAAACATTTAATAAACTGTAAATAATATTTCAGATATTTTAAGTTATTTAAAATGAAATATCTATGTTATGAGAAGTATTCTATGAGAGAGGATGTGAAAGAATTGTTGGATGAAGCAAAAATGAAGAGTGAGGTGGAGAAGATAGTAGGTCTCCTGCCACACTATGATAGAGGCAAACTGAATAGGAGGGTGGTAACAAATCAGGTTATGCGGAGGGAATAATGCAGGATATGTGGACCTATGGTCTGAGTTTGAGGAAGATTTTTATAATGCTGCTAAACTGCACTAAATGGGTGGTGTTGGGTGTCTACAAAGAGCTTTGTTCACGAGCATACTGAAGTGCAAATTCAGAAAAACTTAGCAATTAAGGTGAATACAAGTGTGTGAAGGCACTCATGATATGAGTGAGAGTGATAATGACCAATGAGTGCAGAATTGAGTCTCTCAAGCAAAAATATTGAATAAGATATTCAGGAAAGGTGGTTAGAGGGCCCTACTGGGATGATACTGTTTCTATATACTAATGCCAGAAGCATCAGGAACAAAAGGGAGGAGTTTTTGGTTAGCGCATTGATTAGTGCAACCTTGCCAAAAGGTATAGGCATTAGTGAGACTTGGCTAACAACAGATGTAGTTGCAGAGATAGAATGCGAAGGATTTAGTATTTTTAGGGAGGATAGAGAATATTGAAATGGAGGAGAGGAGTGGTTCTGCTGATGCTCGTAGACGAATTACAGCTATAAAGAGTAGGAGATAGGCAGGAGGATGGCTGTTCATTTGAAGTAGTCTGGTGTGAGAACAAGGCCAGTAAGACAAAATGTATGACTAACTGTTGCTATAGGCCAGACTTGACTAACAGCAGATGATGTAGATACAAAGATAGAATATGAAGGGTTAGTATGAAGGTTGCTGTTCATTTGAAACAGTCTGACATACATCAGCAGATTAGTACACTGAGTACAAGTTTTGAGTGATTATTATAGGAGACTTCAACTATGGGGATATAGATTGGAAGGAAGAAAGATCACATGGCAGGAAGTAAATGGAATTTATATATTATAGACCTACTGAGAGATAATTACTTCAGGTGGCATGTGATAGAGAGAACTCAGGGTGCAAGAGTGTTGGACCTGATCATAAAATCAGAAGAACTATCCATATCTAAGGTGGCCATATTGCCTCCAATTGTGGAAAGGGATCATGCAGTCTTGACCTGGGAGATTGTAAAACATTACGAATATTCTGTCAAGGAGTAATATGATACTACAAGGTAAGTGATTATGGCAAGCTTGGCACATTGCTTCTGATTGGGGAAAGTGAAGTTGCAGTCTGGCTGTTGGAGATTGAAAAACATTAAATATTCTCTGAGGAAGGGGTATACATATGATCACAAAGCAGGTGAATATGACAAGCTTAAGAGATTGCTTGAAACTATGCCATGGCATAAAACTCTGCATGGAAGATTAGTTGAGCGGTATCTAGAGAAAGCAATATTAAATTGTATATGTAAGGTCAGGAGAGTTAATCAGGTAAGAGTAAGATGGCCGAGTAATATCATTAAGCTTGATCTGCAGAAAAAGAAAATGTTGTGGAGGGTATATAAGGAGAAAGATGACCACAAGCTTATGAACAAAACAGTGCAAGGGTTAGGCAGAAAAGGTGACCAGCATGATAAAGATGGCAAAATCAGATTACGAGAAGAAATTAGTTGAGCAGGCCAAAGGAAACCACCAAAGAGTTCTTTTGTTACATGACAAGTAAAAGAAACAATGTTTATGGAAGAATATCTTTAATTGAGTGCTGATGGTGATGAGATGACAGAAGCAAATAAAATAGTTGAGTCATCGAGTGACTCAAGTGAGGTTACTGATGTGATATATATGACAGAGACCAATGTGAGAACAGAAGAATTGCAATGTAAATATAGCTGTGGAGTTAGATGAAACATCAGCTCACATTTTAGGAGAATGTGCAAGGAAACTGGCAAAGCCTCTGACCAGGCTCTTTAATTAAGTCTCAGCTGTAGTAGAGTTCGAAAGGAGTGGAAAGAGGGAAAAATAATTCCTTTGCCTAAGGGAGGTTCTAAGACTGCAGTAGCAAATTGCAGACTAGTCAGTATCTAAGGAGTGGTAATATAAGCACTGGAAAAATTGATTAAAAAGAGAATTCAAGAATGGGTGGATAAGAGTATGATACTCTATGAGGGCAACATGGATTTTGGAAGGGTTGGTCATACCTTTCAACAATGGTGTTGTTGGATTTTGCAAAGGTGTTTGACAGAATTCTACACGAAACTCTGTTATGCAAATTAGAACAAATGGGGATAGATATGACACTAGTTAGGTGGATAAATGGGTGGCTGATGGACATCTATTAAAAAGTGGTATATGGAGGAATAGAATCTAGGTGAAAGCAGGTGACTGGTGGTGTGCTGCAAGGTTCAGTGCTATGACCACAACTGTTTAATTTGTACATAAATTATATAGGAAATAATCTGAAAAGAAATATTCAGTTGTTTGCTGATGATGCACAATTGGATACAGTAATAGTAAATCAGAATGATGTGGATAGCTTGCAGGATGATTTAAATAAGCTGTCTGTATGGGCAAAAGATAATTGGTGTTGTCATTTGGAGTTTAATATGGAGAAATGTCAAGTTATGCACTTTGAGATAAATTGATTACAAGTGTACCATATTGATGGAACTCCTCTACTCAAGGAAATAAATGAAGCTAGTGATTTGGAGGTGGTAGTAGACAGAGAATTGAAAATTAGAGGACATATTACTAAGGTTGCCAAGGTAGCGCATAAGATTACTTGGCTATAGAACACACTAACAACCAGAAATAAGAAAGTTATTTCTCTTTATAAGACCTCGATGTGAGGTTTTATTTATTTATTTATTTTTTTGAAATAACAACTTATGTAAGTGATACTGGTGAGATGTAGAATGAGACAGATAGAAATATTTACAAACTTATAGAAAGTGTGGAAGATTTTTTCTTGTGTATTATGAAGCTGTGACTTGGAGATTGAATAAGATTGATAATAGGAGACAATATTTTTGATCAGTTGAGGAGTATATCTGGAGAGAGAGATGGTTTGATTTCTGTGAATGTTTCTATGTTCCATATTATTATATTAAATAATATTATTATGCTTATTAAAATTTTATTTTCATATATTTGGATGTGTGGAGTGAGTTTGAGGGAAGATTGGATTTGTATAAGAGAGATGGCCTACACCTGAATGCATTTGGTATCAGGAGTCTGGAAAAACTAATAACTGCTATGAGCCTAACACAGATAGTCAGGGAAACTAAATTATAAAGGGAGGAATGGTGTGTATGTGAGTATAAGAGCGACAATGGCATATAACTGTGTTAATGAAGGGAATGGGCTTTGTCACGGAAATGTTGACGAGACGAGAACGATTTCAGGTTTGTGTTTGTCCAGTTCGGACCCATCACATGTGTGCAAAGATGTCTACATGTGTAAGGCATTAGAGAAGAATAGAGATCTGCAAGTTGTCCAACTGTGTCAGGCAGACTGCAAATATACAAAAGAACATGCAGGTAGATTATTATGTCTCTTCACGAATGATAGGGATATCAAAAACAAAGGGAGAGAGTTTGTTGCTTTAGTCAATATGCTGTGACCTAAGATTGTAGGAATTAGTGAGACCTGGTTATTAGAATCAGACCTACTAACTGGTATCGAGTGTCATGGGTACAGTATTTTTAGGAAGGATAGAGTAGATAGGAGAGGAGGGGGGTTGTGCTGCTAATGATATCGGATGACTTGAATCCAGTTAGAGTTGAGATCTATGATTCTAGTATTATTACTAACAGTATTTCATGTGGTAATGAGTTTGAAGCCATCTGGTGTGAGGTGAAATCTAACAAGATCAATTACACTGTGGGGTTCTTACAGACCTGGTGGATCGGTTGCTAGTGATGAAGAAATGCATCACCAAATAGAAAAGGTGAGCGCAAAAAGAGTAATCATAATGGGAGACTTTAATTATCCAAATATTGATTGGATAGCAGTAGAATCTCATGAGAAGAATGAAAATGCATTTATTGAGCTCTTGCGGGACAACTTCCTCAAGCAGCATGTGATAGAAGGAACTCTAAGTCAAAGAGTGTTGGATTTGATTATAGTGTCAGAGGACGTTTCAATTAAAGACGTAACTATTCTGCCTCCAGTTGGTGACAGTGATCATGTGGTACTCACTTGGGAAGTGACTAAGTTTATGAATGTTCCATTCAGAAAAGGTTACATGCTGAACTACAAAGTAGGAAATTATGACCAACTGAGGAGTATACTGAGTTCATTGGAATGGGATCGGTTGCTGGATGGAAAGAATATCGACAGTGCATGGGAAGCATTTAAACAATACTTAAATGATGTGATATCAGAATGTGTCCCGAGAGTTCGAAGAATAAATAGAGTAGGAGTCAAATGGATGTGTAATCTTATTAAGCAAGGGATTCGTAAGAAAAGGACAATGTGGAAGGAATACTGTTTGCATAAGGATGACATCCATTATGAATGTTATGGTGTGAGCAGCAGGCTAGAATGGTCACAACTGTTGTATGGAAAGCAAAGTTTGAGTATGAAAAGAAACTGGCTCTGTTTTCTAAAGACAACCCACAAGAATTCTATCAATATGCTGCAAGTAAAAGAAAGAATGAATATGAAAGAATAACTCTTCTAAATCCAGATGGCATGAGGGTTACAGATGCAGAAGAGGCTGTTCAGTTAATGAGTGATCATTTCGTTAAAAGCTATCAACCTGGTGAACGCAACATTGAGCTCACTGTTACTTCTTCACTAGATGAAGAAACGCTGATGTGTGAGGCCGAGGTATTAGAGCTGTTGCACAAACTGAATAAGAATTCAGCAATAGGGACTGATGGAATATCAGCACATGTGCTAAAAGTGTTTTCAGCTGAACTGGCCATTCCTTTGACCAGGATGTTTAATATGAGTCTCGGAACAGGGAAGATTTTGCAGGAATGGAAGGAATGTATGGTAATTCCATTGTACAAGGGTGGTGCAAAGACCGATGTATCCAACTATCGACCAATTAGTATCTCGGGAGTGGTGGTGAAGATTTTGGAAAAGTTGGTTAGGGCCCACATTCAGAAATGGGTGTTGACAGTGAATCTCTGTTTGGGAAGTGACTTGAAATAGACAAGGAGAATGGCTACACTATGATACTTTTAGAATTTGCTAAGGCTTTTGACAGAATACAGCATGGCAGACTGCTGCATAAATTGGAGAAAATGGGTTTGTGTTATACAATATTATCATGGATAAGAGGATGGCTGACTGACAGATATCAAAAAGTGGTATACCGGGGATCTGAGTCTGCAAGGTTTAAGGTAACAAGTGGTGTACCACAAGGATAAGTGCTTGGTCCACACTGTTATTCAATCTGTACATTAATGATATTGGGAAAGATTTGACAAGCAACATACAGTTATTTGCTGATGATGCAAAAATGGGTAGGGCAATCAGCAATGCTGCTGATATGCAGTCTTTGCAGAATGATTTGAATAGGCTGGAATTGTGGGCATTGGAAAATGCGTGTCAGTTCAATGTCAGTTAATGTAAAGTCATTCATTTTGGCATGATTAGATATCCAATATCATATTATATTGGTGGGATTAGGCTAGAAGAAACTGATGATGCTAGCGATCTTGGAGTGTTAATAGATAGGAAGTTGAAGTTTAGGGGCCATGGCAAAGATTGCAAATACAACTCAAAAGATAATTGCAATGCTGAAACGAAAGTTCACATGTAAAAATAAGGATGTTATTTTACCTCATTACAAGTCCTTGATAAGACTACACTTGGACTATTGTGTGCAGGTCTGGTTTCCATTGTGATTTTGATATATTGGAGAGAGTACAATGGAGAGTGTTAAAAATGATATCAGGATTGTGGAATGCTGATTATGAAGACAGATTGAGAATTTGTAAGCTGCAGACACCAGCAAACAAGAGAAAGAGGGGTGATATGATTGAGACCTACAAACTTCTGAAAGGATCATACAGGATTTGAATTGATGGAATTTTTCAGTTTATGGAGGATGGGTAAAGGACGAGAAGGCATCCTTGGAAGCTGAGAATGAAGGCCACCAAGAAGGGTTTGATGGCTAGATTTTTCTCTCAGAGGGTGGTGTGATTGGAATGGATTGCCATTGAATGTTGTGAGCGCAAGCAGTGGAATGAATTCAAGAATAAGTATGATAGCTGGTGTGTGTAGTATGTTACCTCCCTCGATGGGTCTCTGACTCCCTGAAGATCTCTCTTAATAATAATAATAATAATAATATTTTTGAAGTCATGAATTGACTAGATTTGATTTTTTTTTAAATTCATTTTCAGATGCAGCATTATATAAAAAGAATTCATTATCATGCTACAGTTCATCATGATAGACTAAAAGATCTTAATATCAGAGAAATTCTTGATCAGCTTTTTCCAGAGGTGATTTTTTTTATCATATCTTCTCATTTAGTTATGTAACTAGACTCTGATGAACAATTGCTTTTAGTTTAGACCAGGATTATTCTCTGTCTCTCTCTCTCTCTTTTTTCTTTTCTTTTTGAAGTAATGAAATAATGCATTTTGAAGACTGATAGATTTTGTGTATTGAAAGAAACCTAAATTTGTTGTACTTTGTATAGTTGTATGAACTGCAATTTTGTATTCTTTCATAAATAGAAAATGAATGATTATGACTCCCTAACTTGTAATTATCAGGTACCTGTAATTTATTTGGCCACTTATAAATTGATTTACTTGATCTAATCAGTTGAATAGGTAAATATTTTAGTGTATTATTGAAAATATCCTTAATTTCTTCTAATGGGAAATTTCTGTTAGATGTTTTATGTATCTTGATGATTGCAGATCATTTTGTCATAGCCACTGGTTACAGAATGTTATTGAGCAAAATAGTAGACAAAAAATGGTGTTCATTATCCTAATTTTGTTGGTCCCTGTTCTTGCTGCTTGTTCTACTGTTAGTGTTAAACATTCTGAAAATGACATCCATACAAAAGTGTGCACACATCATTCATCTGCATGGAAAACTTCATCTCAAAGTCCTTTCTTTTAAGCTTACATAGTGATCCGAATGCATTTTTGAAAATTATGGAGACAACTACCATGTTTGAATGTTCCTTTATCCCAGCGAGAGCAAACAAAGTTTGCCTCTGAAAATATCTTCAGGACTGAATATAGTGTTGTACTATCTTACCTGGGTAAGTAGTACAACACCAGGCAACTCATAGCAAAGGTAGAGCAAGCTACCAACACTCCTACTACAGTATCTCCCATAATGCAAAACACATCTCCTTGCAGATATGTATACTGTTATGCATTAAGGGATAGCCACTACCCAGACTAGTTTCGACCTTTATTGAGGTCTCTTCAGTGGGAGCCAGGCCTAGAGTTGGAGATACTAGGCAGAAGCAGTAGCAAGGTCATCCTTACCTATAGGAGCTGCCAAAAGGCTTGCGACCTTTTTTTTAAATTACTCTGGATTTAGAGAAAGATGTTGAAATTTTATTTTTCACTAGGTTAGAATATAATAAATTTAGTTTAATCCTTTATCCCAGTGAGAGCAAACAAAGTTTGCTCTCACTGGGATAAAGGATTAAATCTGATCCTGAAAATATCTTCAGGACTGAATATAGTGTTGTACTATCTTACCTGGGTAATTAGTACAACATCAGGCAACTCGTAGCAAAGGTGGAGCAAGCTACCTATTCCAACCTAACACTCTTATCCCAGTAACAAGCTACCTAACACTGCTATCCTAGTATCTCCCATAATGCAAAACACAACTCCTTGTGGATATGTATACTGTTATGCATTAAGGGATTGGCCACTTCCCAGACTAGTTTCGACCTTTATTGAGGTCTCTTCAGTGGGAGCCAGGCCTAGAGTTGGAGATACCAGGCAGAAGCAGTAGCAAGGTCCTGGCTCCCACTGATGAGACCTCAATAAAGGTCGAAACTGGTATGGGTAGTGGCCCTTCCCTTAATGCATAGCAATATACATGTCTGCAAGGAGATGTGTTGTGCATTATGGGAGATACTGAGACAAGGAGTTGAGAGTTTGATCCACCTTTGCTGTGAGTTGCCCAGTGTTGTACCACCTTGCCTCAGTCCTGAAGATATTTTCAGGTGCAAACTTTGTTTGCTCACACTTGGATAAAAGATTAAACTAAATTTATTATAGTCAACCCAAGTGAAAAATAAAGTCTCAAACATCTTTCTCTAAATCCAGAGTAATTTAATAATAAGGTGGCACACCTTTTGGCAACTCCTATAATTAAGGATGACCTCTCCTATCGCTTCTGCCTTAGTATCTCCACTCTGGGCCTGGCTCCCACTGACGAGATCTCAATAAAGGTCGAAACCGGTATGGGTAGTGGCCCTTCCCTTAATGCATAGCAATATACATGTCTGCAAGGAGATGTGCTGTGCATTATGGGAGATACTGAGACAAGAAGTTGAGAGTTTGATCCACCTTTGCTGCGAGTTTCCCGGTGTTGTACCACCTTACCTCCTGAAGATATTTTCAGGTGCAAACTTTGTTTTCTCACACTTGGATAAAGGATTAAACTTGTGCCCAATGTATTTCTACAACCAACAGATAACACTAATAATAGGACTCTAGCGTTGATGTATAATTTTCTGTTTTTTTTCTTTTCTTTTCTTTTCTTTTCTTTTTCTTTTTATTTTATTTTATTTTATTTTATTTTTTCACCAGAGGTCAGGCCAACAATTGTTGTAGCTGTTGGTCAGTGTCTTTAACAAACCAGTTTGATTGTAGTGTAGCTTGTTTTCTGTGTATAGTTGTATGCTCCAGAAGATGACCTTGACATAAAGGTCGAAACGTCGAATGTAGATTTTAGTTATATTAAACTAAAGTTTTTATTCAAACACAGTAGTTGTCTCCATAATTTTCAAAAATCCATTCATCTTAAAGATTGAATTTTTTTTTAGATTTTTATTAGTGGATATGCTGCAAAAAACTGTTTTATTTATGCATCAGAAAATGTAAATCCATAGTCATACTTTGTTTTATTTTCTTCTTCTTCTTCTCTTTCATCTAAGACAGGTTGAGTCTTCCCTTGAGCAGGATCTTCCAGTTTTCTCTATTCCTTGCTGTTCGAAAAACTTCCTTATATGTTCTGCATCCCGAAATGTTCTTTATTAATTTCAGCCAGGTAATTCTTGGTTTTCCGAGTCTTCTTTTTTCAGTTGGAAAAGTATTGATTAGGACGTTAGGAAGTCTGTCTGCATCCATGCTTACAGTGTGGCCAAACCATCTCAGTTGGTGTTTACTAATTTTTCTATTATTGTCTTTTTATACAATAATTCTTGTCTGACTGTGCTGTTTGTTTTTTTTTCTATCCAACTTGTTCTATTTATTTTTCTTAAGCATTTCATTTCAAATGCCAGCAGTTTTTTCTCCTCTCTTTTCTTAACTGTCCACTCTTCTGCTCTCTAGATGACTGTTGATATAATTATTGATTCATATAATTTGATTTTGACTTGCTTAGATATCTTGTTCATTTTCCAGATTTTCTGTAATTTTTCCATGGTAGTCCATCCTATCGCTATTCTGTGTTTGATTGTTTCAAGTTCATCTATTGTTTTTGTTAGCTTTGATCTAAGATATATGAAGTTGTCTACTTGTTCTATTTGTTCTCCATTTAGGGTGGCTGAGATGGTAGTTCTATTCCTCCCTATTTTCATCACTTTTATCTTTTGTATATTTATTGTCATGTCATATGTCTTACAGGTTTCGTTTAGCTTGTTTATCAACCTTTGTAGGTTCATTTGGAGTTCTTGCAATAAGGACGAGATCATCTGCATATTTGATATTATTTATGTTTAAAACATTGACATTGATTCCCGGCTCATTGTCAATTGCCTTCTTTACAACTTCGTCTAGATATGTGCTGAATAGGCATGGGAATAATGGGCATTCTTGCATTACTCCTTTTTGGATCTCTATGGGTTCTGTTGTGAGTTTGTCCATTTTAATTGTTGCATTTGTCTTAGAGTAATATTTTATCAGAAACTATATTATATATTTATCTATTGTTTTTTCTAGTAGAATTTTAAGAAGGATTTCTTTATTGATGCTATTGAAAGCTTGTTTAAAGTTCACAAAACAACAGTATAGTTCTTTATGGTCTTCCCAGCTGAGCTCTTGGAAGTTTATTTTCCACTTGGTTAGACTATAATAAATTTAGTTTAATCCTTGTAGGCAACCAAAGTTTTCCCCTGAAGTAGTTCAGGACTGAGGCAACTCATAGCAAAGGTGGACCAAGCTCTCATCACTCCTTGTCTCAGTATTTCCCATAATGCAAAGCACATCTCCTTGCAGACATGTTTAAAGTTATGCTTTAAGGGAAGGGCCATTACCCAGACTGGTTTCAACCTTTATTGAGGTCTTGTCAGTGGGAGGCAGACCCAAAAGTGGTGATACTAAGGCAGAATCAATGGAGAGATCATATTTACTTATACGAGTTTGCCAACAGGTGTACTACCTTATTAATTTACTCTGGATTTAGAGAAAGATGTTGGAAGTTGATTTTCCACTTAATTAGACTATAATAAATTTAGTTTAATTCTTTACCTGAGTGTAGGCAAACAAAGTTTGCACCTGAAGTAGTTCAGAACTGAGGCAACTCGCAGCAAAGGTGGACCAAGCTCTCATCACTCCTTGTCTCAGTATCTCCCATAATGCAAAGCACATCTCCTTACAGACATGTATAAAGCTATGCATTAAAGGAAGGGCCACTACCCAGACTGGTTTCGAATGTCTGCAAGGAGATGTGCTTTGCATTATGGGAGATACTGAGACAAGGAGTGATGAGAGCTTGGCCCACCTTTGCTATGAGTTGCCTCAGTCCTGAACTACTTCAGGTGCAAACTTTGTTTGCCTACCTTGGGTAAAGGATTAAACTAAATTTATTATAGCTGAGCTTTGCTAGTTGGTGCAATATGAAAATCTGGTTTATTGTTGAATCGTTTCCTCAGAAACCAGGTTGTTCTATTCCTATCAGTTCTTCATAGGTGTTTTTTTAATTTATTTTGTATAATTCTTATGAATATTTTATAAGTGTGGGAGAGTAAATTGATTGGTCTGTAATTTCTGCAGTCTCTTTTGTCTCCTTTCTTGTATATTGGGATGATCTTTCCATTTCTCCAGTCATCTAGGATCTCTCCTGTTTGTAGTATTTTATTGGATGGGATTGTTAAATATTCTATGGATGTGCTGTCTCCATAAGACCACAGTTCAGTAGGGATAGTATCAATGCCTGGTGCCGTATTGTTTTTCATCTGTTTTATTGCATATCTAGCTTCTTCTTGTAAACTTTTTGGGTGGTCATTATTTTCTTCTATTGTTGGCATTGTAGTTTTGTTTCCTTAGTGATGGATAGTCTTAAAATGATTTGACGAGATTTTTCTTATATCTTCCACATTCCCTGTTTCGGTGAGAATTCCTTTGTAATTTCTCTTATAGTGTCATGGAAGACTTTTAAGTTGTTTTGTTGGTATGCTTCTTGGTATTTCTTAACTTTTTCTTCTAACCATTTTTCTTTGGCTTTTTTGCAGAGGTTATCAACTTTATTTTTTAGTGCTCTGTATTTTTCTCTATTCTCTTCATTGTTTTGTTGGTTTACAAGTAGCTTGGCCTCTCTTTTTTCTTCTGTTGTAGCTAGGATTTCTTGGGTTATCCACTGTTTGTTTATTTTGGGTTTGGTACCTAGAGTGTCTTTTGCAATTGATAACACTGTTTCTTTTCCTTCTTACCAGTATTTTTCACTGTTCTGGAAGATGGAGGGTTTTAATTTCAAGCACATCTGTTCTAAAAATCGACTTCTGCTTCAGCTATCTTTTAGTTTTGATAGGTTGATGTTTTCTTCTTTCTGATATTGTTTTTCTTGTTGAATTTTATCTTTACTTGGCAGTTAATATTTCGTGGTCAGTGTCAAAATCAAAGCCTGTTAATGTTCGTACATACATTATTTACTGATCTTTTCCATTGTTTGTTTATGATGATATAGTCTATGCAGTTCTTTATATTACCATCTGGGGATGTCCATATATATTTATTATTAGGGTGTTGATAGAACAATGTGTTTGCGATCATTAGATCTTTTGCTTTACAAAAGTGAAGTAATTGTTCTCCTCTCGTTAAGCTCTCTGAATCCAAATTTCCCCATCACATCTATTTTGTCTGCTGTGAACTGTCCTATTTTAGCGTTAAAATCTCCCATCACTATCATGAGTTTTCTGTTTTTGGAATTATCTATTTCCTGTTGTAGTTCTTCATAGAAATTTTCTATTTCTTCCTCTGAATGGTTACTCTGATGCATATATTTGGATTATTTTAATTGTTTGAGCTTTTTCTTTTGCTTGAAATTTGGCTGTGATTATTCTAGGAGACACTGGTTTTATTTCAATTACTGAGTGTGTAAGTTTCTTCTTGATTAATAATGCAACTCCTTCTCTGTGTATGTTATCTTTTTTTCCTGAGAAATATAGTCTTCCTTCTAGTAAATCCATGAATCCATCTCCGCACCAATGTGTCTCTGATAAACCTAAAATACTCCAGTCTTTTTAAATTTTCCTGGACTAATTGCAATTTTCCAGATCGGTATAATGATCTTATGTTGAGGATGGCTATGTGTTTCATGTCTTTTGCTGACCACATTGCTGATTTCTCACCTACTCTATGTGGTCTTCGAGTAGGCACGTTGGCTGCCTACTCGAAGACGTCGGTCCTATATGCAGTAGAACTATCTCAGTTTGTAGACTTTCTTTGGCTTGGAAGTTACTGGCATAATAATGTGGCCAGCTTGCCATGCCTCTGCTACATCATTTGGTCCACAGCTCTTTATTCTTTATTCAGAACAACCCATTTAGGTTTCCCCCATCTGCCACCCAGGGAACATGCCTGGTAGTAGTGTGATCTCTCCCTTATTTTTTTTTTCACATACCAAAAAAATATAAATAAATAAAAAAGAGATTTGGAGATTTCTTTTGTCCTACTCAGCTAATTTCCTTTCAATTGAATTTTGCCTTCTTTACCATGCTAGTCATCCTTCTTGCCTATAATTTGTACTGTTCATTTGTACTACTTAATTCTAGTAGCAAGGCTTATATGTTGGTCATACATAACTGGTAATTAGCTTACGGAATTAACAATGCATATGAAGGATATTAATTAAAGGCAACTTTAATGAATAACTTCTATATTTCGGCAACGTTACGTTGCCATCTTCAGGAACATAAAAATATGGTATGTGCACGCAGGCACTAACAAAAGCAAATGAGGAAGAAGGCAAGAAACTAATATTGTTCCTAAAGTCCTAATGGTGCCCTCTGGTGGGCTAATTTTGTTGTCTTGGCCGTTGGGCTGAAGTTCTTATAATGTAAGTCTCCCAGATTTGGGGTGGTTTCATGCACCCAAATTTGTTGAGTTTTGGAACATTTTTTAGAGCTGCTGATGATTCCTTGAATAATCTTTCGTACTTATTGCTGCGGTGTATTATTTTAGTTTTCTTCCAATGAATTCTATGGTGGGTATCTAAGGCATGGTCTGCCAGCCCAGAGTGGCTGTACTGGTGAAACTGGTGTACATCTGGTGGGTGAAATAGTGAGACTAAATCACACTTCTTATCCATGTTATTCAATAGGTATTACAGAATCATATCCAGATTTGACGTCTATAGATGTCCAGGCCAGTTGGAGTGTTAATGCATAATTTCTCTAGCTTTTTAATTTTAGGCTATTAGCACTCGCCATGCACTTGCATGGCAAGTGCTAATAGCCTAAATAAGACCCTGATCAGACCACACTTAGACTATTGTTCTCAAATTTGGTCCCCAGGATTTGAAGGGGATAAATTAACTGTGGAAAGGGTACAGAGGCAGATAACAAAGATGGTTTTGGGAACTGTTCAATGTTAGTTATGAGGATCATCTGAGGAAATGCAGACAGCAGAGTTTGGTAGATAGAAGAAGGAGAGGTGATATGATTGAGACTTTTAAACTGTTGAGAGGTAGTTACAGGGTTGACACTGGGGAGTTCTTTCGCTTGGTGAAATAGTGGAAGGTGCGATGACAATGGGCCATCCATGGAAGTTGTAAAAGGAAGTTGTGAGGCAAGAGGGTGAGGAGTGGTTTCTTTGCATGGAGGGTGGTTGAACCATGGAATGCATTACCTGATAGAGTGGTGAGAGCAAGAACAGTCAATGAGTCAAGGAGTGGTATGATGGACTTTGTGTTTCCTAGGAAAGATCTCCTACAATGAGTCTTTTGACTCCATGGAGGCTTGAATGATAATAATAATAATCTAACAAGGTGCACCACGAGAAGGTGAGGATTGGACATTAGGTCATAACTCCCAGTCATTTCTCTGCATTCCATAAAAGGCTAAATGGAGGTCTCCTCCCATGTATAAGTTTTGACCCAAAAGCACCCAAAATAGGTGTTTAAAAAAAATGGCAGGAAATGACTTAAAGGAAGACTAAGTATAGATGGATTGATTGATGCAGTTGGAATGCTTGCTTTGTAAGACAGACAGACATAAGGAAAAGCCATTATAAACCCAAACATTAATGGAGAAATATTTGTTAATGAAAATGTAATAAGTAAATTCTTAATCGGGTTGGATAATCATAATATTCTGTGGTTCCCCCCCCCTCTTTTTTTTTGAAAGTACATGCCATAAATAATGATCATAACGAAGCTAAAGTCAGACTAATTTTAGTAAGCATAAAGTTAGTTGCACACCATCACTGTTGTGTTAGTCAGAAATAGATGAACATGATATAATTGTTGAAACATAAAATTTTAATTTTTTGTTATTATTTTAAATTTTACTCTTCTTCTTCTTATTATTATTGTATATATATATATATTTTTTTTTTAAAATCATGTGTTGTATATTGTATCACAGTAATCATAATTTTAAGTACAAAAATTTAGTTGTGCTGAGACATCACTTTTAACTTAATTAGTATTGTTATTAAAGATTTAAAAAAATATTTTTTTCTCATAATTGTGTCATAGTAATCATACATTTTAGTAATAAAATTTGAAGTTTAAAACATCATAGTGAATAATATAACGTAATCTATCCTTAAAAGTCAAATAAATGTTTTGTATTTATTTGACTTTTAAATTTATTTTTTCTGTGTAATGGGATATCTGTAGTATAATTAATGTCATCACTGTATATTCAAATATTTTTATAATAAGAATGCCATATACAGAACTGCATTTTGTTTTCTAAAAGAGAAGCACAGATAAACTATTCTCTGTCTTTCTTTTAGTTTATTCCAACCCCATCAAAATTAAGGACAGATGAAAGAAAAGGCCTTTCATATAGTGTGCCTTGTTCACCATCAAATTATCATTCAAGAGGTATGAATATTAAAATATGCATTTAGTTAAAATATACACATTAACTTGGTATGGATGCCCAGGTGTTGATTATCACTCATTGTTTCAATAAAGAAAGATACACAAATCTTAGAATAATTAAATAGCTTAACCTAATACTAAACCATGAATGACTTGCTTGAGAGATATTTTTTATTTTATAGAATTTTTACACTCTAAAGGCATCATCAGTATAACATTTAAATTAAGCAAGTATAACTAAAAATATAAAAACACACCAATGAGAAAAGGCATTTTCATGTGAAATGGAAGTTGATAGGATGGACTATTCAGTTGGGTGTTGCTATAGGCCAGGGAATGTGGTGTGTGTGTGGAGACAAAAGAAATGTATAGTACCTCAAATACTTTCACATTCTCTTAAAGTCACCACATTCTCAGGCAATGCATTCCAATCATTCTCCACACCATGCAAAATACCACCTACTTGTTTCTTTGCTGACTTATACAACTTAAAGGAATAACTTTTTTTTCTCCCACCATTCTATGAAAAGCCTCTACAATGTTGATCCGATAAAAACTCTTTACAACTTATATGTCTCTATAATATAAGTTGTAAATATCGACCCCTAGGTCGATATGACATTGTTAAGGGTCGATTGGGGGTCAACAGAAAAATATAAGACATCATTGTATGGGTAATATTTAATTCGGTTAACTTGGATTACCTCCATGACAAAAGACATGGAGGTAATGACAACGCAATTAAGAGTGAATCGTGGGATCAGTACAGCCATCTTACAGGTCCATGAATAGGACCTGTAAGATGGAGTAAGGTCATGAAAATAGTTACTGAGGCCAACCAAGTAAGCCAAAGTTACGTATTTACAAATAAATGGATGTTGGTGGTTCCTGCCAGCCGGCGCAGTGGGAGCGAGATTGCAACACGTGCGTGGATCTTATTTACTTATACTTACACGTATTCGATCCCAGTTCTCATTTTCGCGCATCAACATACAAGTGAGCGTTAATGTTCTAAAATTCATCAACATACATATTATAATTCAATCGTTATTCATTCACAAACTAAACTTCTCTATGTTGAAGAGTTGAGCAGCGCTGGTAGTAATACCAGTGCTATTACTATCACTAGTAATATCAGTGTTCATCATCATCATCATCATCAAATTCCTGCAATGTACCCACAAGGGGTGTACAGGATTTTATGTTGGAGGTTTAATGGATTTTTTACAACACTCAAAAAGAATTAAAATAGAATTTAATACTTCCTATATTTCGTCCTAGTCACTAGGACATCTACGGGGATTACAAAGACAATTAATGTAACATGCACACAAAAACTTACAATACTAAGCCCAACCACGTGGGTGACAATAAAGTCCTATCTAGGTGGAGTGCCCTCTAAGGGCAGTTGTAGGTGGCCTGGAATGTAAGGTGGGACCTCTGGTGATGACTGTTTCCCAAATCTTCGGAAGCTTAATGCAACCGTATTTGTTAAGATTTGGTTGGTTTTTGAGAGCTGCTGCTGCTTCTAAGAAAAGTCTCTCTTTCTTGAATTTGCTGTGGTGGAGCATGGTGGTTTTCTTCCATGATACTCTGTGGGTAGTGTCCAAAACATGGTCAGCCAAGCCTGAATGGCCATAGTTGTGTTTAACGATGTACGACTTGTGTTCCTCTAGGCGGATGGATGCTGATCTGCCTGTCTGTCCAAAGTACGCAAGCTTACAGGAACAGGGTACTTTGTAAACTCCAGGCAGAGAGAGAGGAGGGAGCTGATCTTTCGTAGAACGGATAAGGGTAGCCAGTTTGCGGTAGGGCTTATATGCTGTGTGTAGGTTATACTTTTTTAGTATCCTGGCTATTTTTTCCGAAGTGCCACGGATGTAGGGTATGGTGATGGCATTTTTAAATTCTTGTTGACGAGAGGGACGGGGAATGGGGGAGGAATTGATTATTTTTTTGATGCTGTGTTCGCTGTAGCCATTGGAGAGGAAAGTTCTGTGTATGTGGTTAAGCTCAGTAGTGAGGGCGGTTCCACTGGAACAAAGATTGTGTGCTCTCTTGGTAAGGGTTTTAATGATGCCATATTGTTGTGAGGGGTGGTGGTGGGAGAGTTTGTGAATGTATCTTCCTGTGTGTGTGGGTTTTCTGTATACAGTGAAGGCAAGTGTATCATTAGGCAGGCGCGTGACTAAGGTGTCTAGGAAGGGTAAACAATTGTTCTTTTACTTTTCCATAGTAAACTGGATTCTTGGATGTAGGCTATTGAGATGACCAAGGAAGGAATCTAATGTGTCTGGGCCATGAGGCCAAATAGAGAACACATCATCTACATATCTTAGCCAGATAGAAGGTTTGAGTGGGGCTGAGCCCATTCCCCTCCCCCATTCCCCGTCCGTCTCGTCAACAAGAATTTAAAAATACCATCACCATACCCTACATCCGTGGCACTTCGGAAAAAATAGCCAGGATACTAAAAAAGTATAACCTACACACAGCATATAAGCCCTACCGCAAACTGGCTACCCTTATCCGTTCTACGAAAGATCAGCTCCCTCCTCTCTCTCTGCCTGGAGTTTACAAAGTACCCTGTTCCTGTAAGCTGGCGTACTTTGGACAGACAGGCAGATCAGCATCCATCTGCCTAGCGGAACACAAGTCATACATCGTTAAACAAAACTATGGCCATTCAGGCTTGGCTGACCATGTTTTGGACACTACCCACAGAGTATCATGGAAGAAAACCACCATGCTCCACCACAGCAAATTCAAGAAAGAGAGACTTTTCTTAGAAGCAGCAGCAGCTCTCAAAATCCAACCAAATCTTAACAAATACAGTTGCATTAAGCTTCCGAAGATTTGGGAAACAGTCATCACCAGAGGTCCCACCTTACATTCCAGGCCACCTACAACTGCCCTTAGAGGGCGCTCCACCTAGATAGGACTTTATTGTCACCCACGTGGTTGGGCTTAGTATTGTAAGTGTTTGTGTGCATGTTACATTAATTGTCTTTGTAATCCTTGTAGATGTCCTAGTGACTATGACGAAATATAGGAAGTATTAAATTCTATTTTAATTCTTTTTGAGTGTTGTAAAAAATCCATTAAACCTCCAACATAATGTCCTCACAGCACTTAAGCCTCTACACAAGGCTGTACAGGATATGATAGTACTACATGAAAAAATTATATCATTACCAACTTCCTATCTACAATTTTCCTCCAAATCAGTCTGTTACTTGTCAAGACTCCAACATTATGAGATCTTATATTTCTATCGTCAAAGGCACTTTGTACCGTATCAATCCACCTATATCTTGATCTTGCTCTGGGTCGTTTTGCTGCCAACCTGGCAGAGAACACTTGTTTTGCTAATCTTTCCTCTCCCATTCTGTTTAGGTGACCATACCACCTGAGATTAGCTCTGCTAACGCATTCCTGGATGCTGACAATGTCAAGTTCTTTCCTAATATCCTTGTTTTTAATATGATTTAATATAACAGTGTTTAACTTCTCACCCAGCTCTTCTTCACCAAGCTTTTCTTCCACAATTCTTCTCAACCGTTTCTCCAGTATACTTGCATAGATCTTGCCAGGAACACTCAGTAAGGAAATACCTCTGTAATTCTCACATTCAGTTTTGAAAAACTGCTTATTTCATTTAGCAGTTTTTCAAAGTAGTTACTCCATACTTCAAGGATATCTTTTTCTCCAGTTTTCATGTCACTTTTATCATCTCTAACTCCTTTTACAGGAATCTTTCCTCCATTTCTAAGCTTCTTCAACAACCTCCAGAATATTTTGCCACCTTCTTGATATTTATTTTCTATATTCTTGCCAAATTCCTCCCATGACTTTTGTTTAACTAGTTTTACACAGTGTTTAGCATTCTTGGATTTGTCTCTATATTCTCTAAGAGCACAAGCTGATTTATTTGACAGGAACTTTTGATATGCTTTCTTCTTTTCCTTCAGTGCCTCTTTAACTTCCTGTGTCCATCAGGGAGTTCTAATTTTTCTATCCTTGCGAACAACCTCACCACATGCCTCTCTGGCAGAATCAATCAATGTTTTCTTCAGAGTTTGCCACTGAATCTCCAAGGTTTGATTCCTGTTCTCGAACTCTTTCATTTTTTCTTCAATAATCTTTGTGTATTTTAGTCTACAGTTCACATCTGAGAGCTGCTCGACTTTTATTCGCTTTAAAATTTTCTTACATGTCATTCTTTTCAATATGAAATTCAATTTTATCCTGCTCAAGACTAAATAGTGATCACTTCCAATTTCAAATCCTCTGTACACTCTGGTGTCCTGCACCAGGGAGAAAATATCACTATCAACAATAACATAGTCAATGAGACTTTTTTATTCCTTGCCTCTTCTCTCCATGTGAATTTGTGCACATTTTTATGTTGGAACATGGTGTTAGTAATAACCAGTCCATGTCCTGAGCAGAAATCCAACAGATATTTGCCATTATTATTAGTTTTGCTCTTTTCTCCAAATTTTCCCAAAATATTTTTTTATGTCTCACAATCCTTTCCTACTCTGCTATTTAGATCCCCAACAAGGACCAACTTTTCCTTTTTCATTGTGTCAGTTGCTTTTTCTAAAGCCTCAAAAAATTCCTCCACTTCTACCTTAGTGGAACCTTCTGTGGGACCATAGTCACAAATAAGTCTCATTGTCCAGTTCCCCATTCTCAGTGTTTAAGTTATTTATTTATGAATAAATTATTTATTATTTATTAATATCACTAGTAATACCAATGCTATTACTATCACTAGTAATAAGTGTTTATTGTATTGCATAATATAGTAATAGTAATATAATAATATATACTATATTATGCATACAATAAACCCCGTAACTATAAAATAAACAATCTAAAAACTCACATAAGCGTCTTATTTTTTGCTTGTCCTATTATAATTACGTAATAGTAAAATATAGGGGAGTCGATAACAAGTCAAGAAACTCTTGAAGGGGTCGACGGGCAAATAACTTTGCCACCCCTGCACTAGACTCTAAAAATTGCATTTTCTTAACCTTTCTTCATGTCCAAATTCCAGAAAACAGAAACTGCCTTAGTTAGTAGGCTTTGGACCCTCATTAATATCGCTTGATCCTTCAGAAAATCCAGATGACCAGATCTCTATGCAATAGTCCATATGTTGCCTAATGAAGGGCTTAAGCAGTGGAACTATATTTGCTTTATGTCTGAAATCAGTATAATCCATATCATTGTCAGAATTCATTGTGCTGTTCTCACAATTCACAATTCTCTTATTTCTTCTACCTCCTCCTGCAATATATCCCAAGCAATTGTACACTGTATATCTCACCTTTGTTTTCCAAATTTCAAACCTTTCACTTTGCAGTACTGAACTGGCAACAACATTCTCATGTCCATTGGCTCAGTCTGTTTAAGTCTTCTTGTAAAGATACAGCATCTGCTCTATTCCTTATAGTACTTTCCAACTATTCATCATCTGCAAACAATTGAATATAAGTTGGTGTACAAGCTGCAGAGGATGAGAATGGATAGTATATTGGTTAGATGGATCAGAGATTGGCTCTCTGAACTGATGCATTGCAGAAAAGGAAATACCAGGCGCAGGGCCGGTGCGAGAGTATCTGGCACCCCTAGGCAAAGAAAATTTAGGTGTCCCTATACATTGTCTCTATGCAGTAATTAGTGCATCATTTTTTCAATATCCAAATTCGGTTAGTGCGCCTATATACATCTTAAAAATAAATGTTACAGATTTTAAAAATTTTCTATTGTTACACCTGATATCTTGAGAGTAAAATATTCTCAGTTATCATGGTGTAACATGAAAAATAAATAACATAAAAAAAAACCTGCATAAGATAATTAATATAATATTCTTGCATCCAGTATAAATTGAGTAAATTGTAAAGGTCTATTGTTTAGTTAAGATAACAAAAGAAAAGAACGTATTAAGATGTATTATGACTAAACAAGGAATTTGTATTAAATAAGTAGCTAACTAAGAATTAATATAGTAATGCGATTAAGAATGAAAGAGTTAAGTACATAAGTTGAAAAGAATGAGTCATGGAATACGCTATGTGAAAGGCTACAGATTAAGCATTAAGTAGAATTCTGAGAAAGGTATTTAAAAGGGGGTTAAGATAGAGGCTAACAAGAGAAATAATGGAATATCGCTTAGGGCATATACCCTGATAGAAACTTCGTTACGAGTTGCCGATCAAAATGACGTATGGTGGCAAAATGCTACCCAATTGGTAGACAGATGGAAAACAAGTAGGAGGCAGGAAAAAGAAGTAAGAAAGGGCGCCGTTAGGGTAGCAGCTATAAAAGGGTTGGTAACCCCCCCCTCGTGGCTTTTTTTCAAGGAGTAGGCTCTTTTGGGTTTAGGAGAAGACGGTTAGATAGTCGAGGAGGCTTTAGGCCTTTCTGCCTTTTGCCAGAGGAGAAGAAACGTTTGGATAGTCGCGGTGGTTTTAGTTTGGTTTTCTAGTGGATTTCACGGTGTTCCTGAGTGGAGAGATATGGCTTGTATCCTCATGCCACAACAAGGAATCGAAGGTGAGCGCTATTCCCGTATTCCTATGTAGAAAGCGAAATATACCATGGAGTCATAGGAAACTGTGAAGGTGTCGATGTCCTCGTTTCGGATAGTACAGCCGACCGTGCAGATGTTTATATAGCCCTGAATTGCAAGAAGATATGCAAGCAAGTTCGTTCAGTAGAAGGTAAAGGCCCGTAAGTGAAGCTAAAGAAAGGTATTGTGAATTTTGTCTTATGTTAACTAGAAGTTGTTTGTGATAGGTACCATTGTCATAATACGGAACTGTTAAGGTGATTAGGGAGAAATTATAATAGGACTTTAGAATTTGATAGAGAGTGTTAAAAGTAAGCTAGCTAGCGTTGATAATTTGTGAATAATTAATTAAATAATTAAATAACTAAATAATTAATTGTCCTAAGAATCTTGAGTGCCTACTATATTGTCAAAGGAAAGTTAATGACATAGTTATGTGTTAATGGAGTAAATGGTTTTGTTAATATTGAGTTTGATTAGTGTGAATTGAGTAATTAAGTAGCCTGAGGAATTTGGATGCCTAGTGTAATGTGTAAAAAATCGGAATTGTCATAAGTATGTGCTAGAGTAGTTAATGATTTTGTTAGTGTACTTGAAGTTGAATAATCTAATAGTGTGTGGTAATCTAATTTGTCCATGTTAAGTGAATTTATGTTTTGTATGAAATTTTGTGGCGGCATGATCGTAGTAACTTTTGTCGAATCATAGCCCAACTACTTGTGTTAAGCTAATTTTAGTGTGTAAGTAATTTAGTTCAGTGATTGATATGTAATATGCTTAGAGAAATAATAAACATTATGTGTAATGATAAAATAGTTGTCTGAATTTGCTAATCCAATGCACCGCTTAGAAACATTCGAGCCTAATCACGTGGGGAATTAATGTTAAGAAACAGGAAGTTTAAGGAATTAATGTTGAGTAACAAGAAATAGTGTCACGACTGCAATAGTTACACTTTCAGATATTTGAATTCTTTTTCTCTGCTTATGTATAAAATATCCTAAACTAAATATCCCAATGGGTGCAGTTAAAATACAAATACTAGGGATACTACGGGGACAATAACTCAGATATTAGTAGAAATTTTGGTGATGTCTTGAAAGTAGTAGTTAGAAGAATATAGACGAAGGCATTTTGTAAGACAAACGAAAATCGTAAGATAGGGACATAACACTATCTATACATTTTTATGGCTAACTATTTTAAAAAATCACTCGCCAGAATGAAATAATTTAGTTACTAATTTAAAACATTTTATGAAGTTATTTTTAATGGCATACTACACTACTTCCATGTACACTATGTATACCAGGGTTTCCCAAACTGTGTTCTGCGAGAAGTTCCTGGAATTTGTCATTTTAGTTTTCTAAGCATTTTTTATGAATAAATATTTTATAGTGGAAATATTCTGAGGAGAATAATATTCGAGAATATGTCAAAAAGCACAGACCCAGAATTCCTAATATGATGTGTATTGTTAATTTTTACACATCAAAACCTTTCAACATTTGTGAAAGGGAATACCATTGTTTATGATCGGTCATAAAAATTGCCTGCAAGTGGATTATAACAATCGGCGGCATCCTCTGTTCTCAAAACCGAAGGAAATGACATCTGTGTAGCAAATGTCAGTGACCAAGTGGCATATTTTTAAACATGGAAATATTCATGAATTATCATTAATTTTCACACATTGAAATCTTTCAACAATCAGGAAAGAGAATACCGCTGTTTATGGCTGATCATAAAAATTGCCTGTAAGCCGATTACAACAAATGGCGGCGTATAATAATTTTCGTACAAAATTTAACTTAATTCTTTGTAAAAAAAAAAAAAAATCATCTAACGCCTTTTTATTCCCGTATATGGGGAGTAGGCGAGGCCATTTAGCCCTATCTAACTTTTGGAGACTGAGTGGGCAGTTCAATCTCCACTGGTACCAATCAGAGATAGATGGCCCAAGGCTATCACTAATTAAGCGGCATGCAGTGAAGAGAGACAGCTCAAATTGATCGCCAAAAAGTAATTTATCATATGCCCAACGCACGGCTCTCCTGAAACTACGTAAAGAAAAAAGTATCGTCATCACCAGAGTGGATAAGGGTAATGCCACAGTCGTTCTTAATACCAATGAATACAATCGTAAAATGAACATTATCCTCCGCGATCGCGCTACCTACATCCCGCTAGAACAACACCCAAAAAAAACGCAAGTTAAGAAACTAAAAATCTTAATCTAAAAAGTATCTTCCTGGCCCCCTGACATCACGAAAAAACTTAAACCTTTCTGCTCCCGTCCTCCCCTGAATATGCGGTTTACCAAAAATCCACAAACCCAATTCCCCACTCAGGTCTATAGTAGATGCCATCAATGCACCTTGCTATAGACTATCTAAACAGCTGGCCAACTCTCTGATCCCCCTCACCGGAAGGTCCCCTTCCTATATAAAAAACTCGACCCACTTTAAAGCCCTCACAGAAAATTTAACCTTGAATAAGACAGACATATTGGTAAGTTTTGATATCTCCTCTTTGTTTACCAATATTCCCTTAATTGACACCTTATCTCTCTTAGAAAACGTTTTTCCCTCTGACATCTTAGATCTCTTTTCCTTTGCCATTAACTCTGGGTATTTCTCTTGGAACAACAAAATCTACAAGCAGATAGAGGGAACTGCCATGGGTTCCCCCCTCTCACCCCCCCTTGCCAATTTCTATATGGAAGATTTCGAAAAATGAGCCATAGACTCAGCCCCACTCAAACCTTCTATCTGGCTAAGATATGTAGATGATGTGTTCTCTATTTGGCCTCATGGCCCAGACACGTTAGACTCCTTCCTCAGTCATCTCAATAGTCTACATCTAAGAATCCAGTTCACTATGGAAAAGGAAAAGAACAATTGTTTACCCTTCCTAGACACCTTAGTCACACGCCTGCCTAATGATACACTTACCTTCACCGTATACAGAAAACCCACACACACAGGCAGATACATTCACAAACTCTCCCACCACCACCCCTCTCAACAATATGGCATTATTAAAACTCTTACCAAGAGAGCCCACAATCTTTGTTCCAGTGGAACCGCCCTCACTACTGAGCTTAACCACATACACGGCACTTTCCTCTCCAATGGCTACAGCGATCACAGTATCAAAAAAATAATCAACTCCTCCCCCATTCCCCATCCTTCTCGTCAACAAGATTTTAAAAACGCCATCACCATACCCTACATCCATGGCACATCCGAAAAAATAGCCAAGATACTAAAACAGTACAACCTACACACAGCATATAAGCCCCACCGCAAACTTGCTACCCTTATCCGTTCTACGAAAGATCAGCTCCCTCCTCTCTCTCTGCCTGGAGTTTACAAAGTACCCTGTTCCTGTAAGCTGGCGTACTTTGGACAGACAGGCAGATCAGCATCCATCCGTCTAGAGGAACACAAGTCTTACATCTTCAAACACAACTATGGCCATTCAGGGTTGGCTGACCATGTTTTGGACACCACCCACAGGGTATCATGGAAGAAAACCACAATGCTCCACCACAGCAAATTCAAGAAAGAGAGACTTTTCTTAGAAGCAGCAGCAGCAGCTCTCAAAAACCAACCAAATCTCAATAAATACGGTTGCATTAAGCTTCCGAAGATTTGGGAAACACTCATCACCAGGGTTCCCACCTTACATTCCAGGCCACCTACTGCTGCCCTTAGAGGGCGCTCTACCTAGATAGGACTTTAGTGTCACCCACGTGGTTGGGCTTAGTATTGTTTGTTATTTGTGTATATGTTACATTAATTGTTTTTGTAATCCCCGTAGATGTCCTAGTGACTAGGGCGAAATATAGGAAGTATTAAATTCTATTTTAATTCTTTTTGAGTGTTGTAAAAAATCCATAAAATCTAAATCCCATTTCATAAAGGTAAATGACAGATGTGTGTTCTGGTCCCTTGCTAAGGCCAAAGGAGACAATGACTTCTGCTTACCTGCACTTCCCCCCCACCCACCCACACACATCTGATGGCACCACTGTTACTTCATTCAGACTTCTACTAACACACTGTTCCTAAAACCTCCTGCATAGATAATCAAGAATCCAGACATCAGTAAATTACCGAATAACTCTGATACTTTCTTCTGGTCTTGATGTCATCTCTCCAGTTGGTCTTAAACATTGTGCTGGAGAGCTATGACCTGTCCTGTGTCATCTCTACAATCTCTTATACTCAGGTAGTACTTATCCCTGAGAAAGAGTGAAAGAAGGAAGATAGATGCATTTGAATTATGGGTTTGGAGACACTTACTAAGAATACCATGGACTGCAAAGCAAACCAATAAATCAGTGATAGATAGAATAAAGCCAGATTGCTCCCTCGAAGCTATGATCATCAATCAAAAATTATCATACTTTGGACATACTGTGCAAGTAAACGAAAGTCTGGAAAAGATGAAGATGCTTGCTGAAGTTGATGGAAGCAGGAGAAAAGGAAGAACAAGAATTAGATGTGTGGATAGAGTTAAAGAAGCAATTGGAATATGGCTGGAAATTCTGAAAGATATGGCTAGGGACAGATCTGAATGGAGAGCATATGCTCATAGAATCACCAGGAGTTGAAATCGACTTGATGGAATATAACACATACACACAGTACTTATCTCATTATATGGAAACAATCATAGATCCAGCCTGTTTCAAAAAAAGGGAGATAGAAATCTACTGTCAAACTACTGACCAATTCCCATCACCTCAAACCTTGTCAAATTAATGCAGAAAGTCATCAGTAGCCAATTGATGACTTCTGCATTTCTTCATTATTTAAATGGCCTACTGATTAATCAGTAATGACCATTATGGATTCTACCATTTAAAATAAACAACTGATCTTAGCCCACACCACCCACTACTGGACATGTATCATGGAAAGGTTCAGAGAAACTTATGCTGTTGCCCTTGACATTTTGAGAGCTATTGACCTTGTCTGGTGTTGAGGCCTGTTAAACAAATTGCTAACCTTTGGTCTACATGCCATTCTATATAACTGAGTTACCAGCTTTCTCTCTAAGGGATAAACTGCCTTTCTCCTGTACAAAAATGACCTGCTCTCAGTCACCTCTACTCCTATTCACAGCTTTACAGATGATAGTACTATCCGTTCATTCTGCTCATTTAATGAACCTGACATCCAAAGCTTCAAGATCACCTACAAATAGCACCTTAAACATTGATCTACACATGATTTTTCAAACTCTCAATTCAGTTACCCTTACTCTCAGTAATACACAAATCACTCGACAAAATCAGATCTCTTTCTCTCTCTCTCTCTCTCTCTCTCTGCTTGGAACTAACATTTACTTCCAGTCAGTCTCTCCTGGAAACAATCAGTAGCTTTCACAACATCCAAAAAAGTAGGTATCTTTTTTGTTCAAGATGCTAGTTGCATCAACTCCAACTTTTAACTCTATACAAATCCCAAAAATGCCCATCCTCAGAATAGTGCTTACATTTTTGTGGTGGTTTACCTAGAACTTCTCTAAAAATTCTTAATGCTATCTAGAGGAGAGCAATTCAGCTTATAGATGATCCCTTTCTTACGTTGCTTCAACCTTTATCTCACAGATGCTGTGTTTTGTCACTGTATCTATTCTACAGGTATTTCAGTGAACTGGCACCATCATTCTTCCACTATCTGTTGAATTTGTTAAAACAAGAGCAGCGGCAGCTGCCCGGTGTTCTTTTTCAGTACAACTGCAAACACACTAAACTAATTTGCGTTTTCTCTTCCTCTTTTATTTTATCTACCTCTGTGCTGTGGAACAGCCTTCCTATGAAGTATTTCCAAACTATTACAACCTTCAACTATTAAAAATATATATATATATATATATTAAAAAAACTGATACCACTTACAATAAGTGGCATCAGTTGTGATACCTCCAACATTCCTCATTGCCGATTACTGAACCTTCTCCAAACCCAAATGCTTCCCCTCCACATCCCCGGTCATCCTATTCTTTTCTTGTCTAGAGTCTGTCACTTCCTCTTTTGGCACTGACCTTTCACCCCCCCCCCCCCCCCGATTCACCTTTAAAAGTCTACTGCTTTCCAGCAGTAATTTTTTTCAGTTGGCTCACTGAAACCATTCAAATGCATTCCATCATTCTCATACAGTTCTATTCATCCCTCATACATATTTACAAACTGTGCTCCTTTCTCTTCAGACATCATTTTCATACATGGCAGTGTACTGACTACCTTTCTTACCACACTATTATCTTTTATTCTCTTCAATAACCTTCTGATATCTGTCTCTACATACTTTGTTTTCCAACCAAGTCATTTATTCCCATCATCACTCCAACTCTTTTGCTCCTTGCATTATGGGATATTAATGCCTCTGTCACTCTATTTATTTTACTTGAAGAAAAACAAACCTTGTGCATCCTCATTTACCACACCTATAATAATTGAATCATAATATAGCATTTGTCAACTATTTCAGCCATTATTAATTTTGTTCTTCTTCACTCTTCCATATATATATTTAGTTCTCTTCATTTTACTCTCCATACTTGTCATGAATATATGTCCAAAAGGAGTGTGCTTTCCATTATGGGATACTAAGACAATTGATATGATGTCATTAGCCTATGTATACAAGTAGCCTTGTCATAAAAATGCTTCACGCAAGACTTTGTTTGCTTACACTTGGCCAAAGGATTAGATAAGAATATAAAATTTCTTGTATAATTTAAATTTAGTGGATGTGAAAAATTACATTTAGTGCAGATTTATGTTTTCATTATATATTATATGTTTATACACATATGTTTATACACATTATATGTTTTCATTCATTTCATTATATTTATGTTTTCACTACTCTGTGAGAGAAAAACCTAGTTCTTACCCCTTTCTTGACTGTGAACAAACTTGTTCCATGGATGCCACCATGTTCTCTTCTCACCTTCCATATAATGAAAATTTTCATCAGACGATATCCTATAATACCCATTCAGAAGTTTATAGACTTCTATCATATCAACCCCTCTTTCTCCTGTTAATCAGAGTTGGTAAACAACATACTTGCAATCTGTCTCTCATAATCTAAATCCCATAATCCGGATATAATCTTTGTAACTCTTTTTTGCACCCTTCCACAACTTCTTTATCCCCTTGGAACCTAGGAGACCAAATCTGCACACAATAATCTAGGTGCAGTCTTATCAATGCCTCTTTATAAGATGTAGAGAGGCCTTGATAAGATCTCTCATTTTTCCTCTTTATATCTTATAAAGTTGGAAAATGGCATCCTTATCCTTACATGTTAAGGTTTGCTTCAACATCCTAATTATCCTCTAAGTTGCATTTGCAACTTTTGCTATGTGATCTTTAAACTTCAAATTCCTATCCACCATTATGCCAAGATCCCTAGCCTCATCAGTTTCTTGTAGCATAATCTCACTGATATAATATATCTCTGGAAATCTAATCATGCCAAAAAGCATAACTTTACAATTGCTAACATTAAACTGACAACCATTTTCATTTACCCAAATTTCCAGCCTATTCAAATTAATTTGTAACTGCTGGATATCAGTAGCATCCCTGATTGCCCTGCCTATTTTTGCATTATTGGTAAATATTT
Organism: Typopeltis vanoorti; assembly: GCF_054136105.1. Lineage (NCBI taxonomy): Eukaryota > Metazoa > Arthropoda > Arachnida > Uropygi > Thelyphonidae > Typopeltis > Typopeltis vanoorti. The sequence goes on from NC_143549.1 coordinate 28,367,715, forward strand.
GCACATCTCCTGTTAGACTCTTCCTAATGTCATTAATATATAGATTGAATAATAATGGCCCAAGGACTGATCCCTGAGGTACACTGTTCACCTTAATCTGACTATACAGCAATCCAAAAGAATTTTATGGCTATGCCACAAGCAGAAGGAAGAATGAATGGATGTGGAAGAATAACTTTATTGCATGCAGATAGTACTCTAGTGTCAGAAGCTAGTGAGATTGTTCATTTAATGAGTGATCACTTTGCTAAGATATATCATTATTATTATTATTCAGGCCTCCATGGAGTCAAAAGACTCATTGTGGGAGGTCCTTTCTAAGAAACACAAGTCTATCAGGACTCATTGAGGGAGGCCCATCCTAGGAAACACAAAGTCTATCATACCACTCCTTAAATGCATGGACCGTTCTTGCTCTGACCACTCTATCAGGCAATGCATTCCATGATTCAACCACTCTACATGCAAAGAAACCACTCCTCACCCTCTTTCTCACAGTTTCTTTTCGCAACTTCCAGGGACGGCCCCTTGTCATGACTCCTTCCCGCTGTTCAACCAAGAGAAAGAACTCCCCAGTGTCAACCCTGTAACCACCTCTCAACAGTTTAAAAGCCTCAATCATATCACCTCTCCTTCTTCTATCCACCAAACTCTGCAGTCCACATTCCATCAGCAAATCCTCATAACTAACATTGTACATTCCCGACACCATCTTTGTTATCTGCCTTTGTACCCTTTCCACAGTTAATGTGGGTAACATGGTACATAGTTCTACTGCTACATTTGATGAAGAGTTAGAGATTCATAAAAATGATGTTGAAGAGCTGTTTCATAACCTGGATAAGAATTTGTCAATAGGGACAGATGGAATATCAGCATGTTTGCTAAAGGAATGCTCAACTGAACTGACTATGCCTTTCACATATTTATATAACTTGAGTCTTTTGATATCTGTCTGTCAACCATACACCTGTAAAATATCGCGAGAATTAAGTTTTGTTTAAAGAAATTTTGCTAAATATTTTACAATAAATTTTGTCTGAAATTAATGTTATAAAAGAATGTACTTAGTTAGTTGCAATAATATGAAAATATAAAAGTATAAATGCTGTTAAAGTGCACCTGCACTCTAGAATTGTTATTAAGAGCTTAAAAAGAAAGCTGGATTATCGCCAGATGCCATCAAAATCGTAAGGTCAAGCGGCCAGCGATGATGTAGATTCATTCATTGCTTGTGGATAATCCAGGGATGTTCAGAATTTAGAACAAAGGACTGAGAATAAAATAAAAGGGCAATACAGCACGTGATTCAAGGCTTTTCGAGCTTTGGCTGATTTTCTCTTGGACCTGTGCTCTTCACCTACGAGGGCTCCTTCCCGAGTAGAAGGATGATCGTTCTTCCTGCTGCCGATGCCAGATGTATGCCTGCCATCCGCTCGCTCTACGCTGCGGATAGCTATGGCAGAACTCCAGTGCGTATGTTGAAGGAAAACTATCGAGGATTGACATGTTGAAAGTTTCTATGTGTGTCACTAAAGAAATCGGACTTTCCTCTCAAGATTTGTTAACAAGTAAGCCTTCATTTTGTTTGCAGTATGTAATACGATTGTAACTAGAAATCATAACAGAAAGAGAGATTATTTGTTAACTGGCAGTTATATGTGAACATTTTTTAAGGGAAGAAGTTGTTTTCTTAACGTTGTCTAATTCATAAGATGCTTGAAATAATGTCTGAAATGGTGTTATATAAGTAGTGAATGTGTTGGAAGAGAATTAAGTGTAATATCCTTCCTAGAATAATTGTGCATACTTATGAGCTAGATTGTGCCATAGAAAATACTTAATGCCAAGCAAGATTAAGTTATTCTGCTAGTGAAAGCATTATAGTTTATGCTGTTTAGATAATGAGTTAATTTGTGATTTAATGTGTATTTTGTTTAAGTTAATCTTCAATCAATTTTTTCTATGCTATGTATTATATCTTTGGCTTGATAATAAACATGTTTTGTTTTTATAATTACCTGGTTCTCATTCCTAAGCTGATGCACTATCCCGAAAATTATTATTGAACCTGCAGGAGTAAAATTTAATAACAAACCATGACTTGCATTTTGGAATTTTGTATAGAAGTGTTAGATTAGTTTTTGTCCTCTTCTCGCCCTGACTTTCAAACATAAAAGATCAATTAAGTGCCGCAGTCTTAAAGAAAAATAAATTTCTTAATTGATGTTGTGCGATTGTTCAGGGACTGTCACGTTAGATAGATCTTCAAAACGAGGTCTAACTAGCAGCAGAAAAAAGGGGGGGGGGTAAGAAGTAATGTTAAGTAAGGAAATAGATAGACAGATAAAATGAAAAATAAGTACAAACCAAAAGACAAATGGAGAATAGTAAAATATTACACACCGATCCCAGTCAATGATTTATATTCCAATCATATATTTTCCAGTTATGCAATAGCCTTTCCTGTGGTATCCTATCACATGCCTTAGTAAAATCCAACATTATCATAGTATATCCATCCTTTATCCAACTCGGCCATAACATTGTTATAAAATGTGAACTAATAGGAAACATGACCTTCCTTTACTAAACCCATGCTGCCCCTTGCAGAGTATAGCTTGTTTGTACAGCCATTTCTGTATGCAAAATGTTACCAACTTCTCTAAAATCCTCACCACCACACCATAGGTACTGATCAGTTGGCAGTTAGACACATTGATTTTTGTACCACTCTTGTACAGTGGAACTATCATACATTTCTGTGGTCATTTCTGATGTTTGTATACTGAGACTCAAGTATACAAACATGTGAAAGGCATAGCCAATTCAGTTGAACATTCCTTTACAAATGTGCTGATATTCCATCTCTCCCTATTGATAAATTCTTATCCTGTTTATATAACAGCTCTTCTACCTCATTTTCATGAACTTCTAACTCTTCATCCAATGTAGCAGTACTACTGTGCAGTATGTTACACACATACCTAGTTGATATATCTTAGCAAAGTGAGCACTCATTAAATGAACAATCTCACTAGCTTCTGACACTAGAGTACTATCTGCATTCAATAAAGTTATTCTTCCACATCCATTCATTCTTCCTTCTGCTTGTGGCACAGCCATAAAATTCTTTTGGATTGCCTTTAGCCAATTACTTTTCATATTCCAATTTAACTTTCTGCACAATACATGTTACTTTTCTGGCCTGTGCTTTATATATTTCATAACTCCTCTCATTCTTAATTCCTGATATTCTATGTCATCTTCTTTTATATTTGCATTTTTTACATTATATTTTTCATGGTGTTTTATATGTTTTATAGTATTTATGTTTTATATGTTTTATGGTGCAAAATCTTGTGAATTCAATGCTTTACTCTCATGTACATATTTATTGCGGATAGGCAGTATGAAATTTCACTTGTTTGAACTGGGGAGGGAATTAGTTTTAATGTGTCCAAAAAGAAAAAAAAATCACCATAAGCTCTATCATGTTAAGCAGACACCTACTGTTCTATTTTTTAAATATGCTAGATCTAAAAATGCTCTTTACCTAGAGCTTGTAGAATGTTCTGAGCTGTAAACATAGTTTTCAATTTTGAGAACATTATGGTGACAAACTTTAGGCACATCTGTATAGGATTGGTTGTGAGCCCAGAAAATAACTAAGTTTTCTGTGCACTAATATCAGAAACATTTCGAACGAAAGAGAGAAGTTTTTGGAATTGGTCAGCTTTTCTTAGCCAAAAGTTATTGGTATAAGTGAGACATGGCTGACAGAAGGTGGTCTAGTTATTGTATAGAATGTGAAGGCTATAGTATTTATAGTGCAGACAAGATCTGGAGGGGGGGGGGTCTGCAATTTGTCTGATAGCAGACAAATTGCAGCTAAAAAGAGTAAGAATTCAGCAAGTGTCAGTGAAATGGAAATCAGTACATTTGAGACGATCTAGTGTGAGATAGAGGCTAACACGTCAAAATATATATTTCATAATATTATATATATATATTTTTAATATTAAAATATATATTTCAGGCCTATGCTTTATATATTTCATAACTCCTCTCACTCTTAATTCATGATATTCTTTCTATATCATCTTCTTTTATAATTTTATATTTTTCATGGTGTTTTATATGTTTTGTATGTTTTATGGTGCAACATCTTGTGAATTCAATGCTTTACTCTCATGTACATATTGGCAGCTCCTGTAGGACAGGGAATGTGAATGATGTGACTGGTATGGAATGGTATAGAAGTAATGTGATTATGTCAGGAAATGCTAGGTGTAAGAATGGCAGTCTGAAAAGAGAGAGAGAGAGAGAGTATTTTAGAAACATTAAAGATGATTGGTTGTTGTCTCAAAAAAAAACCTAGTTGAAGGATGGTTTGGCAATCAGTATTTAGGCCTCTTAAATGACCTGGAAGCTTGAGATATCTGAAAATTGGAAGGATTTTTGTATGACTAGATGAGTGCTACCATCAGCAAAACTGTGAATAGAGTTTGAGGAGCAGGTCATTTCTGTATATATATATATATAAGAAAGAGAGTGAGTGAAATAATAGAGCTTTGAGAAACACCTGCATTAACATAGCAGCTGAAGAGTGAGAGAACACCTTCAGACATTATACACATTGGGAATGACTCAAGAGAACTGGCAATCCAGTTACAAAGGAAGGAAAGCGCACCATAAGTTTGCTGAGAAGGCATCAATTCCAGATCCTATCAAATACCTTGGAAATATCAAGTGGGTTTCTAATTCTGGAGAAAGATCTGGAGAAACAAATGGAAATGCCATGGGTTTCTTCAGATCTTTCCATGGCACATACCCAGAGGCAGATGATGTAGACTTGTAGGTCTGCTGTAGAAATCTATATTGATGGTTCCAGTTTATCCAAGCGTAAGCAAACAATGTTTGTGCCAGAAGTATTTTCAGGACTGGGGCAATTTGTAGTAAAGGTGGTATAAGTTCTGATCATTTGCCTGAGTATCCCATAATGCAAAGCACATATCCCTGTGGACATGTATAATGCTATGCATTAAGGGTAAGGGTCACTACCCAGACTGGTTTTGACCTTTATTGAGGTCTCGTCAGTGGAAGCCAGACCCAGAGGTGGCAATACTTCTGCATTACTTCCACCTTAGTATCACCACCTCTGGGTTTGGCTCCCACTGACGAGACCTCAATAAAGGTCAAAACCGGTCTTGGTAGTGATCCTACCCTTAATGCATAGCATTATACATGTCTGCAAAGATATGTGCTTTGCATTATGAGATACTAAGGCAAGTGATCAGAACTTATACCACCTTTACCACTAGTTTCCCCAGTCCTGAAAATATTTCAGGCTCAAACTTTGTTTGCTTATACTTGGATACAGGATTAAACCAAATATATAATTGGTAGCATAGAAGTGAAAAACTTCCATCAACTATATCAGTGGTGGTTGTTGATTAGCTGACAGTTCTCCAGATTTTGAAAAAACTGATAGTTGATGACTTTCTCCATTACTTTGGACAACAGGGCAAGAGCAAAAATTATAGTTCTAATCCCTTAAGTGTGTTTACTATTAACTTATGTCAAGGATAAAGTATGCATAACAAAAGTTGACTCTTGAGGGCATGTGCCATTTGCTGAGTTACAGGTTTGATGTTGCTGAGTCACACATTGTGGTGACATTCAGCTTGTCATTTCAATTAAAAAAAAAAAAAAAAACTCGCACTCCAAACTGTCATTCACTTCAATCCTTTTCTTTTTTTTGAGGGGGGGAGGACTGTATATATTGTGAACATATAACATTATTTAAAAGCCAACAGTTTGCTGTCTTTAAGTAATATGCTCACATTACATTTTCATAAAGAGGCCAAAATTACTTTGTTTAATTGAAATGAAGTACTTAGTGACTTTGACCATTCTAGAATTCTTTATTTTATTGTAATAATTAACAACAAAAATGTCTGCAAACTATGATTTATTTATTTTTAATTACTCAATTAAAAATAACCAATACTTTTTTTACTTAGTTATGTATGACATTCAGTGTGTCTAATATTTATTTTCTTTTAAACTTGTAGTTAAGGAATTATATACTGGTTCAAGAAGCATTTCAAAAACGTCATTAGTTCCTGAAAAGGTAAACATACACATTGAAAAACAGAATATATAAATTGTTTTTTAAATGATTTATCATGATAGTCATGTTTTAGATGAAAAATGATATAACATCAGTTTTGCAACAATTTTTATATCATATAAAAGCAGTTTAATAACAGTCTACAAAGAGCTATATTTTGCTATGGCAACCCTACATTTATAATAATTTATTATGGTAACTTTTTAGTATTATTATTATTATCCACTCCTCCATAGAGTCAAAAGACTCATCGTGGAAGTCGCTTTTAGAAAACACACAGTTTATCATACCACTCCTTGAACTCATTGACCATTCTTGCTCTAACACCACTCTCTCAGGCAATGCATTCCTCGGTTCAACCACATGCTATGCAAAAAAACCACTCCTCACCCTCTTGCTCACAGTTTCCTTTCATAACTTCCAGAGATGGAAGTTATGAAAGGAAACTGTCATCGCTCCTTTCTGCCATTCCACCAAGTGAAAGAACTCCCCAAAGTCTATTCTGAAACTGCCTCTCAACCTTTTAAAAAGTCTCGATCATATCACCTCTCCTTCTATTCACCAAACTCTGCAGTCCACATTCCCTCAGACGATCCTTGTAACTGACATTGTACAGTCCTGAAACCATCTTTGTTATCTGCTCTGTATCCTTTCCACAGTTAATTTATCCCCTTCAAATCCTGGGGACCAAATCTGAGAACAATAGTCTTAGTGCAGTCTGATCAGGGTCTTACACAATGGAATGATAACTCTTTTGTCTCTGCAGGTCAGTGTCCTTCTCAGTAGTGCACAATCCTCTGGGTATAAGTTTATAAGTTGGTGGTTACCTTCACCACCTTTGCAATATGCTCCCTGAATTCCAGGTTTCTATTAATCATCAACCTCAGATCTCTGGTCTCCCCTTCCACCATTATAGCTCTTCCAATAGAGTATGCAGCATCCCTTCGATGTGTCCCAAACCTGAAGACATACATTTTGCTGCATTAAACCGATACCCCCATTCATTTGCCCATCTGTCTAGTTTATTCAAATCCTCTTGCAGGGCTGCCACATCTGCACTTTTACTGATAACCTCTCCCAGCTTCACATCATCTGAAAACAACTGAATATCCCCTTGCAATCCATTGACATGTCATTGATATAAAGGTTGAACAATACAGGTCCCAGTACTGAGCCCTGTGGAACCCCACTTCTAACCTTCTGCTTCCTTGATATTGCCCCACCATACACAACTCTCTGATTCCTATCAGACAGCCAATCCTGACTCCATTTGATTAACCTGACATTTAAACCCATATGCTGAAGCTTAAATATCAGCTTATCATGTGGCACCCTGTCAAACGCCCTTGCAAAATCCCAAAAAAATGGCAGTATATGCCTTTCCCTCATCTATTGCTCTTGTAACTCTATTATAAAAGGTTAGCATGTTACTAAAACAAGAGTGCCCCTTCACAAATCCATGTTGATTCTCACAGATAACATTACCCTCATCTTCTCAACGCTGTATATAGTCCCTTACTAATTTCTCCAAGACCTTAACAACTACTGATGACACACAAATTGGCCTATAATTAGACACTTCCAGTCTGCTACCACCCTTATGCAATGGCACTATCTTACCTTCCTTCCATTCCTTGGGTACTATTCCTGCAGCCAGACTTTTATCGAAAAGCCAGGTCAATGGAGCTGTCAGTTCTTTAGAACATCCTCAAAACCTGTGGTGAAACCCTGAACCTGCCCCATCCCTCTAATATTAAAGCCTTCTTCTCCAGGAAGAAATACTCTAATAAAGGGCTCATTGAACAACTCCACTATGTCCTCTGCATCAGTCCCTCTATTCCCATTTTTATCACCCAGTGTCATTCTTTCACAATCATTTCTCCTTGTACTGGTCAACTTTATTGTTGAAAAGTTCTAAACCCATATAGTATACAAATGTAATATTGGTGAGACAAGGTTAGATATGCATAGGAGCTATGATATGGAAAGCAATAATCTAAATTTTCCATATATTTTTTATTGAATAGTTGTAATACACTGATCCTAAACAGAAGAACAAACACTGTTTATTAAGATTACAACAGCAAATTCAGACAAATCAGCTTGTAACAATTTGTATAACTGACAATTTTGAGTAGAAAGTGGGTCCCAATGTTCGGATTGTGTGCAAAGGTATTATGTGGTAGCCCTCAACAGGATAAAAGGCTGTGCTAAGCAACTTGCTTTTGAAAGAACCTCATTTTGTGAAGGAATAAAGTTACAAACTTGTATGTCTTCTAATGTCTCCATCACTAGATGATTCAAGCAGAGAATTATTGGAAAGCTTGCAGAAGGTCACAGAATTACTAATATTGCCAGATAGTTTGAAATCTCACATAGTGTTGTATCCAGGCTCTGGACAGTGTTTCAGATGTGTTCCAGACTTCTAAATTTATTTATAATCAAATCAAGAAATTTGTTAAGAGATCACCCTTGCTCTACTACAGAGCATGAAGAAAGATTTTTTGGTTATAACAATAAAATATAATCGACATGCCACAGCAGGTCAGCTTGCAATTTGGCTCCATTCAAGCACAGATACGTGGATATCTCGATAAACTGTGGCAAGATGACTGTAACAAGTAGATCCTTATACCTAAAGGCCTGTAGTCTGAGTCCCTTTTTCTACAGCACGTTCTCAATGTTGTTGTATCCATAAAAATTGGACAAGGCACCAATGAGCTAATGTACACTCTTTACAGATGACAGTCGTTTTAGCCTTTGCTCCAATTCTAGATGACACTTAATCTGGTGTTAAAGTGGTACTGCTTACCATCGTATGAATGTTCTTGAAAGGGATAGATACAGCAGTGTTTGAGTCATGATGTGAGGAGGCATTATATTTAATGGCTGCACTGAGCTACAAGTGCTAGAATAAGGGACTATGACTGGTGAATGATATTGCAACAAAGTTCTTCAGCATCATGTTCAATTTGTTCTGTGGTGCTGTAGGTGAAGAATTCATATTTATGGATGATGATGCCATACCACATTGTACATGAGCAGTGGAGATACTTCTGAAGACTGAGGATATTAATCAAATCAAGTGGCCACATGCTTCTCAGATCTTAACCCCATATTACACATTTGGGATGCAATAGAGAGGCATCCCAATAGCTGCTCAAAATTCCTCCTCCAGAAAATAAACAAGATCTTATCCTTGCTCTGAAGAATGAGTCAGCCAGTTTGCCTCAAGAACTCCTGAATCACTTGTTGCTGAGCATGGTACGATGTTGTGAGAGCTGCGTTGCTGTTTGGGGTGGACATATTCATACTGGAATGTCTCTCCACTTAGCTTACTATAAGCACTATATGTTAATTTCCTAATTATGACCTTAGGAAATTTATAACTTTTGCCAAAAACATATTGCAATTTAATTTAATAAATTTAGTTTAATCCTTTATCCAAGTGTGAGCAAACAAAGTTTGCACCTGAAAGTATCTTCAGGACTGGGGTAAGGTGGTACAACACTGGGAAACTCATTGCAAAGGTGGAGCAAGCTAACATCACTCCTATCTCGGTATCTCCCATAATGCAAAACACATCTCCTTGCAGATATGTGTAATGTTATGCATTAAGGGAAGGGCCACTACCCAGACTAGTTTTGATCTTTATTGAGGTCTCTTCAGTGGGAGCCAGGCCCAATTAGCAAGGTCATCTCTACCTATAGGAGTGGCCAAACGGTGTGCCACCTTTTTATTAAATTACTCTGGATTTAGAGAAAGATGTTGAAAGTTTCTTTTTCACTTGGTTAGACTATAATAAATTTAGTTTAATCCTTTATCCAAGTGTGAGCAAACAAAGTTTGCACCTGAAAGTATCTTCAGGACTGGGGTAAGGTGGTACAACACTGGGAAACTCATTGCAAAGGTGGAGCAAGTAAACATCACTCCTATCTCACTGAAGAGACCTCAATAAAGATCGAAACTAGTCTGGGTAGTGGCCCTTCCCTTAATGCATAACATTATACATATCCACAAGGAGATGTGTTTTGCATTATGGGAGATACTGAGATAGGAGTGATGTTAGCTTGCTCCACCTTTGCAACGAGTTGTCCGGTGTTGTACAACCTTACCCCAGTCCTGAAGATACTTTCAGGCGCAAACTTTGTTTGATCACACTTGGATAAAGGATTAAACTAAATTTATTATAGTCTAACCAAGTGAAAAATAAACTTTCAATATGTAATTTAATTTGTATGAAATTTATAACACGTTTTTTGCATAATATAATTTATTAGTATGTTGGCAATAAATTTATGTCCATATTTGGCTATAATCATGAAAATGTTTTCATATACAGGTAAAAATGTAGTTCATCCGTTGTTTATATCCAGTGTATATAGTACTGGATATGATTTTTTTTTTTTCATTATTAATTGTACATGAAGTCATTCCATAGTCACTTAAAAATAAAATACATTTTGCTTTTTGTGTTGGTGAGTGGTGATTTTTTTTTCTTTTCTGATATTTATTGAGTTTTCTTACATCATTTGGTGTATTTGTTAGTATAGTCTATGCATCATAATATATTAAAATAGGTGATGGTAGTTTTTAGTGGATTTTTGTATTTAGTGCATTTAGTACTATAATTGTAGCTATATTATGAAATTTAGGTTGTTTTAAAATTTGTGCCAAAAATCCGTATGAACAAAGCACAAGATAACATAGATGCCAGAGACCTTTGTCAAGCTGAGCATAAGTTTTGTTGTAGCACCCTTGTTGAATATGAGGACAACTTAACATTTGAAATATCTCGATTAAAACAAATTATTAGACGGTCAAAAAGAGAATTAGAAAAAGTTGAAAAGATTAAAGAAAATCAGACAGAATAATAAAAATGAGCAGAATAATAAGAACCAGGAAAATGCCGAAGTAGGTATGATAACAATGAATATTGTTATTATTATTTTTCTGATCTCCACGTATTCACAAGACTCATTGTGGGAGCCAACACAAAGTCTATCATACCACTCCTTAAACTCATTCACTGTCTGTGGATCCCAAATTTTTAAACATTATATTTAGTCGCATTAAAGAAGTAACATCCACATTCATGGCACCTCCTTTCCAGCTTATTCAAATCCTCTTGAAGAGCCAAAACATCAGCACTGTTACTAATAATTCCCCAAGCATCACATTATCTGCAAACAACTGAATATCTCACTTTAGTCCTGTGGCAATATCATTGACATAAAGATTGAACAGTAATGGTCCCAGTATTGAACCCCATGGAATTCCATTTGTAATAACCTTCCTACTCCATGATGCTGCTCCCCCATATGCAACTCTCTATGCAACTCCATATGCAACCCTATAGCTGAGGTATAGCTATAGGTTGAAAGTTTTTTCACTTGGTTATATTATAAATTAAAGATGCAAAGAAATTATATTCTTGTTTCATCCTTTATCCAAGTGTAAGCAAACAAAGTTGATGCATGAAGCAACTTCACTACTGGGCTACTAATGAATGGGGTGAGATAGAGGTCCTGCTGACCTCTATCTCACCGCATTCATGAAGTTACTTCACGTGCAAACTTGGTTTGCTTCTTGGCATCTTTAATTTTCTGCTATGGAGATATAGATTGGAAGAAGGAAAGGGTAAATTCCATTCCATTTCCATCACTAAGATGGAAATGGAATTTATGCACTCACTAAGGATATCATCATTAAGCTGGAGCTATAAAAAAGAAACAATTGTGGAGGGAATTTAAGGAGAAAAGTGACCTGCAGGCCAGAAGGGTAACTAGTCTGGTAAGAAAGATAAAAGCAGATTATGGAAGTTAGCAGTGCAGGCTAAAGAGAATCTCAAATGGTTCTTTCAATATGCTGCAAGTAAAACAAAGAATGCATATGGCAGAATGATTTTAATGAATGCTGATGGTAGGGAGGTAACTGAATCAGTTGAAATATTATTTCAACTATTAGAAATATTTCAACTATTACTAAGTGAACACTGCAAGATTATATCATCCAGATGGTGATATTGCAGGAACGAGAGAGAGCCAAAGGCTTATATGGGAACTGAGGTAAATGAAATGGATAGATAGGAATGAAATACTGTGTGGCTGGCAACATGATTTTGTGAAAGATAGGTCATGCCTCAGTAACTTGCTCATGTTTTATAATACAGTGAGAGCTGAGTTGATACTGCTGGACTTTGCAAAGGCCTTTGACAAGATACCATATGGAATTCTAATCAGTAAACTGTAGCACATGGGGATGGATATGGGGTTGGAGATAGATAGGAGGGTGGTTGAGGAAGAGCCATCAGAGAGTAGTTTATTCAGAAGTTGAGCCCAAAATTTTCCTATATTGTTCATTAACAATATAGGAAAGGATCTGAGAGAAACTGTTCAGTTATTTGCATGTTGCAAAGTTGGGTAGATCAGTAGTTAATACAGACGATTTGGATAGATTGGCAGACTGGGCAAAGGTGAATGGAAGTCGGTTTAATGTGACAAAGTGTAAGGTCCAAATTATGCATTTTGGGGTGAAAAGATTACCAGCTGTATACCACATTGATGGAAATGTGGTATACAGCTCGTAATCTTTATACCACATTTCCATCAATGTGGTATATACTCCAGGAAATTGATAAAGCCAGAGACTTGGGATTGTTAGTGGATAGGGAGTTAAATTTTAGGAGGCACATAGCAAAAGTGGCTAAAGCAGCTCATTAAATTATGTGGTTACTGAACAATACTTTAACGAGCAGAGATAATCAGGTTGTTGATCTTCTTTAACTTCTCTAATGATTTTAAAAAAAACCTTGGTGCAGATCTGGGAGCAGTAGTCAAGATGGGTATTATCAAAGCTTGATATTACCCCATCTTGACTACTGCTCCCAGATCTGCACCAAGGTTTTTTGGTGATGAAGAGGAGGTGGAGATGATCCAGAGGCAAGTGAACAAGATGGTAATATGTCTATGGAATGAACTTTATGAGATTTGGTTGAAGATTTGTGGGTTACAGAAACTGGTTGATATGCCGAAAAGTGGTGATATGATTGAAACATACAAATTGCTGAAGGATTTTTACACGATTAATTCAGAGGAAATTTTTCAGAACAGTTCTGGTGTGAGAGAACTAGGGGTCCATCCATGGAAACTGAGTAAGAGTGTAGTTAGCAAGGGTGTTAGAACTAGGTTTTTTGCTTGGAGAGTAATGAATGAGTGGAATAGGTTGCCAGAGTTTGTTGTGGTGCCATGGCTGTGAATGAGATCAAAACAAAGTATGATAGATACTACACTAATGTTGGGTAGTTCTTGACATGATTTTTAGAGCCTCCCTCGATGAGTCTAAGAACGCCTTGGAGTTGCCCATAATAATAATAATAATTATATTTGAGAGTGTAAGATCTAGTAATAGCATCAGAAGATCTATTTATAACTACTGCAGTAACTCTGCCTCTGATCAGGACAAGTGACCATATGGTCTTATTCTGGCAGGTTGCTCAGCATGTGGAATTCTCAGTCAAGAAAGAGTTTATGTGCAACTACAAACACGACAATCGTGCAGAACTTAGGTGGAAGAACAATTCTATGCCATAAGAAGCTATAGGGAAAGAATGTCCATAGTGCATGGGAAGTTGGTCTGAGATATTTTGAGAGAGAGAAGCAGTATCAGCTTACTGAGGGTCAGGAAGATAAACTGAGTAGGAATAAAGTGGATGAGTAGAAATATAAAGTAGAAAATGCCCCCCCCCCAAAAAAAATAATAAATATGAGAGAGAGAGAGAGAGTTGTGTTGTTGAAGGAATATGAATTAAAATGTAATTAACATGGTTATATACAGTACCAAGCATAAGCAAGAAGGATGTCTAGTATGGCAAGGAAAATTAAATCAGATCATGAAAGAAAATGAGCCTAGCAAGCTGAAATGATTATGGATGGATAACTTTACTCAGTGCTGATGGTAGGAAAATAAGAGAAGCAGAGAAAATAGCTGAGTTATTAGTGATTACTCTGCAAGAATGTATTGATGTGACAGAGACTGATGTTTGAATTGAGGTAGATGAACTGGAGGTATTCAGCATATTAAAAAATAGCAATATGAATACAGCAGTGGGAATGGATAAGATAGTTCTATTAGATAAAAATGGCTTAAAGAGAGAAGTAGCAAATTACAGACTAATTAGGATCTCTGGAGTGGTGGTTCAAGTATTGGTAAAATTCCAGAAATTTTATCAGGCTTTGGTAATATTCCAGGCTTTAAAAGATAGGCATGAAGCCTATCTTTTAAAGCCATGTAATTTATTATTATTATTATGTGACACCTCCAGGAAGTCCAAGGACTCATCATGGAAAGGCACTCTATCCTACTTTGCTAAATACGTCTCATCCTCTCTACTGCTACTTAATTCTCCAGCTATGACACTACTACCATCAACGCCATCTATCTCCCATCATGATCATTTTTTGTCTGTAAATTGCATGTGTTCTAAAGGCTGATTTATCTGTACGTGGGATGAGAAACCCAAGTTTCTGGGAGAAAAAACCCTGCTACCATATGAGATTGGTTAACTCACCTTCAACTGAAAAAGCACATATAAGGATTCCCCTTGTCATGATGAGAAGCAAACCCAGATCTTTTTTAATCAAAGAGCTCAATGTCCTGTTATTCTTCCAATTGTGCTATGGTGGCTCATAGTTTATAATAAAGTGACAATGGAATTGGATAAAAGGAGTGGTTACATCATGATACTGCTGGACTTTGCAAATGTATTTGACAGGATACTGCATGGAAAACTATTACATAAGTTAGTACAAAATTTGAATGAATATGAGGCTGGTGGCATGTATAGGCAATGCAGCTGACAGACATCAAAGGGTGGTGTATGGTGGAAATGTAATCAAGGCAAATGAAGGTGACAAGCAGAGTGCTCAAGGACTCTGTAGTAGGGCCACTATTCTTTAATGTGTATATTAATGATATAGGAAAGATATAAAGGGGGGGGGGATATTCACTTGGTTGTTAATGATGCAAAACTGGGGAGGGTAGTATTTGATAAAGGTGATGTAGATATCCTGCAGGATGATTTAAATAAATTGGCGATATGTAAAGGACAGTGGTTGCCAATTTAATGTTACAAAATGTAAGGTAATGTGCTTCTGGATGAAAAGATTACATACTTTGTGTCATGTTGATGGTACAGGATTACAAGAAATTAATCAGGATAGGGATCTGGAGTGATGACAGACAGAGATTTGAAGTTCAGAGGATGTATTGCAAAAGTTGGCAAAATAACTCGAATGATTATTGAATGTTTAAGAACATATTGACAAGTTAAGATATGGAGGTTATTATCCCTCTTTATAAGGGATATAAAGTATCCAAACCCTGTAGACCAAATTTGCACACTGCTGTGTGCAGATTTGGTCTACAGGGTTTGGAGGGGATAAAGAAGCTGTGGCAAAGGTGATATTTGGTTTATGGAATGCAGATTACAAGAACAGTGTATGGTAAATGCAAGCACTAGTAAACAGGAGAAAGAGGGATGATATAATATAGGTCTATAACATCCTTCTGAAAGGTTGTTATAGCTTATCAACTGATGACATTTTTCATTATAAGTGGATGATATGTGGCCTCCTTCAATGGGTCCTTGATTCCCTGGGGGTCTTGGATCTAATCCAAGACCCCCAGGAAACAAGAGAGAGAGAGAGAGACCTGCAATTCAGCAGGTACATAGTATTCCATGAATTGTACCTTTCTTTTATGAAGATGTGATATGATAATACTTGGCTAGGAAGTGGCATTTCTACAGCACAATGTAAGGTAATATATGCTTCTTAGAAACATCTTTTACATTCTAATAGATAATAAGCATGATGATCTTTCAGTGTTCACAAAACAGGTTGCAAGGTTGCATAGCATTCTTCCTTATTTATGCTTATGTGTAGACTCGAATTTCACCATGCAGGTATTCGAAACCAAATCTGATGGAATAGTTTGGTTAATCCTTGCTCCCCATTTGTTTGTATATTTCATGTGTTCTTCTGACCATTTTGCCTGTTTTGAGAGATGAAAAACCCAAGTTTCCAGGAGAAAAAAAACAAAAAAACTCCACTTTCATTGGTACTGGACTAACTCACCATTTGATTGAAAATACCTGATGAAAAGAGTTTATTTTTCACTTGGTTAGACTATAATAAGTTTAGTTTAATCCTTTATCCAAGTGTGAGCAAACAAAGTTTGCACCTGAAAGTATCTTCAGGACTGGGGTAAGGTAGTGCAACACCAGGAAACTCGTTGCAAAGGTGGAGAAAGCTCTCATTACTACTATCTCAGTATCTCCCATAATGCAAAGCACATCTCCTTGTGGATATGTGTAATGCTATGCATTAAGGCAAGGGCCACTATCCATACCTTACCCCAGTCCTGAAGATACTTTCAGGTGCAAACTTTGTTTGCTCACACTTGGATAAAGGATTAAACTAAACTTATTATACCTGATGAAGGTTCCTCACATCACAAGATGGGATTTGAACCCAGGTCTTTCCATCTAAAAGCTCATCTAATCCAACTGACCTGTAGAGGCTCTGATTAACATACAATTTTAATTTTTCTATTTCTTTTATTTATTATTATTATTATTAGTTTATTCATCCCAGGGCAAAAACATATGTATTTGTTTGATATGATTGATAGTGTGATATCAGCAAGTCAGGAAAAAAAAATCTTCTGCTATTTGTTGGGAAATTGAAGTAATTATTCTTAACATGATAGTACTCTCCATATTTATCAGAATGATAGAAGACTCAAGAATAGCTCAAATAGTTCAAGGTACTCAATCTCAGTAACTCAGACTTCTGTATTAGGACCAGTACTCTTTAATTTATATATCAATGATATAGGGAAAGATTCAAGAGAAGAGATCCAGTTGTTTGCTAATGATGCAAAACTGGGAGAGAGCAATAGTAGATATCATGATGTAGATATCATGCTGGAAAAAAGCTAATAATGGTCAATTTAATGTTGTCATATGTAAGGTGGGTTGAAAATATTGAAGACAGTATATCGTATTGATGGTGCTGCAGGAAATTGATGAGTCTAGGGACTTGGGAATAATAGTGGACAGAGAATTGACGTTCAGAGGGCATATTGCAAAAGTTGGTAAAATGGCTAAATGGATGTTGACTATTGCACACAGATTTGGTTACCTGCTTTTCTTAAGGACCAGGAGGTGGAAGAGAGAAATGAGTGAATAAGTTGGTTACAGATCTGTGAAATGCTCCCAATGATGATAGGTTGAATGTGTGTAGGTTACAAGGCTTAGTTGATTGGCCGAAAAGAGGGGTATGATAGGAACTTTTAAGATATTAAAGTGGATTATAAAATTGATGCACAAAATATTTTTCAATATAACGAGTAGTCACAAAACTAGGGATGTGAAAATCAGATTTTTTTATGCAGCAAGATAGCTGAGGAAGTAAGAGGTGAAGCAAAAGATCAGGAGATAGGAACTGGTGAGACTGAAGTAGAATGGATTGCCAGAATTGGTCGAGTTGTCTGACAGTGAATAAGTTTAAAAAGAGGTATGGTAGATTTTGTATGCATAATAGTTAGTTTGGTCTCCCATGATGAGTCTCCAGATTCCATGAAGATACCATAAAATAATAATAATAGCAGTATTTATAAATTCCACTATTAAAGGTGGAATTTACATATATTGCTATTATTATTATTATAAGCGCCTCCGTATTATTACAAGCACCTCTGTAGCACAATTGGAAGAACGATGGTACGTTGCGCCCTTCGATTAGAAAAGGCCTAAGTTAGATTCTCATCATGACGGGAGGAATCTTTATGTGGACTTTTTCAATTGAAGGTGAGTTAGTCAATTTCATACGAAGTAGCAGGTTTTTTCCTGGAAACTCAGGTTTTTCATTCTGCATACAGACAAATCGGCCCTTCAGAACACACGCAATTTACAGACAGAAAATTCTAGCTGTGGTGGTGGTTGTGGGCAGTAGATGGCGTTGATGTAGGCAATTGGTAGTACAGGTTCTATGTAGTAGTCGAGACGGAGAGTCGTGCAGTAGGTGTCCTCCTGCGATGAGTCTTCGGACTCCTTAGAGGTGTCACAAATAATAATAATAATAATAATTATTATAATAATAAGGTGTAATAAATGAAAGATTTCATAAAATAGGTTTTCCATGAGAAAGAATTAACACGATAATTTGTAAGATATGAGAAGACAAGCAAACAAGTTGGTGGTGGTGGTTTTTGGAACAGATGATTTGGTTGGATATAAAGGGAATGTGAGGATGTTGAGGAGAGTAAAAGATAACAATGTGGCTGGAAATGTAGTCAATGTGTTGCTGAGGTATGATAATGATGGGTTAGGACAAAGAGCAGGATTCATGAAATATGTTGACAGAGCTATGTGAGCGGAAATGAGTGAGTTTGTAATTGTGTGGGTTGCATTTGAGAGAAGGCTGGATTGCATTAAATGGCTTTGGTGTGAGTCAGTTAGAGAGATTTTTGCTGCAATGCAAGGAGAAGCATTGAGTGATGTGAGCAAGAGAGCCAAGGAAGCAGGAGGTGAAGCAAAAGATCAGGAGAGAGGATGTGAGGAGACTGAAGTGATTGTAAATGAGAATAATAGTACTGTGAGTGATAATAATAAAACGAAAATGCAAGGTGGACAGGGAAATGGGGGGGGGGTATCAGGGTAGACATAGGGCCATCTTAACAAGTTTGAGCACCCTGGGCTAAAAAAAAAAAAGTTGTGCCTTAATCACATTGGATTGAGCAATAATTAAATAATACATATAATTAATTAAATAACTTTCATTGCAAAAAATTTATTTTAAAATATATAGACGTTGCACATTTTTATGAATTCAATAAAATTCAACATTATATTATATTTATAATATAACTAGGGCCCCCCCCCCCCCAGTGCCTATGGCGCACAACCTCCCGTGTTCCATAGTAGGCCAGTTGGCCTACTAACTGGTAGGCCGGTTCTCCTTGAATTCTGATGACTCAAATTTTGAAGACTCGCCACTCAAGGTAACCACCGAGTTTCAAAACATTTCAAAAAACGTGACATACAAACGTGACATAAAAAGGCTTATCATTTTATATATATAGGGTAGATAAAGGTAGTTTATTTATATTTATGAAAATACACACAATAGAAAAAAAGCTATTAGAGTGCTCTTAGAGAATACAGAGAGAAATGTAAGCAAGCTCAACAGTAAAAAGTAAAAAAGTAAAACTAGCTAAACAAAGATCATGGGAGGACTTTGGTAAGAACATAGAAAATAAATATCAAGAAGTGGCAAAATATTCTGGAGGTGGTTGAAGAAGCTGGGAAATGAAGGAAAGAGTGCTGTAAAAGGAGTTTGAGATGATAAAGGTGACATGAAAATGGGAGAAAAAAAAAGACATCCTTGAAGGATGGAGTAATTACTTCGAAAAATTGCTAAATGAAACAAGCAGTGATAGTACAGTAGTAAATAACACTCAACAGGCATACAGTCAGGAATACATATCCATACTTGAAGTAGAAAACACCATCAAAGTCTTGAAATGTGGAAAGGCAGCAGGAGTAGATGATATTTGACCAGAAATGCTGAAGTATGGTGGTATAAAAGTCACAGTGGCTGCACTGCATAGTTCAGAAGGCCTGGACAGAGGGGAAAATTCCTGATGATTGGAGTAGAGCTCTCATAGTACCCATATATAAAAAAGGGAAATAAAACTGAATGTGAGAATTTCAGAAGTATTTCCCTACTGAGTGTTCCAAGTAAGATTTATGCCAGTATACTTGAGAAACAGTTGAGAAGAATTGTGGAAGAAAAGCTTGGTGAAGAACAAGCTGGATTTAGGCAAAATAGAGGCTGTCAGGATCAGATCTTCACTTTACGACAAATAGTGGAGAAATCATGGGAATATATTTTTATGTATTTAAGTTTTGTCAATCTGGAAAAGGCATATGACAAGGTGCCAAGAGAGAAGCTATTCAATACGCTACAGTTATATGGTGTCAATGGGGCATTATATCAAGCAATACTTAGTCTGTATTTAAGTTGTAAGTCAGCAGTTAGAATTGGATGAAGTACAGGAAGATGGTTTAATGTTAAATCTGGTGTCAGACAAGGATGTACATTATCCCCTCTGTTATTCATTATCTATATGGATCACATTATGAAGGAAAGTGGCATTAAACCTGATATCAAAATTGGAGATGTTAATGTCAGCTCTTTGCTTTATGTGGATAATGTTATACTTCTAAATAAATCCGCTACAAATCTGCAAGATTCCCTGACTAAATTGAATAACTTTTGTAATAGATATGGTATGAAGGTCAGCAATAAAATGACAAAAACAATGAAAATAGGCAGAATCGTTGAAAATATCAATTGTGCTATGAAAGATGCTATCCCATCTATCCTGTATTGCTTCTTCAATTTATCCTATTCAACTGACATCTACCCTGTAACATGGAAGCAGGTCCACATCCAGCCCATTCCAAAGAAAGGTGAGGAAAGTCAACCAACAAATTACCATCCAATTGCTTTCACTTCTTTTCTCTCTAAAATTATGGAGAACATCATCAACAACCAACTATTGAACCACTTAGAGTCATACCAACTAATCAGCAACCAACAGTATGGATTCTGCCACTTGTGATCTAAAGCAGATCTTGCTTTCACCACCCATCTCTGGACTCAAGCCATGGAGAAATTTGAAGAAACTCACATGGTCATCCACAACATTTCAAAGGCATTTGATTGGGTTTGGCACAGAGGCCTACATCCTATGGTCTGCCTCCCTCATTCTGCAACTGTATCAACTTTCTCACTGGTTGCTCACCTGTAGCACACTTAGGATTTAATCTGGTGGGGGGGTGGGGGGGGGAGTCGAGTAGACGATTTGAGAATACACATTATGTATTGCATACAACCTATGACTGAGCATCTGCAATGATTGCTAATTCATAAGTAGTATAGAAATAGAAGACACAACCCAACATAAATAAAAAAATAAATTTTAATTAGGAAAAGATTTTTGGAAAATTTTCTAGTGTTTTTTTTCCCTTTTTCTTTGGGGGGGGGGGAGAACAGGGGCCCTTGGCCACCCCCTCTGGGTGTGCCACCGTTGCTCACTATGTGTAATGGTTGATGGATTACTCGCCTTAGATTTCCTCATCATTACAGGAGAGCCCCAGGATTCTGATCTTTCATCCACTTTTTCCCTCTTGTATATAAATGACCTGCTCTCTCAGACTTCCAATCCTATCCATAGCTTTGCTGATGACAGTACACTCCATTCCTCCTTTTCATTCGACAAACCTCATAGTGCTCGAGTATTAGAATCCTCAAGATTCTAATATCTAACATAACCAGTGACCTGAACTCGGAACTCCTAATGATATCCCAGTGGGGCAAGGACAAACTTGTAAACTTCATGCCACCAAAACTTACAGTTTGATCTCTCACAAGAAGAGCTTGCATCCCCCTCCCCCTTCAGAAATACTGAGATATCCAAATACGATCGGATTTCTCTACTCAGACTGATGTGTACCTCTGATCTTTCCTGGCATAACCACATTTCAACTATAGCTCCTGCAGCCACTAAAAAACTTGGTGTACGTTTTTGCACAAGATGCTACTTCACACCTGCTAACTCTATGCAAAGCTCAAATCTGCCCAGCCATGAAATATTGCTTCCATATTTGAGGTGGAACATCAAACTCCTCTCTAAGATTGCTTAATTCTATCCAAAAGAGTGCAATCTGGCTAATGAACCCTGCTAATATCCTCCTTCCACAGATATCCTTTCATATCCTCCTTCCCCAATCTTCAACCATTTCATGAAAAACACGTTCATTGTTGATTCTGTAATACCCCCCCCCACCAACTTGTACATCTCTGTGATATCACCCATCTTCATCCTATCCATTATACTCTGTAAATTGCACCTTCTCAACCTTTCTTCATATTCAACATTCCAAAGATCTTAAACTACTTTAGTCAGTCACCTCTGGAGCCTTTCCAACATCTCTTTTGAAAACCAGGTAACCAAATCTATTCACATTAGCCCATATGTGTTATAATCAATGCCTTGTACGATGGAACAAGAATCTTCTTCTGCAAGTCCGCGTCCTCCACATCATTCCAGAATTCATTTTGTTGTCCTCACAGTTTTGGCAATGTGTCCTCTAAATTTTTTAGATCCCTATCCACCGTCACCCCAAGATCTCTTATTTCTTCCTCCTCCAACAATATATCCCAACCAAATGTAAATTCTACATCCCATCTTTGTTTCTGAGATTTTAGATTTTAAAATCCCAAATTTCATAATATTGAACTGACATCCCCACTACTGTGTCTGTTCCCTTAACCAATTCAAGTCTTCTTTTAAGGCCAGAATATCTGCTGTACTCCTCACAGCAAACAACCGACTGAATATCCCCATCCAAATCTTCACCAATATCATTAACATACAGGTAAAACAGCAATGGCCCTAAAACAGACCCCTGAGGTACACCACTAGTGACTTTCCTCTTTCTGGATATTGCTCTAAATGTGCTCTAATTATTCCAGATGCTCAGTGCCTACTCTGTCCTTACACCAAAAGGAGTTCAGAAAAATGTTGTCCAAACTAGACACTGAAAGGTCTCCATGTCCTAATAACATCCCTCTGAATTTCATGAAGGTTTGTATTCTAGAACTAACTCTTTCCTATATTTCCTGTTTATATTCTTTCTTACTATACTGGTATCTGTTCCATAGCCTGTAAATTGACAAGAAAGATGACAAATCACTGTTGTCAAACTATTGTCTCAATCTCTTTCTCTCAGAGCATCTGCTCTACTCCTTATAGTTCATCCCAATTTTGCATCATCTGTAAACAACTGAATGTCCCTATCCAAATCTTCCCAATATTCTTAACATACAGGTAAACAGCAATGGCTCTAAAACAGATCCCTGAGTCACACAACTAGTGACTTTCCTCTTCTGGGATATCCCCCCCCCCTACACACAACTTGCTGATAACTATCAGGTAGCCAATCTCCAATCCAATGCACTCATCTAATATCCAACCCATCTGCTCTAGTTTGACTATCAACTTATCATGTGGTTATCTATCAAACGTCTTTGCAAAATCTAAATTTTTAATTTCCCCAACAAAG
The DNA here is from genome assembly GCF_054136105.1 of Typopeltis vanoorti. Classification (NCBI taxonomy): domain Eukaryota; kingdom Metazoa; phylum Arthropoda; class Arachnida; order Uropygi; family Thelyphonidae; genus Typopeltis; species Typopeltis vanoorti. The sequence goes on from NC_143549.1 coordinate 28,391,048, forward strand.
GCAATACCTTATTGTAATAAGTAAGTAGATTACAAAAATGACCTTCCTTTAGCAAATCCATGCTGTCAATCAAAGTGTTCTCACCAGCTCTCCAACACTAACTACAACTGGCACACACACAGTTAGGCCAATAATTTGATGCTTGAATTCTGTCAAGGATCAAATTATTGGCCTATCTGTTGAAGCAGCACAATCTTGCCTTCCTTCCAAGTGGAAGTATTCAGTGAACAATTTATAAGGCTGATCTTATCAGTGTGAAATCATGAGAAACTCAAGTAATAAGGAAGAAATAGGAGAGAATAGCTTAACTGTGACTGAGTAGAAGGTATATGAAGGAAAAAAATAAGCTTGATGTGAATAAGACATTGGGCCTTGATTACATATCACCACGTGTCTTAAGGGAATGTTCCAGGTAATTAGCAGTAGCATTAGCATGGTTATTTATTATTATTATTACACCCTCCATGGAGCCAACAGACTCATTGTGGGAGCTCATTCAACTGACAACATATTTATCGTATAGAACAGAGGCCTTCAACACATGGCCCATGGGACACCTATGGCCGGAAGAGCTCTTTGCCATGGCCTGCCTGCCATTTTGAAAAAATCACAACTTAACATTTAAACGCGATTAAATAAAAAATAATTTCAATGAAGCCCACAGGCCACTAAGCTATACTGCGGTATTTAGAATTGTAAGATGCTTTCCAGATTCACAAGGAACGCTGTGCATTTCATACTTTACATAAAATCCTATAAAAATAAATATTAAATAGACATGCTTCAGTCATCTACCAGCGCCAAGTGGTACTTTAGTACTAATGTCGCAAGTAGATGGCTGAAGCAGTAGTTCATTTGAGTGTGCTGTCTAGTGCCTTCCGGATGCATCTCGAAGGTTTTTGATACTTGTGTGATATTCGTGTGTAAGTGCACACAGGTTCGTCGTATCAGCCATAGCCCATTGTAGTTTTATATTGCCAGACTTTTTTCATTAATGTGAGACACATTCAGTGGATAATGACTGTTACATGGCCATTTTGGATAATTTTTTGGGTCCACCTTCCATCACTATGGCTTCTACGAGTAAAAAGCATAAATCAGGTGATTCTTGTCGGGTTTTTAATGAAAAGTGGACCGATTTGTACTTTTTTGTGCCGATCGACAATAAGCCAGTGTGTTTAAATTGTCGTGAGTCAGTGTCAGTATTAAAAGAATACAATATAAAATGACACTATGAGACAAAGCATGAGTCCAATTTCGATCACCTTCAAGGGTGGCTTCGTGTGGACAAAGTGAACCATCTCTAAATCGATTTAAAATGCCAGCAGGGTGTATTTAAAGGGCAGAGGGAAGAGAGCGAAGAATGCATCAAATTTAGTTATGTAATGTTGTTTATTTTTTAACGGTATATATTAGAACACAGAAACTAAATAAATAATTAATTTATTAACTTATTGCTGATATTTCGCTGGTGTTATAACCAGCATTTTCAGAGCACAAAAACACAGTTTGTCACAATACGTGAGACTATAACATGGTGTAATCAACGGACTAGTTAAATAAAATTGTAGCAGCAACACAAAGACTAGAATCCTGATTTTTGGTGCCCTCTATCTGAAAAAAAAAACAAAAAAAAACAACTAGTTTTTTCTTAAGATGACTGTCTCCCAGATCTTAGGCAAGTTAATACAACCATATTTGTTGAGATTTGGAGTGTGTTTCAGAGTTTCTGTCGCCTCTAAGAACAATTTCTCCGACTTGTAAGAGCTTCTATGTAGTGCTTTTGTGTTTTTCCAGTTGATCCTGTGTGCAGGGATATCGAGAGCATGGTCTGCTAGGCCTGACATGCCATTCCGGACGTATCTTTTATGTTCACTGATGCGGATGTTCACAAAAAAAAATACTAGTTTTTTTTTTTTTTAGGACTCTAGTCTTATGTGATAGTTACAGTTTTTGTTTTTTTTTTCAGATAGAGGGTGTCAAAAATCAGGACTCTAGTCTTTGTGTTGCTGCTACAATTTTGTTTAACTAGTTTGTTGATTACACCATGTTGTTATAGTCTCGCATATTGTGACAAACTGTGTTTTTGTGCTCTGAAGATGCTGGTTATAATACCAGTGAAATATCAGCATTATTATTTACTTAGTTTCTCTGTTCTAATATATACCGTTAAAAAATAAACAACATGTTCGACGAACACATAAGTCTGGCCACACGTTTAAGTTATGTAATAGCTGAATGGCCACACGTTTAAGTTTATGTTCACTGATGCGGATGTTCACAAAAAAAAATACTAGTTTTTTTTTTTTTTAGGACTCTAGTCTTATGTGATAGTTACAGTTTTTGTTTTTTTTTTCAGATAGAGGGTGTCAAAAATCAGGACTCTAGTCTTTGTGTTGCTGCTACAATTTTGTTTAACTAGTTTGTTGATTACACCATGTTGTTATAGTCTCGCATATTGTGACAAACTGTGTTTTTGTGCTCTGAAGATGCTGGTTATAATACCAGTGAAATATCAGCATTATTATTTACTTAGTTTCTCTGTTCTAATATATACCGTTAAAAAATAAACAACATGTTCGACGAACACATAAGTCTGGCCACACGTTTAAGTTATGTAATAGCTGAAAAAATTGCTAAAAAATCAAAAGCTTTCTTGGACAGTGAGTTTGTGAAAGAGTGCCTCATCACTGCTGGGGATATTCTGTGCTCAAATAATAAGGAAGTGTTTAAAAAACAGAGTTTGTCTGGGGTAACTGTAGCACAATGTGTTGAAAAACTTGCCAATGACATTGAAGGAACATTAAAAAAAACGGTCATCCCAATTTACGTCATATTCACTTGCTTTAGATGAGAGCACAAATGTGAAGAATACAGCACAACTGGCTATCTTTGTCCGTGGCACTGATCAACAATTCAATGTGACAGAGAACTGCTAGCACTTGTACCTATGAAAGGAACGAAGAAAGTCACTGATATTCTCGAAGCTGCCAAGAAAATGCTCCAGCGTTTCGACCTCAGCTTAACCAACCTCGATGGTGTGGTAACTGATGGTGCTCCTGCTATGGTGGAAAAGTACGAAGGGTTTGTTGCACTGCTACAGAAAGAACCAGAACTAGAAGGATAAGATTTCATCCATTACCACTGTTTAATCCACCAGGAGAATTTGTGCACAAAAACTATTGGATTTGAGAATGCCATGAAAGTTATTATGACTTTGGTCAACATTATTAGGGCAAAAGGATTGAATCATCATCATCAATTCCAAGTTTTTGACCCAAGAGTGCGAAGTTAATCAAGGCGATGTGGTTTATTATAGTGATGTGCATTGGTCGAGCAGAGGGAAGGTTCTTAAAAGTCTTTGACTTAATGAGCAAAATATAGCAGTTCATGGAAACCAAGGGGAATCTGATTGTGGAATTTGATGATCCGAAGTGGATGACAGACTTTACCTTTGTGACCGACATCTCGTTGCATATCAATGACCTAAATACACAGCTACAATCTCTAACTTTGGGAGACACAACTGGCAAAAAAAGACTTAACTCATTTTCAGCTTCTCGCTGAGTCCAACTGTTCATCTCTCTGATGAATATGCTACAAAATTAGCCATGTTGCGAAGTGAGTCGAAGAGAGATTTAGTGATTTTCATAACCAACAGTCTTCTTTAGATTTATTTTCAGTGCCATTCAGTTTCAATGCTGCTGAAATGCCAGGCTCAGTACAAATGGAGCTGCTTGAACTTTAGAACAACTTTTCTTTGAGAGAAAAATTATTCAATGTGCTCTTGTTTACATTTTACAGACTACATTTCTGCGGATGCATTCCCTAATCTTCACCGGCATGTTATGAAGATGTGCGCTTTGTTAGGAATCATATACTTATGTGAGCAGTTCTTCTCCAGAATGAAGCATGTGAAGTCCAAGACAAGAACTCAGATTATGGACCAACATCTTGAGAATACTCTACGCATAGCAACTTCCAACATTGATGCCAACATTGACAAGCTGGTCAAGGAAAAACATTGCCAAGTTGCCCATTGACATTATAAAAAATGAATGATTTCTTCATTAAATTATCCTTTTTCAAGTATTGATTGTATTTACTTATCATGAACCTGACTCCTACCTACGCTCTTAAAGCTGAGTTTGTTTATTTTTATAGGATTTTATGTAAAGTATCAAATGCCCAGAATTCCTTGTGAATCTGGAAAGCATCTTACAATTCTAAATACCGCAGTATAGCTTAGTGGCCTGCGGGCTTCATTGAAATATTTGATGCTGCTTGCACTGTCTGAAAAGTTGAAGACCCCTGGCCTATAATCTCAGTAATTTGACTTGCCAGTCATCCAATACCATATCGTGTATTATTGATTTCTGATGTTGTTACATCTTTTGTGCGTCCTTCACATGGATCATCTTCAAGGCTGGTATGGCCCCGTTTAAACTCGGCAGCCCATTTCTTAATTGTTGAAAACGACTGCTAAAAAATCTACTCCTCACACCACCCTTCACCACACTTTTACATAACTTCCAGGTATGACCTCTGGTTCTTCCCCTCTCACCTTCTACTCTTTTTATAATACCCTCTGGATTAATCTGATAAAATACTCTTACTAAGTTAAATGTCTATCATCTCTCTTCCTCCTATCCACCAAACTCTGCAATCCACATTTCTTCAACCTCTCTCCTTTCTCCATGATATTGTCTCAGTCACTGATCTCTGGACCCTCTCCAATGTCTCCACATCACATTGAAAACCAGGTGACCAGATCTGAGTGCAATAATCCAAGTGTGGTCTGACCAGTGCCTTACACAGTTGGCAATACCACTTCCTTATCCTTACATGTTACAGTACTTCTTATAATAGCAGCCCTACGATGTGCATTCTTTGCAACACTAGCAATATGCTCTCTAAACTTCAGTCTACTGTCAACCATCACTCTGAAATCTCTAATCTCATCCACTTCCTGCAGTACACCACCATTGATATAGTATACAGCCTTATATTTCTGCACTCCATAATGCAATACTTTGCACTTATTGATATTAAAACTATAATCTCACTCGTTTGTTCAAGTAAAAAGGCTTAGTCTGTTCAAATCTTCCTGAAGGGATTTAACATCAGCAGTGCTACTTATAATTCCTCCCAACTTTGCATTATTAGCAAATAACTGAAGATATCCAGTCAGTCCTCACGTACAGGACATCATGGCTTTGTGAAGGGTAGATCATGCCTCAGTAACTTGCTCAAGTTTTATAACACAGTGATGATGGCTGAACGGGATAAGGGTATGGGTTTAATGGTGATACTGCTGGACCTGGCTAAGGCCTTTGACAGGATACCACATGGAATTCTAATCTGTAAACTGCAACATATGGGAATGGATATAGGGTTGGTGAGATGGATAGGTGGGTGGTTGATGGAGAGATATCAGAATGTAGTTTATTCAGGAGTAGAATCCAAAAGACAGCCTGTGACTAGTGTTATGTCACAGTGTTCTGTTCTTGGACCACTGCTTTTTAATTTGTTCATTAATGATATAGGGAAGGATCTAAGAGGAATGGTTGGGTAGGGCAATAGTGAATGCAGAAAATGTCAAAATCTTACAGGATGATTTGGATAGATTGGAGTTCTGGGCTAAGGAGAACGGATGTCAATTTAATGTGACAAAATGTAAGGTTATGCATTTTGGGGTGAAAAGATTAGCAGCAGTATACCACATTGGTGGAACTGTACTCCAGGAGATTGATGAGGATCCCAGAGACTCCCAAGTCCCTGGGACCAACACTCTCAGGGACTTGGGAGTGTTGGTGGATAGGGAGATGAAGTTTAGGGGACACATTGCAAAAGTGGCTAAATCAGCTCATCAAATCACTTGGTTGCTGAAAAATATTTTGACGAGCAGAGACAAGCAAGTTATTGTACCTCTGTACCGAGCCTTGATAACCTCATCTCGACTACTGTACCCAGATTTGGTCACCTAGGTTTCTTCTTGATGGGGAGGAGGTGGAGAGGATCCAGAGGCGAGTGACCAAGATGATAGCAGGTCTATGGAATGAACCTTATGAGAACAGGTTGAAGATTTGTGGATTGCAGAAATTGGTTCATAGGCATAAAAGGGGAGATATGATTGAGACATTCAAATTGCTGAAGGGTTTCTATAGGATTAATTCAGAGGATATTTTTGAGATCAGGACTAGTGGTGGGAGAACTAGGGCAGTGCTTCCCAAACTTCTGGATGTCAGGGCCCCCTTTGCAAAAATTAAAATATTTCACCGTCCCCCTCGAAAAAAAAATCGTAATAGAGAGATATATTATTATAATATTTATTGTATTTATAATCAATACAAAACGTACACAGCGAATATTGCAAAAACCAAATGCATATATTACATTTTTTGCCTCTTACCGTTTGGTTCTGAAGACGATGCTGGCTGTTCTGGTAAAATATGAAATACTGTCCTTTTTTTTATTTTATTTTTTTTTTGAGTCTGTTTCTGCTTCTGATTGTTCGCGGGAATTTTTTTTATGCTTTATCAGCCACTTATCCATCTCAGGGTTAATTTTTTTAACGTAGAATAGATCAAATAATATCACCACTTACTGATACTGGCACACCACAGACTAACAACATGAAATTAATGAATATTACCTGAATAAAAGAATCCCGGGATCAGGAACATTTTTCTCTTTTGTGACTTTTCTCCCTTTACGGTAATTAAGCCTAACGCGAAACAGCAAAGGCAGGGTTATTAAAATGTGCATATGATTGGTGCGGTATTAACAAAAGATCGCACAACCGAAAGATAAAAGCATAGCTGACAATTGAGTTGAAATGCTAACTCTCTTCAACCAAATTCCATATGTGAAACTGCCATAACATTCATTATATATATATATTACTTAGTTTTAACACTTTTAGGAATTTTAACACGTTCGGTTGAATTTTATTGCTGCCTTGGGAAATCGAACTCACACACACATCTAATTAATAACAATAGTTTTTAGTTAGATACTGTATTTGCCCATGCAACATATGGTTTTGTTTCAGTCCATACAGCATAGTTTCTGTATGAGGGGACATGTGATTCATTAATTAGTGTGTTTTTATCCCATTTGTCTCTAATTGCACTATTTGTTGAGAAATATATTACACAAACTCCTCATATCTTATTCACTGGCATAATAAAAGCACTTGTCTTTATTGCATCTGCAGTATAGTGGCTGTTAAGGAGCGTGTGTTGTTTACCACTGCAAGCGAGTTACTATCTCCCCACTTGAACTTGTTTAAGCTTTTTTTCATGTGTGAAGTATATGCGAAACTTTTATTGGTAACAGAAAACTAGCTGAGATGACAGTGATAATATAAAACAAGTTTTCATATGTATATAAAGCCAATATCAACAGTCCCTGATTACGAACGCATGATGAATGGGACAGGAAGATTTGGAACTTCCCTGGAGAGCATTCGAAGTAAATACAATTAACCACTGCTTTGAAATAAAACATATGAATAAGCAATATTTACTAATATTCATTAAGCGGCGAAATATGCAGGAAGCAAAGTTTGTGAACCAACACCAGTGTGTGAATTTTTCCATTAAAATTTTAAAAAATAGCAAAAAAGAAATAATAAATAATAAAAGTTAAATATGTTTCTTTTAAAATAAAAAAACTACTTAGTCTTAAAACATTTTAAATTTGTTTTCATTATTTCACGGCCCCCCCCCCTCAACAAAACCTACGGCCCACAGTTTGGGAAACGCTGAACTAGGGGACATCTATGGAAGCTGGGCAAGAGTGTGGTTAGCAAGGGTGTTAGAGCTGGGTTCTTTACTTTTAGAGTGGTAAATGAGTGGAATAAGCTGCCAGAATCTGTTGTGGATTCTATGACAATGAATGAGTTCAAGGCAAGGTATGATAGATACTGTGAGAATGTCGAATAGTTGTGTGGACATGATGTTTAGGGCCTCCCTCGATGAGTCTAAGGACTCCCTGGAGTCGCCCGTAATAATAGTAATATATAATTTACAAACCGTACTGCAAGTTAAACAGCAGGGGCCCAAGAACAGAACCCTTGGGCATGCCACTGGTTACTCTGCTTTTTGAGAGACTTCTCCATCATACACAACCTGCTGGTATTGTTCAGATAGCCAATCTCTGATCCATCCATCTAACCAATATACTATCTATTCCCATCCTCTGCAGATTGTACACTGAAGTATCATGTGGTAATCGATCAAACGCTTTTGCAAAGTCTAAGAATATCGCTGTATAATTCTCCCTTATCTAACACTTGTCACCTTATCATAAAATGCAAATAAATTACTAAAAGAGGACTTATTATTTACATATCCATGCTGATCATCATAAAGAATGCTATGTCCTTCAACCCAATCCTGTATTCTATTTCTTACCAATCTTTCCAACACATTGACCAAAACTGCAGTTATACAGACTGACCTACAGTTGGAGACTTCTGTCTTAGAACCATTCTTGTGGGGTGGTACTATTTTGCCTTTTTTTCCCTCCTTAGGAACCCTACCCACTGCAAGGCTTTCATTAAATAACTAGGTCAAGGGCATAGCCAACTGTGGTGCATATTCCTTAAGCATATGTGGTGATATGTTATCCATTCCCACAGCATTATTCACATCTAACCCGACCAACATCTAATACACTTCTATTTCTTTCACTTCCAATTCTCCTGATACTTGCCTCTCTTCTATATATTGCACCGGATCATTTACACCAGTTTGATATACGCTGATAAAGTGCCCATTCAGTAATTCCACTATATCCTTTGCAGCTTTTCTATGTTATTCTGCTGCCAATACTGGCCACCAATTTTAGTCTGCCATAATTCTTCCTCTTGCTTGCCATGTAGCAGAAAAATTCCCTTGAGTTAAGTTAACCTTGACTCAAGGGAATTTTTTCTGCTACTGCACCTTTTTCTTTCTTTACCGTGCTCATCACCTTTCTAGCCTGCACCTTATACTCATCAAATCCCAAACAAGAACCTCATGATCACTCTCACCAACTAGTGGCAGTGTCAACACTGCATTAACAACTACATCTTGTGAAGTTATCACCAAATCCAAAAGATTACAGCCTCTAGTTGCTTCAATCATGTGCTGCTTAAGATACTTATCTCTCAGAAATTCCACAAACTCACTCTCCTAGTTCCCATACACTACCTCTTCCTTCCTGTCTATATTCCTGTAATTAAAGTCTCCCATCAGGATCACCTTCTTTTTACATGCCCAAGTAATTTACCTATACATTTCATAATCAGTATTCTCTGCATTGCTTGACCTATAACAGCATCCTATCAGATATACTAACCTGTTTATTTCAACTTCACACTACACAGATTCTAAATCTGTGCATGCACTATCAACTTCTACACTCCACAGACACAATTAATCTGCAATCATTAACAGCACTACCCCCCCCCCTTTTCACATCTCTATCCTTCCAGAAAATTATATATGCTTCTAATTCTATTCTCGACATCATATCCTCTGCAGACAACCTAGTTTCACTTATTCCAATTATTTTTTGGCATACTGCCTCAATCAATGCAACAAACTCAGCTCTCTTGTTTCGAATACTCCTTACATTTGCATATAAACATAACAATCCCTATGTGTTTGAGGCCATTCTATCAGCATCAATATTCTCTATCTAGCTGCCATACTACACCTCTTCGGTTTGACCACTCTCGTTTCCCATCCTGACTGTGATTTCCATTCCTACCCGTCTCATTCTCATCTTTATGTATTCCATCATCTTGTGCTGCTGCAACCATATCTTCAATCTCATATTTATCTTCCTCCTGCAATACAATCTATTGATTTATGCTATCCTGTTTCAAAAGTAAACTCTGATCATTTGCTACATTAACTTATTGACTCTTGACTATATTAACTTCTTGACTCAGAAAACGATAGCTTTTCTAAATGCCCAACACCAAACCTAGTCAAATGTAATCCATCAACTTTACACCATTCCAACTTCCCTTCAAATTTAGTCCTAAGATTTACAAATTGAATCTCTTTACCTCATACAACTCAGCCATCTTACTATTCATGATTTCCATCTCCTTCTCAGTTTACTGTTATCATATCTGGGCAACATGTCCACAACTTTCCCATTAACACTATTCTTCTTCTTCTTTACCCGCTGCAACAACTTCCTCAAGTTTATATCGACATCTTTTTTCCCCAACCAAATCATTTGTGCCCACGATTATACTAATTTTGATGCCCATTATTTCCTTTTCTGCAACACATCGGTTATTTGCTTCATTATTTCACCAGGTAAGCATGTTTTGTGCACTTTATTTGTAATCACACCTCTAATGATCGAGTTCCCCATACACTGATATATGACTAACCTTTGATTCTTTCTTTATAATATGAACTTCCTCCTTCTTGTTATCATCAGCTAATCTCTCCTTTAGTTGTTTTATATCGTCTTCCAGATGTTTCATTTCGCTTTTCATTTTCACTGTGTCTGCCAAAGCTCTTCTACTATGGTCCCAATGTTTGCTCCCATTTCTAATCGCTCTAATCTTTCCAGAGACTTTTCACATATGATAACACTATCCTTCTTCTCGTTTACTCAAATAGTCCACAAATCTTGCACATTTTTTGGTGAATACACAGAGCAATTTTTGCAATGCATCCACTGAGAAAAATTTAAGGCAGAGCCAGAACTTTTGTACAGAAGCCTTCCATGCTGCTGACTTATGTTTCTTTATTGACATGATCTACAGAAACTGAAGCAGTACTACAAACAAGTAGCAAAACACAATATAAACACCAAAAAATTCAGCAACAACAACAACACCACCGAAGGACACTTATATCTAAATTGAAAAAAATGCATCAAATTTGCAATAAAAAGCCACACTATACACTAATTTAATAATAGTCTTATAACATGTTTTTTTAAATTAACATCAAAAGCACAAGGAATAAATAATATTATATATTTAAGATGATATGATCAGACCACACTTGGATTATTGTTCTCAGATTTGGTCCCCAGGATTTGAAGGGGATAAATTAACTGTGGAAAGGATACAAAGACGGATGACAAAGATGGTTTCAGGACTGTACAAGGATAGTTATGAGGATCGGCTGAGAGAATGTGGACTGCAGAGTTTGGTGGATAGAAGAAGGAGAGGTGATATGATTGAGACTTTTAAACTGTTGAGAGGTGGTTACAGGGTTGACACTGGGGAGTTCTTTCGCTTGGTTAATCATCGGGAAGGAGTGATGACAAGAGGCCATCCCTGGAAGTTACGAAAGGAAACTGTGAGCAAGAGGGTAAGGAGTGGTTTCTTTGTGTGGAGGGTGGTTGAGCCGTGGAATGCATTGCCTGATGGAGTGGTGGGAGCGAGAACGGTCAGTGAGTTTAAAGAGTGGTATGATAGACTTTGTGTTTCTTAGAGGGGACCTCCCCTCAATGAATCTTGACAGGCTTTATGTTCTTAGGAAGGACCTCCCTCGATGAGTCTTTTGACTCCTTGGAGGCCATAATAATAATAATAATAATATATATTTTAGCCTGAATATTACAGGCCATCATCAGTGGCAACAGTACTTCATTACAAAGTAAAATGTGAACAATGCACTGATTTGAAAAACCCAGAGCCACATGAAGTTACTCATAAAACAACACAATATTTAAAACAGAGAGTGTTAGTAGCGAAATTGTTGCAGGGAAAATGAGTACAGGTTTAAAAGAAAAGGATGGTGAGAAAGAGAGGAGAAAAAATGTTAAAAAATAGTAAAAAAGAAAAAGAGCGATTTGAAAAAAAACCATAACGGATGTTAAAAGGGATGAAAGTGAGGTGAGAGTGGCAGAAGGAAATGAAATTGAGAGAATGAATGAAACTAGAAATGGCGTGACGCAGAAATCGAAAGTAAAAAAAATGAAAGAATGGATGATAGCGAAAAAAGAATGAATGATAGCGAAAGTTCGATGCATGTTAGACCGAAAGTACGGAAACAAAGAAGGATGAATGAGAGTGAAAGTGAGAAGAGGGGATCGAGAGTTAGAAAGTCAGAAAGATTAAATGATTGAGAGAATGTGTCACGAGATTCGGAAGTTGAAATGGATTGGATGAGGCAAGAAATGAAATGGATGCAGAATGAAATTAAGAAAATTTGGGTAAAAACTATTAAAATAAATAATGATGGCATGAAAGAGTTAATGAAAGATGAGCGAGTGGCGTTGTATGGTGACTCCATTATTAAAGGTGTACTGGAGGATAGAATGCACAAGGTATGTTTTTCAGGCACTAAATGAGTAGAGTGATTGAGGCATTGGAATGAGGCAGGAGCGAGCAAAAGAGTTAAGAGTATTAATAGGTACGAATGATTTGAGAGAGGACAAAGAGTGTGTCAGAATGGATATCAGGAGGCTGCTTAGAAGGATAAAAGAGAATAGTCTGACAGGATGGGTAGTTAGTGTGTTGTCTAGGTATGACTGTGGTGAAATGAGGTGGAGAGCAGGGATTATGAATGATATGCTGGCTGATATGTGTGATGAGACGGGAGTACAGTTTGTTAATGTGTGGAATGAGTTTGAGGGATGAAGTGAGCTGTATGGGAGTGATGGACTGCATTTGAGTGGTTATGGTGTGAGTCGCTTGGAGAGACTGCTGCTGGAAGGTAGAGAAGTGAATAGAGAGAATGAATCAGATCGAGTGGGAAGTGTTGTGGAAGAGCAGGAGAGTAAGACAGGAGAGATTAAAGAGGTGGTTATGCATGAGGAAGTGAGTGGTATGAGTATAGAAAATGAGAGAATGGGTGTGCAAGAGGAGCAGGGAAAAGGGGAGGCTCAGGGTGGACAGGGGTACACAGCATGAGAAAGGTGGATGCTCCAAGAAGAGGTAAGCATGTGTAGGCAGGAAAAGAATGGAATGAACCAGGGATCAGGAGTTGGTATTGAGAAGGGTTTTAAAATGAAGAAGCAGAAAGGAAAATGGCCCCAGTTGAGCATGGAGAGATCGCATCGAGTGAGTGGTATCAGTGGAACTAGCTGTAGTTCCAGAAATGAGCTGTTGTGTTTGTATACAAATGCTAGTAGTATAAGAAACAAGGCAGATGAAATGGTTGCACTAATTGCGTCTGTTCACCCAAAAATTGTCGGAATAAGTGAGACATGGTTGGAAGAGGATGACATCCTGACAGGAATAGAGATGGAAGGGTATGATGTGTTTCGTGAGGACAGAAGGGGTAAAAAGGGAAGGGGAGTGCTATTGATGAGAGAGAAAGAGTTATGTCCATATAAAGTAGAGATGCAAGAGGGAAATAGTGCCAGTTGTTTTGAGACAGCATGGTGTGAGATAGAGGTGAATGGAATCAAATACTTGGTGGGATGTTGTTATAGACCAGGTAATTGTATGATGGTGATAATGAAATGTATAATCGAATTGGCCAAGTAAATAAGAAAAGGATGATCATTATGGGTGATTTTAATTATGGCAATATAGACTGGAATGATGAGATAGCAACTTTAAGTAAAGAAAATGAGTTTCTTGAGTTTTTGAGGGATAACTACCTCAGACAGTATGTAACAGAGGGCACACGAGGATTGAGGGTCTTGGATTTGGTCATCTCATCAGAGGATGTAATTATAAATGAGTTGTCAAATCATCCATCCACAACTTGGTGAGAGTGACCATCAGGTGATTACCTGGGTGGTTGCCAGCAGTGTGAGGACCTCTGTAAGAAAAGGGTATATGTGGGACTACAAGGGGGGGGGTTATGAAGAGCTCAGTAGACAGCTTGTGGCTGTAGCATGAAATGAGGATTTAGCTGGAAAAGAAATCAATGCAGCTTGGAAATCAATGCATTTTCAAAAACTATTTAGTTGATGCAATGTCTGAATGTATTCCAAGGGTGAGAAGGTTAAATAAGGTGGGTGTGAGATGGATGAATAAAGAGATTTAGCATGCGACAGAGAAAAAAGGGCATTGTGGAGGCAGCATAAGTGAAGTGGAAATGACCAATTCCATGAAGTCTACAAAAAACAAGCAAGGAGGGTGACTTGGTTGCTGAGGGTAGCTAAAGAGAGGTATGAACAGCAGTTGGTTAATGAAGCCAAAAAGAATCCTAAGGAATTCTTTTGATATGTAGCCAGCAAAAGAAAGAATAATTATGAAAGGATGACATTGATTGTAGAAAATGGTATAAAGACAACTGATGCAGAATGTATGTATGGAAGATACTTAATGAACAGTTCATAAAGATCTTTCAACCTTGTGAATGTGACTTCATGGAGGGATTGAGAGCAGTTGATAATGGGGAGGAGAGACTGACTGTAGGTGAGCAATAGATGTATGGGGAGTTGAGTAAACTGGATGCTAATAAGGCTGTGGGACTTGATAATATATCACCATGTATTCTGAAAGAATGTGCCAGGAAGTTGACACCTGCCTTGACATATTTTTTTAATATGAGTCTTGCACTCAGTCAAGTTCCTAAGGAGTGGAAAGAGGACAAGATTGTGCCACTTCATAAAGGAGGTGATTGAACTCAAACATCAAACTATACGCCTATCTGTGTGTCAGGTGATATGGTTAAGTTGTTGGAGAAGCTTGTGAGAACTAGGATCCAGAGTTGGGTTGATAACAATGGTATTATCTTTGATGGACTGCATGGATTTGCTAAAGGGAGGTCATGTTTTAGTAATCTACTTTCTTATTACAATAAAGTGACTGCTTCCTTGGACAGAGGAAAAGGATACACAGTAATATACTTGGATTTCACAAAGGCTTTTGATAGAGTACCTCATGATAGGTTGACAGTCAAACTAGAGCAGATGGGGTTGGATATTAGATTGGTGCATTGCATTGGATTGGAGACTGGCTATCTGAGGTATCAACAAGTTGTGTATGGGAGAGCAATATCAAGGAATGGAAAAGTCACTAGTGGAGTGCCTCAGGGGTCTGTTTTAGGTCCATTACTTTTTAATTTGTATAGTAATGATATAGATGAAGATTTGGATGGAGATATTCAGTTGTTTGCAGATGATTCAAAGTTGGGATGAACCATGAAGTGTAGTGAGGATGTTGTGACCTTACAGGAAGACTTGAATAGATTGAGCGATTGGACACGAAAATGGGGATGTGAATTCAATGTTGCAAAATGTAAGGTTTTAAAATTTGGAAAACAAAGATGGGATACAGAATTTATGCTTGGTAAGAATATATTGTTGGAAGTAGAGGAAATAAGA
This sequence comes from Typopeltis vanoorti, assembly GCF_054136105.1. Classification (NCBI taxonomy): domain Eukaryota; kingdom Metazoa; phylum Arthropoda; class Arachnida; order Uropygi; family Thelyphonidae; genus Typopeltis; species Typopeltis vanoorti. Next base: position 28,406,306 of record NC_143549.1, read on the forward strand.
GATCTGGGGGTGATAGTGGATAAGGATCTAAAATTTAGGGGACACATCGCCAAAATTGTGACGACAACACAAAGGCTTCTGGGAACGATGCGGAGGACACTGACGTGTAGAAGTAGGGAGATTCTTGTTCCATTCTATAAGGCTTTAATTAGACCACAGATGGACTATTGTGCCCAGATTTGTTCACCGGGTTTTCAGAGGGATGAAGAGATGTTGGAAAAGGTCCAAAGGAGACTGACTAAGGTAGTTTCTGTCCTCTGGAATGTTGAGTATGAGGAAAGATTGAGAAGATGTAATTTGCAGAGTATGGTAGACAGGAGGAAGAGGGGAGATATGATAGAGACCTACAAGTTGGTTAGTGATTGTTATAGGATCAATGCTGGAGAAGTTTTACAGAGAATAGTGGGATATCAGGGGAGAACCAGAGGTAATCCTTGGAAACTGTATAAAGAGGGTGTGAGTAGGGGAGTGAAAGGCAGGTTTTTTTCGTGAAGAGTTGTGAATGAGTGGAATGCCTTGCCAGAGAATGTGGTGTCTGCAAAGAGTTTGAATGTGTTTAAAACACGGTATTATGAGCTGTGTGTGTGATAAAAGGACCTTCCAGATGAGTCTTTGGCTCCATGAGGTGTTGGGGTGGTAATAATAATATTATTATTATTATTATTATAAATGAGGAAACATTGCAATGTTTATTATTGATGTGTGACTGTAATAAGACTTTCCCGCATTTCAGATAGAGAAAGGCAATTGTTCCAATTTAAGTTCAAAAGGTGAAGTAAGGCCTCAGTGCTTTCTGTAAACGATCATTCAAATTTATACCAACATCAATAAAGTAAGCTTGTTTCAGACCATAGGGTGTTTTGGTCTGTATCTATCTGTGCTGTTCCAAGGAAGATTTTTTAGATTTTCCATTTCTAATATAGGATTGTTGTTCTTGTGTTCTAATTTCTACAGAGCATCCAGTTTTGTCCAGAGTATGAATGATGACAGTCACAAGGCACTTTTTAGACACCAGGAAGAACTAAAGGAGAGTGTTTATCTTTTGAAGATGGAAACTATGGCAAGAAGAGTAGCCACTAAATAGTATTTCTTAAGAATCCTGGAAATGGGAATTATGTCCTTGTAAAGTAGACATGAAAGAGGGGAAATAGTGGCAATGGTTATGAGGCAGTGTGGTGTGACTTGGAGGTTGACAATGAAACATATTTAGTTCGATGTTGCTATAGGCCTGGAATATGTATGGTGGTGATGAAGAAATGTATAAACAACTTGGATTAGTGAACAAAGGAAGGGTAATTATTATGGGCGATTTTAATTATGGCCATATACATTGGAATGAAGAGATCATCATCATCAAATTCCTGGCATTTACCCTCAAAGGGTGTACAGGATATGATAGTACTACATGAAAAATTTACATCTTTACTAACTTTTTACCTACAATTTTCTGCCAAATCAATCTGTTACCTGTCAAAGTTACAACATTGTCAGATCTTATATTTATATATCTATCTTCTAAGGCACTTTTTATCATATCAAACCACCTATATCTTGGTCTTCCTCTGGGTCTTTTTCCTGCCAACGTGGCAGAGAACACTTGTTTGGCTAATCTTTCCTCGCCCATTCTGTTTAAGTGACCATACCACCTCAGATTAGCTCTGCTAACGCATTCCTGGATGCTGACAATGTCAAGTTCTTTCATAATATCCTCGTTTTTAATACGATATTGCCATTGATGCCATCTGTTCACACCCCTAATCTTTCTCATGACTCTTATATCTGCAGTCTCTAGTCTTTGGTCAAGTGTTTTACTTCTGACCCAGTTCTCAGATCCATAAGTTAAAATTGATTTGAACACTATCTTGTATACAGCTAATTTAGTGTTTTGACTAATTTCTCTCTTATTCCATATAAATTTATTCAGTTAACTTCCTACCATACCAGCTTTGTTGAGTCTGTTGTCTATTTCCATATTTAATTTACCATCTTCACTAAAAATCGTGCCCAAGTAGCTGAAATGTTTTACTTGTTCTATAGGTTCTCCATTCACAATGCAGCTGATATCTTCAATGCTTCTGCCTATTATAGGAATGAAGAGATGGAGAATAGGAATGTACAGATAGCATTTGGAAATAAGGAAAATGAATTTCTCGAATTCTTGAGACATAATTATCTTAGAAAGCATGTAAAGGAGAGTATGCGAGGATTGAGAATTTTAGATCTGATCATTTCATCAAAGGATGTAATTGTGAGTGAGGTTCCACACTTTCCTTCAGTTGGTGTGAGTGATCATGAATTATAAGGCTGGAGATTATGACAAACTTAGGAGACAGCTTGTAACTATAGCATGGAATGAGGAGTTGAGCAGTAACGAAATAAATACTGCTTGGTATCTGATAAAGAAATACATAACCACATCAGTGTGAATGTATTCCATAAGCGAAAATGCTGAATAGGTTAAAATGGATAAATGAGGAGCTTAAGCATGAAATCTGGAAGAAGAAGGAGAATACTCTGGAGGCAGTACAAGATGAATAATGGTAATAATCAGTTACATGAAGAGTATAAAGAACAAACCAGGTGGTGACTCAGTTAGTAAGGAAAACAAAAGTGCAGTATGAGCAGAAATTGGCAAATCAGGTGAAGAATAACCCTAGAGAGTTTTTTAGATATGTAATAAGTAGAAGGAAAAATGATCGTGGCAAGGTGATGTTAATAGATGAAAATGGTAGAATGGTAATTTCTGCAGAAGACATTGTTGAGGTATTCAGTGATCAGTTTATAAGGGTGTTTCATCCTGATCAGGGTGGAATCATAAGGAACCAAAGTGTAGAGTACATAGGAGCTGATGGCTTAATTTTCAGTAATCAGGAGGTATTTGAGTAAATAAGTAACCTTGATGTCAATAAGGCGATAAGGTATGATGATATATCACATATATCATCATACCAGGGTCTTTTTCCACATATCTTAAGAGAATGTTCCAGGGAATTGACAATAGCATTAGCATGTCTGTTTAACAAGAGTCTTATAACAGCACAGGTTCCAAGGGAGTAGAAGGAGGGCAAAATTGTTCTGCTGCATGGAGGTGATGATAAGGCTGTAGCTTCAAATTATAGGCCAAACTGTATATCTGAACTTGTGTGAAGGTACTGGAGAGATTGGTGTGAAGTTGGGTTAATAACAGACAACAAGCTGTTAAATACATTGAAACAGATAGAATTGGATAACAGACTTCTGAGTTGGATCAGCAATTAGCTGTCAGATAGGTATGAGAAAGTTATATATGGGAGTGCAGTAGCCTGAAAGAGGAAGGTCTATAGTGGTGTACTGCAGGGGTCAGTTTTGGAACCATTGTTGTTCCATTTGTATGCTAATGATATTGGAATAGGTTTATCTAGTACTAAGCATCTGTTTGCAGATGATGCAAAATTGGGGAGAGGGGGAACTGTCAGTTCAGTGTTGCAGAGTGTATACACTTGGTTGGGAAACTTTAACGGAAGTAGTGGAGAGATGGGAGATCTAGGAGTGGCAGTGGTGGACAAGAACCTGAAATTCAGTGGAATCAGGTAATGTCAATGATGTAGGGGACCCTGACATGCAGAAATAAAGAGGTTATAATTCCATTATATTTAAGGCCTTGATTAAGACTCGTGAATTATTGTGAACAGATTTGGTCACTGAGTTTTCATGGTGATGAGAACATGTTAGAAAGGGTCCAGAGAAGATTTACAAATCTGGTCAGTGGTCTTTGGAATATGTATTATGAGAATGTAAATTGCAAAGTCTTGTGAATAGGAAGTGGAGGTGAGAATATGATTGAGACATATAAGCTAGTCAGGGATTGTTATCAGGATGACATTGAAGACATCTTCATAGAATTGGAGAGAGAGAGAGGGATAGAACAAGAGGCCATCCCTAGAAACTGTATAAGGAGAGTATGAGCAGAGGAGTGAGGAGAATTTTTTTTTACATTAGAGCATGGTTGTGGTTGGTGAGTGGAATGTATTGTGTGAGAGTGTTGTTAATGTAGAGACATTGAATCAGTTTAAGTTTGATGAGCATTTTGTGCAGTAGTGTGTATCTCCCACGATGAGTCCCTGACTCAGTCGATGTGGAAGGAATACCATGCACATGGTATTCCTTCCACATCATCCTTTTTTTATGAATCCCTTGCTTAATAAGATTACACATCTATTTGACTCCTATCCTATTTATTCTTCGAACTCTCGGGACACATTCTGATATTCTATCATTTAAGTATTTTTTAAATGCTTCTCATGCACTGTCAGTATTCTTTCCATCCCATTGAATTCATTGTACTTCGCATTTGGTCATGATTTCCTGCTTTGTAGTTCAGCATGTAACCTTTTCTGAATGGAACATTCATAAACTTAGTCATTTTCGAAGTGAGTACCGCATGATCTGTCACCAACCGGATGCAGAATAGTTACATCTTTAACCGAAACACCCTGTCACACTATAATCAAATCTAATAGTCTTTAACCTCGAGTTTCTTCTGTCATATGCTTCTTGATGAAGTTATCTTGCAACAGCTCACTAAATTCAGTTTCATTCTTCTCATGAGATTTTACTGCTACCAATCAGTATTTGGATAATTAGTCCCCCATTATGATTACTCTTTTCACACTCATCGTCTCTAATTGGTGATGCATTTCTTCATCACTAGCAACTGATCCACTATGTCCTTAACAACACCTCCACTATGTAATTGATTCACTGCTACATGAAATTCTGTTACTAGTACAATAATTATAGGTCTCAACACTAATTGGATTCAAGTCATCCAATATCATTAGCAGCATGCTCCCTCCTCTCCTCCTATCCTGTCTATCCTTTCTAAAAATACTGTGCCCTTTACACTCAATATCAGTTAGTATGGCTGATTCTGATAGCTATGCCTCACCAATGCCTACAATCTGAGGTCCCAACATATTGATCAAGGCAACAAACCCCTTTGTTTCTGATACTTCTAGCATTCCTGTATAGACATAATAATCTATTGGCATGTTCTTTTGTATATTACGAAAGGAATCTGTGAGCAAGAGGGTGAGGAGTGGTTTTTTTGCATGGAGGATGGTTGAACCATGGAATGCATTGCCTGATAGAGTGGTGAGAGCGAGAACGGTCAATGAGTTTAAGCAGTGGTATGATAGACTTTGTGTTTCTTAGGGGGGGGGGGATCTCCTCTTGATGAGTCTTGATAGGCTTTGTATTTCTTAGGAAGGACTTCCCACAGTGAGTCTTTTGACTCCATGGAGGCCTGAATAATAATAATAATAATAATATATATATATATATATATATATATATATATATATGTATATATATATATATATATATATATATATATATATGTATATATATATATATATATATATGTATGGCGTGAAATAAATATTATTACTTATTCCTTGTGTTTTTTGTGTTAATTTCAAGAAACCTCTCATGGTACAAGTATCTTTTAAATAGTAGTTTTAATTAGTTCCAAGAGACTGGAAAGAGGATAAAATTGTCCCACTGCATAAATATGGTAATAAGTCTGTGGCTGCAAATTATACGCCAATCTCAATATCTGGAGTTGGTTAAAATATTGGAGAGATCAGTGTCAACTAGGACAAAGAAATGGGTTGCTAACAGCTGTATTCTCTGTGATTGTCAGCATCGATTTGTTAAAGTGGGGGGGGGATCATGTTTTACCAACTTAAGTATGTACTATAATGAGGTGCCAAATGTATTAGACAAGGGAGATACATAAACCATGGTATACTTAAATTTTGCAAAAGCTTTTGATAAACTTCCACATAACATGCTGCTAAATTGAAACAGGTTTGGATTACAGACTAGTAATAGTGAGTTGGATCAGTGACTGGGTGGTATGTAGGGGTGCAGTATCCATTAAGAGGAAATCAGTAGCAGTGTGCCCTAGGGGTCTGTATTGGGATTACTGTTGTTAAATATGTATGTTGATGATATTAAGATGGGATTAACTGGTTATATGTAACTGTTTGTAGTTGTTGCAAATTGGTGAGAAAAATGCAATCAAGCAGATGTTATGACCTTACAGGGGGAACTTGAATGGATTGTATGAATGGGCAGGTAAGTGGGACTATCAGTTCAAGTGTAATTTTGAAATTTCACAAGAAATGATTGGATAAAGAGTATATACTTGGGATACCTTGAAGGAGGTAAAAGAGATGAGAGATCTAGGAGTGGTGTGGACAAGAACCTGAAATTCATGGTCCACAAAGCTGAAGGGTCAGCTGCAGATCTTGTTTTGTGGCACCCATACTCATAATTGCTGATTATTTTTGAGCCTGTAGGTAATGGAGAAGTTGGCTATTGATGATTCTTCTTACAATTGAGTGGCCTGATGTGATGGCAACTGGCAATGGGGATTTGAGAATACTAACACTATTTTTTATATTCCTGTTTATTTTATAATTTCTTTGTCTTTAGATTAAATTTCAATGCCATATTTGTTATAACAATTATTCAGATCCAAGAGTAGTCTTCAGTTTATTAATTGAAGGCTTGTATTGGATTTGAATGTATTTAGAAGTATAATGTCTGCATAAAGTAAAAAGCTGAGTTGAATAATGTTACTCAAGTTTATGTCACTTTCCTTCATTTGTATCTTACACTTAATTTTACATCAAGTGGAAAAGAGATGTGATAGTAAACATAGGTTACTAAAAGGAATTTTATAGGATTAATGTTGAGGAAATTTGTCAATACATGAATGGATGGGAGGAAGGGATCATCTCCAGAAACTGAGTAAAAGTGTGGACTTGATTTTTTATTTTGGAGAGTGGAGAATGAGTGAAGTAGGTAGCTTTCTGCAGTGAGTGCTTTGTCAGTGAATGTATTCAAAGCAAGGTATTGTATGAATAGTTAACACGGGCCTTTCAAAATGTTTTTTGTTCATTGCATTATTCTCTTTCAGTATTAACTTTGTTTAGTGCATTATTATTTATTATTATGTAATTTTGTTTTAGAGTATATTTTCATATTGTTTTTATAAACATAGTGCCTTCTTTTGGATTAGGACTCACCAACACGCCAGACAGGAAATGAAATTTTGGCATATATAAAAAAGGAAATTTGTCATCCTGATAAATTTTTTTATTTGGTTCCTATGTCATCTTTTAATCCTTATGACTTAATCACAGTGCCACATCCTCAGGTATGTAAAACGATACATTTATTTTTATATAGAAAATGAACTTAATTTTTATTATTGTCAGTTATGGTATTTTCTGAAATGCCTATTATATATATCTGTTGACATGTTTCTTCGTGATTACTTTGTATATGAATGGAAAGATGTTTATTCTAGATAACTGACACAAAATGACCATTTCTTTAAAAACCAGATTCCAAGAATAGGATATCATTATAATTCTCTTGGTAGTTATGTGGGCAGTATGGAACTCAATCTCCTGATAGTATAGGATTATGTTCTAATTACTTCTGGAAGAATGGCTTGAAAAGGTTATTCTTGTAGTGTATACTTAGGAAGCAGAGCAAAATTCTACAGCTTCAGTCTGGATATCTTTTATTCTTACTGAAACCGTTAGAATTCTTCTTCTTAAGCTTTCACGAGCCATTGACGTTCTTAGCTGTGGACTTCACAACTGTGACCATCTCAAAGATAAGTTGGTTGTTGCTATATCCCTCCCAGTGTGTCCTATGTCTGTAGATGCATGTGTTCACGGGGCCTGGTTGTCTGTTCTGGGGAACAAAAAAAAACCGAGTTTCAGGGTGAAAAAAAAACCCTACCTTCATATGAGATGGCTAACTCACCTTTAGTTGAAAGAGACCAGATAAAGGTTCTTCATGTCTTGGATGGGAATCGAACCCAGATCTTTCCAACCAAAGAGCTTCATCTATACCAAATGAATTACAGAGGAATTCTCTTGTACCCAGTTAATTGCTTGAATATTGCCAGTCCATTTCTTATATATTGAAGAAGTATTCCTTATTCGGATCTCATTGTGTCTTAACACATAACTTTATTTATGATTAGGTATGTATTCATAATTGGTCTATTATTATCTTAAATGCTGTTATCACCAATTTTACATGGATGCATTTAAAGAGAATGCAGTAAAATATCCATAAAAAAATCTTTTGAAGATATCTTTATAGTATAACCTGTGAAGTAAGAATTTCAATTTTCAATTTTTTCAATTATAGCATAAAATTGAAATTTTATGCTAAAATTGAAAAAACTGAAAATTGAAATTACAATTTTATTATTATTATTATTATTATTATTACGGGTATCTCCATGGAGTCAGTAGACTCATCGCGGGAGACCCAAACTAGCAAAACAATATCTGTCATATCTCTTCTTGAATTCATTTACAGATGAAGAGCTCACAACAAAGTCAGGCAATGAATTCCACTCATTCACCACCCTCCAGGCAAAAAACCTTGTTCTGACACCTTTGTTTACCACACTCTTCTTTAATTTCCAGAGATAACCTCTTGTTCTTCCATCACTATCACACAGCTGAAACATTTCCCCTGCATCAATCCTATAAAAACCTTTTAGTAATTTGAATGTTTCTATCATATCCCCTCTTCTTCGCCTATCAACCAATCTCTGCAATCCACAAGCTCTCAATCTATCAATGTAGGGAGCATTTTTTATATCACTCACCAACTTGGTCACTCTTCTCTGAACCCTCTCCACAGCCTCCTCATCTCCAAGGAATCCAGGTGACCAGACCTGAGCACAGTAATCCAAATGTGGAAGTATCAATGCTTTATAAAGGGGAATAATGACCTCTTTATCTCTGGATGTCAGTGTGTTCCTCAACAACCAAGTAATCCTATGTGCAATCTTGGACACCTTAGCAGTGTGTCCTCTGAACTTCATCTCCTTATCTACCAATACCCCTAAGTCCCTAGCCTCATCAATCTCTTGGAGTACCTTTCCATCTATGTAGTACACAGCTGGTAAACTTTTAATCCCAAAATGCAAGACTTTACACTTTTCCACATTGAACTGACATCCATTTTCTTTTGCCCATTTTACCAGCTTATTTAAATCCTCCTGCAAACTTTCAACATCAGCTTGATTTTTTATTGCACTACACAACTTTGCATCATCAGCAAACAACTGAATATCTCCCTTTAAGCCATTTCCTATATCATTTATATACAAATTAAACAACATTGGCCCAAGCACAGAGCCCTGAGGCACACCACTGGTCACCTGCCTCATTCTGGACTCGGCTCCTCCATACACCACCTTATGGTATCTCTCCCTGAGCCATTCTCCTATCCATATCACCAATTTAATATCCATTCCCATCTGCTCCAATTTGCGTAACAGTGTTCTATGGGGTATCCTGTCAAAAGCCTTAGCAAAATCCAGAAGTACCACTGTGTAGCCAGTTCCTTTGTCCAACTCTGATGTTATTCTATTATGGATAGTTAATAGATTGCTAAGGCAGGATCTACCTTTAACAAAACCATGTTGGCCTCTATAGAGTATCATATCCTGATCCACCCATTCTTGAATTTTGTCTTTAACCAACTTTTCCAATACTTTTACCACTACTCCTGAGATGGTGATTGGTCTGTAATTCAATACTGCAGTTTTAGAGCCACCCTTATGCAAAGGAACCACTTTGCCTAACTTCCACTCCCTAGGGACCATACCAGAGTTCAAACTTAAATTAAATATCCAGGTAAGAGGGGTTGACAATTCATTTGCACATTCACGCAACACCCGAGCTGATATTCCATCTAAGCCTACCGCAGTGTTTGCATTTAAGTTTCGCAATATATTTAATACCTCTGATTCTTTAGCTTCAATTCTCACATTAGGTATTGCTATAGGTATAGAGATATCCTCACTTGGGTGATAGACTTTTGAGAAGTGATCACTCAGTAACTCGACTATTACATCCGATTTTGTCACCTCAATACCATCAGCACCCACTAAGGTTATCCTTCCGAAGTCATTCTTCCTCTTACTTGCCACATAGCGGAAGAACTCTTTGGGATTACCCTTGATCTCTTTGGCTAAGGTCTTCTCATAATCTGATTTAGCTTTTCTTACTATGCTGGTAACCTTCCTAGCTTGAGCCTTGTACTGCTCATGGGTGTCCTGATCGCCCTTCTCCTTGTAAATTCTCCATAACATTTTCTTTTTTTGTAGTTCAAGCTTGATACTACTGCTCATCCATCTAATGCCTGCCTTGTTTGACCTCCTGACCATGGGGACACAATCTGATATTGCTTTCCTCAGATACCCGCTGATTTTATCCCAAGCACTGCTAACATCTTTCCCTTGCAATATGTTCTGCCATGGGATGGCTGCAAGCTCACTCCGAAGCTTGTTATAATTGCCTAACCTGTAGTTTCGTACATACCCCTTCTTAATAGAAAAATCCACAGATTTTGCAACCTCCCAAGTCAATACCACATGATCGCTTTCACCAACTGGAGGTAACGAGGTCACCTTACTTATGCATATAACCTCTGAACCAATAACCAGGTCCAACACTCTCACACCACGTGTCCCTTCAGTTACGTGCTGTTTCAAGTAATTATCTCGTAGCAGATGTATGAACTCCATTTCCTTTTTGCTACGTGATATTTCCTCCTTCCAATTGATATCACCATAATTAAAATCCCCCATAATAATCACTAAGCCTTCACTCATTGCACTAAGTTGCTGATGCATGAATTCAATATCTCCCCCTGTACTCCCTGGCCTATAGCAGCATCCAACTGTATATTTGGTTGCGTTGGTCACTATTTCGCACCAGACTGCCTCAAATGAACTCTCCTTCACATGTCTATCATCATGATATACTACTTTCTTTGGCTGCAACACATCAGCTATCATCAACAGTACTCCTCCTCCTGTTCTATCTTCTCTATCCTCCCTGAAAATACTGTACCCATCACATTCAATTCCAGTGACCACATCTTCTGCTGACAGCCAAGTTTCACTAATGCCTACAACTTTTGGTGAGATTTCACTGACTAATGCCAAAAATTCTTCTCTCTTATTTCTAATGCTTCTAGCATTGGTATACAAAAATTGCAGATTCCCTCTAGATCTTGTACCGGCTTTAGAACTGATATATAAGTCACTAACTACCGTAGTCCTATGCCGATTTTTTTCCCCTCTCTTCTGCAATTTATTCTGCCTATAAGGATCAATAAATACACAATCAGTGCTAATGTTTCTCTCTCTTACACTCAACCTTTTCAATATTAGTTTCCCTGCCCAATAACTTCAACCTGTTCAGAAAACAATAACTTCTTCAATCTCTTATGTCCTTCCATGTTAAGATGCAGTCCATCTCTAGCATACAACTGCCTTTTTCCTTCAAACACACTCCAAACATCAACAAACTCCAGACCTCTTTTTCTGTACATTCTTGCAATCATATCATTCATTATCATTGCTCGTCTACTTAACTCGTAATTGTCAAAACGAGGCAGCACACACACTATTCTCCCATTGACACTTTTGCTCTTCACGATATCTAATAATGTTCTTAAATCTTTTCCTACCCGATTTATACTACCTCTCAGGTCATTCGTACCCACCATAACTATCATCTTGTCTGTTTCATGCCCTCTCTTTATTGCTAAAGCCACTCTTTCTATTGTACCATCAGCCAAGCACTCCTCATGCATACCACTCTCCATACCCTTAATCATAGAATCACCATATATTTTACCACTATTAACTTCATTCAAGTTCACACTCATGGACTCATTCTCTACACTATTCAGCATGACTCTCCCAGCTTCATTACTCAACTCTCTATTACTTACCTCCCCACTCTCACTACATCTCATTTCTTCTTGGCCACTTGTGGTTTTATTATGTTGACTCCCAATCACTCCCATACTATTTATTACTGAATCATTCACCAAAGACTCACCCATATGTAATCCTGTTCTAGTTACTTCAGCTAAAGTAATCTCTGTAGTCCTAATTTCTCTGTTTAACACATTAAACTCAGCTTTAACTTCCAGTATCTCCTTACCGATCACTTCCACTTCCTCATGAAGAAGATGAAGGTCATTTTTCATTTTCATAAACTCCCGCCGAAGTTCTTCCGCTACGGTCCCGATGTCAGCTTCCATTCCTAAACGCTCCAGCCTATCCCGACACTTCTCACATACGTCGACATTTTCTTTCTTTTCATTTTGCCAGACCGACCACAGATCCTTTGAATTGACAAAGTGTATGTGTGTGTGTGGGGGGGAGAAACACAAATTACTTATTAATGTTATAGAATTTATCCAAATGTAGATCTTTATAAATTTTCAAGAAAGCTGTTTTTTATGTGACTTCTGCCTATAAAAAAAATGAAAAGACATAGAAAATCAGTACCATGGGTGGACTTAGGAATTTTTTTTCTATTTTTATTAATTTTTATAATTTTTTATTAATTTTTTCACCTAGTCCAGAAACCAACTCTGCTCTAGACACCAAATATGGAACTTTTTCAGACCACTTGAGCTTCCAATAAGCATTAGTTTCCCACCAGGCAATGAAATTCATCCTACTCCCTGAAGACAATCATCACAAACGTCGATTCTCATGGCATGTTTCAGACCTACAGCTTATTAATTTGAAGTTTTCTGGGGGAGATGAAATTCCTTGCCTTGTATGAGACTACTGTTCCCCCTCCCCCATCACCAATGGAGACCTGAAATAGCTTGAAAAAAATTGTTTGATTTCTAGAACAGGATTTTTGGATAATGTAAAAAAATAAATTTTTTAAAAATATTTTAAAAAATAATACAAATATCTTTAGCTCCCTAACAGTAATATGTACTATAAGATTACAATTTTTCATGAGTGGGAATTACATAAAAACTATACAAAAACTACAATAGAATAATATGCTCTATTTCAAAATAGATGAAACCTCATTAATTTGAGTATAAATGAAAGATGCCAAGAAATTATGTTCTTGGTTTAATCCGTTATCCAAGTGTAAGCAAACAAAGTTTGCACCTGAAGTAACTTCAGGACTGGGCAACTTGTATATAGAGGCTAATGACTTCACATCACTTGCCTTAGTATCCCATAATGCAAAGCATATATCCTTACGGACATTATGGGGAAGGGTCACTGCCTAGACCAGTTTCAACCTTTATTGAGGTCTCATCAGTGGGAGTCAGATCCAGAAGTGATACCAAGATTGAAGTAATGCACAAGTCATATTTGATGAAGTTACTCCTGATGCAAAATCTTTGTGTACATAGATTTTGCATCAGGATGTTTGCTTACACTTAGATAAAGGATTAAACCAAAAATATAATTTCTTGGAATCTTTTAATTTATAGTGTAACTAAGTGGAAAAACTTCCAACATATATCTCTAATCCAGAGTATTTTAGTAGTAAGGTGTAATAATAATTTTAGTAATATGGAATATGGAAAAGTAATAATAATTTTAGTAATATGGAAATATGACTTGTGCATTACTTCAACCTTGGTATCACTTAAAAAGATTCCTATGTGAAACTCGATCACTCCTCTCAGCACTTATTGATGAACAGGAATAAACTAACTCCAGACTCTTTACAGCTTGTGATGTGGAATGCCAATGGCCTCAAGCACAAGATTATGGAGCTCCAAGAGTTCACTCAGAGACTTCAGCCAGACATTGTTTTGATAAGTGAAACACATCTGAGGCCATCGGACAGCCCCAAAATAGGGGATATCACCTCTACAGAACTGACAGGCCAAATTACAGAGGTAATGGCACTGCAATCTTCATTAAAAATTATATCCAACACCATACAGTGAACAACCCCAACCACTAAACCTCGAGGTTATTGGCATAGAAGATTCTTACTAGCTCGGCTGGCAGACTGAAAATTTATGCAGCATACAACCCACCACAAAAAACACTACTGCACATGGATCTGGATGCCATCCTAGATGCTAGAGAGCCCATCATTATTGCCTGGGACTTAAACTCTAAACACCTGGCATGGAATTATAGAACTACAAACAACAATGGGTGCATCCTTGCCAACTACACAGGATTCAATTGCGCTGTCATTGTAGGCCCACTGAACCTACTCATCACAGCCCGAATGGCACTGCTGACATCTTGGATATAACCATCCTGCAATATGTTAAATTTCAATATAATTTAAGAACATTAAACAAGCTGTCTCCCCCTCTCCCCTAGCAAAACCACTCCCAGGTTCATTGGCCCTGTTCCTCGTATAAGGTCAAAGCAAGAAATTGAAACAGCAGTCAAAAATTTTACCCAGTAAATTAATATAGCCATAATGGCAGTCACCTCTTACACAATTCGCTCCACAACAAATCGGTTACCGGAGGATATTATGAACCTGATCAGAGATAAAAATAAAGCTAGAAAAAGGTTTCACAATACTTGCACACCTCAAGACAAAAGAATTCTTAACAGATTAAATGGAGTTGTGAGAGACACCCTCAAAGCCCACAGGGATCGACTATGGGAGGATAAGTTGGCTTCCTTCTCACCTGCAGATTATTCTATTTGGGGACTCTTGAGAAATCTCAGAAACAAAAACAAATCTCTTCCCCCTCTACAATCGGACCTGGGCCTTGTGCATACAAATGCAGAATGCAGAGAAAGCAGAAACCATTGCAAAAAATTAAATTTAGAAGGGCAGTGTCGACCTGCTTATGAAAACTTAAATTTCAACCACTTGTATTAAATTCATTGTCATATGAGACATGTACTAAAACTTCCTGATGCATGTACTAATAAAATCATCCCTACTTCACCAGCAGAAACTATGAGATCATTAAGAATGTTAACAACAAAAAAAAAGTTCCTGGTCCAGATGGTATATCCAGACCAATAAAGTTATTAAACTACTACTCCACAGAGTCATTGTACATCTTACCAACATAATCAATGTGATTGTTAGATTCTGATATTTTCCTTCCCCAAGGGAAAACTGCTTATATAACCCCATTCATAAACCAGGCAAAGACCCACATCTACCATAAAATTACCGTCCCATTAGCCTGATTTCAAACCTGGGAAAGATTGCCAAAAGGGTCATCCTCACCAGACTCCAATCCATAGTAAATAAGCTGAATATCCTCTCAAATGAACAATTTGGATTCCATCAACATCATAGCACCACTCAACAGATCCATGGACTAACTGAATATATTACGACATGCTACAATTGGCATCAACTTACCGGAGCTGTCTTATCTGGATATGGCCAAGGCCTTCGATAAGGTGTGGCATTATGGTCTGCTCCACAAGTTCATCACCTTTAACATCCCACTACAGATGGTACAGTTGATCCAATCATACCTCAGCAACAGATTTATGCAGGTCAAGATAAAATACACTATATCTACTAAGTGTCCCATTCTGGTTGGTGTTCCGCAAGGATCATTACTGGCTCCAATACTGTTCTCGATATTTATGGGAGATATTCCATACAATCCAATGTCATCTATCTTGGCTCTCTATGCTGATGACACAGCGATACTAACCAGATCTCTATGCCTACACCTAGTCACCAAAAAACTCCAAGAAAACCTTCAAATGTTATAAAAATGGTTCTCCAATTGAAGATTACAAGTAAACCCCTTGAAGAGCATAGCTGTACTCTTCTCCAGAAGAACAGTATCTCCTACAGGGGACATCTTCCTGTTTAACACCAAAATTCCTTGGAAAACAGAAGTCACCTTTTGTTCAGCAGTACACCTTGGTGTACTGCTGAACAAAAGCAACCTTCAACACCACCACATCAAGGACTTGTGTACAAAGGCATCAAAAGCCATCGTCCAGCTCTATCCCCTAATAAACAGAAACAGTAAATTACACACCAGAATCAAACTGCTTCTCTACAAACTGATGATTCGTCCTATAATCTCATATGCTTTGCCAGCATGGAGCCATACCGCTGATACTAATATCCTCAAACTGCAGCAAGTGCAAAACAAGTGCCTTCATATGTTTCTGAATGCCCCATGGTTTCTCAGAGATGTTTGACTTCATCGTGACACACAGATACCCTATATATACTCTTTCCTTCAGTCTCTTGCAGCAAAGTATTTCCTAAAAACATCTACACATCCCAATCCACTGGTGCAACAAGCTGTTGTGTATGATGAAACGGATCTGTACAAACACAAAAGCCCTAAAGCCATGCTGATTTCAAGAAATAATCTATAATCCCCTTGCCCTCTCAGGGTGAGTATATTGCTCATAAACTTTTTTCTTCACTGTATGCATTCAGACAGCAGGGAATATGAAAAGCATCTTGCTTCACCCTTGGAGTCAGTAAAGTTGAAGTTGAACTTGGTATCACTTCGAGGGTCTGACTCCTACTGATGTGCTTTTGTGCAGAAGTGGTTGCGTTCCCTGAGATATGAGCAACTCTGAAAATGTTTAAGTATTCCCACACTTAAACATACTTCAATAAAGATCAAACCAGTCTGGGTAGTAATCCATCCCATAATGCATAGCATTATACATGTCTGCAAGGACATGTGCTTTACATTATGGGATACTAAGGCAAGTGATGTGAAGTCATTAGCCTCTGTATATGAGTTGTCCAAACTTATTTTCTAATATTTTATCACTGTTAAAGTGCTTTTTACTCTAAATATTCATCAAATGAAACCATAACACTAGGTACTAAAGAGCTGAATATTTCTGCACAAACCATAAGTACTTAAGTGCCTCAGAATAGTTTGTTGTCTCAATCCTTAGCCAAAGAGAAGTATGAACAGCAGTTAGCTAATGAAGCCAAAAGGAATCCTAAGGAGTTCTTTCAATGTGTAGCGAGTAAAAGAAAGAATGATTATGGGAGGATGACACTGATTGGAGAAAATGGTATAAAGACAGCTGTTGCAGAAGGTGTGGTGGAGATATTTAATGAGTAATTCATAAAGATCTTTCAATCTTGTGAATGTGACTTCATGGAGAGATGGAGAGCAGTTAATGATGAGTAAGAGAGATTGACTGTAAGTGAGCAAGAGGTGTATGGTGAGTTGAGCAAACTGGATGTAAATAAGGCTGTGGTACTTGACATATTTTTTTAATATGAGTCTTGCACTTGGTCAAGTTCCTAAGGAGTGGAAGGAGGGCAAGATTGTGCTATTTCATGAAGGAGGTGATAAAATTCAAGCATCAAACTATAGGCCTATCTGTGTGTCAGGTGTTGTAATAAAGTTGTTGGAGAAGCTTGTGAGAACTAGGATCCACAATTGGGTTGACAACAATGGTATTATCTTTGATGGGCAGCATGGATTTGTTAAAGGGAGGTCATGTTTTAGTAATCTACTTACTTATTACAATAAGGTGACTGCTTCCATAGACAGAGGAGAAGGATATACAGTAATATACTTAGATTTCACAAAGGCTTTTAATAGATTACTGCATGACAAGTTGATAATTAAACTAGAGTGGATAGGGTTGGATATTAGATTGGTGCATTGCATCGGATTGGAGACTGGCTATCTGATAGGTATCAACAAGTTGTGTATGGGGGTGCAATATCCAGGAAAAGGAAAGTTACTAGTGGTGTACCTCAGGGGCCTGTTTTAGAGCCATTGCTGTTTAACTTGTATATTAATGATATTGGTGAAGATTTGGATGGAGATATTCAATTGTTTGCAGATAATGCAAAGTTGGGACGAACCATGAAGAGTAGAGAAGATGTAGTGCCTTACAAGAAGACTTGAATAAATTGAATGATTGGCCATGGGAATGGGGATGTAAGTTCAGTGTTGCAAAATGTGAGGTTTTAAAATTTGGGAAACAAAAATGGAATGCAGAATTTATGCTTGGTGAGGATATATTGTCGGAGTTGGAGGAAATAAGAGATCTGGGGGAGATTGTGGATAGGGATCTGAAATTTAGGGGACATATAGCCAAAGTCGTGAAGACACCACAAAGGCTTATGGGAATGTTGCAGAGGACACTGACTTGTAGAAGTAGGGAGATTCTTGTTCCATTGTATAAAGCTTTGATTAGGCCACTCATGGACTATTGTCAGTCCAGAGGTGACTGACTAAGGTAGTTTCTAGCCTCTGGAATGTCGAGTACAAGGAAAGATTGAGAAGATGCAACTTGCAGAGTCTTATGGACAGGAGGAAGAAGGGAGATATGATAGACACCTATAAGTTATAAAAGGGTTGTTATAGGATCAATGCTGGAGAGGTTTATTATTATTATTATTATTCGTGACACCTCCCACGATGAGTCCAAAGACTCATCACGGGAGGATACCCACTAGAACTGTCTCCACCACTACACCGAACATATACTACCAATCATCTCCATCAATGCCATCTACCGCCCACCACAACTAGTATTTTTTGTCTGTAAATTGCATGTGTTCTGAAGGGCTGATTTGTCTGTATGCAGGATGAAAAACCTGAGTTTCTGGGAGAAAAAACCCTGCTACCTGTATGAGATCGGCTAACTCACCTTCGGTTGAAAACATCCGCATAGAGATTCCTGCCGTCACGACGAGAATCGAACTTAGGCCTATTCCCATCGAAGGGCCCAATGTACCGTCGTTCTTCCAATTGCGCTATGGAGGCACTAATCAGGGGAGAACCAGAGGTTATCCCTGAAACTGTATAAAGAAGGTGTGAGTAGGGGAATGAGAAGTAGGTTTTATCATGCAGAGTTGTGAATGATTCTGATGCCTTGCAGAGAATTTGAGTGTGTTTAAAGCATGGTATGATGAACTGTGTGTATGATAAAAGGACCTCCTAGATGAGTCTTTGACTCCATGGGGTCTTGTGTAATAATAATAACAATTTAATATCAGCCACCTGCAAGGGATCACTGTGCCTGCTATGCAAAGCAGAGATGGTAAAACAAAACCTGATTACTGTGTGTGCTTTGGATTTCATCAGCACAGTGCTGTCAGATACTGACCAAATTAAATTGATACCAAGTGCTGCAGTTTTTGAACATATACACTGACACACAACACACACAAAAAAAAGCTTTATTTGCAATTTCTATTGCCACTGATATTGCATGCTTGACATGCTAGGCAAAGATTGACGAATCACACACAAACTGCTCTCAACTTTAATTAGCCTTTCTTCTTCTCACTGTTCTCCTTTTAAGTAAAGCAGTTACTGAACTTGGAAAATGCATGAACTTCCTGAAGCATCACTATTCATAAAAGTTTCTGCTGCAAAATTAAAAAAATTAAAATCAAGCTGCTCAACAATCAGTATTGCACTAATTATATATTGAGTTTTATCCTTTATCCAAGTATTAACAAATAAAGTTTGCACCTGAAATACTTTCAGGACTGGGGCAACTCGTGGTAAAGGTGGTATAAGTTCTCATCACTTGCCCTTAATATCTCCCATAATGCAAAGCACATCTCCTTGCAGACACATATAATACTATGCATTAAGGGAAGGGCCACTACCCAGACCGGTTTCAACCTTTATCGAGGTCTCATCAGTGGGAGCCAGATAATAATCAACAAATAGGTGTCACAACCTATTTAATAGTAGGGTGTGACACCATTTGGCAACTTGTATAGGTAAATATGACTTCTCCATGACTTTCACCTTAGTATCACACCTCCGAGTCTGGCTCCCACTGATGAGACTTCAATAAAGGTCAAAACCGGTCTGGGTAGTGGCCCTTCCCTTAATGCATAGCATTATACATGTTTGTAAGGAGATGTGCTTTGCATTATGGGTGATACTAGGGCAAGTGATGACAACTTATACCACTTTTACCATGAGTTGCCCATCCTGAAAGTGCTTCAGGCACAAACTTTGTTTGCTAACACCTGGATAAAGGATAAAACCTAATATATAATTAGTAGCATAGCCAAGTGAAAAAACTTCCATAATCAGTATTGCAATTTAAATGCATCCTACCTTATCAGCATCAGCCAATTCTCTGACCTCATCAATGGTATATGACTCAATCAAACTGGAGAATAAAATTTCATTGCTATCATTCTCGGTTTTCACATGAAAAGTGAGAAATCTTTGAAGGCTAATATCATTATGTCAGTATGAGGATGCAACTTTGATCCCAGAAAAATCATCAGGTACTAACATTTTGGACTCACAAATAAAAGGACAGAATGAACTTCCTGCATATTGTGAAAGTGACCTGCAACATACTAATGCAAACCTGAAATTTAATAGTTGTAGTAAACATCACATGCTCAAAGGCACTTTTCCTCATTTGGCATACAAGCTCCTAACCTTCATTCAGAGAGTGAGAGAGAGAGAAAGAGAATAAGGATATCAATTACCATAACAACTGGGAAAAAAAATGCCAAGATGATGATGATGGTTGGATCATTGATTACAAAAAAGGAAAGTTATTGTAGAAATTAAGCAACACTGTGGAAATCAATATACAGACACTGCATGAGCCATACAGTCAATAACAAGCCCCAACAGTTTTCCAAATGTTGAAAATTTTCCACTTGGTTATACTATTAATTGAAGATGCTAAGGAATTATATTCTTGGTTTAATCCTTTATCCAAGTGTAAGCAAACAAAGTTTGTGCACGAAGTAACTTCACGACAGGGCAACTTGTATATGAATTCACATCACTTGCCTTAGTATTCTCCTAATGCAAAGCACAAATCTTTATGGACAGTTTTATGCATTATGGGAAGGGTCACAACCCATACATGTCTTTAAAAATATGTGCTTTGCATTATGGAATACTAAGGCAGGCAAGTGTTGTGAAGTCACTAGCCTCTAGAAATGACATTAAACAAAGAATGTAATTTCTTGGCATCTTTAATTTATAGTCTTCTAAATTCACTTCACAAATATATGCGGTCTCAGTTTCAACCTCAGTAGTATTTTCTGTAATCTCCAATCTGCACCTCACCCACTTTTCTGTTGGAGAAACCTAAATCTCTTCCCCTCCCTCCTTCCCCAACTACACGCTATTAGATCTTTTTTTTTTTTTTGATTAAAAGGTGTTTGCATTGATACACGATGCCAGAAAGCATCCAGCCTGGAACCTGACTTCGACCTTCTCTGGCTGAAAATTTCCCCACCTCACTCAGTCGAATCAAATTCATTTCCTGTCTCTTATCCATTGCTACCAACCACTCTGAACTCTTTGACCTGCTCTCCTTAAATGTTAACTTTCTCTAGTGCAGGGGTCGTCAAACTTCATTGATCGTCAACCCCTTCATGAGTTTCTTGACTTTTTATCGACCCCCTCTATTTTACTATTACATAATTATAATAGGACAAGCAGAAAAGACGCTTATGTGAGTTTTTAGATTGTTTATTTTATAGTTACAGTGTTTCTTGTATGTGTAATATAGTATATATTATTATATTGGCTGAACGTCAAAGGGATACTTTTTTGTTTTCGACATCCTTCTTAACATTACATATTTCATAGGAGAGATAAATAATATATAAAATTTAATTTAGATAACAAAATAACAATAATACAATCTTCCTATAGGTATATATAGGATGTACAAAACTACCAGCCCTGCTGAACTCTTCAACATAGAGAAGTTTAGTTCGAGAATGAATAACAATTGAATTATAATATGTATGTTGATGAATTTTAGAACATTACCGCTCACTCGTATATCGATGTGCAAAAATGAGAACTGGGATCGAATATGTGTAAGTATAAGTAAATAACCAACCACTCACGTGTTGCAATCTCTCTCCCGCTGCACCACCAGGCAGGAACCACCGACATCCGTTTATTGGTAAATACATCATTTTGGCCTACATGATTGGCCTCCGTAACTATTTTCATGACCTTGCTCCATCTTACAGGTTTTATTCATGTCACTGTTCCCACGATTCACTCTTAATTGCATTGTCGTTCAGGATGGAGGTAATCCAAGTTAACCGAATTAAACATTACCCATACAATGATGTCTTATATTTTTCTATCAACCCCCGATTGACTCCTGAGCCTGAATCGACCCCCCCCCTAACAATGTTATATCGACCCCTGGGGGTTGATATCGACCACTTTGGTGACCACTGCTCTAGTCCCACTTTCCAAGCAGCAAAGTTCTTCCAGGAGATTTTAATCTCTGCAATAACTACTGGCTTTCTTTCTCCAGTTGCATAGACAAAGCAGTCAGAAATGCGGAGACATTTTTCATCACTAGTGATCTTATATGTTTCTTCACAGGAATGGCAGCCAAGCATTTTGTTGTCTTTGTCAAAGCAACTGGTTTTAATTTTTGCCCAACACTGCTCCCACCTTTGTCAGATTGTCTATTGCATCCTTACCCACAGAGAAAGCCAATGTTCTGGCTTCATACTCTTATTCCAAAATATTATTATTATTATTTAGAACCTGTGGAGGTCCTTTTGTCATACACACACACACAGCTCATCATACCATGCCTTAAACACACTTGAATTCTCTACAGACACAACACTCTCAGGCAAGGCATTCCAATCATTCGCAACTCTGCATGCAAAAAATCTGCTTCTCATTCCCCTGCTCACACCCTCCTTATACAGCTTCTAGGGATGCCCTCTGGCTCTCCCCTGATGTTCCACTGTTTGCTGTAAAACCTCTCCAACATCAATCCTATAACAACCCCTTACTAACTTGTTGGTCTCTATTATATCGACTCCTCTTCCTCCTATCCACTAAACTCTGTAAATTGCATCTACTTAACCTTTCCTCATATTCAACATTCAGATCAGAAACTATCTTAGTAAGTCATCTGTCGACACTTTCCAACATTTCTTCATCCTTTTGTAAACCAGGAAACCAATCTGTGCACAGACGTTCATATGTGCCTTATACAGTGGGACAAGAATCTTCTTACTTCTACAAATCAGCTGTGTTGTGCCCTGATGATGCTGATTTGAAATTCAGTGAAATATAAGCAAGTTAATAAAACATCTTTTTATAAAAAAAGTTCATTTTGTGTTGTTAATACTGTTAAAAGTAAGTTATGAATAACTGCCAAAACCAAAGTCTATCTGTTTGATCAACAGCTAAGTAAATAAACATATTATTGTGTCTATAATGTCTTGTATTGTGAATTAAACCATGATGAAAAACTCAAAATGAACTGCTAACACATAAGCCTTTCTACTTATCTGGAATAGGCCACTGATATACTAATGTATATCAGTGACTTACTAGTTGTAGAAATCATGGGAGAGACCAAATCATGGGAACTTGCTTAAATAAGCCTTTGAGCAAGACCAGATCAAAAGCTCTGGAAAAATTGAGTGCAACTACTTGAGATTTACCATTTTCCATGGTATTTGTTCAGAGAAGAGCAACTTATCTGAGATCTCCAGAACAGAATCCATACTGGCAGTCATTTATTTAGTTGCTGTTTTCAGAAGGATGAATTGATGTTGGAAAGGGTCCAGGGATACTAAGGTAGTTTCTGATGTCTGGAATGTCGAATATGAGGAAAGATTGAATCGCTTTCTGTCAGCTCAGTCCTTTCTAAAGTAATGGAGAAAACCATCAATATCCAACTCCTGTGCTACCGTGAAGGCACCTAACTAAAAATTGACTGCCAGTATGGATTTTATTAACGCCAATCTTTAAAGTGACATAAATGTTTCTATCATATCTCCCCCTTTATTCGCATATCAGCCAACTTTTGCAATCCACAAAACCTCGATCTATTTTCATAGGGAGCATTCCACAGACCACTCATCATCTTGGTGACTTGCCTCTGGATCCTCTCTACCACTTCCATATCCTGTAGAAACCCAGATGACCAGACCTGAGCAAAGGAATGATAACTCTCTGCTTGCTAGTGTGTTTTTCTAGAACCAAGTAATCCTGTGCATTATCCTGACTACTTTAGCAACATTACCTCTAAACTTCAGCTCTCTGTCTACTACTTAAAAATTCCTTGTTTCATCATTTTCCTGGAATACAGTTTCTTCAATCTGATACACAGCTTAGAAACTTTGTATCCCCAAGTTTCTTTTAATTAATATTCCAGTATATGTTGTAAATTCCTTAAATAATTTAATAGTCGTGTGTTACCAACGTATAAGCCTATCTACAAGAATTCATATCCCATAATACATAACTTTAGACATTTCCACATAAATTGACATTCATTATGTTTTGCCTGTAGTGTCAGCCTATTTAAATCATCCTGAAAGCTCTCTGCATTGCCTTGAATAACTGTTACTCTATCCTACTGCATCATCAGCAAATAACTGATTATTATTATTATTATTATTATTATTATTATTATTTTGTTTATAGTAAGAATAAAAAGCAGAACGTGAATGAAAAAATAAAAGTAGGGAGTATGGTAGGTTTGAAACATTGTGAAATTTTCGAATATGTGCTGAAAGAGGAAGTGGAATGTCTCGGGAATGAGTTGAGAAGTGTGAAAGCAGAGATTAGGTGCATGGAAACAATGAATACAAAATGAATCAGAGTAGGAGTGAGAGAGAATAATTGGAATGATAGAAGAGCAGAGAATAGGAAAACCAGTAAAAGAGAGGGAATGAGAAAAATTGACAGAGTGCGGGAACCAGAGATGATAGGACAGCAGGTAAGTAAGGAAACAAAGAAAGAAAGTGTCAGAAGAGAAAGAGAGAGAGAGAGAGAGAGAGTGAGTGAGGGATGCAGGTGAGCAAGAAAGAAATGGAGTGGTAAGAGGTGCAGGTGAGGCTTGATGATCATGGTGTGTAAGATAGAATGGCAGATGAGTCTTTGCCTGGAGGAACAATAGATAGTGTGACTGGGGAAATTAAGTGAAGTGAAAGGGTGGATAGGATGATTGTGATGGTGGGAATGAATGATTTGAGAAGCAGTGTGAATTGGGTGGCAGGAGATCTGAAGTTCATGCTTGAGGTCATACGAAAGAGGATGGAGAGAGAGAAGATTGTGTGTGTGTGTTGCCTAGGTATGATAATGGAGAGCCATGGAGAAGAGCATGAATAATATAATGCCAGAATGTAAGAGAGGATTGAATGCATGGATGCTTGGAGGACAAAGAAGAACCGTATGCAAGAGATGCCTTGCATTTGAATAAGGAAATACATAGGTATCTGGAGAGAATGCTGTTCTCTTAACAAATTAGTGTGTCAATGCAGGAAAACAAGAATTATCAGGGTGGATGGTAACAGTGTTAGCCTCTTGTGGGAATAGGTGCTTGGGAGAAGGGAGAATACATTGAGTAATGCTGAATCCAGTGGAGTCTGGAGGAGATAATGATAGGTATAGAAACATTGACAGTGCCTTGATTCTTTATGCTAATGCCAGGAATATCCAGAATAAAGGAAGGGAATTGGTGGAGCTGATGGCATCAGCCTATCCAAAGATTTTGGGATCTCTGAGATGTGGTTGACAGAAGATGATATAGTGGCAAGCATAGAGGTAGCAGCATATAGCATTTTTTGACAGAATAGGAAAGAAAATGCAGTGGTGGAGCACTCTTATGATAAGTGATGACTTATGTCCTCTCAGAGTGGAAGATTTGAAGAGCAATGAATCTAATGGTTTTGAAGCATATGGTGTGAAGTAGAGGTAGGCAGGACAGGATATTTAGTGGAGTGTTGCTACAATCCAGAGAGCAACTCCTGAAGAGCAGGAGTTGTTTAGGCAGTTCAGCTTGGCAAATGCAAGAAGAATGATTATTATGGGAGATTTTAACTACCGCAGTATAAATTGGAAGAGGAATGGAATTTCTGGAATTCTGGAAGGACAAATGTCTTAGGCAACATGTAGTAGAAGTAACATGAGGTTTAAGAGTTTTCAAGAGGTCTCACCTCAAGGAAATTTAAATGCATCTTGGACTCTCACAAGCCCATCACCAAAAACCCTGACCTAATTTAGTTCCTGCTTTCTTCCCCATCAACAAAATCTCCTGTTGGTTACTATCCATGAAAGATAAAATAAACAGCTTCTCTCTCACTCCCCCCCTGGTATTTACCAAGTTTAGCTGAGGGCCTTCGCTCATATTTTGAACAGATAGGATGTTCTGTTGAAAAACAACTACAAGAACGCAAATATTATATAACTCTTTTTGTGCACATTCCTTAAGAATACGTGGATAGCATCCATTTCCACATAATTAACTTCTAACTCAGTCAACACCTGATACACTTCTGATTCTTCACTTCCACATTCTCTGAATACTTGCCTGCCATAATTATTCTTTCCCTTGGTTGCCATATAGTGGAAAAATTCCCTTCAGTGAACCTTGGCCTCACCAGTCTTTTGTCATATGTCGTTTCCAGATCTTCAAAAGTCAAATAAAGAACCTTGTTATATTCACATGATTTTTCATCTCTTTATCTTAATGTGATGACAGCCTCAAACTGGCTTCTGGAAGCCAGTTTGAGGCTGACAAAGCTGTTTGAAGGCATACTGGCCTCAAACAGCTTTGTTGTTCTTCTTCAAGTTTACCTTCCACAGTTTGTCTTAGCTTATTACTATTATTATTTTCCTGACCTCCACATTGTCACAAGACTCATTGTGGGAGGTCATACCACTCCTTAAACTCATCCACTGTCTGCACATTCACCACCTTCTCATACAGTTGATTCCATGTTTCTGCCAGTCCCCATGCAAAAAAATTTACTCCTTAATGTTTTACTCACCAATCCTTTTGCAACCTCCAGAGATGCCACTCATCATTGCTCCTTCCCAAAGTTTTACCATATGAAAAATCTTCTTAGTGTTAACATGATAATAACTCTTCTTGCATCAATCTTATATGGAACACTCAGTAGAGTAATTCTTCTAATTCTTACATTCAGGTCTATTTCCCATTTTATAGATGGCTACTATAAGAGCTTTCCTAATTTCAAATTAGAGTAAGAAGTTCAAATTCCAGCCATCAGGAATTTGAACTTCTTACCTGGCCTTCTGAATTATGCAGGGAAGCCACTGTGAAAGTTTTATTTATCTCCATATTTGAGCATTTCTTATGGAATATCATCCACACTAACTGCCTTCCCACATATCATCAGGCTTTTGATAGTTTTTTCTACTTTGACAAGTATTGTTTGGTACTTCATTACTTTCCTCTTGATTATGTTCTTGTGTGATTGTGCCGCTGTATAAGGCACTGATCAGACCACACTTGGATTATTGTGCTCAGATCTGGTCACCTGGTTTTCAGTGTGATGTGGAGACATTGGAAAGGGTCCAGAGATGAGTGACTGAGACAATGTCAGGGAGAGAGAGGTTGAAGAAATGTGGATTGCAGAGTTTGGTGGATAGGAGGAAGAGAGGTGATATGATAGAGACATTTAAGTTAGTGAGAAGATTTTATCAGATTAACTAGAGGGGGATTATAAAAAGAGTAGAAGGTGAGAGGGGAAGAACCGGAAGGCATTTCCTGGAAGTTATGTAAAAGTGTGGTGAAGAGGGGTGTGAGGAGTAGATTTTTTACATGGAGAATTGCCAGTGAATAGAATGCATGATCAGAGTGTGTTGTTAATGAAAGGAGTGTTAACAATTTTAAGATTCTAAACGATAAATATGTTGTCAGTTGAATGAACCTCCCACAATGAGTCTGTCAACTCCATGGAGAGTGTAATAATAATAATAATTTATTATCCATTCCTTCTAGAGACCAACTCTTCTTCTCATTCCCTGATATATATAGAGTTCCCTGTTCCTGCAACTTTGCCTATTTTGGACAGAGGAATTTAATCCACATCTACATGTATCTTCAGGCATGACTGTGGTCAGTTAGGTCTTGCAGACTATGCTACTCAGAGAATCATTTGGAAAATAAAAACCACCATATTCCATCTAGTGAGTTTAGAAGTAAAAGACATTTTTAGAATATACAGCTGCCCTCAAAAACCAGCCTAATCTGAATAATTATGGATGCATAAAACTTCTCAAAATATATTTTTTACTTGTATATCAGTAAAAAATATTTTTATTTTTTACTGATATACATTAAAACCATTTAACTCCATAACCCCACCCCCTATACTTATGGACTCCCAAAAATACATAAGGAAAATATGCCATTACGTCCCATAGTGGATGGCATTGATTTCCCCACATACAAACTAGCTAAACATTTGGCCAAAGCTCTCTCACATTATACTGGCAACACACCTTCACACATAAAAAAACTCAGCCCACTTCAAAGCCAGCATAAAAAAAATTTACACCAAACACACTGACATAATGGTCAGCTTTGATGTCTCCTCCTTATTCACAAATGCCCCACTCAAAGAATCCATAGAGCTATTCCAATCTAAATTTCCTCCTGATATCACAGCCCTTTTTCAGTTCACAATAAACTCAGGCTATTTTGTTTGGCAAGGAAAATTCTACAAACAAATAGAGGGGACAGCCATGGGTTCTCCACTCTCCCCACTCTTGGCCAACTTTTATATGGAGACTTTTGAAGAGAAAGCCTTAAACTCTGCCCCACAAAAACTAACCGTTTGGCTTCGCTATGTAGATGATGTATTCGCTATTTGGCCACATGGCTCTGATGCACTCCTCTCCTTCTTAACACACTTAAACAACCAACACCCCAGAATCAAATTCACCCTGGAAGAGGAAAAAAACAACTGCATTCCTTTCTTAGACACACTAGTCACCCGCCAGCTTGATGGAACTTTGGTTTTCTCAGTCTATAGAAAACCCACCCATACAGGCAGATACATTCACCAACAATCCCACCACCCTTCCTCGCAACAATATAGAGTCATTAAGACACTACACAACAGGGCTAAACTTATCTGCTCGAATGACAATGCCCTAACCACAGAACTAAACCACATTCTCAACACTTTCTCAGCCAATGGCTACCCTCCCCCCCCAAAAAAAAATCCAAAAAATATTGAAACCAATAACCCCCCCCCCCCCTCACAACAAGGATTACTCTAAATCCATCACCATACCCTACATCTGAGGCACCTCAGAAAAAATCACAAAAATCTTAAAAAAACATAACTTCTTGTTACAGACCATATAAAAAATGGGCATCTCTTATCCGCTCTACTAAAGACCAACCTCCCTCCCTAGACCTACCTGGTGTATACCAGGTTCCTTGCAGCTGTAAGCTGTCCTACTTTGGCCAAACAGGTATGACAGCAAATATCAGAATTTCAGAACACAAGGACTACATCTGGTTTCACTAATACAGCCACTCTGGTCTTGCTGACTATGCGCTGGATACCTGCCATAGAATACGGTGGAAGAAAGCCACAATAATACACTGTAGGAAATACAAATATGAAAGGCTTTTCATGGAATCAGCTTCAGCCCTAAGAAACAATCCAAACCTCAACAAATTTGGCTGCATGAGACTGCCTCAAATTTGGGAAACCTACATCAGAAGACCTTCAGCCCAATCGCCCAATAATACGAACATTGCCTGCTAGGGGACACCGTCAGGACTTTAGGAGAAATAATAGCTTCCTACTTCTTTTTCACTTACTGCTTGTTGTGCTTGCATGCACGTGTCTTGTTCTTAAGCTTCTTGAAAATGGCAACGTGATGTTGCTGAAGTATTGAAGTATATTAAAATTTAATTTATTTTAATGTATATCCTAATTGACGTTGTAATTTCCTTAAATTATTTAGTAAAAACTGCATAACCAACATCTAAGCCTTTACATGAGAATTTCTCAAAATATAGGAACCATTAGTCCTCCTAGTTTACAATCATGGCTTCCAGCAGGCAGTCACGGAGATTGCCACACCTAGGTAGGGCCCCTAGTCTTCTATCTAATAGTTTAGCGTTGCCTTTGTGTATGTTTCAAATTTTATGTTGTGCTCCCTGATGATATCTCCAGGGCTGAGGCAAAATATTTTGAAGAATTAAATAGTGTGAAAGGGGGAGGGGCTTCTCAGAACAGTAATAGAAGGTAAAGTTCCTGGAAAAAGAGGCAGGGGTAGACCATCAATGAGATGGATGGATGAAGTGTGTGTGTGGGGGGGGGGGGGGGGATGACTGATCTTCAGAGAGTTGAGGCCACCAGAAAAGTAAACAACAGGACTGGGCTACATGGCGAGGCCTGGTTTGGATGCTGTCGATGCCCAGTGAAGTGAAGAAGAAAGAAGAAATCCTCCCCCAGTGTTTATTTAGTCCATTAAATCTCCAATATGAATTCTTCTACCACTATTCCTGCCAGGACATCCTCTTCTGTCAGCCATGTTTTGTTTCAGTGATTCTAGTTATCTAATATTTAAGCTTATGTGTTAGTTTTAACTCATTATTAGGTTAAATGGAATGAATACAGCACAGAGGAACAATAAAATACAAATTTATTAGATCCTATATTTCATTTCTGTCACAGAGATGTCATGAGGTATACAATCTCAGAATTATAAAAGCACACACACAACACTCAAAACAATAAATAGAAAAACTTGGACTAAAGTCCGATGAGGGGTGCCTTCTATGGGTGCTGTTGGCTAGCTTTAGCTGTTAAGCAGGAGGCCTAAGAATTAAAGTTTTGAAAATCTTGGGGAATTAAGCTGGATTAACAAAATTAATATTAAGCTGGTTCAACTACTGATGATTCTAAGAAAAGTCTTTCAAGTATTCTTGAGGTATTCTCTGATATTTCTGAACACTCTGCCCATAAGGAATTTGCAAAAATTATGGATAAATATATCAAAACGGATGATAACCCTAATAAGTCTGTTTCTCAGCCACATAGTTGGCCTCTTCAAGTTAACTTTTTGTCAAAAATACTCGACAAAGCAACTTTCAGCATCTTCAGCTTCTCAATGATACCATTTCTTTCTCAATTTACATTTAACCCACCCACCAACTCTCTCTCTCTCTCTCTCTCACACACACACACACACACACACGGGTAGATACATACATAAACTTTCCCATCATCCCCCCCCCCCAACAGTATGTTGTTATCAAAACCCTTGTCAACAAAGCTTCCAACCTCTGTTTCTCCCAGACTTCCCTTTCAGCTGAACCCTTCTTTATTCATCAGACACAAAGTCCAGTGGTTGCAGTGCTAAAGAAAATTAACAATTTGTTTTTTTCTCCCTTCTCCTCACATTCCTCTCAACTGTTACTGTTGCATATATCTGGAACAACTCAGATAAAATAGTTAACACTAAAAATATAATCTCAGTACTGCTTTCAAACCTCATCTGAAATTATCTGCTTTTATCTACTCTCCTAAGGATCCACTCTATCTCTCTCTATTACAGATGTTTAGAAAGTTCCTTGTTCTTATAAATGATCTTATTATGGTCAAACTGGAAGACCTGCCAATATCTACCTAGGAGAACACAAAACATACATCTATGACTGTAATTGTTTTCAGTTGAGTCTGGCTGACCATGCTTTGGATAACTTGCATGGAAAATGGAAAAAAAAAAACTGTGCTTCACAACAAATATAAACTTGAAATACTTTTTTTTAGACTCGGCAGCAGATTTAAGCTTAATCTTAATAAATATGGTTGTGTTAAACTTCCCAAGATTTGTAAAACTTTAATTTTAAGCCTCCTGCCCAACAGCTAAAGCTAGTACCCATAGAGGGCATCCCTCATAGGACTTTAGGCTTTTAGTGTAATTTTTTCCACTTATTGTTTTGCATGTTTTTTTTTTTTTTGTGTGTGTGTGTGTGTGTGTTTTTCAATTTTCAGATTGTATACCTGATGATGATGTCTCTGTGGCAAAGATGAAATATAGGTCTAATAAACTTGTTTCGTTCCATTAAATCTAATAATGATTCCAGCATCTTTGGATTGACTGAGGCTATTAATGCCATTCTTTCATTCCATTTATTCCTGATACTTCTGCATTTGTATAGAGAGGTATCAGTGCATTTTCACTATTCCTATATCTATTGTTATTCCTTCCTCCACTTCCCTCTCTGACTCTTCAATTGAATTGCCCCTCCAGCTTTTCCTGGAGGTGCAGTCAATAACTTTCAATAATATTCAGATATCCAAACATGGTCTATTTTCCTTCTTGAGATAACCTTCATTACAACTTTTCCTGGCACATAACATTTGTCAGCCATACCTGCTATATCTGCCAAGAAAAAAAAAAAAGGAAAAGGAAAAAAAAAAAAAAAGCATACTTTTCTGCTCAAAGCATTGCTTCTAGCATGTATAACTGTTAACACAGAATCCCAAATTTGCCCAACCGTGGAATACTCAGACATTTAGGATGGTGCCCTTTGGTTTCTGTACCAATTTCTTTTTTTTCCTTTTTCATCTATCTCTGTTCTATAGAACAACTTGCTTCCCTCAGTCTTTACCAAAGACAACAACCTTCTGATATTTGAAAAACATTTCAACAGATTTTTCTCTTCCTATCTCTCTCTTACCTGTACATACTGAATTTCCGTATGTCTTGTGACCTTTCATGTGTGATACATAGTAAGGCAATTAATGCAAAGTCATTAGCCTCAATATACAAGTAGCCTGATCGTGAAGATATTTCACATGCAACATTGTTTGCTTACTTGGATAAAGGATTAAACAAGAATATCATTTCTAAGTATCTTTAATTTATAAACAGATTCTTTCAAATAACTGAATATGGTTTATTGACAGTAGTTTAAATTATTTATAACTGTATATGTCAGAGTCTAAGTGCAAGCTAATAATATGTTTTCTTTTTGTTTAAAGGCCTATCAAGAATATTATGTTTTCTCCAAGTTTGGAATCCTGCATGTTTTCCCTGATGGAGTATCAGAAACTCTTTCACTGAAAGAGTGGGAGAGAGAGCTTCGGCTGTTTGAAACTATTTCACATTTATCAACCTTTTCCAAATTCTTATTGCAGAGAACTTTTAAGAGGTAACTAGTTATTGTTAGATTTATTATTGTTGTTAGTAATATATCTGCAATTGTCAAAACACATGATGGGAGTGTCATCTTAAACGCTAATACCTTTTGATAAAACTTTGGAATCCATTCAATTCAGCATTTCCTACATTTCTAGCAGTACATTCTACCTACTATTCTTCATAAATAAAAAATAAACTAACCTGAGATATGCACTGCTTGGAAAGAAGTCAGTGGACACCATAGTGTGAGGAACAAACAGCCATGGCACCCACCTTAATGGGATATAGGAAACTGCAACTTCTCTAACAGCTTAACAACAATCTCAGACACACAGATTGGCCTTTAATTTGTAGCCTCAGTTTTAGCCCTTCCTTTATGAAATGGAACAATATGTCCCACCTTCCTACCTTCCATTCCTTTGAGACTGACCCTGTTTCACAACTCATAGTAAACAGCTATGCCAAAGGTGCCATTAATTCCGCAGAGCATTCCTTCAAGATATGTGGCAGTATACTGTCAACTCTTATTGCCTTATTAATATCAAGTTTACTTTTACTTAATTCCTCATATACCTTCTGCTCATTTGCCATCAGTTCCTCCTTTGCTATATCTCTGCACTCCACCTTCTTATTGTGTTGCCTTCATGGGGATGAAATAAATTAATAAACTGATCATTGATTGCTTCAACTATACCCACCTCGTTAGTTACCAATATGGCAGTGTCATCAACTAGAATCATCCTCATGGTCATTTTTTGTTCTACTTGCCACATATTGAAAGAATTCACTAGGATTTTTCTTCGCTGGATTGGCTGATTTCTTTTGATTGTCTGATTGCTACCTTTACCAACCAAGTTACCTTCCTGACCATTTCTTTGTACTTTTAATGCAACTGATCATCACCGATTTCATTTTTTGGTAATGATCTTTTTCTTCCTGATTTCATGCTTAAACCCATCATTCTTCCATTTTAGTCCTACCTTGTTTAGCCTTTTCACCTTTGGAATATACTCAGACATTGCTGTTGTTAAATCTTGATTCTTCCTACTTAACTCCTCTATCCACACTATTGACCAGGCATACGATCAGGAATACATATCCATACTTCAAGTAGAAAAAAGCCATCAAAAGTCTGAAATGTGGAAAGGCAGCTGGAGTAGATGATATTAGACCAGAAATGCTCAAGTATGGAGGTATAAAAGTTTTACAGTGGCTACACTGCATAGTTCAGAGGGCCTGGACAGAAGGACGAATTCCAGATGATCGGAGTAGAGCTCTCATAGTACATGTATATAAAAAGGGAAATAAAACTGATGAAAATTATAGAGGTATTTCTCTACTGAGTGTTCCTGGTAAGATTTATGCCAGTATACTTGAGAAACAGTTGAGAATGATTGTGGAAGAGAAGCTTGGTGAGGAACAAGCTGTATTCAAGTCAAATAGAGGTCAGGATCATATATTCACTTTACGACAAATAGTTGAAAAGTCATGGGAATATAACAGAGATCTGTATTTAAGTTTTGTAGATCTGGAAAAAGCATATGACAAGGTGCCAAGAGAGAAGCTATTCAATATGTTACAATTATATAGTGTCAGTGGATCATTATATCAAGCAATATACTTAGTCTTTATTTGAGTTGTAAGTCAGTCAGCAGTTAGAATTGAAGGAAGTACAGGGAGATGGTTTAATGTTAAATATATGACAAGGTGCCAAGAGAGAAGCTATTCAATACGTTACAATTATATAGTGTCAGTGGATCATTATATCAAGCAATATACTTAGTCTTTATTTGAGTTGTAAGTCAGTCAGCAGTTAGAATTGAAGGAAGTACAGGGAGATGGTTTAATGTTAAATCTAGTGTCAGACAAGAACCAATTTTAACTTATGGATCTGAGAGCTGGGTCAGAAGTAAAACACTTGACCAAAGACTAGAGACTGCAGATATGAGAGTCCTGAGAAAGATTAGGGGCGTGAACAGATGGCATCAATGGTAATATCATATTAAAAATGAGGATATTAGAAAATAACTTGACGTTGTCAGCATCAGGAATGCATTAGCAGAGCTAATCTCAGGTAGTATGGTCACTTAAACAGAATGGGCGAGGAAAGACTAGCCAAACAAGTGTTCTCTGCCTAGTTGGCAGGAAAAAGACCCAGAGGAAGACTAAAGTATAGGTGGATTGATGCAGTAAAAAATACCTTAGAAGATAGATATATATAAATATAAGATCTGACAATGTTGTAGCTTTGACAGATAACAGATTGATTTGGCAAAAAATTGTAGGTAGGAAGTTAGTAATGATGTAAATTTTTCATGTATTACTATCATATCCTGTACACCCCTTGAGGGTAAATATCAGGAATTTGATGATGATGATAAAAATTTCTGAAAGTAACACAGCTCTCCAAATCCAGTAAGTACATAAATTTGTAATTGCTTTACATTTCATTTTGACAATCAATAACGTGCACATCGCAAGTGAAAAATTAAAAAAATTTAAATTTTGAAAATTAAAAAAAAATCACTGTACTCTTCCATTTCTATTCCCATTAGGATATCATCTTCATTCAACCATGCTTCACTTATTCCGATGATTTAGAATAAACTGAATCAGTGAAAAAAATCATATCCCTTAATTCTGATACTCCTGGAATTTGTAAATAAACATAGCAGTTCACTTTCAGGTCTATAACCAGTCCTACCTGAACAAACATCTTTATAACCACTTACTACATTTACCACTCAGTCTCAACTACCACTCACATCCCAATCTTTTCCATTTCTATGCAGATCATCCCCATACATATATTCACTACTACTCTCATATCCACTCTCTCTATTCACCTGGGCTCACTCTGTTTCCCTGTTACTCTTGCATTCCCATTCTGTCTTCATCTCACACTACTACTGTTTCCATTGCCAAGCACTTCAGTCTCCTCATTACTACCTACTCTCCTGATCTTTCACTTCATGTCTTACTTCAGATCTCTTGCTTTCATCACACACTATACTTTCATCTAGCAAGAGCAGTGTGTGATGAAAGTTTCTCTGGTACACTCACTCCAAAGCCATTCAAGTACAGTCTGTCACATTTGTATAATTCAGTTCTTCCCTCACATACATGCCATACATCCACAATCTGCATTACTTCTTCTCACACAACTATGACAGCATGTCATTCATGATTCTGGCTCTCCATCTCAACTCATCATTGCCATAAGTTCTGGGAATGATGAGGAGGACACTGACGTGTAGAAGTAGGGAGATTCTTGTTCCATTGTATAAGGCTTTGATTAGGCCACACATGGACTATTGTGCCCAGATTTGGTCACCTGGTTTTCAGAAGGATGAAGAGATGTTGGAAAGGGTCCAAAGGCGACTGACTAAGGTAGTTTCTGACCTCTGGAATGTCGAGTATGAGGAAAGATTGAAAAGATGTAATTTGCAGAGACTAGTGGAGAGAAGGAAGAGGGGAGATATGATAGAGACCTACAAGTTGTCAAGGGGTTGCTATAGGATCAATGGTGGAGAAGTTCTACAGCGAATAGTGGGAGATCAGGGGAGAACCAGAGGTCATCCCTGGAAACTGTATAAAGAGGGTGTGAGTAGGGGAGTGAGAGGCAGGTTTTTTTCGTGCAGAGTTGTGAATGATTGGAATGCCTTGCCTGAGAGTGTGGTGTCTGCAAGGAGTTTGAATGTGTTTAAGACCCGGTATGATGAGATGTGTGTGAGATAAAAGGACCTCCTAGATGAGTCTTTGACTCCATGAGGTCTTGTTTAATAATAATAATAATAATAATAATAAGTTGACAACATACTGACAATCTTTGTTGCTATACTGTTATCTTCTCCTCGATAACCTCCTGATATCAACCATTACATTCTTCTTATGTCTACTTAGATCATTTTCCTCCCATAACCACCACTAATTCTTTTGCACATTTCCTCCTCATGTCCAAAGAATGAATTATCTTGCTCATTCTCTCTCTCTCTCTCTCTCTCTCTTTCTCCTGGATAGAACACCGACAGACTCTCTCTCATTAACAAATCTTCTAACAATGGAATCTCCATATACTGCTATTCTTGAATCACTCGTCACCTCTTTGACCCTTTTTTGTTTCATTCTATTCTTTTGCACACGTTCATTTGTTTTCACTAAACATCTAATATCACTCTGCATATTCCTCATTTCGTTTTTCAATTTGAATAACTCTTTTTTGAAATCTTGCATTTTGGCATTTTCACTCACAGTTCACTCCCATAGCCTCATTATCTCTCAGTCTGCTACACTTTACTTCCATTTCCTCATTCATACTTCCTTTCGCTCCTTTATTACTTACTTTCACTTTTTCATTCTTGCATTCCCATTCTTTCACTCCTACAGAAATATGTCTTGATATAGGTCAAATATATAGATCTTGAGGAAAAAAAAAAAAAAAAAAAAACATATGTTCATCGATAGTGAGTGAAAATATTTGGCTGACAAGTAAACAAATCAGAAGACAAAAATTGCTAATTTTAGTTATATGACATCGGTTTCATCCTATCATAAATGGTATTTTTGTTTTTCATTTTACTTATTATTCCTGTTTGCATGCCAGTCATTACAAATGCTTATTTTGTGAATTGTTGTTGATATTGTCATAATGAACTGTGATGAATAAGAAGTAGAATAGGTATGCTTTTGTTTTATTTTTAGTGTGCTCAAAAATAACCAACTAA
Organism: Typopeltis vanoorti; assembly: GCF_054136105.1. NCBI lineage: Eukaryota > Metazoa > Arthropoda > Arachnida > Uropygi > Thelyphonidae > Typopeltis > Typopeltis vanoorti. The sequence goes on from NC_143549.1 coordinate 28,443,793, forward strand.
TTGAGAATAGTCTAAAATAAACACTGTAGCCTAAACTAAATGAATAATAATTAGGATATTTTGAGGAATATACAGAAAGAGAAAGATTTCTTGTAGTGTTTTTTTTTTTTTCATTTTGCAAAAATGGGGAAAAAAATATCGATTTTAATATTAATCAATATTAATTAACATTGATTGTAACCTAATTTTTTTTTGATTCCTTCCTCAGTTGCCATCACATCATATGATGTGACAACAACTTGCTTCATCCATCCAGAGATGTTTTGGAATCATTCTGAATTTATAAAAGCACTAATCCAGTTATATATGCATGATCTTAATGTTTAACATAGGGAAGAATTGTTTGATTTTTTTCATGAAAATGATTCAAGGTGTTCAGTAAGGGTATGTTTTTTTAATTTGTTTGTGTTATAACTACTCCTTTAGTACAGTGGGTGGGCTATATCTTCTTCTTCTTCTTTTCAGCCATTTTCTGTCCACTGCTGGATGAAGGCCCCCTCCAGTTCTTTCCACCTTTCTCTGTTCTTGGCAATGGTTCACCAACTTTCCCCAATAAACTCTGACAGTTCATCACTCTACCTTCTTTTAGGACGTCCTCGGCTTCATTTCCCATCTTTAGGAATCCAGTTCGTAAGTATGGTGGTCCATCGCTCATCTTCTCTTCTGGATAAATGTCCAACCCATTTCCATTTTATTCGCTTGTTGTGAAGAATGATGTCAGTGATGCGAGTCTGGCTTCTTATCCAGGTGTTTAGCTTCTTATCTTTTAATGTGATGCCTAGCATCAACCTCTCCATTTTTCTTTTAGTTGTTAATTTATTTGCCAGTGCTCTTGTTAACGACCAAGTTTCGCTACCATATGAGATTGTTGTGTCGGAAAAGTGCCAATTCATTTTTAATGAGTCATCCTATTTCCGACCCAACATAAGGTAACGTTAAAAACCATGGATATGGATATGCTTATGCCTCCAGAAGAAAATGTGTATCTTGGTAACTCAGAACTGTGTCTAACCATTTTTCTAGTAGATATTAAGTGAATTTTGAGAAACCCATAACATAAATAGATAATGTTTGTGGATTATTTAACAGAGGAAAATTATGTATAAATGCTGAAAGATGTATATAAGATGATATATGTATTGAGCCATGTCAAAAACAGTTCAGAGCTGCAGTGACCAATCGGCCACCGCTATGTGCATGACGTAGTCACCAAGAGAGGGCGCTCACATTAGCTATATAGGTTTCGGCGTGTAATTCAATCGCTCTCTTATTTTTCTGTTCCTGGTTCCTGATCCAAGTGCTGGACAGCTGTGAAGCTTGCCACTATACCCAGCAACAGTCTCCTGTTGCTGTGCATGCCATGTCGACCGTAGCCACAACTGAAGAATGTGGCCAGAGTTCCAGAAAAAGAGCCGTTGGTTAGTCATGCTGACGTATAAATCAGCGAAGAAGTGAACCTCTTTCAAAAAGAATAGAAGTATATCGCAGATGCCATAAGAAATATACGGTGAGGAAACCTGGAAGTCTAGTCAAGGAAATTCCAACAACTACCAGAAAAGCAAGAACGGTAAGGTGCAAGCTTTCGTATTAAAATTGAATAATAACCAAAGAGGGTATAAGAAACAGAATGTTAAGGAGATCCATATAGTCAACTTCCATTTTGTATCTAAAGAACTGTTTTCTTTTGGACATTTCTGTCTGCATCTAAAGAGCAAGTGACACCCTAAGCTTAAGCTGAGCTGGGAACCAAGGTTTTGGACTGTTTATGTTGGAAGAAATATTTATATCATTGTGTTAAACTTAAATTTGAATATTAACCGAATTTGGGGGGGGGGGGAGATAGAGCCTAAGAGAGAATATTGCCCCATGTGAATTTTGCAAGACTGAGTACATCTGATATGCTCCATACTAAGATTTGTAGAATGTATCTATGTATATGTGTTATTCCTATATATGGGAACTGAGACTCTGTAAGAATTAACCGAACCTGAACATAGTTACACTAAGAAGAGTATGAGATATTAGAGTAAACCTTTTGGATACATTAACTTAAAAGGGGGAGGGGGAGTTCAGACTCTTTAGAATTGGAATTTCTAACTAAAGTGTATATATGTATTTGTCTAAATAAATGTATTTCTTTAATTGAAACCACATGAGTCTGTGATTGTTCTGAGAATTGCGTTACCACTTGTTAAATTTCGGACCATGCATAATTAGTAGGGGAATCCATTAGCAACTAAGAAAGGGGGACCATGACTGCAAACCACTTGATCCCTATATTGTTTTCAGTAGTTTTAAATTGTGTGTCAGAATTCAGTTGCTGGCTGGTGCAGTCGACTTAAAAGAATATAAATTTGTCGGCAACGGAATAGCTGAGAATAAGTGAGATAAGTAAATAATATAACTAATAATAACAGGGCAGTACGAAGACATAACAAGATGACTGGAAGTATACACTGGTTAATATATAATATATGGAATATATAATATATATATTCCATATATATAATATAATATATAATATGGTTAATATAATATATGGAAGTATAACTGGAAGTATACACTGGTTTGCTATATATATATATTTTTATTTTCTAAAACTTTTATTTTTTTTACTTAATTTGGTAAACCTATTTTAGAGGCAAAACAGAATTATTTTCAAACCACTTCTGCCCTCCAGTAAATGGGATATCAATATCATTGTTGGTGAAATATATCTCCTGCCAAAAAGTTAAATCAACTATAGCATTTAAAAAAAAACAAAAAAAACATAATAAGTTATACAAGTCAGAGATTGAATTTATGATTATGATTAGATACTAGAAATACAGGTGTATTAATAAATACAAATAGAAAAAAAAGTTTAGAAAAAAAATATATTTTCCACCAATTACTTCAATTTCCACAGCTACTTCAATTTTAGTATCTCTTCTGAGTCTGGCTCCTACTAATGATAGCATGCTTCTAATGATAGCATGCTTCCTACCAGGGAGTATAGCGGTTCTGCTTAGTGGCTGATTTTTGCCTGTCAGGGTGGAACCGCTGCTGAGTTTCCTGTCCTCTAGTGATGAGCTAAGTAGTGATTCTTGTGATCTTGTAGATCACTAGAGTTTTGTAGATTTTCAATAAAGATTGAAACTGGTCTGGGTGGTGGCCCTTCCCATAATGCATAGCATTAGACACACCCAAAAGGATATATGCTTTGCATCATGAAATACTGAGGCAAATAATGCGAAGTCATTAACCTCCATATTCAAGTAGTCTCACTGCTTTTTCAAAGTATCTCAGTCACTGATACCTCATACTGATACATCACCACCATCAACTCCATATTCAAGTTGCACTTCACACTCTCTCTCTCTCTCTCTGTGGCTGCTCTAAAAATTCATAGCTTTTCCACATAAATTAACAGATATATGTAGCACACCTCACATTTTTCAAAATTTAAGTCATGCATAAACAAAGCTACTGCCATCTTTCTTTCAATGCCCATCAGTATACCCAGCTCTATGTTTAAAGATTTTATAAGCAAGCTCAAACAAACAAGCCCATACCCACTACAGATGTTTTTTTCAAACTAAATTTCTTACACATAAACACAAAAATTCACAGTTAATTAGAGAAAAAAAAAAACATCTAAACCCAGAGTGTTCCTGTACAAGTCATTCTGTAAACTGCTACCTAGCATCAACTAAATTTTTTTTCAACATTTCTTATCTTCAAGGAGTGTGTGAGCACTATGATAGTACTGTATAATTAATTTTATATTTACTAGCTTTCAATCAACAGTTTTCTTCCAAATTAATTAGTTTTTTGTAATTCTCTAGTATTGTCAGATCTTTTCAAACTATCATTGAACTCTTTATTACAATTAATTACAAAATATAAGCACACCTTTATGGCATTCGTATAGTGAAGGTATGTAAGTTCTTTTCACTAAGCTTTGATATCTTCCAGGTCTACCTACTCACTGATGAGACCTCAAAAAAGGTTGAAACTGGTCTGAGTAGTGATCTCTCCTCATAATGTAATGACAGTATTATCTCCTAGGAGCTGTGTTTTACATTATGAGAGAATATCAAGAATAGTGAGGGATCTTGCTCCACCTTTGCTTTGAATTGCCTTCGCCGATAGTTTTTCGGCATTGAAACTCATATAGATCGTAGTTCTCGATCTTGAGTTTCACTTACTGGCTATATAACAACATAGGATTTTTATCATTGAACTTTTTGCAGAACTCATCTATGAGAGGTTGAAAGTTTTTTACCTTGGGTATAATATATGTTAAAGATACCAAGTTATTTTAAATATAAACCTGGTTTTTTACTCCATTTCCCAAGTAAGCAAACAGACAAGTCAGTCAAGCTTGCGCCTGCAAGTGTTGCAAGTCTAGCTGACCCTGCATGTAGTGCAAGTCCAAGGCAACTCGTGGTAAAGGTAGAATAAGCTCTGATCACTATTCTTAATATTTACCCTTAATGCAAAGCCCATCTCCTTGAGGAGATGTATGATGCTATGTATTAAAGGCAAGGGACCATTACCCAGACCGTTTAGTGGTAGTGGCCCCTTGCCTTTAATACATAGCATCATACATCTCCTCCTGGAGATGTGCTTTGCATTAAAGGTAATTAATCTAACTTCCCTTTTCTATATAGAATTCATAGCGTGTATAACTTTACCAAAAGAGACAACCTAATTTTTTGGATGCAGTACAGAGGAGGCAATATTTGTGATATGTTTGTGTCAAGATTTGAGGTTAGAGTTATCCTAATAATATAAGTCTCATCTTGAATAGAGATATTTGATTATTGTCAAGAGTATGATTGGAAGAAAAGATTTTTTTTTTTTTTTGTGGGAAATAATCTTAAAATCTCCTTAAAATTTTTACCTAAAACAGTAAAATTTTCAAACATTTCTTCATATTTACATTTGTGGCTAATTGGCATTCCTATAATTTTTTTTTACCACAAAACTTCCTTCTTTACCTTGATAAGTACATGTTCTTCATTATCATTAGATCTCCAAATAGCCCAAAGACTTATTATGGAAGGTCCAGTGTCACACACACAACATAGGTATCATACTGTACCTTAAATGCATTCACCATTTTTTCACAATCACTGCATTCTCAGGCAATACATCACCTACTGCTCTCCAGCCCCATTCATACCCTTCATGTACAGTTTAACACAGTAATAGCTTCTTGTTCTTCTCCCCCTTTCCATCTTCCTCTCATTTTATTGAAACCTTATCCAGATTAATCTGGTTAATAACTCATTATTAATTTATGTAATTGTAAGTTGATAATGATCAATTTATTGATTATCAACTCAATCCTATTGTTATCCTCCTCCTCTCTCCTATCCACTTGATCTTGCAAATTGCATTTCATCAACCTTTCTACACAGTGAACATTCCAGAAAGTATTTTAAGAGTCAATCTCTAGGCCCTTTATAATATTTCTTCATTCTTATAAACACCAGGTGAACAAATTTATGAATTACTTATTTAATATCTCCAGATACCTCATCTCCTTCACCTCCTGTAAGATGCCCCAAGGTATTGTATATTCTACATCCCATCTTTTCTTCCTGAATTTTAAAACCTTTCACCTTGCAACACTGAACTGGCATCTCCATTCCCATGCCTATTCACGAAGTCTGTTCAAGTCCTCTGGTAAAGCCATAACATCTGCTCTACTCCTCATAGTTCTTCCCAACTTTGCATTATCTGAAAACAGCTTCACATCACAATTCAAACCTCCATTATCATTAATATATAAGTTTAACAGCAGTAGTCCTAAAACAGATCTTAGAATACACCAAGATTGATCTTCCTCTTATTGATTACTGCCCCCCCCCCATATAACTTGCAAGTCTCCAATACCCCATCTATTTAGTTAATTACAAGATTTTCATGTGACAGTATATCAAAGCTCTTTGCAAAATATAAATATACCACTGCGTATGCATCTTCCCCCCCCTCCTCTAGTGAATTTGTCACCTTGTTATAATAAGATGATTGCTAAAATACAACCTTCCTAAAGTAAACCCAGGCTATCCTTTAAAAAGAATGTTATTGTCAACCTAATTCTAAATCTTGGTCATGTCTAAGTTCACCATCATGTTAACCACAACTCTGCTTTGTGTCTGGAGTCCAGTGTAAAACTCATATTAAAAAAAGGTACATCAGAGTTGTGAACTCCCTGGAACATTCCTTCACAACACTTGGTGAATTATCATCAAGTACTATGGCCTTATTAACATAAAGTTTACTCATTTCCCCCATATATTTCTGCTCATTCACCATCAGTCCTCCTTCCACCCTTCCCACTGCATTCAAGTTCTGCATAGTCACATTCATGAGAACACAGTTTCTTTATGAATTACTTATTTAATATCTCCACTGTATCCTCTTCAGGGGATATTATTCTGTCACCTTCACTAACTAATATTATCCTCCCATAATCATGCTTTCTTCTACTCCCCATGAATTAAAAGAATTCCATTTTATTCCCCTTCTCTGATTAGCTAAATTGCTGCTTATAGTGCACTTTGCTACCTTACCAAGTATGTCACCTTTCTTTCCTGCTCTTTGTTCTTCTCATGCAGTTAATTATTACCACTCATTTTCTGATTGTTTGTCTAATTCTTCATTCATTCATCATCATCATCATTATTATTTTTATTTCATGGATGCCTCTATGTAGTCCTAATTACTTATCATGGAAAACCCAAACTATCAACACAGTATCTCCATACATCTCCTTGAAACTACTGACAGACAAATGGTTTCAAGGCACTTACAACTGACTCAGACAACCCATTCCATTCCATTCATTCACTACTCTCCAAACAAAAAATCTAGTCTTCAAGACTTTGCTAGCTATACTCTAACCCAACTTCCAGGAATGGCCTCTTGTTCAAGTGCAGAAACATTTCCCTTGCATCATTCCTATAAAATCCTTTAAATAACTTAAATGTTTCAATCATATCTCTCCTTTTTTGCCTATCAGCCAACTTTTGTAATCCTGAATCTGTTCTCATAGGGTGCACTTCACAGACTGCTCACCATCTTGGTCACTCGCCTTTGGATTTTCTCCACCACTTTCTTATCCCGAAGAAGCCCAGGCAACCAGACCAGAGCACAGTAATCCAAATGTGGTCATATCACGACTTTATAAAGAGGAATGATAACTCCCTTATCTCTGGTTGCTAGTATGTTCTTCAATAACCAAGTAATAATGTGAGATACCCTGGCTACTTTAGCAATATGCCCTCTAAACTTCAACTCTCTATCTACTACTATCCCCAAATCCCAGTCTTCATCAATTTCCTGGAGTACAGTTCCCTTAATGTGCTACACAGTTTGTAATCTCATACCAAGAAGTTCCACACACACACACACACACACACACACACACACATCCCATTCTCATTGAAGTCTTCATATGAATGGCTACTCCCCCCCTTCTCTCAGAATACGTTATCTTTTACTCTTTCCTCCACACACACACACACACACACACACACACATATATATATCCCTTTCTCATTGAAGTCTTCATATGAATGGCTACTCCCCCCCCCTTCTCTCAGAATACATTATCTTTTACTCTTTCCTCAGCAATCTCCTGATGTTCATTCTCACATTTTCTCTTTCCAAATATTATAAATTCACTATTACTATTTCTACCAACTTATTTGCTCAATCACTCACTCACCTTATAATTTTGCTACACCTCTACCAATTAAATCTCTATATACAATGCCACTCTCGAATCATGGCCATCTTTTCATTCTTCCATACATACAATTTTCCTCTTTTAACTCCACATGTTCTCCAACTCTGTTTTCATGTTTAAATTACATGTTTGATTTAAAAGGTGGTAGAGAGGGAGTGGGTCATGGACTATTTAAGCCAATACTGGAAACCACATGGACAAGCATGTTAAACCTACCACGATATTAAAATATCATTCATATAACTCTTTTTGTAGGAGGAGAAATGATTGTGGAAGAATGACATTGTATGATAAAAATGGGAATAGAGTGAGTGATGCAGAGGACATAGTGGAGTTGTTCAATGAACACTTTATTGGAGTATTTCATCCTGGAGTAGTTGGTTTTAATACTAGAAGGATAGGGCAGGTTCAGGTTTAGTACTTTACAAATCAGTTAATCTTTCCTAACTTTTTATTTTTTATTTATTTTTTTTTTTTTAAGGAAATTTATTGACCTTTTTAGTTATCTTACACCAGCTACTTAGGTGGTGCTTTTTGGAATTGTCAGTTATTGTTTAATTTGAGTTTAATGTACTGAAGATGCCTGTGACACAGAGGCGAAAATTATACTATTAAATAATCTTTGTACGTGAGTTTTTTCCATTAGTAATTTTGTATCGATAGGTTTAGAGGTGCAAGAGGATAGTGCATTCCAAATACTGAGTACTCTGAATGTCAGTAAATCTGTGGGACTGGATTTTCCTGCCATGGGTTTTGAGAAAACGTGCTAAAGAACTGACAGCTCTGTTGACCTGGCTTTTCATTGAAAGTCTGGCTATGGGAAAGGTATCCAAGGAATGGAAGGAAGGTAAGATAGTGACATTGCATAAGGGTGGTAGCAGACTGGAAGTGTCTAATTATAGGCCAGTTTATGGTTCTTCAGTAGTTGTTAAGATCTTGGAGAAATTAGTGAGGGACCGTATCCAGCGTTGGACAGATGAAGGTAATGTTGTCTGTGAGAGTCAACACGGATTTGTTAAGGGGGCACTCTTGCTTTAGTAATATGATTACATTTTATAATAAAGTGAAAAGAGCAGCTGATGAGGGAAAGGCATATACTGCCATTTTTTTGAATTTTGCAAAGGCATTTGACAGGATGCCACATGATAAGCTGATATTTAAGTTGCAGCACATGGGTTTAGATGTCCGGCTAGTCAACTGGATTCAGCATTGGCTATCTGATTGGTATCAGAGATTTGTGTATGTTGGACAATATCAAGGAGGCAGAAGGGGTCCCACTGGGCTCAGTATTGTATTGTTTAACCTTTATATCAATGACATTGTCAGTGGATTGCAGTTTGATATTCAGTTGTTTGTAGATGATGTAAAGTTGGGAAGGGTTCTTAGTAATAGTGCAGATGTTGCAGCCCTGCAAGAGGATTTGAATAAACTAGACTGATGGGCAAATTAATGGGGGGTATCTGTTTAATGCAGCAAAATGTAAGGTCTTGAAGTTTGGGATACATCAAATCAATGGGAGGCTGCATACTCGATTGGAGGAGCTGTACTGGAGGAAGTAGGGGAGATAAGAGATCTGGGGAGTGATGATTGATAGAAAACTGAAATTCAGGGAGCATATTGCAAAGGGGTGTAGGTAACCAAGAGGAATGCTGCAATACTGAGAAGGACGCTGACCCGCAAAGATAAAAGAGTTATCATTCCATTGTATAAGACACTGATCGGACCACACTGAGACTATTGTTCTCAAATTTGGTTACCAGGATTTGAAGGAGATAAATTAACTGTGGAAAGGGGTATAGAGGCAGATAACAAAGATGGTTTCAGGACTTTATAATGTTAGTTATGAGGATTGGCTGAGGAATGTGAACTGCAGAGTTTGGTAGATAGAAGATTGAGAGGTGATTGAGACTTTTAAATTGTTGAGGTAGTTCCGAGTTGACACTGGGGAGTTCTTTCGCTTAGTGAGCAAGAGGGTGAGGAGTGGTTTCTTTACATGGAGGGAGGTTGAACTGTGAAATGCATTGCCTGGTAGAGTAGTGAGAGCACGAACAGTCAGTGAGTTCAAGGAGTGGTATGATAGACTTTGTGTTTTCTAGGAAGGATCTCCCACTATGAGTCTTTTGACTCCATGGAGGCCTGAATAATAATAATAATAACAATAATAATAATCGATATCTTAAACAAAACTAAAAAAAACTTTGTTGTCCTCTCATATGCAGTTACAGGTATCACCATCATCAGCTATATGATAGATAAAAAGCAAAAGCATACAAATTAATTTTTTTTGAAAAAAGGTTATCTTAATATAATCTCAATTATTGATCTGCTTTCTTTTTCACTTCGTTAATGTACTCAGTTATTTTGTAGTTAAAATAAGGACTGTTATAATAACTTAAAAACTTTTAGACATTTTTGTATATTCTATGATGAAACAAGCAGTATTCAGATTTCTCTTCTGTATTTTAGATCGAAATATGCTGGTATATATATTCTAAGCATTACACGTGAGCTATATCTTTAAAAGTGCCTGTGGTTTGATGATCAGAGAGTTAAAAACAAACGATAAGCACTGTAATGAACTTTAATGAAATAGCACAAATATTTTGTACTAAAATTAACAGTGCATCATCATCAAAATAAACCTTGAATGGAACATGAGGATTTTAGATTTTGAAAGAGTTGATATCACAGAATTCCACATCACTGATCTATCCATATCAGCCAAGCATTGCGCAGAAAGAAGTCAGTAATATATCAAGGAACCAAAAAAAGCACTTAAAGGGTGATAGTAATACATTCTGTAGTTTGGAGAGTCTACCAGGGGGGGGGGTCATGTTAGTAGTAGAATACTATTTGGAGCTGTACTATCTCAGTTTCTCTGGCAGGGTAGCTACACATAACATCACTATGGCAATTAACAGCACATACTGTGATAGTATAAAGATCATCATTTACTGATCCAGTAAATAAAGTAGATAAAGATCCAGTAGATAAAGTATGTGATATGTAGTGGTGAATTATGCTATGCCCTTTTTCTGATGTAGATGAACAAGTGTGCATGTAGCAGATGCTTGGGAAATTTCTCATATTCAAATGTATCTTCCAAATGTGGTTTGATGGAGAAGTGTAATAATTCTGCCCTTTGGTCGTAGTTCCTGAAAGAATCAAAACTGGTAGATATGAAACACTTTTTTGCAGTTCTTTATATACCACAAAAAGATGACATGGTATATTGTTGAAAAATTAGCCCACAGATTCCAAATCTGAACCACTCGATAGAAGACCTGTGAATGTAGGTGTGAATCAGATCTATGTAACCAATGGCAGTGCATGGAAGCTAAAACCAACTGACTCTTTTTGTTACATACTCTTCCTTGCAGAGAGTATGCCTAGAAAGTCGAAAGTGTGATCAAGACAGAAGATGGGCCAGAATAGCATTTTGTGACCTCAGTTTGGGTTTCTTTGAAATATAGGGATGACTCAATTTTTTTTTATTTGTTTTTAGCTGCAGAAATGTTTTTTAGTTTATTAAGTATGTTTTGAAATGTTTAAGGCAGTTTTCATTTCTCCCATTTTGAGTTATTGAGAGAAAATAAATATATTTGCTTTAAATATTTAAAGTATTATTATTATCTTATGAAATTTCATAATGGCAGTATGTTGCACTCTTTGATTGGAAAAGGCCTAAGTTTGATTCTTGTCATGATGAGAGGAATCTTTATATCAGTTTTTTCAGTTGAAGGTGAGTTAGCCAATCTCATATGGAGGAGGTAGCAGGGTTTTTTTTCCCAAGAAACTTGGGTTTTTCATCCTGAATGCTGACAAATTGACCTTGAGAACATGCAATTTACAGACATAAATACTAGTGGTGGTGGTCAGTAGATGCTGTTGGTATAGATGATGATGATGGTAGTAGTGGTTCACTGGAGTTGGTGTATTAAGTGGTGGAGACAGAGAGTTGTAGAGTAGGTGCCCTCCCTCAATGAGTCTTTGGACTTTTTGGAGGTGTCATGTAATAATAATAATAATAACACTTTTTTTACCTTTAAATTTGTAGGTGGCGAACAGCTGTTAAGTCTGTAAGTTTTCTGCGCCCAAAACTTGATTTATCGTCTAGTCTTAAAGCAGATCCCACATTTTCAAACTATCTACAGCAAATAATGAGGTAAGTTATGTTACTTTTCAAGGTTTATGTCTGTTCATCTATTTCAGGTTATTATTGTCATTATATATATATATATGCCGTATTTTTTGCTTTATAAGATGCACTGGTGTATTGGACACATCACATTTTTCATGTCGAATTTTTGGAAATAAAATAATCTTTACAGTTATGACACACGAATTATGCATCAAAAAAGTACTGAGCAAGCACTTTGCAAGAGTATGTCATCCAGGTGGTGATATTGCAGGAATGAAGGAACCAATAGCTTATACGGGAATTGAGGTGAATGAAATGGAGGTGAATAGTATATTACAGAACCTTAATGTGAATACATCTGTGGGATTGGTTGGTATACCAGCTTGGGTATTACGTGAAGTGGCTAAAGAATTGTCAGTGCCCTTGACCATTTTGTTTAATCTGAGTCTCGAGTCTGGGTTAGTCCCAAGGGGGTGGAAAGAGGGGAAAATAGTTCCACTGCATAAAGGAGGCCCCAAGACTGCTGTTGCAAATTACCGACCGATCAGCATATCAGGAGTTGTTGTCAAGGTTTTGGAGAGAGTAGTCAAGAGAAAAATACAGTAACGGATAGATGAAAATGGGATACTGTATGGGGGACAGCATGGTTTTGTGAAGGGTAAATCATGCCTCACTAACATGCTCACATTTTATAACACAGTGACGGCTGAACTCGATAAGGGTAATGGGGATACAGTGATACTGCTGGACCTTGCTGAAGACTTTGACAGGATACCATATGGAATTCTAATCAGTAAACTGCAGCATATGGGGATGGATATAGGGTTGGTGAGATGGATAGGAGAGTGATTGATGGAGAGATATCAGAATGTAGTTGATGGAGAGATATCCGAGAGTAGTTTATTCAGGGGTAGAGTCCAAAAGACGACCTGTGACTATTGGTGTGCCGCAGGGTTCTGTTCTTGCACTACTACTAATTAATTTGTTCATTAATGATACAGGAAAGGATCTGAGAGGAACTATTCATTTGTTTGCTGATGATGGATAGAGCAATAGCAAATGCACACGATGTCAAAATTTTGCAGGATGATTTGAATAGATTGGAGGACTGTACTAAGGAGAATGGGTGTCAATTTAATCTGGCAGAGTGTAAGGTTATGCATTTTGGGGTGAAAAGATTACAGCAGTATACCACATTGGTGGAACTGTACTCCAGGAGATTGACGAGACCAGGGATTTGGGAGTGTTGGTGGACAGGGAGTTGAAGTTTAGGGGGCAAATTGCAAAAGTGGCTAAATCAGCTCATCAAATCCCTTAGTTACTGAAGAATACTTTGACGAGCAGAGACAAGCAAGTTATTGTTCCTCTGTATCGAGCCTTGATAAGACCCCATCTCAACTACTGTGCCCAGATTTGGTCACCTAGGTTTCATCTTGATGGGGAGGAGGTGGAGAGGATCCAGAGGCGATTGACCAAGATTATAGCAGGTCTATGGAATGAACCTTATGAGAACAGGTTGAAGATTTGTGGGTTGCAGAAATTGGTTGATAGGCAGAAGAGTGGTGATATGATTGAGACATTCAAATTAATGAAGGGTTTCCTATAAGATTAATTCAGAGAATATTTTTCAGAACAGGACTAGTGGTGGGAGGACTAGGGGCCATCCATGGAAACTGGGCAAGAGTGCAGTTAGCGAGGTGTTAGAACTAGGTTTTTTTACTTGGAGAGTGGTGAATGAGTGGAATGGGTTGCTAGAGTCTGTTGTGGGTGCCATGACTGTGAATGAGTTGAAGGCAAAGTATGGTAGATGCTGTGTGGATGTTGAATAGTTGTTCTTGACATGTTTTGGGCCTCCCTCGATGAATCTAAAGACTCCTTGGAGTTGCCCGTAATAATAATAATATAATATGTATACTGTATTTTTTGTCTTATGAAATGCACCATTGTATTGGACACATCACATTTTTCATGTTGAATTTTTGGAAATAAAATAATCTTCACAGTTATGACACATGAATTATACATCAAATTTTTCATGTAAATATATATATATATTTTTAATTTTAAATTTTAATACATGTATTATATATTTATTTTTTGCGATATTTTTGTTTTTTTCATGCATGTATAAATAATTTTTCTTCATAAATTGAAGCACCATGATGGAGACCCTGTAAAATCAATGATGTTTCTTTTTGTTGCCAATAATTTCAGTCACTGAATAATCATTTTTGTAAATAAGCAGCAACTGATCTTCTTTGATCCATTATCCAAGTTTTTAATTCATTTTCAATTTCTGGCCATTCTACATTAGGTTTTCTGCAGAGACTGTGATTTTTCGAATTTACTTCTATTAATTACTGCTCTTGTGTCCTTCAAGTTAATACTATCTTTTTCTGTAGGCTGAGGCCCAAAATGCTGCTCTGCTACTCTACTGCCATACTTTCTTGCATACTCAATCACATTATGCTTAAATGCAATCATAAAGCTATGGCTGTGCTTCATAGAATCCAAGAGTTATATAAAAATTTTTTTTAATATAATAATGTACTGATTACTAGTTTAAATGCATGACTGTTAATGACCATGCAACTATTCAAACTGATCACTCATTACTGACAAGTGAATGACACCCCATAAACTGCATATGCATAAAAATACTTTGGTGTATAAGATGCATCCATATTTTCAGATAAATTTTAGGTGCAAAAAAGGATGTCTGATATGGCAAAAAATACGGTGTGTATATATATATATATATATATACGTACACACCGTATATATATATATATATACGTGCATATATATACACAATTGTCACAAACTCTAGTAATTAATCAAAGTAGCATAATATGCCATTTCAATAATTACTTGGTACATGCAATTAGCACTGGAGTGTTCTTAGGCTGCATGCTTTTCACTGACTCTTCCTCTTATACAGAGTGAGTAAAAAGTATGGAGCCCAAGTGCACTCCAGCATTGATTGGAAAAATTTGAAGAGATGAATCCATCTACCATGACAAATAATGCATGATCAGAGATGAATCTGACAACTTAGTAGAAAAGGGTAAAAGGTAGAGTAGACCATTAGATGATAGTATGCTAAGCAGGCTGCTGTTTTAAACCTGATCAAATGTCCTAGAAATATAAAGAACAGCTACATGTTTTTTACAAACATTTCCATCGCTTGTGTTTAAAGGTGTGGTGATGAAGGTCTATTAGTTAATTGGTGACCAGCGATTAACTAATAGACCTCCAGGCAGTGGAGAAGCTAGGGTTGCTGATTACCTTCTCCGTGATAAATGAGAAAACGTGAAAGCAATTATTAGCGGGTATCTGAGGAAAGCAATATTAGATTGTGTTCCCATGGTCAGGAGGTCAAACAAGGCAGGCGTTAAATGGATGAGCAGTAGTATCAAGCTTGATCTGCAAAAAAAGAAAACATTATGGAGAATTTACAAGGAGAAAGGCAACCAGTACACCCATGAGCAGTACAAGGCTCAAGCTAGGAAGGTTACCAGCATAGTAAGAAAAGCTAAATCAGATTATGAGAAGACCTTAGCCAAAGAGATCAAGAGTAATCCCAAAGAGTTCTTCCGCTATGTGGCAAGTAAGAGGAAGAATGACTTCGGAAGGATAACTTTAGTGGGTGCTGATGGTATTGAGGTGACAAAATCAGATGTAATAGTCAAGTTACTGAGTGATCACTTTTCAAAAGTCTATCACCCAAGTGAGGATATCTCTATACCTGTAGCAATACCTAATGTGAGAATTGAAGCTAAAGAATCAGAGGTATTGAATATATTGCAAAATTTAAATGCAAACACTGCTGTAGGCTTAGATGGAATATCAGCTTGGGTATTGTGTGAATGTGCAAATGAATTGTCAACCCCTCTTACTTGGATATTTAATTTAAGTTTGAACTCTGGTATGGTCCCTAAGGAGTGGAAGTTAGGCAAAGTGGTTCCTTTGCATAAGGGTGGCTCTAAAACTGCGGTAGTTAATTACAGACCAATCACCATCTCAGGAGTAGTGGTGAAAGTATTGGAAAAGTTGGTTAAAGACAAAATTCAAGAATGGGTGGATCAGGATATGATACTCTATAGAGGCCAACATGGTTTTGTTAAAGGTAGATCCTGCCTTAGCAATCTATTAACTATTCATAATAGAATAACATCTGAGTTGGACAAAGGAGCAGGCTACACAGTGGTATTTCTGGATTTTGCTAAGGCTTTTGATAGGATACCCCATAGAACATTGTTACGCAAATTGGAGCAGATGGGAATGGATATTAAATTGGTGATATGGATAGGAGAATGGCTCGGGGAGAGATACCATAAGGTGGTGTATGGAGGAGCTGAGTCCAGAATGAGGCAGGTGATCACTGGTGTGCCGCAGGGCTCTGTGCTTGGGCCAATGTTGTTTAATTTGTATATAAATGATATAGGGAATGGCTTAAAGGGAGATATTCAGTTGTTTGCTGATGATGCAAAGTTGTGTAGCGCAATAAAAAATCAAGCTGATGTTGAAAGTTTGCAGGATGATTTAAATAAGCTTGTAAAATGGGCAAAAGATAATGGATGTCAGTTCAATGTGGAAAAGTGTAAAGTCATGCATTTTGGGATTAAAAGAAAACCAGCTGTGTTCTACATTGATGGAAAGGTACTCCAAGAGATTGATGAGGCTAGGGACTTAGGGGTGTTGGTAGATAGGGAGATGAAGTTCAGAGGACACATTGCTAAGGTGTCCAAGATTGCACATAGGGTTACTTGGTTGTTGAGGGACACACTGACATCCAGAGATAGAGAGGTTATTATTCCTCTTTATAAAGCATTGATACTTCCACATTTGGATTACTGTGCTCAGGTCTGGTCACCTGGATTCCTTGGAGATGAGGAGGCTGTGGAGAGGGTTCAGAGAAGAGTGACCAAGTTGGTGAGTGATATAAAAAATTACCCCTACATTGATAGATTGAGAGCTTGTGGATTGCAGAGATTTGGTTAATAGGCGAAGAAGAGGTGATATGATAGAAACATTTAAATTACTGAAAGGTTTTTATAGGATTGATGCAGGGGAAATGTTTCAGCTGTGTGATAGTGATGGAAGAACAAGAGGTCATCTCTGGAAATTAAAGAAGAGTGTAGTTAACAAAGGTGTCAGAACAAGGTTTTTTGCCTGGAGGGTGGTGAACGAGTGGAATTCATTGCCTGACTTAGTTGTGAGCTCTTCGTCTGTAAATGAATTCAAGAAGAGATATTACAGATATTGTTTTGCTAGTTTGGGTCTCCCGCGATGAGTCTACTGACTCCATGGAGATACCCATAATGATAATAATAATAATAATAATAATAATAATAATAATAATAATAATAATTGAACAACAGTCTGTTCATTGTTCTCTGTAATGAATGGCTGAATATAGAGCTTGTCTTCATGCTCTAGGATAGATGCCAGTTGGCAGATTGAAATGGTTGGATAGATATCAATTCTATCAGATTTTAGAATCTGATTTATCGGGAGAAAAATACCCAGAGGAAGATCAAAATCCTGGTGAGTTGATAGAGTAAGAAATGCCACAGAAGACAGAAATATAAAATATTATTATTATTTTCCTGACCTGCATGGAGTCACAAGACTCATTGTGAGAGGTCAACACAAAGTCTATCATATGACTCCTTAACCTCATCCACTGTCTGCACCACTCTCTCAAATAATGCATTCCATGCTCCTGCCTCTCTCCATACAAAAAACTTATTTCTTACTCTTTTACTCCCTGCTTTCTTTTGCAACTTCCAGGGATGGTCCTTTGTCCTTGCTCCTTTCCCTTTTTATACCATATGAAAAATATCCAAAGTGTTAACATGATAATAACCCTTCAGTAGTTTAAATGTCTCGATCATATTCCTTTCCTTTGTCTTCTATCCACCAAATGCTACTGCCTGTATGCCCTCAGACTCTCCTCATAATCAATAGTGCACAGGCCTAATATCATTTTTGTTATGTCTCTGCACCTTTCCTCAGTTAATTCATCCCTCTTCAAATTCTGATGACCAGATCTGAGCACAGAATTCCAGATGTCTGATCAAAACTTTATATAATGGGATTATCACACTTTTATCTTCTGCGGTCAGTGTCCTCCTCAACACTGCAGCAGTTCTCTGAGATATCTTGACAAACTTTGCAATATGTCCACAGAACTTCAGATTTCTATCCAAGTTATACTCACTTGGTATAACCCGACCAAGTAAATACGAAGTATCCTGTCTGTGGATCCCATATTTTAAAACCTTACATTTAGTTCCATTAAACTGACATTGCTATGCATTTGTCCACCTTTCCAGCCTAGTCCGCACGGTTAGCCTAGTGGCTTTGCGCATCGCAACCATATGCCTGGGGAAAGGAGTGTCCTAGGTTCGATTCCTGTCGGTGACGTGAGGAGCTGAAGGATCTTCCTCAGCCATAGCCACGTTAGCCAGTCTTGGGCGTGGACAGCAGGGTTTTTTCCTCAGTTTATTCTGGGGTTTTTCATCCCGCACAACAGGCAAACTGTCCTTGAGAACTTAACACTACAGGCCATAGGGTATACCGGGGCATAGGGGGGCTGACCACCTTATCCTGTAAACAGATTGAGGTCCGATGATCAATGGACCTTCGACACCGCAAGGTAAAAGAGGGTATAAAGAAGATGATGATGATGATTCCAACCTATTCAAATATTTTTGAAGAGCCAGAACATAAGCACTATTACTAATAACCCTTCCAAACTTCACATCATCATCATCTGCAAACAGCTGAACATCTTCCTGCAGTCCTATGATGGATATCATTGATATTGATATAAAGATTGAACAGCAATGGTCCCATTACCCTGGGATCCTGTAGAACTCCACTTGTAACCTTCCTACTCATTGATTCTGCTCCACCACATACAACTCTCTGATAATTTACCAGAGCCAATCCACTCCACTAACCTGATATTCAAATCCATATGTTGCAATTTAAAAATCAACTTACCATGTGGCACCCTATCAAATGCCTTTGAAATATCCAAAAAAAATGACAGTGTATGCCTTACCCTCATCCATTGCTCTTGTTACTCTTTTGTAAAAGGTTACCATATAACTAAAATAAGAGTACTCTTTAACAATCCATGCTGGCATGCTTAAATAATATTACCCTCACACAAACAAAACCTACAAACAGGCCTATAGTTTGATATCTCAATCTACTGCCACCCTTATACAGTGGTATTATCTTTCCCTTCTTCCACTATTCAGGAACCTGTCACATTGCAGGAATTTTCATTAAACAGCAAACTAATGGCACAGTCAGTTCAATGGCATTCCCATAAAATACATGGTAACATTCCATCTAGAACCTTGCCATATTAAGATTTAGCATACTACCAGGGCTTTTTTTTCTAAATATAAGCTTACCAGAACTCTACCATCTCATCTCATAACACAAGAAAATCGAAACATACCAGGCCTTTGAAGCTCTCGTTCTTTCACTTTTGACAAATGGATATTATATATATCAAATGGAAATTAAACATTAAAGCAAAGTTGAAAAAAAGTTTCAAAAAATACCTTAATTTTCACAATAGCTTCCAAATTGGGCTCATCACACTGGTGTTGCCATGTTCACGAGTTCATTCCTTACTCTTCATATATGTTGCTAGATGTCTGCATTTCAGGTACCAGGAAATGACGTATGCCAAGGGTTGAAAAACAGGCGGAGGATGCCTAAACAGCTTGATGAACATCAGTGTACTCATAGTCTTCATTTGTAGAGAAGCTTTTGTCGGTGTGATAATCATGTTCATCTGGGAAAAGCCACACTCACATTCAGCAGTAGAAATGGGGATGCTGTGGATAGTGTTTATTAACTGCAATAGTGCAGCAGGCATTTTCTTCTCTGTCAGGAATTCATGAAAGCCTCTAACAACCTGTCGTTGTGGAATTCTTAACCTCTTAACACAAACTCTCCACTTCAGTCTCACTGAAAGTAACATTCCTTTCAGCACCGTCTGGCCAACATTCTGGATATAACACTTTTGTCCATTCTAGAATTTGCATATTTTCTGCAGATAGAAGGCGATTTTTCATTTGTTGTTTCAAGCAGTCATAAAATTTTGTAGGATCAAGAGAACGATTCACATTTGTTGATCGACTGGTTACCCTCTTCTCCAAAGTCACTCCTTTAAAATTCAGAATTTCAACTGCTTTACAGCTTTACGATAATAAGGCCCACCATTGACTTTCCTGTCTTCAGACAGCCAAATCAGCCATGATATACTGCTATGAGCTTTGTAGAGTGTCATATCCTTTGCTTGCAGTTCAACACTAAGCTCTGACAATTCTTGGAGAGCATCACACATCAATCCAATATCCAAAACAAAATCAACACTTGTTATTTTCTTCAAAATGCCTTCATATATTACTCTTTCAGACTTGTCTCTGTTTTCATCTTGTTTTGCTGCTGTAAAATGAGCCACAAGTGCTTCGTAATCTTTCCACACTGCGAAAACACTTCTAAAACTAGAAGACATGATCTTCCAATTTTGAAGATTTCCTTGTCAAGATCTTCAGCTACTTTACCTAGTTCTCTAACGTTTTTGGGTGACTGGTGATAGAGATAGTAAAGCTTGTCAAGAAATGATGACTTGAAGTGGTTGATTTGTTCTGGGAAGTCTTTTTTTACAACATCACCAACAGAGATCTTGAGTCTATGGTTGGCACAATGCCAAACCAAAATGTGAGGATAACATTCTTTAATCAAAGTCACTACTCCTTTTTTCACACCCAACATCACAGCTGCTCCATCACAGGCAATGGCAACAAGATGTTTCTTCAAATAACCATCATGAAGTCCCAATTCATGAAGAGTATTCATCAAGCTATGGAAAATACCTCGTGCAGATACATTTTGTAACTCTAAAATGTCAATAAAATTATTTGTGTGTTGCTCCATATCAGGTAGCATTGCGCGTACATATATTATTAATGATTACAACTGACTAATAGTGGTGCTTTTGTCATTCAAAAGGGAAATCTCACAGTTTGACTATTATTTTTTTAAAAAGGATTTTTTTCATTTCAGTTCCATTATGATTTGTTATATTCATACAAGCATTTGTAGAATGTATAATTCGACCCATGTCACCGCCATTCAATTCTTGGAGGTCAATTTCTGATTCAAAGTCATTGAAAGCCTGGGTTTTCTTTGCAACTTTATATGCTGTTCCGAAGATTCAGAACAGCATATAAAGTGACTTCTTTTTCATGTTCAAATGCTTTTGAATAAGCTACCTTTGGTTTTTGTTCTTTTGCAGATTCTATAATTTTAGCGGCAGCAATTTGAGCTGAACCGTTCTTATGATCGTGAATTTTTTTACGTAGTGAAGTCATTTGCTCTTTTTTATTCCTACCATAATGAGAAATTTGAATATTTGTCCATGGGTTTGAAATATTCATACCTTTGTTATTCCTTTCTACTCCCAAACTTGCGACTTCCTTAAATATTTTACAGGCAATGTTTTTATTCTCCACCACAAGCCATTCATTTTGTTGCAAAATTCAGCTTTTTGGTCTAGAGTCCAACAGTCAGGCAGATCTTCTTGTGAGTCTTTACTCATCGTAGAAACTGTAGCAACCACATGTTTTATGCCTCCAATTTTTGTAGCACTGCCCATCGGGTCTGTTTTTGCCCCATCACTATCGCTATATGCTGTTCTCGAGCTTTAACTTTTTAGTTGCAGAAACGAAAGAGAAAAATTGTGTTATTTTACTATTCATCACGTAAAACTGGTGAAACTTCCATGAAACACATTAACCTCACTCACCCATTTTGTAAAAGTGTGACTCTACTTGCATTGAGAACATCTGCCTGTATGCTTCTATGTGAACATAGAAGTTCTGCTTCCGGTAACTACCTCAACTTCTGGCCGACTATCGATTCTAATCGAAACTTTCGATCTTTGAGATTCATTGTCAGTAATACAAGATGGCAGCACTAGATTCGATTAACCAAAGATGACCCTTGATTCACATTGTCAATGGCCATAACTGAGAATTTAAAATGGAGACAGTCCTAGTTTTGAAATACTTATAAAATATGTGTTTAGGGACCATTAAAGTCCTAAAAGTTCTGGACCGTTCTGACTGAAAAAAGCCCTACATACTACTATTTGAAATACATTCTCTTCCTTCATTTCTAACACTTCATCACTCATATTGGCTGGCCTGGTTGGCTGAGTGGTTAGCATATCCACTCTCCAGCCAAAAGGCTGCAGGTTCGAATCTTGTCGTAGGCATAGATGGTTGCAATTGTCTGTGGAAATACTAGTGATGGTTGGTGGGCAGTAGATGGTGTTGGCATAGTTGCAGTCAGTTGTAGCTGGTAGATTGAGTGGTGGTGGAGAGTTGTAAAGTAGGTACCCTCCCTCGATGAATCTTTGGACTCCCTGGAGGTGTTATGTAATAATAATTATCCTTCTAGGAATAAAGCCTACCATACCAGGATGAAATACTCTTAAGTGATTATTAAATAGTTCAACTATGTCTACTGCTTTGGTCACCTGATTTCCATCTCTATCCAACAAGGTAATCCATTCACTATCAGTTTTCCTCCTATTCATGCATAGCGAAAAAAACTCCTTGAGATTCTCCTTGGGCATCCTCCAAGTCAGGACTATATGGTCACTATCACCAATAGGTGCAAGTATGACATCTCAGTCATAATTAGATCCTCTGATGCTGTGACCAAATTCAAAACTCTTGATCCTCTTGTTCTCTCCACCACATGCTGCTTACATTGTTTTTTCCCTCAAGCAATCCAAATATTCAGTTCCCTTATTGCTGCATGCTGTCTCCTTTTCCCAGTTTATATTACTATAGTTGAAATCCCCCATAATGATTACTCGCTTTGCACTTGCCAAACCAATTTACTTAAACATTTACTGCTCACTGCCATTTATATTCCATGGTTTGTAGCAACGTCCCACTAAATATCTTGTTGTGTAAACATCTATCTACTCTATCTAATAGGACTTTATTACAAATTCAGATAATTTGACTATATCTGGAGGAAATTCTTGGTGTAGTAATTCAATGTTGTCTGCCAACGGAACATTCGTAAATAGGAAAACAACATCTAGACTAATCATAATATCTCTGTTTTGCTATTTATGAATGTTCCGTTGGTGGACAGCATTGAATTACTACACCAAGAATTTCCTCCAGACATAGTCAAATTATCTGAATTTGTAATAAAGTCTGGTTATTTTTCTTTCAAAAATCAGTTATACCAACAAATCGGAGGAACAGCAATGGGTAATCCAATATCTCCTGCTATTGCCAACTACTTCATGGAGCACTTCGAACAATGTATCTTTGACAACATTACACCCAGACTTAACCTGTGGTTCAGATATGTGGACGACATTTTTGCCATATGGAAGGGCACTTCGGAAGAATTACAACAGTTTCTCTCAAAAATAAATGCACTTTGTCCAAGGATCCAGTTCACCCTAGAAGTAGAAGTAAATAAGCAGTTAGCTTTTCTAGACCTCTTAATTCTTTGCCAACCAGATGGTAATTTACAATTCACAGTCTATAAGACGGAGACTTATACAGGACAGTACATCCATGCTGAATCACATCACCATCCCAGTCAAAGGTAGGTACCATAAAAACACTAGTTCATAGAGCTTACTCCCTTTGTTCTTCAGAAGAACTATTACAAAAAGAATTACAATATATTAATTCCTCCTTCATATCCAATGGTTATAAGAATTCCTTCATAAAAAGAGCTTTAAGTAGTCGTACTCCAGCATCCTCTTCAAATACAGAAGAATCTATGCGTATACCTATCCCCTATGTACAAAGCATTAGCGAACACATAGCTAAAGTGTTAAAACAACTAAATATTTGTGTGGCCTTTCGATCCATCAGAAAAATCTCCACATTCCTTATGTCTCCAAAGGACAAGCTCCCACATCTCAGCTATCCAGGTGTCTGCCAGATTCCCTGCTCTTGTGGGTTATCATATTCGGACAAACAGGAAGATCTGCTCTGATCCGATTAGAGGAACACAAGTTGTATATCCAGTGCCTTGAACCTGAACAGTCTGGACTTGCAGAGCATGCCATCAACACCAGACATAGAGTTCAGTGGAAGAAGACAAAAGTCATTCACAAAAGTCGGTTCCTAATGGAACAGTTTTACAAAGAAACATGTGAAACGTTACTTCACTCGCCCTAACCTAAACAGATCCGATGGTCTATCCCCCCTCCCCTTGTGGGAGATAGTACTCTATAAATCAGCAAATCTTTCCCAACTTGTAATTATATACATATATATATATATATATTTAAAAAAAAAAAAAAATTTTTTAAATAAATTTAGGAAATTTAACCTTAGCTACTTAGGTGGCACTTTGTTAATATAACAGTTATTGTTTAATTAGCCTTTGTATACCTGTACTGATGATGCCGTGATACTCAGGCCAAAATTCTACGAATAAAGAATAATTTACATGAGTTAATTCTGTTATTATATTAGTAAGTAATATGTCTACTCACGGTATTTCCTTACTGAAACTTTTTTTTTTATTGTGTTTTCATCCCAAGATTGAACTTTATCATAAATGCACGTTATTTTTCTTGTCAAAACAAGTTTATAAACAGATGGGGGTCTTCTGTTTCTCTACCTGTAGTAAATTATTATATGGAATATTTTGAGTGCAACATATTGTTAATGTTTTTTCTCCTAAGCCTTGTATTTGGTATAGATATGCTGATGATATCTTTGTTTTCTGGATCTCTTTCTTGTCAGAACTGCATTAATTTATTGAGAAATTAATTCACTAAATCCCAGAAATTTACTCTTAAAGTAGAAGAAAACAGTTGCCTCCCATTTTTGGAGGCAGTTGTTTTCATTTTCATCTTATGAAAGCTTAATGGTAGTCTTTCTCTGTATACGGAAAAACAACTCACATCGGAAAATACGTTAATGCTGCATCGCATCATCACCCTTGTTGGAAATATGGCCTATTAAAACTTCAGTTTACTGTGCACATAATCTGTGTTCTATTGATTCTAAATAAAAAACAAAAACTACTCTTTATCAGAGTGACATTCATATGTAATGGATATAATACCAAAACAAGTAATAATTATGACCTTTGTCCAAATTCTCCCCTAGAAGAGGTTTCAAGAATTTCCATTCCATATGTAATGGGAATATTGAAAGAATTACTATACTTCTTTGCCAAATTGACTACAAGTTTCTTTCCATTCAGTTTGAAAATTAAATTCCTTCCTAGTCTCTCCAAAAGATAAATATCCTCCACTTTCTCATCCTGGAGTTTGCAGAATCCCATGTTCATGTAATCTTTGTTATTATGGACAGATGGGTGTTCATTTCAGATTTGCCTAGAACATCATCAAGATCGTATTATACTTCATCAGTCTGAACCATAAGTCTGATTTTGCCATCTGTACTTTATCTATTAGACATAAAATTCATTGGAATAAGACTAAAGCTTTTACACAAAAGTTATTTTTTTACTTAAAAGACTTCATAAAAGTTGTGAAGCCACATTCAAAGACAGTATATGAACAAGAATGATGACTACCTTAAACTTTCTCAGTTTTGAGAAGTCACCCTAATTAACACTCTTCATTTCTATGTAATGATTTAGTAATTATTATTTAAAATTTCTTTGAATTCTAATAATTATAGATATCATAAGTAAGATGAAAAGCCAAACGGCTATTTTTTCTGGCGAGGATGATAAGTAAAGGGGATAAAAATCCCTTATTGTTTCGATCTTAGAGTTTCGCATACTGGCTGAAAAACAATAAGGGATTTTTAACCCCTTTACTTAATTATAGATATCATTATTCTTCTGCAGTTAATAGCATATATTGCCACATGAACTTACATTTTAAGTGTTGTTCTAATTTTGTTTTGTTGCCCCAGTCCTGAAAATAGTTCAGGTGCAAACTTGTTTGCCTACACTTGGATAAAGGATTAAACCAAGTATATAATTTCTTGGTATCTTAAATTTATTTTATTTGTTTATCTCTTTTCTTCTCTATGCATTGACAATTGCTATCGAAACATACCCAAAAATCGAATGTAAAAATTGCATGTAGTAAACAATATTTTTCTTATGTAAGTGTTATTTTCCATAATTATTTTTAACATTATGTCATATTCTTATATTCTATATTTTGTTGTATAAGATAATATTAGGGTCTTGACAGATAACAGATTAATTTGGAGGAAAATTGTCATTTGGAAGTTAGTAAGTTTGTTTCATGTAGTATCATCATAATATTCTGTGGGGCAGTGAAGGGCTGTATCTTCTTCTTCTACTTTTCAGCCATTTTCTGTCCACTGCAGGATGAAGGTCTCCTCCAGTTCTTTCCATCTTTCTCTGTTCTTGGCAATGGTTGATCAATTTTCCCCAACAAAATTTGACAATTCATCACTCCACCTTCTTTTAGGATATCCTCAGTTTATTTGGCAGCGCTTTTGTTAGAGACCAAGTTTCACAACCATATATGATGACTGGAAGTATACACTGGTTAAATGCCTTCCTTTTTAAACAGAGTGGGACATCATTGTTTTGAAAAATGCTTTTCAATTTTCTGAATGCACTCCAGGCAAGTTGAACTCTCCTATTTATTTCCCTTTTTGGAGTCCACAGTTTAGGTCAATAAGACGACCTAAGTGTGTATATGAAGAGAGACTTTCCAAAAAATTGTTTTCTATTATTATGTTTTTTGGTGTTACTAAACGATTAAACATGATTTTAGTTTTTTCTCTGTTTATCTTTAGACCGACTTTTCTGCTTTCATGATATAGGTCTTCTATCATTATATTAAGGTCTTCTGGAGTGTTTGCAAAAATTATTTTATCATCTGCATATCTTAGGTGCATTAAGATTCTGTTATTGATTTTTATACCAAGGTTTGTCCAGTTTATATTATTAAATATTTCCTGAAGGACTGCTGTAAAGATTTTGCGTGATTGAGAGTCTCCTTGTTGGACACCTTTTCCAATTGATATTTTATTGCTACTCATGTGAAGTTGGATTGTTGCTTTTGCAGTGTGGTATATTTCCTGGAGGAAATCCATATATTTTCCAGGAACTCCCTGATTCTGAAGTTCTTCGATCATCATTATTATTATTTTATTACCCAAGACACCATGTAGTCAAAGCCTAATCAAGGAGGTCCTTTTATCATACACACAGCTCATCATACCATGCTTTAAACACACTCAAATTCTCTACAGACACTACACTCCCAGGCAAGACATTCCAATCATTCACAACTCTGCATGAAAAAAATCTACTGCTCACTCCTCTACTCACACCCTCCCTGTACAATTTCCAGGGATGACATCTGGTTCTCATCTGATCTCCCATTATTTTCTGTAGAACCTCTCTAGCATTGATCCAATAACAATCCCTTACTAACCTGCAGGTCTCCATCATATCTCCCATCTACCAGACTCAGAACGCCACATCCACTCAATCTTTCCTCATACTCACCATTCCAGAGGCTAGAAACTAATTTAGTTAGTCGCCTCTGGACCCTTTCCAACATCTCTTCACCCTTCCAAAAACCAGATGACCAAATCTTGGCACAGTTTTGGATGGGCCACACAGTAGTCCACGTGTGGCCCATTCAAAGCCTTATACAATGGAAGAAGAATCTCCACAAATCAGTGTCCTCCACATCATTTCCAGAAGCCTTTGTGTTGTCCTCACAATTTTGGCTATGTGTCCCCTAAATTTCTGATCCCTATCCACTATCACCCCGAGATCTCTTATTTCCTCCTCCGACAATATATCCTCACCAAACATAAATTTTGCATCCCATTTTTGTTTTCTAAATTTTGAAACCTTACATTTTGCAACATTGAACCCACATCATCCCCACTCCCATGCCAATCAACAAATCTACTCAAGTCCTCAAGGCCACAACATTCCATCCACTCCTCAAGGTTCATCCCAACTTTGCATCATCTGCAAACAACTGAATATCTCCATCCAAATCATCTCCAATATCACTAATATACAAACCCCTGAGGCACACCACCAGTAACCCTCCCCTCTAGGATATTGCTCCACCATACACAACCGCTGACGCCCATCAGATAACCTGTCTCCAATCCAATGCACCAATCTAATATCCAACCCGACCCACTCCAGTTTCACTATCAACCCATCATGCGGTAATCTATCAAAAGCCCTTGTGAAATCCAAGTATATTACTGTGCATCCCTCTCCTCTGTCCATGGATGCAGTCGCCCATTGCAATAAGCAAGCAGACTACTAAAACACAACCTCCCCCATCAAATCTATGCTGACCACCAAAGACAAAGCACTGTTGTCAATCCAATTCTGTATCCCAAGAATTCTCACAACCACAACACCCGACAGACAGACAGGCAGGCCCATAGCCCCGATGCCCGAGCTCTATCACCTCCTTTATGAAGTGGCACAATCTTGCCCTCCCTTCACTCCACAGGAACCCGATCCAGTGCAAGACTCGTATTAAGAAAATGTAAAGGACAGCGCCAGCACCCAGGCACACTGCCCCAGAACACGTGGTGATATACCATCAAGTCCCACAGCCTTATCCACATCCAGTTTGTCCAACTCCCCATACAACCCCCCCCCCTGCCCACCCACAGTCAGTCTCTCCTCCCAGTCATTAACTGCTTTCAATATCTCCATGAAATTACATTCACAAGACTGAAAGACCCGCATGAACTGCTCATCAAGTGTCTCCACCACACCTTCTGCAACAGCTGTCCCTACACGATTTTCTCCAATCAATGTCATCCCTCCATAATCATTCTTTCTTTTGCTGGCTACACATTGAAAGAACTATTTAGGATTGTTTTTGGCTTCATTAGCTAACTGCTGTTCATACATCTCTTTAGCTACCCTCACCAAGTCACCTGCCTTCCCTGTCTTTGTATTCCTCATGGAATTGGTTATTTCCACTTCTCTTATGCTACCTCCATAATATCCTTTTTCTCTGTATCACATGCTCAATCTCTCCATTCATCCATTTCACACCTACCCCATTTACCCCCCCCCCCCCTTGAAATACATTTAGACATTGCATCCACTAGATAGTTTTTGAAAATACCCCCAAGCCGCATTGATCTCCCCTCCAGCCAACTCCTCACCTCATACCACGCCTGCAAGCTGTATCCTGAGTTCTTCATAATCATCCCCCCCCCCCCTGCAGTTCCACACCACACATCCTTTTCCCACAGAGGTCCTCACACTGCTGGCAACCACCCAGGTCCCAGGTATCACCTCATGGTCACTCTGACCAATCGGTGGGTGATTTGACACTTCATTTATAATTACATCCTCTGATGAGATGACCCTCAATCCTCGTGTGCCCTCTGTTACATAATGTCTGAGGTAGTTATCCCTCAAAAACTCAAGAAACTCATTTTCTTTATTTCCAGTTACTATCTCATCATTCCAGTTTATATTGCCATAACTAAAATCGCCCATAATGATCACTCTTTTCTTATTTGCTTGGTAATTTTATTATACATTTTGCAGTCCCTACCATCGACATTTCCTGGTCTATAACAACATCCAACCAAGTATTTCATTCCATTCACCTCTATCTCACACGATACTGCCTCAAAACCACTGGAACTATTTTCTTCTTGCATCTCTACTTTGTATGGACATAACTCTTTCTCTATCATCAATAGCACTCCCCCTCCCTTTTTACCCCTTCTGTCCTCATGAAACACATCATACCCTTCCATCTCTATTCCTGTCAGGATGTCATCCTCTTCCAACCATGTCTCACTTATTCCGACAATTTTTGGGTGAACTGACGTAATTAGCGCAACCATTTCATCTGCCTTGTTTCTTATACTTCTAGCATTTGTATACAAACACAACAGCTCATTTCTGGATCTACAGCTAGTTCCACTGATGCTACTCATTCGATGTGATTTCTCTCCATGCTTGACTGAGGCCATTTCCTTTTTTGCTTATTCATTTTAGAACTCTCTTCAATTCCAAACTGTTTCCTCTTGATCCCAGTTTATCTCATTCCTTTCCTGTCTACACATGCTCTCACATCCTCTTGGACTATCCACCTTTCTCACGCTGTATGCCCCTGTCCATCCTGAGCCTTCCCATTTCCCTGTTCCTCTTGCACACCCATTCTCTCATTTTCCATACTCATGACACTCACTCCATCATTCATAACCACCTCTTCAATTTCTCCCATCAATCTCTCCTGCTCTTCCACATCACTTCTCACTTGATCTGATTCATTCTCTGCACTCATTATTACTTCTCTACCTTCCAGCAGCTATCTCTCCAAGTGACTCACACCATAGCCAAGCAAATGCAGTCCATTGCTCTCATACAGTTCACTTCGTCCTTCAAACTCATTCCACATATTAACAAATTATACTTTTCTCTCCTCACACATTTCAGCAAACATATCATTCATAATCCTTGCTCTGTTCCACTTCTCACCGCAGTCATACCTAGGCAACACACTTACTACCCTTCCTGTCACACTATTCTCTTTTATCCGTCTAAGCAGCCTCCTGATATCCATTCACGTACAACATCAGCTCGCTCGTCTTTCGTTAACTCTTTCGTACCTACTTGATTTGTTTTAATCGTTTTCACCAGAATTTTCTTAATTTCACTCTGCATGAAAAAAATTATTTTCTCACGAATTTTTTCGTCTAATCTGGTGAAAAGATTGGAATTATATTCCCTGGTTATTGTTTTACCCTTTTCAAGATAATTAATAAACAAAATGCCTTTAGCATCCCAAAACACCGATACCATGACCTTGTCTTCTTTGGCACCGAACAACCGGCTTCTGTCCACTGTTTTGACTGCTGTTTGGATTCTGGTGTGTACTGGTGAATCCAAATCTCATCCATAGTAATAAATTGATGCACAAAATCAGTTTTATTCTTGTTAAAATGCTCCAAGCTCTGTTCAGAGATTTTCATGCAAGTGTGTTTTTAATCTGCATGGCACCCATCTTGTGCAAAGCTTTTTCATATGTAATTCTTAATGCAAAGTGTATCCTACACTTTTTTTGAAATGCCTATAGCCTCAGCAATTTCACGCACTTTGACTCGCCGGTTATCCAATACCATATTGTGTGCTGATCAATGATTTCTGGCATTGTTACCCTTTTTGGATATCCTTCATGTGGATCATTTCAAGTCTGGTATGGACATTTTTAAACTCAGCAGCCCATTTCTTAATTGTTGAAAATGAAGGAGAAGAGTGCCCATAAACTTTTATAACTTTGAAAGAATTTCTTTTGGCATTAAACCTTCTTTTACAAAGAATTTTATAACCGCACGATACTCAATTTTATCCATTTCAAGGGATACAGACAACACTTTGGTTTCTGACAGTTGTATAAAAACACTACTTGATAGAATGACTTGCAATTTCACATTGATGCTTATGACAGATGTACCAACTTAGAAAAAAAAAATCTTGCTGATAGTGTTGCCATTTATGGTTGAGGCCAAAAACTTTTCATACCACCCAAGTATTATTGAGGTATTCATTTATCAGTTTACAAGAATCTTTCATATTGATCAAGGGTAAAATCATGATGAACCTAAGTGTAGAGGATGTAGGAGAGGATGGCTTAATTGTGAGTGAGCAAGGAGGTATTTGAGGAAATAAATAACCTCAATGTCAATAAGGCAATAGGATTTGATGACATATCACCACACATCTTAATGGAATGTTCTAGGGAACTGGCAAAATCCATGTTTAACATGAGTTAAACATTGCCATGCATGTTTAACTCATGTTAAACATGCATGGCAATGTTTAACATGAGTCTTAGACCAGCACAAGTTGCAAGGGAGTGGAATAAGGATAATTGTTTCCCTGCATAAAGGTGGTGATAAGACTGTAGTAGCTTCAATTATAGGCTGGTCTGTATATCTGGAGTTGTGGTGAAGGTACTGGAGAGATGGTGAGAAGTATGATACAGACATGTTTTAATAACAGTAGTGTTTTCTGTGGTTACCAGCATGGGGTTGTTAAAGGGAGATCATGTTTTTCTAACTTACTTTAAAACAAGGTGACAAATACCTTGGACAGGGAAGTTGCATATACTGTTATATACATGGATTTTGCAAAAGCTTTTGATAGACTGGCACATAACAAACTATTAAATAAATTGAAACAGATGGGATTGGATAACAGACTTCTGAGTAGGATTAGTGACTGGCTGTCAGACAGCTATCAGAAAGTTGTATATGGGGGAGAGCAGTGTCCCAAAAGAGGAAGATTATGAGGTGTACTGTAGAGTCAATTTTGGAACCATTACTGTTCAGTTTGTATATTAATGATATTGGATGGGTTTAATTAGCGATGTGCAGTTGTTTGCAGATGATGCAAAATTGGAGAGAGCAATGCAGAATCAAGAAGATGTTATGGTCTAACTGGAGGACTTGAATAGATTGCATGAATGGGCAGGTAAGTGGACTATCAGTTCAATGTTGCAAATTGTAAGTAAGGTTTTCAGATTTGGTAAGCAATGATGGGATGCAAAGTATACACTTGTTTGGGAAACTTTAAAGGATGTAGATCAGATGAGAGATCTGGAAGTGATGGTAGACAAGGACCTGAAATTCAGGGGCCACATGGCACAAATTTTGAAGACATCACATCAGATACTGGCAATGATGCAAGGACCCTGACATGCATAAATAGAGAGGTTATGTTACCATTGTATAAGACCTTGATCAGGCCTAGTATGGATTATTGTGCACAGAGTTGGATAAATGAAGACATCGAGAAAGAATGGAATAATATAAAATAAACTTTTGCATCAGCAGCATATGAAAGTCTAGAAACACACAAAAAATATCATAAAAATAAAAAATGACATATATGGGACAATGAAATAAAACAATAATTGAAAATGAAAAGCTGGCTTTTAAAAGAGAATCCAGAGAGAGACATAGAGAAAGCTGGGAAATTTATCATATCTAGAAACTGACATATACAAAATAAGGCCCAGTGCATACAAAATATTAAAACACATGAATTCAGATATAAAAGAAACTGCAAATATAAATTGTGAAATAGATGTAAAAGAATTCTTGGATTACTTTACAGATCTTTGGATGGATAATACTGGCATCAAAAATAATTATTCCAGAAACTTACAAAATACTTTAAATCAGCGTTTCTCAACTTTTCTAAGCCCAAGAACCAGTAAAATGCCTAAAACAATTCTATGTCCGCCCTGCTCAGCACTGTTTTGGCATTTAAGAAATCTTGCCATACCGTCTACGGCAATAAAACTATATTGTTGTTCACTTTACCCCTCTTTTATTATTCATCATTTTGCTGCTACAAATTTAGTGACAGAATGACGAATAATAAAAGAGGGGTGAAGTGAACAACAATGTAGTTTTCTTGCTTCTGTCTTTGAACATTCTGATGCTATTTGTTGATATTTTTTAAGTATCCATTTGATTTCAATAATTTTTACTTACTTATTCAATTTTAATTTGTTTTGTTTGGATAATTTTAAAAAAATATTTATTTAATTAATTTAAGTCTGTCTGTGGACCACCTGTCCCATCGTCGCGGACCACCTGTGGTCCGTGGACCACAAGTTGAGAAAACACTGCTTTAAATGATATGATAACAATGAAAGAATTAAAAGACAACCTAAATAAAATAAAATAAAAATGGCAAATCAGCAGGAGAAGATGGAATAAACTCTGAACTGTATAAATTTGCTCAAAAAAAATTTCATGAAAGATTATTAAAATTTTAAAATAAAATACATACAAATGGACAAATATCAATAGAATGGAATACAAGTATAGTAATACCTATGTTTAAAAAAGGGTATAAAACAAAACCTGCTAACTACAGAGATATTAGTTTATTGAATACATGCTACAAAATATATAGTAGAATACTTAATGAAATACTAAAAATATACAGTGAAAAAATATTATTAGAATGTCAAATTGGATTTAGAAAAGGACACTCTTCTATGGATGCAGCTTTTTGCTTAAAACTAATTATAGAAAAAAGAAGAAAATTTTATTTAGAAACTCATCTTTTGTTTATAGATTACGAAAAAGCATTTGGCAAAGTAAAAAGATGTATACCATTTGATATATTATAAAGAATAAATATACCTAATATTTTACTACATGCAATATTGAATATATACAAAGATAATGAAATAAAAATAAATGAAAAGTTGTCTGAAAAACAATCTATTAACCAAGGAGTAAGACAGGGATGTCCTCTGTCTCCAACACTTTTCGATATTTATATTAATGAAATATTAATACGGTGGAACACCTTAAACAATCAAGGTATAGAAATTTCCAGGAATAACAAAATAAACATGCTATTATTTGAAGATGATCAGGTAATATCAGATAAAGAAGACAATTTACAAACAGCAACATATAATTTAAACGTTATAGTAGAACAGTTTGGAATGAAAATTTCCATAGATAAAACTAAAACAGTGCCATTTTGTGGACAAACTCCAGTTAGAAGCAAAATAGTTATTAATAATAAAATAATAGAACAGATAAATACTTTCAGTTATCTTGGATGGGACATATGATATGAAGGAGAAAAAGACATAAAATTAAAAACTTCAAAATTTTTGCAGCTTATAGGCCTGATAAATAGAACACCCAACCCAAATATAGTACAAAAAGAAACACGCTTGAAAATATACAATACTTGAGCAGTGCCCACATTATTATATGGCGGTGAAATTTGGGCAATAAACAAACAAGATAAACAAAGAATAAAAACAAGTGAAATGAGATTTATGAGAAGAACTGCAAAATACACATTATTAGATCAAAAAAGGAATGAAGACATTTTAAAAGAACTAAAAACAAAATCAATAGAAGAACAACTAAATAATTATAAACAAAAATGGATAGAACATGTAAACCGAATGGCCAACACCCGATATCCTAAACAAATACTAAAATATAAGCCAATTGGAAAGAGAAGGCAGAGTAGACCTCAAAAAAGGATTCTTCTTCTTCTTCTCTCTTCCATCATCTATGTGGATGATGATGAAGCCGAATGATCTCTTTCCACTTCTGTCTGTCCCGGGAGAGTCTGAACAATTCTGTACAGTTTGGTGTCGCTTGTTGTGATTTGGTTTTCAGGTCCTCTTTTATTTTTTCTATCCATCTAATTCTGGACTGTCCTTTGGATCTTTTACCTTCCATCATTGTATTCAGAGCTTTAGATGGTAGTCTTTCTGTTCCCATTCTAGTCACATGGCCAAACCATCGCAGTCTTCTTTCTTGGATTTTGTCTATTATTGTTATTTCTTGTTTCCTTATGTCTTCGTTTCTTAGTCGATCCAGCAGAGATACTCCAAGTAATCTTCTTAGCCACTCCATTTCAGTAACTAATATTTTTTTCTCTTCAGCCTTTTTGAGATTCCAGCATTCACTTCCATAGAGAAGTAGGAGGAGGACCATTGTTTCATAGATTCTTACTTTTGTTACTTGTTTGATATCGCTTGACTTCCATATTTTATTAAGTTGTCCAAAATTTTGGGATGCTTGACTGATTCGTCTGTTTATATTGTTCTACAAAAAAAGGATATTGGTTGGATAATGAGACTGGAACAGACCAATATGGTCTATAACTGTAATTAGAGTTATAATGATGATGATGATTTGATCACTGGGTTTTCATGGCAATGAGGATATGTTGGAAAGGGTCCAGATAAGATTCAGAAAAGTGGGCAGTGGTCTTTGGAATGTTGCATATGATGACGGATTTAGAGAATGGAAATTTCAAGGTAATGTAACAATGATGATAGGTTATGTTATTCGTGGATTTGATTGGTTTAACATCTTCTATCAGGGACCGATATTTTTCTTTCATTAACACAAAACTGTTTTATTTAAACTCTTGCCTTAAAAATATAGCATGAAACTTTTCTTTCATGTCTTCTTGTACTGAACTCCTCACTTTCATTTTTAGAAGGGTAAATAATTTTTTTTTAAATAACTGCAATTCACATGTGCACTTGTTAACTCTACTTTTTGACAACTGACATTCGCTGATATTCCAACTGTTATTCAAGCAAAATAGTTACCACTTTAAAAACTACAATGATCATAAAAGAGAAGTTAATTTTCTTTCGTGTAATAATAAACAACTCATCCCACAATATGGATTGATTATTCCAGTGTTTCCCAAACGGTGTTCCGTGGAAGGTGAATAAGTGTTCCACGAAAAGTTCTCCTGGAATTTGTCATTTTAGTTTTCTAAGCATTTTTCATGAATAAATATGTTATAGTGGAAATATTCTGAGGAGAATAACATTTGTGAATATATCAAAAGTTCAGACCCATAACGTCTAAATAACATCTGTGTAGCAAATGTTAGTGACCAAGCCATGTATTTTTAAATGTGGAAGTATTCATGAATTGTCGTTAATTTTCACACATTGAAGCCTTTCAACATTCGGGAAAGGGAATACCGCTGTTTATGACGTGTCATAAAAATTGCCTGCAAACCGATTACAACAATGTGTGGCATATCCTCTGTTCTCAAAACTGAACAAAATAACATCTGTGTTGCAAATGTTAGTGACCAATCAGCAAGGAAGTATAAAGACATAGCCACTGAAATTGAAGATGAAGGTAGTCTGTATCTGGTTATCAGATCTAGTAATACTGAATACTTTCTTCACAAGTTCGTACTGTAGGGTGAAAGTGCTTGTTTCGAAACTGTAGTGCTGTGATTTTTCAAAAGTAATAGGCCTATAGATTTAAATTTTAATATTAATAAGAGGCAAGGGACTTTGCTTAATTTTGGTGTTAAAAAATCTCTTATTGAAGGTGTTCGTGATGCAACAGATAGTAATTCATCCACCTCCAGCCTACAGAGCAATCTTTGGAATGTACAAAAGGAGGAGAAAACTACAAACTACTAGCAAACAGGAGAAAAAGTCTGCATTCACTCGTAAGTACTTATAATAATATTATAAATTTTTGGTGATCAGAATGGGATATGTCAATGAAAATCAGCACAAATTAATTTAATGACATTTATGTTTAATTGATGTTTAATTAATTATTAAATAATAATTAACAATCAATTACTAATTAATAATAATAAATCAGCTAAATTAACAATTAATTATTAATTAATATATGACAAAATAACTAAGGTGTTCCATGAACATTTCAGGATTTGTGAAGTGTTCCATCGTAGGAAAAGTTTGGAAAACACTGGATTACCCTATTATCGGAACGCATTCTCTTTCTGTTGATATACGCAGAAGTGTCGAAAGGTCTCGTATCTGTGGGTGCACTATACTGCATAACTTCAAATCTGCTTAAAAAGAGACCCTAGTGTATATGTATTTTAAAAAAAGTGAAATGGTGTATTCTTGCCATACTTCTCTTGATATGTCTTTCCATTCTAATATTTATTTTCCGTGTGTATATTTCTTGAATAGACCGTAAGAGCTGGTTTGGTGTATTTAGATTGGTTAATATTTTAAATAACTTTTGTCTGTTAATTTTATCAAAGGTTTTTTCATAATCAGTGAAGATGCATGTGTGTTTCTCTTTCTTTTCAATTAATAATTTTAAAGTGAAAATTGAGTCTATGCGATTGGATTTTGGAATTCACTTCTGCTTTTCTAGTAGCTTTTCTTCTAAAATACTGTTCATTTCTGTTTTAGTATTTCTGCATAAATTTTTTACCCTGCATTTAGCAGACTAATTCACCTATAATTATTGCTATGATTTTTATTTCCTCTTTTATAAATTGGGATAGCCAGTGCTTTTTTTTCCCCCCAAGAGTTTGGAGTTTTTCCAGAAATCCAGACAATGTTAAAGAAGTATTATTGTAATAACTAAGTGCGCTTTTGCTTTCGTACCCTTTCTTACTTATTCTGTTG
Organism: Typopeltis vanoorti; assembly: GCF_054136105.1. NCBI lineage: Eukaryota > Metazoa > Arthropoda > Arachnida > Uropygi > Thelyphonidae > Typopeltis > Typopeltis vanoorti. The sequence continues at coordinate 28,481,686 of NC_143549.1, forward strand.
CGTACTATGTTTATCTATGTTGAAAGTTTATTTTTCACTTGGTTAGAATATAATAAATTTAGTTTAATCCTTTATCCAAGTGTGAGCAAACAAAGTTTGCACCTGAAAGTATCTTCAGGACTGGGGTAAGGTAGTGCAACACCAGGACGACTCCTTGCAAAGGTGGAGCAAGATACTAACACTCCTATCTCAGTATCTCCCATAATGCAAAACACATCTCCTTGTGGATATGTTTAATGTTAAGCATTAAGGGAAGGGCCACTACCCAGACTAGTTTCGACCTTTATTGAAGTCTCTTCAGTGGGAGCCAAGGAGTCATCTGGTGTTGCACTACCTTACCCCAGTCCTGAAGATACTTTCAGGCGCAAACTTTGTTTGCTCACACTTGGATAAAGTATTAAACTAAATTTATTATATTCTAACCAAGTGAAAAATAAACTTTCAACATCTTTCTCTAAATCCAGAGTAATTTATTAAAAAGGTGCACACCATTTGGCAACTCCTATAGGTAGAGATGACTTTACTAATGCTTCTGGCTGGTATCTCCACTTGGGCCTGGCTCCCACTGACAAGACCTCAATAAAGGTCAAAACTAGTCTGGGTAGTGGCCCTTCCCTTAATGCTTAACATTAGACATATCCGCAAGGAGATGTGTTTTGCATTATGGGAGATACCGAGATAGGAGTGTTAGTAGCTTGCTCCACCTTTGCAAGGAGTCGTCCTGGTGTTGCACCACCTTACCCCAGTCCTGAAGATACTTTCAGGTGCAAACTTTGTTTGCTCACACTTGGATAAAGGATTAAACTAAATTTATTATATGTTTATCCACTTTTCATGTTTACTAGTCGTATGCCTATGATTACTGGAAAATTAAGGCTGCACCACCAGTATTTCTATATCAGCATAAGATTAAGTAAAATGTCCGGTAGATCTCTTTCTCTCAATCTTTTACTATCGTAAATTTCTTCAATAAAGTTTACATAAACAGTCGTGGTTCTGAATACTTAAACTACACTTTTCATGACTTAGTTGTTTCCCGTTCACAGATATGAGTTTATTTGGGAACAGTGCATTGTAAAATAAAAGATCAGGCAGCACTCTATTGACATATAAAATTGTATGTATCTGATATAAATAAATGTTATTTATTTACATTAATAACAAAGTACATTAATTAAATAATAGGGAGGTTGCTCTCTTTACCCATCTGTTAGACTTTTAACATAAAGAAACAAACTTTCCCTTTTCAATACTAAATGACTATACAATATAATTATTCAATTAATTCTCTGCTTATTAAATCAAATTTTTGAAACTCTAATTTACTCACAAAGAGGTTAGCTAGCTATGCCAAGTTATCTCACAAATTATATTCCAATTAAGAACAAACCAGAGGACTCTGCTATAGACACTTCTTATAAGTCCATCTATAACATATCTCCTAGATTGCAAAAGGAATGTACAACAACAGATTGGACAAACTTTCAGAGGCTCTGTGCCACACACCCTTCCAAAGGTCTTGCACTAAAGTCCCTATGCTTTTCCTTTCATCTTGGGCCTCAGGCTTCCGTCTGGAGAGTCTTGCTTCAAGGGGGCTTTTCGTTGGGATATTGGTGGGCTTTGGACTGCAATTTTTCCGGTACTCGAAAAGCTCAGGCAAGAGGTTTCAGCATACAGACTTGAAGATCGCTCTGCGGCTTTTGGCTTTGTTTGACCTCCCACAGCAAAAAGAAATCGACCAACACTGCCTTGGGTATTTACATCGGCTGTTCTCTCATCATTCCCATTCTTCTCTTCTAGCGTGGGTTCGCTGTAATGTCCAGTCCACTGGATCCTACTTCTCGTACTTCTACCTCTAACTGCCGACTCTGATAACTCTAACTTCAGACTTCCCTGGTTCTGACTGCAGTTAGAGTTATTGGAGTCGGCAGTTAGAGGTAGAAGTATTTATTCCTTTTTATTTCACGTTCTCCTTGCACTAAGGGTTGTAACCCCCGAAGAATTTGGCACAACTCCTTCATCTTCTGTTAAGACTGATCCGTTCTTTCTTCTCCTCCATGCACTCCTTTAATCCTATCTTGTCGGGCAGCGGAAACTTGTCTGAAACTTTTCGATCTCTTTGACACTAACCTTTGAAGGTGTTTATATGCAGAGCTCGCAAACAACTTTCTCATACACTTAAATCATAAACAACTTTGTTATGCCCTTATGTAGAGCTATTATACAAAGTTCCGATGGCAAAGCATTGCCTTTGTTTTTGACATTCTAGAAATTATTGTTAAAGCAGTAAATACAGTCAATTCCCATAGGGTTATTTACATTAATATTTAGCATAAAATATATAGAGACATATGAGGTTATTTTTGTAACAATCTCATGAGACTTGACCTCTGTAAAAATCGATGTAAAGCTGTAAATTGATGTTGCTTGGTACTTCCAAGCTACATTAAGTTTTACAGTAGAACTTATTTTTATTTTTATATTTGTCCCATACAAGGGAGGGCAAAAGACCTATAAGGACATCAATGCTACATCTGTATCTGGGAGCAGATGAGGATTGAGATATACGTTGTTGTTTTTTTTGTGCATTCCAGGTTGTAGTTGTTTGGGAATACTTCATAAGGAAGGTCCAGGTGATGGCTAGATGGAATAATAGGGGAAAAGGGGAATTGCATTTCTGTGTCATTCTTCCAGTTGTGCATCCATAATGCATTTGAAAGAATGATGGATTTCTCCCATTTGCAAGAAAATACCACATTTTGGTGGCATTGAAGATGATCAGATTGTACTTGTCCCATTAAAGGATAGCATGTAGATCAATGTTTAAGGCACTGGTTGATAGATGATCTTTTTTGGGATGTTTAATCACTATACGGTTTGTCAAATGAGTAGGGTGGGTGGTGAGTACAATTGTTTGCAAAGCTGTGGATAGGATTAGTGGTGATCGAGAGGAGGTAATATATGTGCAGGAGAAAGAGAGTAGATGAGAGCACAAGCCCTCCGGGCTTGTGCTCTCAACTCACTTCATCACCAATGCAGGAGTGCATTGGTGATGAAGTGAGAGGGAGTTATGAACCATTACATGCAGCGAATGATCATATAGAAATTGGCTACCCAGCTATATAGAGAGGTAGACTGAAGAATGGTAGTTTGATTACATTTGACACTTAGGAAAATTCTATCATTAAAGATTATTATTTAATATTAGTCATCTGTTTCTTTTATATCTAGAATTATGCTTACTTACATCATTCCAGTTTGAAAACAGATCAGCCGTCTTCTTAGACAGTTCAGTACACCCATGTATTCGGTCTCACACCTTCAGTTAAGTGACATCACACTGATTTTTTATTGTGACCAGATAAATGAAAGATCATTTTCATCGTATATTCTGTATTATAGTTATTATATATTTATATCATATACATATTTATTTTAATGTATTTTTGTCAACTTTTACCTACAGAAATCTGAGTTCCATTGGAGAAGTGGAATTAATCCCAAAAAATTTGAAAGATGTGTAAGTCTGGTTTTTTATATGTTTTTATATATCAAAATGATATACTTCCTGATGCCGATTAGTAAAATGTTATAATTATTTGGGTGATTTAAATAGCGGCTGTCAGTATGGGCAAAAGATAATGGGTATCAGTGTAATGTCGAGAAATGTAAAGGTATGCACTTTGGGATAAATAGATTACATGTCGTTTTTATGTTTTTATCACATTTTATGTTTTTATCACATTGAATGGCACTGTACTGCAGGAAATATATGAAGCTAGAGATTTAGGGGTGGTGGTAGACAAAGAGTTAAAGTTTAGAAGATATATTGCTAAGGTTGTTATGGTAGCACATCAGATTACTTGGATAGTGAAGAACACATTAACAAGTAGAGATAAGGAAGTTGTAATTCCTCTTTATAAGACCTTGTGTACCCAGGGTCACTATGCTCAAGTCTGGTCCTCTGGGTTTCTTGGGGATGGGGAAGCAGTGGAGAAGATTCAGAGGCCAGTAACCAAGATGGTGAGTGGCCTGTGGAATGTGCCTTATAAGGATAGATTGAAGGTGTGTGGATTGCAGAAGATGGTCAATAGGAGAAAAAGAGGGGGGATATGACAGAAACATTTAAGTTGCTTAAAGGATTTTATAGGATAGATGCAGGGGAAATATTTCAGTATTTGGCTAGAAGGGAAGGGCAGAACAAGGGGAGTTGAATAAAGGTGTGGTCAGTAGGGGGTGTGAGGACTAGATTTTTTGCTTAGAGAATGGTGAATGAGTGGAATGGGTTGCCAGAGTCAGTTGTGAGTGTATTTTCTGTTAATGGGTTCAAGGAGAGGTATGATAGATTGCGTGGTTAGATTGGTTCTCCCATGATGAGTCTTCACAGAGGTGCCTGTATAATAATAATAATAATAATAACTACAGACCTCTATGCAGTCAAAGCTTAATTGTGGGAGGTCTTTATTAGTGAACTCACTCTACCTAAAACTCTATAGTTTCTTTATGGCAATGTATTCTGCTATATATATATATATATATATATATATATATATACATATATACATATATATTATATATACATATACATATATACATATACATATATACATATACATATATATATATACATATATATATATATATATATATATATATATATATATACATATACATACATATATATATATATATATATATATATATATACACACACACATATATATATATACATATATATATACACACACACACACACACTCAAACATTACCTCACCTATAATAGTATGTGATAGTAGTTATGAAGTAGATAATCCAGATTCACTGTTTTAAAGACAAAATGTTATATATTTTTTTTTTTTTTGGACACTTCAGACTGCTGTTATGCCACCTAGTTGCTTCGTGCTGTGCAGCAAAAATCATCTATTACTTGAGGACTGAAAGTTGTGGAGTAATGCTTCAATTAAATGATGAGTTGTGTCCACTCAGAGCAGAGGATTTGTGGGGAAATGGTGCTAATAATTTTGAGAATATATGGTGTGAGGCATGGTAGGCAGGATATTTAGTAGAATGTTGCTGTAGGCCATGGAATATAGAGTTTGAAGAGAAGGAAATGCTTAGGTAGTTGAGATTGACATGTGCAAAATTGAAAGAGTTAACAGCATGTAGTAATCAGGGAATGGAATTTCTGGTATTCTTCACAGCTTTAGGCAACATGTAGTAGATGGAACACGAAGCTCAGAAGTTTTGGATATTGTCCTAGACTCACAGGACCTGATTATAACTAAAATGCGCCATTCCTGCTCATAGTTGGAGAGAGCAATGATGTAGTCTTGACGTGGGAATTGAATAAACATGCAGAAGAGAAGAAGGAACTTATATGGAATTATAAGACAGATGATTATAATAATAATCTTGAAATCAGCTTGGGGCAAGTTCCATGGGTAGAAGAATTGGAAGAGTAGATGCAATGTCTAAATGTATTCCAAGGGTGCGAAGGTTAAATAAGGTAGGTGTGAGATGGATGAATAAAGAGATTAAGCATGCAATACAGAGAAAAAGGGCATTGTGGAGGCAGCATAAGAGAAGTGGAAATAACCAATTTCATGAGGTCTACAAAGACCAGGCAAGCAGGGTGACTTGGTTGGTGAGAGTAGCTAGAGATAGGTATGAACAGCAGTTAACTAATGAAGCCAAAAAAGTAGCCTAGGGAGTTCTTTCGATATGTAGCCAGCAAAAGAAAGAATGAATATGGAAGGATGACATTGATTGGAGAAAATAGTATAAAGACAGCTGTTGCAGAATGTGTGGTGGAGATACTTAATGAGCTGTACATAAAGATCTTTCAGTCTTGTGAATGTGACTTCTGGAGAGATTGAGAGCAGTTGATGATGGGGAGAAGAGACTGACTGTAAGTGAGCAAGAGGTGTTTGGGAAGGTGAGTAAAACTAGATGTAAATAAGACTGTGGGACTTGATAATATATCACAGCGTATTCTGAAGGAATGTGCCAGGGAGTTGACACCTGCGTTGACATATTTTTTTAATGCGAGTCTTGCACTTGATCAAGTTCCTAAGGAGTGGAAGGAGGGCAAGATTGTGCCACTTCATAAAGGAGGTGATCGAACTCAAGCATCAAACTATAGGCTTATCTGTGTGTCAGATGTTGTTTTTAAGTTGTTGAAGAAGCTTGTGAGAACTAGGATCCAGAGTTGGATTGACAACAATGGTATTATCTTTGATGGACAGCATGGATTTGCTAAAAGGAGGTCATGTTTTAGTAATCTACTTATTTATTACAATAAAGTGACTGCATCCTTGGACAGAGGAGAAGGACACACAGTAATATACTTGGATTTCGCAAAGGCTTTTGGTAGAGTACCTCATGATAAGTTGACAATCAAACTAGAGCAGATGGGGTTGGATATTAAATTAGTGCATTGGATTGAAGACTGGCTATCTGATAGGTATCAACAAGTTGTGTATGGGGGTTGCGATATCCAGGAAAAGGAAAGTCACTAGTGAAGTGCCTCAGGGGTCTGTTTTACGGCCATTACTATTTAACTTGCATATTAATGATATTGGCGAAGATTTGGATGGAGATATTCAGTTGTTTGCAGATGATGCAAAGTTGGAATGAATCATAAAGAGTAGTGAAGATGTTTTGGCCTTACAAGAAAACCTGAATAAATTGAGTGATTGGGCACGGAAATGGGGATGTGAGTTCAATGTTGCAAAATGTAAGGTTTTAAAATTTGGAAAACAAAGATGGGATGTAGAATTTATGCTTGGTGAGAATATATTGTTGGAGGTAGAGGAAATAAGAGATCTGGGGGTGATGGTGGATAAGGATCTAAAATTTAGGGGACACATTGCCAAAATTGTGAAACAACACAAAGGCTTCTGGGAATGATGCGGAGAACACTGACGTGTAGAAGTAGGGAGATTTGTTCCATTGTGTAAGGCTTTGATTAAGCTACACATGGACTATTGTGCCCAGATTTGGTCACCTGGTTTTCAGAAATGTGAAGAGATGTTGGACAGGGTCCAAAGGCGACTGACTAAGGTAGTTTCTGACCTCTGGAATGTCGAGTATGAGAAAAGATTGAGAAGATGTAATTTACAGAGTCTGGTGGACAGGAGGACGAGGGGAGATATGACAGAGACCTACAAGTTGGTAAGGGGTTGTTATAGGATCAAGGGTGGAGAAGTTCTACAGAGAATAGTGGGAGATCAGGGGAGAACCAGAGGTCATCCCTGGAAACTGTATAAAGAGGGTGTGAGTAGGGGAGTGAGAGGCAGTTTTTTTTGTTGCAGAGTTGTGAATGATTGGAATGCCTTGCCTGAGAGTGTAGTGTCTGCAAGAGGTTTGAGTGTGTTTAAGACATGGTATGATGAGATGTATGTGTGATAAAAGGACCTCCCAAATGAGTCTTTGACTCCATGAGGTCTTGGGGTAATAATAATATATCACCAATCGATGTGAACTAGTGAAGAATTATTTATTAGCAGCATTGAAATGTTGTATACCTCGAGTGAAAAAGAGAATGCAATTTGGTGTAAAGCAGACGACTGACAATATCAGATGGGAACTGCAGATGAAATGAAGTTATCAGCTGGTCTAAGGAAATAAAAAAACTTTTTTCTCTTAATTGTCCATTAGTTCCCAGAATTTACAAGAATTTAAAGATGCACAAAACATCAATACTTGTGAGATTCATTCAAAAGAAATACTAAGAAATCTAGAGATTCACGTCATTGCAATCATTCAAAATATCTTTCCAAGCTAATAGCCCTTTGTATAGTTAATTTAGGTTTTTACATTGCAAAAACTAAGTAATTATACATCAGACCTCTTAACACGTTCGCTGCCACTCTCCTCGGGCAAAGTTTGTTATCGCATGCCAAGCACTTTCACTTCTTCAAGGTCAGTACGAGTAATCTCGTAGCCGGCTTATCAGACAGAATTTTGTTTCATACGCCAACTAAGAGTAATCTTGTAGCGCATGAATTAAAATAAAAATAAATAAACGACTGAAAACATGTTATTATTGTCCTGTGTGCCAGGAAAAACCACCATTGTGTGTGGAAAGTTGTTTTAAAGTGTACCATTTGTAATTGATTTGTAAATCAAATTATGTTAACCCGTAATTTGATTTACAAATTACAGGTTAGCTTGTTCTTGGCATAGGAGGTAAGTAATTGACATACGAGTATATTTGTAGTTGGTTTGTGAGGATCATATATAATATACTATACTCTTGCTGAAATTATTTTCTTCTACCAAGCCCCCAGATGTGCTCTCTGCTTGACTCAAAAGCCAAGGGTCCAATATTAAGGTGCTTATACTATGGGTTAACTTGTGCTTGGCATAAGAGGTCGGTAATAGACATATGAGTATATTCATAGTTGGCTTATGAGGCTCATATACCAACTACGAGCATACTCGTAGTTGGCAGCGAACATGTTAACAAGCTTAGACATCATGAATCTGTTTACCAGTGTACCTAGAAAAGAAGGGATATATGTGGATTTATATTTCTGTTAAGAAGGGATATATGTGAAATTACAAGCAGGCAATTTATAAAAAGTCGAGTAGTTAGCTTTCAACAGAGCCATGGGATAAGAATTTGAAGGGAAGAGGTATTGTTGGTGCATGGAAGGTAATCAAGAGGTGTTTGAAGAAAGCAGTTTCTGAATGTATACCTAGAGTCAGATGGATAAATCAGGTAGGAGTTAAATGGATGAATAGTTTCATCAAGCAAGAGTTACACACAAAGAAAAGGTTGTGGAGGAAAATATAAAGAAAAATATATCCAGCATGGTTATGAACATTATAAGGTACAGGCAAGAGGGTGACCAATATGTAGGAAAGGCTAAAGCTAATAATTATGAGAGAAAGCTAGCTCATGAGACCAAAAGAAATCCTAAATAGTTCTTTCATTTCATTACAAGTAAAAGGAGGAATGACTATGGAAGAATGACTTTAAAAAGTGCTGACAGTGGAGAGATAATAGAACTTAGCTAAATAGTTGCTGATTGCTACTAATGAGTGAGCATTTTGCAGGAGTGTAGCATCTAGGTGGCGACATTGCAATACCAGATGTAACTTTGACTGATAGGATAATAGAAGTTGAAGAAATGCAGGTATTTAAAATATTCCAGAACCTCAAGACAAACATAGCCATGGGATTAGATGGCACATTGTCCCATATATTACAAGAATGTGTAAGGAAATTAATAGTTGCTTGAACTAAGTTGTTTAATTTAAGCCTCAGTACTGGGAAGTGCCAGGAAATGGAAAGAGCAAAAGCAAAATAGTCCCTTTGCATAAAGGAGACTTCTAGACAGAAGTAGCAAACTATCGGCCAAGCAACATCTCAGGAGTGGTGGTTAAAGTATTGGAGAAATTGGTGAAAGACAGAATTCAGATTGGTGAATAAGAATTTGATATTCAATAATGGATGGCATGTTTTGAAGGATGTGTCTTGTCTTAGTACTTTGCTTACTTTTTTTTATAATAAAGTGACAATGGAATTGGATAATGGAAATTTTGCATAGTCTAGCAATATTACTACTCAGTAATATTGCTAGACTATGCAAAAGTATTTGACAAGATTTAGCATAGAACTCTATTGCATAAGTTGGAGCAAATGAGCATGAATATGAATCTGGTGATTTGGATTAGAGGGTGGCTGATAAACAGATATCATTAAGTGGTTTATGGAGTAGTTGAGTTCAGGAGAAGGCAAGTTTGAGTGTTGTACCACAAAGGTCAGTACTTGGTCCACTTGTTTTATTTGTATTCAGTGATATAGACAAAGATTTGACAAGAAATAATCAGTTTTTTTCTAATGATGCTGAAGGTGATGCAAAGATCCTGCAGCATAAGAAGACTTAAACTAGCTGACAGTTTAATGTGCCCAAGTGTGAGGTGATGCACATAAGGAAGAGATCAGAATCTATGTACTATATTGAAGGAACTGAACTGCAGGAAACTGATGAGGAGCGGGACTTTGGTGCGATTGTGGACAGGGAGTCGAAGTTTAGAGTGCATATTGCAAGGAAAATCAAAACTGCATGTCCGATTACATAGTTGTTGAAGAACACACTAACACGCAGTGCTTTGGTATTCAACCTTGGCATTACTTCTAGGTCTGGCTCTCACTGATGAGACCTCAATAAAGGTCGAAAGCGGTCTGGGTAGTGACCTTTCCCATAATGTATGTATATGTATGTATATATACATACATATATGTGTATGAATATATACATATATACATAGATTGGAATTCAGCATCCAACATTCATAAATGTTGCGATGAATTAAAACGTATCCTGGAATCAAAAGAAATAATCATTGACTTTTCCCACATGAACAGCAATCTCAGTTATAGTCTTCCAGCCTCACATAGCTCTGCTATTTGGTACTGGCGAACTCGTGAAGTTACACTCTTGCATGTACATAACAATAGACCTCTAGCTCAGACTCCAATTCAAACGTAACTACAGTTTTTAATGATTTGTTGTTGTAATAGTGCAATGTTTTTTACAGCCTTTTATTTGCTTTTTATGTTATTGCACCTCACAAAGTTGGCATTCCGACAAAACTAGTTGTGTGGTTATATTAAATTTACTTGTTTCTCTATTATCTCGGAGCTCAGTCATTAAAAAATATTTAACATGTCTAGAAACCGAGTCAATCTGCTTACCAATATATATATGTGTGTGTGTGTAATATAGTGCTTATATAATGTATATATATATATTACTTAAATATAAAGAGCCAATAGGCTTCATATCGGCAATATAAACATTATTTAAATTAAGCAGATATTAAATCCCACATTGTTTTAAAACTGAATAAGAAACTCAAAGATTGGAATCAGAGAGTTTCGTGCCGAATATAGTAAACTATAAAAGTATTGGCGATTACTAGCGTGAGCTAATGCAAGTAGTCCTAGTACGTAGTACAATCTCTGGCAACTCGCAGCAAAGGTGGTAAAGTTCTGGTTGCTCTTCTTGGTATTTTCCATAATGTAAAAACACATTTCCTAGGAAATGTATGCTGTTATTACATTATGGTGGGAGGTCACTACCCAGACCAGTTTCAGCCTTTTTTGAGGCTTCATCAGTGAGTAGCTAGACCAAATAGATACCAAAGGGTATAGCGAAAAGAACTTATATACTCTGCTATACAAGTTGTCAAAAAAGGTGCGACCATGAAGTTACTTAAATATAAAGAGCCAATAGGTTTCATTTTGGCAATATAAACATAATTTAAATTAAGGGGATATTAAATCCCACATTGTTTTAAAACCAAATAAGAAACTCAAAGATTGGAATCAGAGAGTTTCATGCTGAATATAGTAAACTATAAAAGTATCGGCGATTACTAGCGTGAGCTAATGCAAGTAGTCCTAGGGTGTAGTACAATCTCAGGCAACTCACAGCAAAGGTGGTAAAGTTCTGATCGCTATTCTTGGTATTTTCCATAATGTAAATAGAATAGCGATCAGAACTTTACCACCTTTGCTGCGAGTTGCCTGAGATTGTACTACGTAGTAGGACTACTTGCATTAGCTCACGCTAGTAATCGCTGATACTTTTATAGTTTACTATATTCGGCATGAAACTCTCTGATTTCGATTTTTGAGTTTTAAAACAATGTGGGATTTAATATCTCCTTCATTTAAATAGTATATATATATTATTAGCGTTTAGTTTAGTAGTTCCTTGGCAGTAAGGAATGATGGAGGCCACAGGTGTAATCACAAATGGCATGTCACCAAGTCCTCTGCCATTTAAGAACTCTATTATATAGCATAATAAAGGACTTTGTGGCATGCAGTGCTTGTGGCATGTATGCATCCTGGGAATTGGATATGTGACGTGTGAGAGAAGAGAAGGGGGAGTGCATATATGAGCAAAATGTAGGGGGAAGAATTCAATGATTTCGACATTTCGATAACCGACTTAGTTGCTTCAGGGATGGGAAATGAATGTTGGGAGATGAGTAGTGTGCTAGGAGAGAATGATGAGCAAAATATGAATGAGAAAATAAGAGTCGGGAGTGTGGAAGGCTTGAATGACTATGAAGTTTTTGGAGATGGTCTTGATTGGAAGAATGAATGGCGAGAGTGACTAACTTTCAGAGTGGGATAAATGAGCTAAAAGAGGAGGTGGAATGTCTTGTGAATGAGATGAGAAGTATGAAAGATGAGAATGGAAGAGATGAATGCAAGACAAATCAGAATAGGAGTGAGAGAGAGTTTTAGAATGATAGAAGGGGGAGAGAATAGAAACAGTAGGAGAGAGTGAATGAGAGAGAGGTTTGGGAGAATGGAAACAGTCAGAGAGAGGAAATGAGAAGAATGTGAGGCAGTGCTGGAACCAGGGGTAGAGTGATGCCAGGACATCAGGTAAATAGGGGAAAAGAGAGAAAGGGTTAGGGGAGAGAGAGTGAGGAATGCAGGTGAGCAATCAAGGAACCGAATGGTAAGAGGTGTGATGTATGGAAGATCAATGATGTGTCATGTGCAAGATAGAATGCCAGAGGTGTGTTTGCCTGGAGAGACAGTAGAAACTGTGGCTATGGCAATTAAGACGGGTGAAAGAATGGATCAAACGATTGTGATGGTGGGCACAAATGACTTGAAAGGCAATATAAATTGGGCAGTTGAGCAAAAAGAACACACAGGGAGGAAAGATCATGTGTGTTTGTTGCCCAGGTATGATAGTGACGAGCTGAGCAGAAGAGCAGTAATACTGAATAGCATAATAGTCAGAATGTGTCAGAAGAGAGGATTGGAATATTATTGTTATTATTATTATTCCGGGCAACTCCAAGGAGTCTACAGATTCATTCGAGGGAGGCCCTAACATCATGTCATGAACAACTATTCGACATTCGCACAGTATCTATCATACCTCGCCTTGAACTCATTCACGGTCGTAGCACCCACAACAGACTCTGGCAGCTTATTCCACTCATTCACCACTTTCCAAGTAAAAAACCTAGCTCTAACACCCCTGCTAACCACACTCTTGCCCAGCTTCCATGTATGGCCCCTAGTCCTCCCACTACCAGTCCTATTCTTGAAAATATCTTCTGGATTAATCTTATAGAAACCCTTCAGTAATTTGAATGTCTCAATCATATCACCCCTTTTCTGCCTATCGACCAATTTTTGCAACCCATAAATCTTCAACCTGTTCTCATAAGGTTCTTTTCACAGTCCTGCTATCATCTTGGTCACTTGCCCCTGGATCCTCTCCACCTCCTCTCCATCAAGAAGAAACCCTGGCACCCATATCTGGGCACAGTAGTCTAGATGGGGTCTTATCAAGGCTCAATATAGAGGAACAATAACTTGCTTGTCTCTGCTTGTTAAAGTATTTTTCATAAGCCAAGTGATTTGATGAGCTGATTTAGCCACTTTTGCAATTTGCCCCCTAAACTTCAATTCCCTATCCACCAACACTCCCAAATCCCTGGCCTCATCAATCTCCTGGAGTACGGTTCCACCTATGTGATATACTGCTGCTATTCTTTTCACCCCAAAATGCATAACCTTACACTTTGCCACATTGACATCCATTTTCCCTAGCCCAGTCTTCCGAACTATCCAAATCATCCTGTACAATTTTGACATCCTGTGCACTCACAATTGCTCTAACCAACTTTGCATCATCAGCAAACAACTGAACACTTCTTCTCAGATCCTCTCCTATATCATTGATGAACAAATTGAAAAGTAGTGGTCCAAGAACAGAGCCCTGCAGCACACCACTAGTCACAAGCTGTCTTTTGGACTCAACTCCTGAATAAACCACTCTCTGGTATCTCTCCATCAACCACCCTCCTATCCATCTCACCAACCTTATATCCATCCCCATCTGCTCTGGTTTACTGATTAGAGTTCCATATGTGGATTCTTGGAGGGCGTTTGAAGACAGAAGGGAACTGTATATAAGAAACTGCTTGCATTTGAATGAGGAAGGATGAAAGCATCTGGAGAGATTGCTGTTTTCTGAATGAGTCAGTGTGTCAATGCAGGAGAACTAGAATTCCCAGGGTGGATGGTAGCAGGGGTGGCCTCTTGTGAAAATGGGTGCTTGGGGGGAAGGGGGACAACATCAGGTAACACTGATGTTGTTCCCAACATCAGTGTTACCTGATGAATTGGTGGCATCGATTGCATCAGCCTGGCCAAAGATTATTGGGATTTCTGAGATGTGGTTGATGGGGATTGATATAATAACGAGAATGTAGGTAGCAGGGCACAGCATTTTTTGGCAGGATAGGAAGGGAAAACGCGGTGGTGGAGTACTGTTTATGATAAGTGATGACTTACAAGAGTGGTCTGAAACGTTCTCGGCCTAACTATGAAAAAACGAATTTATAATTTCAAAATTATTTTTATTTTTCAACATAATCTTGATTAAGAATAATACATTTATTCCGGAGATGCTTCAGTGCCATTATCTTGTCCCTGTAGTGGTTCTCAGTAAGATATGTATAATATAAACAATGAAAACTTTCTCTTTTACTTCGAGATCGCTCCACATATCAAGTAATTGATTATGATCCAACCAACAGACAACTAAAAAAATTAAATTCTCTCCTAGATGAAGTCATCAGTTTAGATGGAGACACAATCGAAAGACTAAAAACTCATTTTGCAAGACCTCCTAGATTTTATGGTCTTCCTAAAATACATAAGATTGATTTTCCTCTTCATCGAATAGTAGATTGTATTGATTCTCCTACTTACCATGTAGCCAAATATCTAGCTAAATTATTGAAATCTCACATAAGCAACTCTAGTTCCTTTCTTAAAAACTCCTCAGATTTCTTAGAAAAATTAAAAAATATCTTAAGTATCAAGAGCTAATAAGCTTCATTTCGGCAATGAAAACATTACTTAAATTAATGGGATATTAAATCCCACATAGTTTCAAAACCGAATAAGAAACTCCAAGATAAGAATCAGAGAGTTTCTTGCCGAATATAGTGAACTATAAAGTATCGGCGATCACTAGCGTTAGCCAAATGCAAGTGATCCTAGTACATAGTACAATACTGGGCAGCTCGTTGCAAAGGTGGAGGAAGAAGCCCAGTATTGTACTATGTACTAGGATCACTTGCATTTGGCTAACGCTAGTGATCGCCGATACTTTATAGTTCACTATATTCGGCAAGAAACTCTCTGATTCTTATCTTGGAGTTTCTTATTCGGTTTTGAAACTATGTGGGATTTAATATCCCATTAATTTAAGTAATGTTTTCATTGCCGAAATGAAGCTTATTAGCTCTTTATACTTAAGTAACTTAATGGTTGCACCTGTTTGGGAAACTCGTTCGCAAAGTACATAAGTTCTCTTCGCTATACACTTTGGTATTAGGTCTAGCTGCTCACTGATGAAGCCTCAAAAAAGGCTGAAACCGGTCTAGGTAGTGACCTCCCTCCATAATGTAATAACAGCATACATTTCCTAGGAAATGTGTTTTTACATTATGGAAAATACCTAAGAGTAGCGATCTGAACTTCTTCCTCCACCTTTGCAACGAGCTGCCCAGTATTGTACTATGTACTAGGATCACTTGCATTTGGCTAACGCTAGTGATCGCCGATACTTTATAGTTCACTATATTCGGCAAGAAACTCTCTGATTCTTATCTTGGAGTTTCTTATTCGGTTTTAAAACTATGTGGGATTAAAAAAGATCTCATTGCAACCTACAGATCTTATGGTGAGCTTTAATATAGAATCTTTATATACAAATGTACCTCTCAAGGAGACTTTAAAATTACTGGCTGACATCTTTCCAGAAGACATTATAAAACTATTCGATTTCGTAATACACTCTGGATATTTCTTATGTCAAAACAAATTTCACAGCCATGTAGAAGGAATGGCCATCAGAAGTCCCCTCTCTCCTGCTTTAGCCAACTTTTATTTAGAACATCTAGAAAAAGTCCTCTTCTCATCTGTATTCCCTCAACCATCCTTTTGGGTAAGATATATAGATGACATCTTTATTATATGGCCTCACAACAAAGACTCCTTACCTTCTTTTTTAAACAGTATCAATTCTTTACATCATTGTATAAAGTTTACTATGGAAATGGAAAAAACAACCAGTTATCATTTTTAGACGTTCTCCTCATCGGGTCACCTTCAAATACTCTTATAACTACAATTTACAGGAAACCAATGTTCACAGGTCGTTATATTCTTAAAGAATCTGCCCATCATCCTTTTCAAAAAACAGGAATCATAAAATGTCTAATCAGAAGAGCCAAACTAATTGTTCTACTTCTAATTTTCTACAGAAAGAACTTTCTACTATCCAACAACACATGAAACTCAATGGCTTTTCCGAAAAGGGTAAACAACATCTTCTCGATTCTTATAATCCACCTCTAAACAACAAAGATTCAATACATTGAGTTCCAATTCCATACATCTCAGGGATTTCAGAACCTATCTCAAGAATGCTGAAGAAATATTAGTTAACAGCTACTTATTCACCTATTAATAAATTATCTTCCCATTTTCATTCTTCTAAAGACAAACGCTCAACTATGTCTCTTCCTGGAGTTTATCAAATTCCCTGCAATTCTTTAGAAAAAAAAATCAAAGAACATCAATCGTCCATTCATCACACCAAACCCAAAAAATCGGGATTGGCTCAGCACGGGATAGAAACTAACCACAACATCCGTTGGTCAAAAACTCGCCTCTTACATAGATCCCTCTATAAATTTGAACGTTTATTCAAAGAAAGCGTAGAGGCCTTACTCTATTATCCTAACCTTAATCAGAATGACTGTATATCTGTTTCAAATCAAAAATCTGGGAAAGTCTAATCAGGATAACTCATTAATTCACATTATTTTTATTTTATTTAAAAAATTTTTGAAATTATTAATTAATATCTTCAATTCAATCATGTCACTGCTTAAAAATATTTCACTTTAATATTTAGTGATATAACATCACACAGCTTGTTCTATTTATAAATGATCTATTGTTAGTATTCCACCTTGTATTTTTTAAACTGTTCTTGTAGTGCCACTGAAGATGGTTTGCAATTTTCAGACCGAAATATTTGGCTAATTAGATATCTTTCTTGTGAATACGTGTTTATATTATACAATCTAGACCACACTTGGACTATTGTTCTCAGATTTGGTCCCCAGGATTTGAAGGGGATAAATTAACTGTGGAAAGGGTACAAAGGCGGATAACAAAGATGGTTTCAGGACTGTACAGGGATAGTTATGAGGATTGGCTAAGGGAATGTGGACTGCAGAGTTTGGTGGATAGAAGAAGGAGAGGTGATATGATTGAGGCTTTTAAACTGTTGAGAGGTGGTTACAGGGTTGACACTGGGGAGTTCTTTTGCTTGGTTGAACAGCGGAAAGGAGTGATGACAAGAGGCCATTCCTGGAAACGAAAGGAAACTGTGAGCAAGAGGGTGAGGAGTAGTTTCTTTGCATGGGGGGGGGTGGTTGAACCATGGAATGCATTGTCTGATGGAGTGGTGATAGCGAGAATGGTCAATGAGTTCAAGGAGTGGTATGATAGACTTTGAAAGTGAAAATAGAAAATGCATGTAGTAATAAAGGAATGGAATTTCTAGAATTCTTCAGGGACAAATGTCTTAGGTAACATGTAATAGACTGAACAAGAGGTTCAAGAGTTTTGGATTTGGTCATAGCATCAGAAGAGCTGGCAAAGGTTGGTCGATTGGTAGAGCCTCTGCTACTAATGGCTCAGTCAAGTAAGTTTGAGCATGGTTAATAGTTGGAAGAGGGCCAATTGTTCAATACTGTTGGCAAACTTTCCCTCGATGAGTCTTTGGACTCCCTGGAGGTGTCAAATAATAATAATAATAATAAAAAGAGTTGATAATAACTGAGATGACATCTCTACCACCAGTTGGAGAGAGTGACCATGTGATTTTGACTTGGAAGATGAATAGACATTCGGTGTATCAAAGGGAATGTATGTGGAATTATAAAGATGATGATTATAATAGTCTTAGGTATCAACTAAGGGCAGTTCCATGGAGCGCAGAATTGGAAGGCTAGGATATCATGGGAAATTGTAAAGGAATATTTGTTAGCAGCAATAGTAAGCTGTATTCCATGAGTGAAGAAGCAGACACAATTTGGTGTAAAGTGGAGGATGACAAACATTATCAAACTAGAACTGCAGTTGAAAAGGAGATTATGGAAGAGATATAAGGAGAGGGGTGGAGGGCAGGTACATAACGAATATAAGAGTCAGGCCAGGAGAGTGACTAATATGGTAAGGAAGGTGAAACTGGAATATGAGAAGAGATTGGCACTAAGATCCAAAGACAGTCCTAGGGATTTTTTAATTATGTGGACAGTAGGAGGAGAAATGATCGTGGAAGAATAACATTGTGGGATAAAAATTGGAATAGAGTGACTGATGCAGAGGACATAGTGGAGTTGTTCAATGAGCACTTTATTGGAGTATTTCATCCTGGAGAAGAATGTTTTTAATACTAGAGGTTTTGGGAAGGTTTAAGGTTTAGAGGTGCAAGAGGAGAGTGTGTTCCAAATATTGAGTACTCTGGATACCATTAAAGCTGTGGGACTGAATGGGTATTTCACCATGGGCTTTGAGAGAATGTGCAGATAGTTCTGTTGACCTGGCTCTTCAGTAAAAGGAAGGTAAGATAGTGCTGCTGCACAAGGGTAGTAGTAGAAGACAGGAAGTGTCTAATTATAGGCCAGTTTGTGTGTCATCAGTAGTTGTTAAGGTCTTGGAGAAATTAGTCAGGGACCATGTACAGCGTTGGACAGATGAGAGTAATGTTATCTGTGAGAATCAACATGGATTTGTTAAGGGGGCACTCTTGTTTTAGTAATATGATTGCCTTTTATAATAAAGTGACGAGAGCAGTTGATGAGGGAAAGACATATACTGCCATTTTTTGGATTTTGCAGAGGCTTTTGACAGGGTGCCACATGATAAGCTGATATTTAAATTGCAGGACATGGGTTTAAATGTTGGGTTAATCAAATGGATTCAGGATTGGCTGTCTGATAGGTATCAGAGAGAGTTGTTTATGGTGGGGCAATATCAAGGAAGCAGAAGGTTACAAGTGGGGTTCTAGGGCTCAGTACTGGGACCTGTATTGTTCAACCTTTATATCAATGACATTGTCTATGGATTGCAAGGAATATTCAGTTGTTTACAGATGATGTGATGCTAGGAAGGGTTATCAGTAATAGTGCAGATGTGGCAGCCTGCAAGAGGATTCGAATATACTAGACAGATGAATGAACGAATGGGGTGTCGGTTTAATTCAGCAAATTATAAAGTCTTGAAGTTTGGGATACATCGATGGGAGGCTGCATACTCAACTGAACAGGTGTACTAGAGGAAGTAGAGGAGACAAGAGATCTGGGGTGATGATTGAAACTGGAAAGGGTGCAAAGGCAGATAACAAAGGTGGTTTCAGGACTGTACAATGTTAGTTATGAAGATTGGCTGAGGG
This sequence comes from Typopeltis vanoorti, assembly GCF_054136105.1. Taxonomy (NCBI): domain Eukaryota; kingdom Metazoa; phylum Arthropoda; class Arachnida; order Uropygi; family Thelyphonidae; genus Typopeltis; species Typopeltis vanoorti. Next base: position 28,501,227 of record NC_143549.1, read on the forward strand.
AATGTAGACTGCAGAGTTTGGTGAACAGAAGAAGTCGAGGTGTTATGATCAAGACTTTTAAGCTGTTGAGAGGCAGTTACAGGGTAGACACTGGGGGATTCTTTCACTTGGTGGAACGGTGGGAAGGAGCAATTACTAGGTGCATCCCTGGAAGTTACATAAGGAAGCTGTGAGCAAGAGGGTGATGAGTGGTTTCTTTCCATGGAGGGTGGTTGAACCGTGGAATGCATTACCTGAGAGAGTCGTTAGAGCAAAAATGGTCAGTGGGTTCAAGGAGTGGTATGATAAACTTTGTTTCCTAAGAACAACCTCCCACGATGAGTCTTTTGACTCCATGGAGGCCTGAATAATAATAATAATAATAATAATAATAATAATAGTAGTAATAGTTATATATGTCCTTAAGGATATGCGCTTAGCATTATGGGATACTATGGCAAGTGATGTGAAATCATTAGCCTCTATATACAAGTTTTCCAGTCATGAAGTTAATTCACGTGCAAAGTTTATTTGCTTGCATTTAGATGAAGGATTAAACCAAGAATATAATTTCTTGGCATCATTAAATTATAGTATAACTAAGTGAAAAAGCTTTAAGAAATGTGAAATCCAGGTAAAAATTCTTGTTGTGTCACCTTGCAAGATGGGTGTAACTTTATCATTATATTTTATAGACATTACCTAAATGAGTTATATTTCTTTATATTATTCTACACACACATACACACACACACACACACACACACACACACACACACACACACACACACACACACACACACACACACACACACACACACACACACACACATATGCATGCACAGATAATATATAATGGATTTCATATAATATATATATACAGGGTGTTCGGGATAAATTTGACAGTTTCGTAAGGAAAAAGAAAATCTTCTTTGTATCTATTAAATTTAATGAATTGACAAAAAAACATTACAGGCAGAGTTAATTACAATACTATCAACAAGATTTACTCAAAATAACCACCATTAGCATCGATCACAGCTTCAATTCTGCTTCGGAACCTCGAACAAGCTGATGCTACAGTCTCCCTGGGAAGGGCCGCAAAAACTGTTTTCATTTTATCCATTAACTGGGCTTTTGTATTACTGGAAGTGCGATTGGTGTCTTTTTCAACTGCGCCCCATACAAAATAATCCATGGGGTTAAGGTCTGGGGAGTTTGGAGGCCAAACATTTGGACTGGTGAAGTCGTAGAAATTTTCAGACAACCATTTTTGACTTTTCCCAGAGGTGTGGCAAGGGGCCGAATCCTGCTGCCATACATACGGCCTACCATTGTTATCCAGGGCTTGACTACAGTTAGCAACTCCACGAACAAAGCCCGAATTCCAATGCCAGGGTTCTTCAACACCTGTTCCTGCAGATTTGCGAGGAATTCTGCTGTACGAACGCAATCAGATCGTCTGCTAGGGATCTTTCTTCTTGCTACATCCTCGTAGTCACCATTGCAAGTCTCTAGTTCATGCCTGATTGTTTTTACTGTATTCAGGGAGCATTGGGCAGCAGTCGTAATATCCTTATTTTGATGGCGGGCACGAATCATCATGATACAAGTTATTCTCTTCCATGATTCAGGTGGGTTCCAGCTATCCATCCTTTCTGACATCTTGTATATGAATGAAGAAGGGTCCAAACTTTTAAATGAAGAGAAGTGTGTGTTAATACATGTAACTTACGGAAAAATATAATTAATTATAAATATGTCAAATTTATCCCGAACACCCTGTATATATATATATATATATACATACACACATATATCTGAAGTAAAATTCTTTTTATAGAAATGTGAAACTTGAGGAGTTCAGAAATGCTATATGTGATTCAGTGGCTATAGCCAAGCGTCAGCTTATTAAAATATTCTCTTCAGTTGGTGCATCTCTTCAAAAGTTAAAAGAACAGTCATTATCTTCTCCTAACTGGCCAAAATCTTCTAGTAGACACCAAATGTGGAGGTAAGGAAATCACTGTAAATAGATTATTCTTTGTATAATACATGTCATATTTCTATATGCAATTCCGTGAAGTTTTAAGGAATCATTTAAGGAGCTCAACATTAACCGTTATTCACATGGTGCTTATCATACTTCATTTATAACTCATTCACTGTTGGAGTATTTATGATTAACTCTGGTAAGTTATTCACCACTCTCCATGCAAAAAATCTGGTCCGTGAACTTTATGTATTTCCATGGGTGACCACTTATTTTCTTCCATCTTTTCATAAATCAAAAATTTCTTCTGTATTTATAGTATAAAAACCATTTAGCAACTTATATATTCCCTTCATAGTCTCTCTTTTTCCCATATCAGCCAACTTTTGAAACCCACAAATCTTCAAATCTTTTCTCATAGTTTTTTGGGATGAGAAAGTGATGGAGATGATCCCAAGTAAGGTTCTACAGTAGTCCAGATGTCCCTTATCAAGATAATATAGAAATAATATTCCTTAAATCTGTATTTTTCAACATCCAGTTGATCATGTAACAGAAAATCACTGACGGTATGTAATCACACCCCCATACCCCTGATGGAGCTCTTTTTTTTATTTTTTATTTTTTTTTTATGTTGAGCCCATACACGAGAGATTGGTTGATTGATCTATAGTACATTAGTACCATATATGGGTAGCGGGTTGGAAAGGAGAAACTTGCTTACATATGATTTAAAAAACTTTGTATTGTATTATTTGAGAAAAAAAACACAACAGGGGAAAGACTGTTCCGCAATGCAGCAGTTGCAGGATGAAGGAAGATGAAAAGAAACTTGTTCTGTGGATTTCAAAGTGCACTGTGAAGGGATGTTGAGCTGCAACTATATGTGCTCAAATGAGCTTAGTACTAAGTGGGTGAATTATTGAACATTTCCCATAGAAATATTTGTAGAATATACATATTGCAGAAACCAAATGTCTTTGTGAAAGTGGGGGAGTGAGTTGGTAAGAGATGGATCATTAATAAGTCTAATTGTTCTCCTCTGTACTGAGTCAAGCATTTTCAGGGAGGTTTTAGGGGCTCCACCCCATGAGAGCAGTATTCAATAGCTGGGCAGATTTGCAATTTGTATAAAGTTAAGAGATGCAATAATCAAAAGAATTCAGGAATTCTATACTGAGGTCTATGAAGACAAAGATCGTGACATCCAAGAATCATCTATGGATAACTCGACTGAGGAAGAACATGATACCCCTGAGATCTTACAAGGCGAGGTGAAAATGGCACTGCGAGAAATGAAGAATGGAAAGGCCCCAGGAGAAGATGGAATTATGGTAGACTTCTTAAAACTGGGAGGAAGCCCTGTCATCAAATAGCTGACTAAACTCTTTAATAAATGCCTAAAACAGAGAAAAATTCCAAAAAATTGGAACAATTCACATTTAATATTAATTTTTAAAAAGGGCAATTAAAAACTACAGACCTATAAGTCTACTCCCCACCATATATAAAGTTTTCACAAAAATTATAAATAATAGAATAAAATCTAAACTAGAGGGAATACAATCCTGTGAACAAGCTGGATTTAGAAAGAATTACAATACTTTGGACCATATTCACACATTAAGACAGCTCATTGAAAAATCAATTGAATACAATAAACTCTTATGTCTGGCCTATATAGACTACAAAAAAGAATTTGATTCAGTTAAAACATCTACTACACTAAAAGCACTTGAAATCCATGGAACTGAGAAACCATATATTGAAACACTAAAGCATTTTTACAATAATGTAACTTCTGTAATTATTATTATCATTATTATATAACACCTCCAGGGAGTCCAAGGACTCATCGAGGGAGGGCACCTGCTCTACACCACTCAGTCCACCAACTGATCACAGCTACACCAACAACATCTACCGCCAACCACCACTACTGGTATTTCCACAGTCAATCACAAACATCCATGCCCACAGCAGGATTCGAACCTGCAGCCTTTTGGCTGGAGAGCAGATACACTAACCACTTGGTCAGCCAGGCTGAGTGGTTAGCATAATTAAATTATATAAAACAGTAAAAAGTTCCCAATACAAAAAGGCATCCGGCAATGCGACACCATATCTCCCAAATTTGGGAGATATGGAAGCCTTGACTGGGAAACAAAAGGAATAAACATAAATGGAGAAAGGTTGCATCATCTGAAATTTGCAGATGATATTGTCCTAATAGCAGACAATCTTGAGATCTGGAAGAAAGGCTAAATCAGCTAAATGAAGCCTCCAGAGCAATTGGATTAAAAATAAATAGAGAAAAAACAAAAATAATGATGAATAAATATATTAACCATAGAACTGTCAAAGTTGAAAACCATGGAATAGAACAAGTTACTTCATATCTATATTTGAGCAAATCATTATCATTTGAGGAGTGCCAAAGAAAAGAGATTGAACAAAGAATTCACTTTGGATGGATGGCTTATGGGAAAATGAGAGACATATTTAGAAGTGATATCCCTATGAGTTTAATAAGGAAAGCTTTCGACCAGTGCATACTTCCTATACTAACATATGGAGGAGAAACATGGACTTGAACAGAAGCCCTAAACAAAAAGCTGAGAACAACACAACATCGCATGGAAAGAAGTATGCTAAAAATAACATTAAGAAATAGGAAGACAAATACCTGGATAATATCTCAAACAGGTGTCATGAATATTGTAAAATACATTAAACAGGCTAAGTGGAGATGGGCTGGCCACATTGCCAGATTCAGTGATGGGAGATGGACTAGAAAAACAACAGAGTAGAGACCAATGGATGGAGCAAGACAAAGAGGAAGACCGAGAAGAAGGTGGAGGGATGAACTGGAACAAATTTCAGGAGTGAGATGGATGGGAGTGGCAGAAAACCGAGTGATCTAGAAAACCATGGGGGAGACCTTCGTCCAGCAGTGGACAGAACCAAAAGGTTGAGGAAGAAGGAAAAGATAAAGTTAAGAGCTGTTCAGGAATGAAGTAACATCTTGAGCAAAAGAGAAATCCTAGTATTTTTGAAGCTGAGGAATACAATAGTTTTGATGTGTTTATGCCAAGAGGGGCTTGATGGCAGGGTAATTCCTTGAAGAGAAATCTCAAATTGTCTGGAAATTTAAGTATTGTCAAAAATAATACTGGGAAAAATGGTTCTTTTTTATGAGAAATAAGACAGAACTGGGTTTTATTAACATTAAAATTGACGAGGTTATCTGAACCCCATTGGAGAATGGTTTGGAGATCAGAATTGAGGGCAGTGGTGGTTGATGTTCTGTAGGTTGAGGTGAGTTGTGTAAAGTAAGGTATATCAAATGAAAGGGGGGGGGGAGTTCAATGTGCTGTCATCTGCAAAACTGTGTATTGGGTTGGAGGTCAACTGAAGTAGGTCATTGATATATAGCAGGAAGAGGATTGGTGAGAGGATAAAAGTTGCCACTTTTTTTTGAACAAAATATTAACTATGAATTTCATGCTCCTATCCTCTGTCACCTCAAAATGAATTACATCTTCAATTTCAGTTTTCTGGAGTGTGGGTTCATTAGCATAATACATAGCATGTAACCTTTTCATCTCAGTGTAAGTTTAAAATATCAAAGCATAAGGATATGTCCTTACATTTTGTCAGATTAAACTGGCTACCTTTATCCTGTTTCATACTATATTCTATAGAATGATTTAAATGTTTCTTTAAAATGTTAAATGTTTAAAATGATTAATTATGTCCACACAAGATTGAGATACGATGGGTAAAAAGTGACAGTGGTTTTGAAGCATAATGGTGTAAGGTGGAGGTTGATACAATGAGATATTATTATTATTACACCAAGACGCCATGGAATGAAAGACTCATCTAGGAGGTCCTTTTATCATACACACAGCTCATCATACTATGCCTCAAATGCACTTGAATTCTCTGCAGACACCACACTCTCAGGCAAGGCATTCCAATCATTCACAACTCTGCATGCAAAAAACCTGCTTCTCACTCCCCTGCTCGCACCCTCCTTATACCGCTTCCAGGATTATCTCAGAATCTCCCCTGATCTCTCACTGTTTTCTATAGAACTTCTCCAACATTGATCCTATAACAACCATTTACTAACTTGTAGGTCTCTATCATATCTTCCCTCTCCCTTCTATCCACTACTCTGCAAATTGCAATCTTCTCAACCTTTCCTCATATTCGACATTCCAGAGGTCAGAAACTACCTAAGTCATCCACCTCCAGACCCTTTCGAACATCTCTTCATCCATTTGAAAACCAGGTGACCAAATCTGTGCAGAGTAGTCAATATGAGGCCTAATCAAACCTTATACAATGGAACAAGAATCAACCTACTTCTATAAGTCAGTGTTCTCTATATCATTCCCAGAAGTATTTGTGTTGTCTTCACAGTTTTGGCAATGCTTCCTCTAAATTTTTGATCCCTATCCACTATCATCCCAAGATCTTTTATTTCATTTACCTCCAACAATATATCTCCACTAAATATAAATTCTACATCCCATCTTTGTTTCCCAAATTTTAAAACCTTACATTTTGTAACATTGAACTTGCATCTCCATTCCCATTCACTCAATTTATTCAAGTCTTCTTGTAAGGCTACAACATCTTCTCTACTCGTCATAGTTTGTCACAACTTTGTATCATCAGCAAGCAACTGAATATCTCCATCTACATCTTTGCCACTATCATTAAGATACAAGTTAAACAGTAATGGCTCTAAAACAGACCCCCTGAGGTACACCACTAGTGACTTTCCTTTTCAGGGATATTGCTTCCCCATACACAACTTGCTGATATCTTTCAGATAGCCAGTCTCCGATCCAATACACTAATCTAATATCTAATCCCATTCACGACTATCAGCTTATCATGCAGTAATCTATCAAAAGAAAGCCTTTGCAAAATCTAAGTTTATTATTGTGTATCCTTCTCCTCTGTCCAAGGAAGCCGTCATCTTATTATATATCACCTTATATAAGTAAGTAGATTACCAAAACATGATCTCTCTTTAACAAATCCATGCTGTCCATCAAAGATAATACCATTGTTGTCAACCCAATTCTGGATTCTAGTTCTCACCAGCTTCTCCAACAACTTAACCACAACACACATGACAAACAGATAGGCCTATAATATAATGCTTGAGTTCTATTACCTCCCTTATGAAGTAGCACAATATTTCCCTCCTTTCACTCCTTTGGAACTTGACCCAGTGCAAGACTCATATTAAAAAAAATATGTCAAGGCAGATGTCAACTCCCTGGCACATTCCTTCAGAATACGTGGTGATATGTTATAAAGTTCCACAGCCTTATTTACATCAAATTTGCTCAACTCCCCCATACACCTCTTGTTCACTTACAGTCAGTCTCTCCTCCCATGAACTGCTCTTAAATTTCTTGAGTTGTTAAGGGAAAATGATCTTAGGCGATATGCATGAGAGTTAAGATTCTTAGATCTGCTTATTTCATCAGAGGATATGATCATGAATGGAGTGTCTTCACCTAGTTGATGATAGTGAATATGCAGTGATCACCTGGGTTACAGCCAGTCATATAAGTTCTATGAAGAAGGTATATTTGTGAAACTACAAGGCTATTGATTTTTGAAAATCATAAGGCACAACTGGAAGCTATACATGGAAAAAATAATTGAGTGAGAAGCATAAAGATATTGAGTGATCGTTGATCAAGAGTTATTTAACAGCAGCAATAGGCTGAGTGTATCCAATAGGGGAAAATGGCTACATAAGGAAATAAAATGGATGAATGAAGAGATTTATTATGAAATCTGGAAGAAGAAGGCACTGTAGAGACAACACTAGAACTCCTATATCAGATGAATGTTTATAATAATTTTGAAGAGCTATGATACATATTGTGTTTATGATGACTAGTGTGTGAATAATGGATCTCGCCTGATGAGTCTTCTGATTCCATGGAGATAGCTATATAATAATAATAATAAGAAGAAGAATATCCAACAATACATAGTCATTGTCTGAGTTGTAAGTTAGCACTTAGAATGAAGGAAAGGAGATACAGGTGAATTGGTTGATTTTAATTCAGGTGTGAGACAAGGGTTCACACTATCTCCAGTGTTATTTATTATCTATGTGGTTCACATTATGAACAAAAAATTACATTAAATATGAAAAAATTGAAGATGATAATCATAGCTCTTTATTTGATGCAAATAAGGTTTACTCTTAGGTATATCCAATAAAGGTCAGCATGATATGTTTACTAAATTAAATAACTACTGTAAGAAATTTGATATGAAATTTTAAGAATGACAAATGAATTAATAAAGAGAATGGCTACATGATAATACTGCTGGATTTTGCAATAGCATTTGACAGGATACCACATGGAACTATGTTATGCAAAATGCAACAAATGGGGATGGATAGGAACCTGGTGATAGGAATAAAAGGATGGCTGATGGACAGATCAAAAAATTAGTATATGGAGGTGTAGAATCCAGAGATGGCAGGTATCTAGTGTTGTGTCACAGGGCTGTGTGCTTGAACCACTGCTGTTTAATTTGTACTTATATGATATAGGAAATAACCTGAAAGGAAATATTCAATTGTTTGCTGATTATGCAAAATTAGGTAGAGTAATAGTTAATCAAGATGATGTAGAGACCTTGCTGATTTAATGATTTAAATAGGCTGACAGCATGGGCAAAATATAATAGTTTAATGTAGCACGGTTTTTTTCTCCTTGAAACTCGGGTTTTTCATCTCGCTTACAGACAAATCGGCCCTTCAGAACACACGCAATTTACAGACAAAAAATTCTAGTTGTGATGATGGGCAGTAGACGGCATTGATAGTGATGATTAGTAGTAGAGGTTCGGTGTAGTGATGAAGACAGTTGTATAGTAGGTGTCCTCCGCGATGAGTCTTCGGACTCCTTGGCGGTGTCACGAATAATAATAACAATAAATATAATTTAATAACTCTTATGAAATTATAAAAGTAAAGGTATACATTTTGGGATTCAAAGATTACAAGCTGTGTATCACATTGAGGGAACTATACTCCAAAAGTTGAAGCCAAGATTTAGAGGTAGTAGCGTATGGAGAGTTGAAGTTTCGTGGACATATTGCTAAAGGATAGCCATGGTAGCTCACAGAATTACTTAGTTATTGAAGAAAACACTAAGAAGCAGAGCTAAGGGAGTTATCATTCCTCATTATAAAGCCTTGTATGACCACATTTAGATTACTGTGCTCAGATCTGGTCACCTTGGTTTCTTGGGGATGAAGAAATGGTGGAGAAAATCCAGAGGTGTGTGGTGATCTGTAGAATGGTTCCTATGAAAATTGATACAGGATTTGTAGGGTTGTAGATTGGTTGATAGGCTAAAAAGGGGAGAATATGATAGAAACGTTTAAGTTACTTAAAAGCTTTTATAGGACTGATGCTCTCAGTCTGGGTCATAGCTTCGCAGGTACATCTAAACAAAGAAATTATGATGAATATAGAACAGGGCATCTGCAATCTTCCATCTTCAGTGGCTAATAAATAATGTGCAGTTAGAATAGCAAGCATCCTAAACAAGGCTAAACCACTAAAAAATAATATACCACAAAATGAAATAGCTGCTTTAAAAAATTATATAAGAATAAAAATATTGTTATCACTAAAATTGATAAGGGCAATGCAACAGTTATCATGAATTAAGAGGATTACAACAACAACAACAACAAAAAAAAACAAAAAACAAGCTAGATCTCCTATGTGACATTTCTTCGTATCAAATTATAGAGTTCCCAATATGTCTCAAAGAAAAAAAGGCAATTTCTGCAATTTACTGAAAATAGTGACTTCTTGGCCTAAAGAAATCATCAACAAAATAAAACCCATTCGTGTTAAACCACCCTATATTTATGGGATAGCTAAAATCCAAAAATATAATATATACTTTCTATAGTTGATAACATAGACAGTCCAGCTTATAAACCTGCCCAACAATTAGCTAAGTCCCTTGCCTCCTTTATTTTTGTAAAAAATTCATTCCATTTCAAATCATTGCTTAAAAATCATCCTTGAAAATTAAGACATAATGGTTAGTTTTGATGTCAACAGGGACGTAATGGCACATTTTCTTTATGTAAATAAAGAAAGTTCTACAAACAAGGAAAATTCTACAAACAAATAGAAGGAACAGCCATGGGTTCTCCACTCTCCCCACCCTTGACCAACTTTTATATGGAGACTTTTGAAGAGAAAGCCTTAAACTCTGCCCCACAAAAACCAACCATTTGGCTTCACTATGTTGATGATGTGTTTGCTATTTGGCCACATGGCTCCAATGCACTCATCTCTTTCCTAACACATATGAACAACCAACACCCCCAGAATCAAATTCACCCTGGAAGAAGAAAAAACAACTGCCTTCCTTTCTTAGACACACGAGTCACCTGCCAGCCTGATGGAACTTTGGTTTTCTCAGTCTATAGAAAACCCACCCATACAGGCTGATACATTCACCAACAGCTGTAAGCTGTCCTACTTTGACTAAACAGGCAGGACAGCCAATATCAGAATTTCAGAACACAAGGACTACATCTAGTTTCACCAGTACAGCCACTCTGGTCTTGCTGACCATGCTCTGCATACCTGCCATAGAATATGGTGGAAGAAAGCCACAATAGTACACCGTAGTAAATACAAGTATGAAAGGTTTTTATGGAATCAGCTTCGGCCCTAAGAAACAATCCGAACCTCAACAAATTTGGCTGCATGAGACTTCCTCAAATTTGGGAAACCTGCATCAGAAGACCTTCAGCCCAGTCATCCAAGAATACCACCATTGCCCACTACAGGGCACCATCAGGACTTTAGGAGAAATAATAGCTTCCTGCTTCTTCCTCATTTACTATTTGTTGTGCCTGCGTGCACGTGTCTTGTACTTAAGTTTCTTGAAAATGGCAACGTGACGTTCCCGAAATATTGACGTATATTAAATTTTATTTTAATGTATATCTTAGTGACGTTGTAATTTCCTTAAAATGCTTAGTTAAAAATGTTATATATTAACATTTTTTATGCCCATTTTTATGGCCTCCGTAGCTCAGTCGGTATAGACGAAGCCCTTTGGTTGGAACCTGGGTTTGATTCCCGTCAGTGATGTGAGGAAACTTTATCTGGTCACTTTCGACTGAAGGTGAGTTAGCCAGTCTCATATGGAGGTAGAGGTTTTTTAGGGTGATAGTGGATAAGGAGCAAGAGGGTAAGGAGTGGTTTCTTTGTGTGGAGGGTGGTTGAACCGTAGAATGCATTGCCTGATGGAGTGGTGGGAGCGAGAACGGTCAATGAGTTTAAGGAGTGGTATGATAGACTTTGTGTTTCTTAGGGGGGGACCTCTCCTCGATGAGTCTTGACAGACTTTATGTTCTTAGTAAGGACCTCCCACGATGAGTCTTTTGACTCCATGGAAGCCTGAATAATAATAATAATAATAATAATAATTTTTTTAAATTTATTTCTTAATACCTATTAATGCAGATAGAGTTATTCTCTTGCAGTTGATAGCACATATAATAATAATAATAATAATAATAATAATATTATTATTATTATTATTATTATTATTATTATTATTATTATTAAACAAGACCTCATGGAGTCAAAGACTCATCTAGGAGGTCCTTTTATCTCTCACACATCTCATCATACCAGGTCTTAAACACATTCAAACTCCTTGCAGACACCACACTCTCAGGCAAGGCATTCCAATCATTCACAACTCTGCAACAAAAAAAACTGCCTCTCACTCCCCTACTCACACCCTCTTTAAACAGTTTCCAGGGATGACCTCTGGTTCTCCCCAGATCTCCCACTATTCTCTCTAAAACTTCTCCACCATTGATCCTATAACAACCCCTTACCAACTTGTAGGTCTCTATCATATCTCCCCTCTTCCTTCTCTCCACTAGACTCTGCAAATTACATCTTTTCAATCTTTCCTTATACTCGACATTCCAGAGGTCAGAAACTACCTTAGTCAGTCGCCTTTGGACCCTTTCCAACATCTCTTCATCCTTCTGAAAACCAGGTGCCAAATCTGGGCACAATAGTCCCTGTGTGGCCTAATCAAAGCCTTATACAATGGATCAAGAATCTCCCTACTTCTACACGTCAGTGTCCTCCTCATCATTCCCAGAAGTCTTTGTGTTGTCTTCACAATTTTGGCGATGTGTCCCCTAAATTTTAGATCCTTATCCACTATCACTCCCAGATCTCTTATTTCCTCTACTTCCAACAATATATTCTCACCAAGCATAACTTCTGCATCCGATCTTTGTTTTCCAAATTTTAAAACCTTACATTTTGCCACATTGAACTCACATCCCCATTTGCTTGCCCAATCACTCAATTTATTCAAGTCTTCTTGCAAGGCCACAACATCTTCACTACTCTTTACGGTTCGTCCCAACTTTGCATCATCTGCAAACAACTGAATATCTCCATCCAAATCTTCGCCAATATCATTAATATACAAGTTAAATAGTAATGGCCCTAAAACAGATCCCTGAGGCACTCCATTAGTGACTTTCCTTTTCCTGGATATTGCACCCCCATACACAACTTGTTGATACCTATCAGATAGCCAGTCTCCAATCCAATGCACTAATCTGATATCCAACCCCATCTGCTCTAGTTTGACTGTCAACTTATCATGAGGTACTCTATCAAAAGCTTTTGCAAAATCCAAGTATATTACTGTGTATCCTTCTCTCTCCAAGGAAGCAGTCATTTTATTGTAATAAGTAAGTAGTTCACTAAAACATGACCTCCCTTTAGCAAATCCATGCTGTCCATCAAAGATTATACCATTGTTGTCAACCCAACTCTGGATCCTAGTTCTCACAAGCTTCTCCAACAACTTTATTACAACACCTGACACACAGATAGGCCTATAGTTTGATGCTTGAGTTTTATCACCTCCTTCATGAAATAGCACAATCTTGCCCTTCTTCCACTCCTTAGGAACTTGACCAAGTGCCAGACTCATATTAAAAAAATATGTCAAGTACCACAGCCTTATTTACATCCAGTTTGCTCAACTCACCATACACCTCTTGCTCACTTACAGTCAATCTCTCCTCCCCATCATCAACTGCTCTTAATCTCTCCATGAAGTCACATTCACAAGATTGAATGATCTTTATGAATTGCTCATTAAGTATCTCCACCATACATTCTGCAACAGCTGTCTTTATACCATTTCTTCCAATCAATGTCATCCTTCCATAATCATTCTTTCTTTTGCTGGCTACATATCGAAAGAACTCCCTAGGATTCTTTTTAGCTTCATTAGCTAACTGCTGTTCATACCTCTCTTTAGCTACTCTCACCAACTAAGTCACCCTCCTTGCCTGGCCTTTGTAGACCTCATGAAATTGGTTACTTCCACTTCTCTTATGCTGCCTCCACAATGCCCTTTTTCTCTGTATTGCATGCTTAATCTCTTTATTCATCCATCTCACACCTACCTTATTTAACCTTCTCACCCGTGGTATACATTTAGACATTGCATCCACTAAATATTTTTTGAAAATCCCCCAAGCTGCATTGATCTCTTTTTTTTTCAGCTAACTCCTCATTCCATGCTACACCTGCATGCTGTCTCTTGAGCTCTTCATAATCACCCCCCTTGTAGTTCCACGTATACCCTTTTTTCACAGGGGTCCTTGCACTGCTGGCAACCACCCAAGTAATCACCTCATGGTCACTTTCACCAATTGGTGGATGATTTGATACCTCATTGATAATTACATCCTCCGATGAGATGACCAAATCCAAGACCCTTAATCCTCTTGTGCCCTCTGTTACATACTGTCTGAGGTAGTTATCCCTCAAAAACTCAAGAAACTCATTTTCTTTACTTCCAGTTGCTATCTCTTCATTCCAGTCTATATTGCCATGATTAAAATCACCCATAATGATCACCCTTTTCTTATTTGCTTGGCTTATTTGACTATACATTTCACTATCACCACCATCCACATTACCAGGTCTATCACAACATCCCACCAAGTATTTGATTCTATTCGCCTCTATCTCACACCATACTGCCTCAAAACCACTGGCCCCATTTCCCTCTTGCATCTCTACCTTGTATGGACATAACTCTTTCTCTATCATCAATAGCACTCCCCCTCCCTTTTTACCCCTTCTATCCTCACGAAACACATCATGCCTTTTCATCTCTCTTCCTGTCAGGATGTCATCCTCATCTAACCATGTCTCACTTATTCCGACAATCTCTGTGTGCACAGACGCAATTAGTGCAACCATTTCATCTGCCTTGTTTCTTATACTTCTAGCATTGGTATACAAACACAGCAACTCATTTCTGGATCTACAGCTAGTTCCACTGATACCACTCACTCGATGTGATCTCTCCATGCTGGACTGGGGCCATTTCCCTTTCTGCTTCTTCATTTTAGAACCCTTTGCAATTCCATCTGTTTCTTTTTGATCCCTGATCATCCCATTACTTTCCTGCCTACACATGCTCTCACCTCCTCTTGGAGCATCCACCTTTCTCACGATGTGTATCCCTGTCCACCCTGAGCCTCCCCGTTTCCCTGCTCCTCTTGCACACCCATTCTCTCATTTTCTATACTCATACCACTCACTTCCCCATTCATTTCCACTTCTTCAGTCTCTCCTGCTCTTCCACATCACTCCCCTCTCGAGCTGATTCATTCTCTCTATTCACTTCTTCACTTTCCAGCAGCAGTCTCTCCAAGCTACTCACACCATAACCACTCAAATGCAGTCCATCGCTCCCATACAGCTCACTTAGTCCCTCAAACTCATTCCACATATTAACAAACTGTACTCCCATCTCCTCACACATTTCAGCCAGAATATCATTCAAAATCCTTGCTCTCCGCCTCATTTCTCCACAATCATACCTAGGCAACACACTGACTACCCTTCCTGTCACACTATTCTCCTTTATCTTTCCAAGCAGTGTCCTGACATTCATTTTGACATGCTCTTTGTTCTCTCTCAAATCATTTGTACCAATTAATACAATTAACTCTTTTGCTCGTTCCCACCTCATATTCAATGCCTCAATCACTCTACTCGTTTTACCACCTGGAAAACATACCTTGTGCATTTTATCCTCTAGCACACCTTTAATAATGGAGTCACCATACAATGCCACTCGCTCATCTTTTGTTAACTCTTTCATGCCATCATGATTTATTTTAATAGTTTTGACCTGAATTCTCTTAATTTCATTCCGCATCCATTTCATTTCTTGCTTCATCCAATCCAATTCACCTTCCGAACCTCGCGACGCATTCTCTCTATCATTAAATCTTTCTAACTTTCTAACTCTCGACCCCCTCTTCTCACTTTCTCTCTCATTCATCCTTCTTTGTTTCCGTACTTTCGGTCCAACATACGTCCAACTTTCACTATCATTCTTCTCACTTTCACTCTCACATATCTTTCTTTGTTTCCGTACTTTCAGACTAACATGCGTCCAACTTTCGCTATCATTCTTCTCACTTTTACTGTCATTCATCTTTCTTTGGTTCAGTACTTTCGTTCCAACATGCGTCCAACTTTTGCCATCAGTCATTCTTTTTCGCTGTCGTTCATTCTTTCGATTTTTTTTACTTGCGATTTCTGCACCACGCCATTTCTACTTTCATTCGTTCTCTCAATTTCGTTTCTTTCCGCCTCACTTTCGTCCCTTTTAACATCCGTTACGGTTGTCAAATCGCTCTTTTTCTTTTTTCCTGATTTTTTAACATTTTTTCGCCTGTCTTTCTCGCCGTCCTCCTCTTTCAAACGTGCACTCGCGACACAATCGGTACTAGCACTTTCTGTCATCAACTTCATAGTCGCATTCATCAATTCCTCGTTCAGGTTACATTTCGCACACACCCTTTTTCCATCCGCACTAAACATCCACAAATCATTTATGTAATCGAAGGAATACATATAACAGACCTCACACTTAACGAAACGACTGAAATCCAAATTAAAATCATAGAATGACAATGCCGCCGCCTTTTTTTTTTTTTTCTCTGCAGATTACTAGGTCTAATATTAACGTTTTTGTATTTAGTTTAAGCAAGAAAAAAAACCCCACACTAATAATATCGGTAGCGTACAACATTTACAGCCGCTCTTACTTAAACAATTACGCATATATACTTAATTATTCCTAGTAAAACTTATCTGAATCAGGAGCTCTTCAAAACACGTCCATAGCACTTGACTCACTAGCGCCCTCCTGTATATCACCCACTTTCAATTTAAATGGTGTTCTCTCTTTTTGTGGTTATCTTCTTGTAGTGTTTTGAAAATGGCTATGATGCACTGCTGAATAATAAGCGACTACCATAATTATTTTTTTGTCGCTTATGTAAAATTGTTACATAAGTAATAACTATTGAGACTCACCAGGAAGGTTCATGTTTCTTATGGACAGGCTAGTAAGTGTTTAGGATGGGTTCAACCTTCCTTAATGTGAAGCCATTCTGTATCATGCTTTGGATGGTGTTCAGTTCTTATCAGAGATCCTTGGGATTGTATCAAATAATATGCTCTTTTTGAGCCAAGATTTCATTATGCTGATTTTTTGAGGTAGATGTGGGTTGAATCTTGTACTTAGTTACCTGTATGGGTAGATTACAGTAAATGAATGTTGAAAGTATTCCAGATGGAGTGTGAGAAAGGAGAGTGTCCATGAAGGCTAATTTTTACCTCCCCCCATTAAGAAGATGACATGTGAGTGTGAGATTCCAAAACCAATTCTGAAAGTGACTTGGGAAGTGACTAAGTTTATGAATGTTCCATTCAGAAAAGGTTACCTGCTGAACTACAGACCAGGAAATTGAGACCAACTGAGGAGTATAAGTTCAGTAGAATGGAATTGGTTGAGGGATGGGAAGAATATCGACAATGCATGGGAAACATTTGAACAATACTTAAATGATGCAATATCAGGGTGTGTCTAGAGAGTTGGAAGAATAAGGTAAGAGTCAAATGGATGTGTAATCTTATTAAGCAACAGATTCATAAGAAAAGGATAATGTGGAAGAAATAGTATGTGTGCATTATGAAAATTATAAGCAGCAGGCTAGAATAGTCACATCTGTTGTATGGAAAGCAAAGTCTGAGTATGAAAAGAAACTGGCTGCATGCTAAAGACAATCCATGAGAATTCTATCAATATGCTGCAAGTAAAAGAAAGAATGAAGATGAAATAATAACTCTTCTAAATGCAGATGTGTGAGGGTTACAGATTGACAAAATAGTCACTCAACCAGTGAGTGCCTGTTTTGTCAAAATCTATCAACCTGGTGTACGCGACATTGAGCTCACTGCTACCTCTTCACTGGATGAAGAAACTCAGGTGTATGAGGACGAGATATTAGCTGTTTCACAAACTGAATAAGAATTCAGCACGTATGCTAAAAGAGTGTTCAGTTTGAACTACCCATTCCTTTGACCAGGCTATTTAATATGAGTCTCAGAATAGGGAAGGTTCTGCAGGAATGGAAAGAATGTATGGTAATTCATGTAATGTATGAAATTACCATACAAAGAATGTATGCTAATTCCATTGCACAAGGGTGGTGCAAAGGCCGATGTATCTAACTATCATCAAACTTGCTCATATTCTCTAACACTGTTACCATTGAACTAGACAAGGAGAATGGATACACCGTGATACTTTTGGATTTTGCTAAGGCTTTTGACAGAATACAGCATGGTAGACTGTTGCATAAATTGGAGAATATCGGTTTGGGTTATGGAATGTTAGCATGGATAATAGAATAGGCTGATTAACAGATATCATAAAGTTGCATATGGGGGATGTGAGTCTGCAAGATTTAAGTTAAAAGCAAGCTCTGCAAGGACTGTCATCAACTCATTTCTTCAAGTTCTCATCATGCTCGTTTCAGCAGTCAAGGAGTTTCAAATCTTAGACACGTCATGTGTCAGGTCTGTGATCGTGCATTCTCCACTGCAGATGACCTTGGCGTGCATCACACCTCAAAATATTCAGCCGAAGCCAACGCTACAATAAGAACTGAGCTCGCCAAAGCATGTTGGACTGCCGAAGAAGAAAAGATCTCGCTGCTCATGTGATCGAGTTCATGGCTCTAGGGATAAAGAACATCAATGAGGCTTTATTTAAGGTGTTCCCATTAAGATCTTTGGATGCCATCAAGTGTCATTGATGGAAAGCCAGCTACATAGCCATGGTTCAAGGATTGGAAGCCATCTGCCACAGGTAGGGACAGGTAATATCTCCCTATCTTCTGTACCTGCCTCTCCACCATCCTGCTGTTGAAGAAGAGGCTTTGATTCTCAGACTGACATCATCTCTAGATGATCCTCCTCCTCTTCTTCCAGAATATAACCATCAAATTCTTAAATCTCTCATTCAGTTTCACCTTCTGGGAATGGATATCACAGATCAGTTAAATGACTACCTCTATGCTGAATTCTCCAAACACTTGATGCCTCATCAATATCAGCCTTTCTCATTCTACAATGACTTTGTCAAATAGGAAGCATAGGAAGAGGACCTATGTAACTATGCAGGACCTCTATAAAAAGAATAGAGGGCAATGTGCCAAGACCATCCTTGACAGTGCTTCCCCTCTGCATCTAGCAGACTTACATGATGATTTTGCTAAATTCTGGAGTACAGTCTTTTCTGCTTCACCTCCACACTTCCCTGATGATGACCAACCTATGATATTGAGGTCCATTCTGGCCCTTCAAATATACCAGCCTGTCTCAATCCAGGTGATCAAAGCAGCTCTTTCATCCAATTTCTCCACCTTCGGACCTAATGGCTTTCCTGCAGCTGGGCTTCAGAAGGTGCTGTTGAAGATTCTTCAAGACTTATTGGACATTCTCCTTTCCAGTAAAGCAATACCACCATACCTACGTGCTTTAAGAACTATCTTCATTCCGAAGAAAGAAACTTCAAGTCATGCATCAGACTTTAGCCTTATTACCATCTCCCCTGTGATTATTATTATTATTATTTGACACCTCCAGGGAGTCCAAAGACTCATCGAGGGAGAGTGTGCCAAAGTATCAAGTGATTGATTCCCTTCCAACTACTAACCACACTCAAACTTCCTTAACTTTTTGCATGAGCCATTAGTAGCAGAGGCCCTATCAATTGACCAATCTTGCTGATACTTAGACTCTATCATAAAATCTTAGTCAAACGACTTCAGCAACATATACAGCATAATTATAGACAGAGAGCTTTGGTCCCTTCGGACAGCTGTGCCGAGAATATACATTTTCTTTCTTCTCTTCTCTCTGATTCGCAATGCTGCCTTAAGCCTCTATATATATGGCATCACTGAACCTCCGAAAGGCCTTTGATAGCATCTCTCTTCCTGCTCTCCTTCGAGCACTGTCTACTGCTGGATGTCCAGAACCCTTTCTTTCATATGTTATTGAGCTATACTTGGTTAGCTCCATCACTATCACTACAGGGTCAAGTGCAACTTCTATTCCAGCAGTGCAGGATGTTCACCAGTGTGATCTTCTATCTCCCCTTTTCTTTAACTGCATCATAGATGAGCTTCACTCTCTTATTTACAGTTTCTTGACTTTCTTCACTGTCTTTCTTATAGTTTCTTCACTTTCTTCACTCTCTTCCATATAGGCTACTCTCTAGGCATGTCTTCCTTTAATGTTATGTATGGCCTTTGTAGACAATTTTATTCTTGTAGCCTCTACTAAGGTAGGCTTGTAGGAACTCCTTGACCGGGCAGTTGACATTTTCTCTATTTGAGGTCTTTCTATTAATGAAGAGAAGTCCTGCTCTTTAGCTCTTGTCTCCTCTGGTCGTGACAAGAAGCTTAAGGTCACGACTATAGAGTGTTCCCTGCATGGGAAGCTGTTGCATGCCTTGACCATCCTGGAAGAGCGGAGATACCTTGGTATCATGTTCACCCTAGAGGGAAGGGCTTCTGTCCCTTCTATCCTAGAAGCTGGGATCGCTTCTTTGAGGAAAGCTCCTCTTAAGTCCCAGCAAAGACTGTTTCTCCTTTCCCACTATCTCCTACATTGCTTTTACCACAAGTTGGTGCTTGGCAGGACATATATCTCAGTACTGTCCCGAATGAACAGGGCTATCTGTTAAGCCATGAGATCATGGCTCCGACTGCCACCTGACACCCCTACTGCATATTTCCATGCGAGGATGAAGGATGGTGGGCTCGGGGTTCCATCACTTAGATGGCTGATCCAGAATCACGAAGTTAGAACTATCTTTTTCCTCTATCTGCAGAGAGGATTTCTATAGCCCATTAATACAAGATGACTTTAGGCGGGCTAAAGGCTGGTCCCATTATCAAGGTACCTTAATTGAGTCAGCACCTGAAGAACACGAGATGGGCATCTCTACTGCACTGTTCTGTAGGTGGTGCTCCTTTAAAAGAGTCATATCTGGTGCCTCCCCAGCATGATTGGGTAAGGGGATGGCACCAGACTCTTCCCTGGGTTCGCGCATATTGACCTTATCAGGATGAGGATCAATGCCCTACCCACTTGAGCCCGCACAGTTTGATGGGGTAGTGACGATTCAAGCTGTAGAGCTGGCCGCCACTACAGTGAGACATTGTCTCATATAGCCCAGTGTTGCTTCTGCACCCTTTGGGTTCGTGTGTGGAGGCATGATGCCGTGGTGTCCATTCTAAACAACTGCTTTAAGAACAAAGGTTGGGAGACTGCGGTGGAACCACATTATGGGACCTCCATGGGTTTGCGTATGCCAGACTTAGTGATTAAAAGAGATGGTGACATTTGGGTAATTGATGCCCAGGTGGTGGGAACAGGGCACTCACTAGCCTATAGCCATAATAATAAGGTAAACTATTATAAGAATAACCAAGATCTAGTTAGTAAGATACGGCAGTAGCATGGAGCAACTCCGAGGTTTACCAGCTCCACCATCTCTTTACATGGTGTATGAAGCACTGGCTTTTACAGAAGCATATTAAAGTTCTTTCCTTGAGGACCCTACAGGGCACACTGCTGGCATGGCGTTGCCACCAGAGAATGACTACAATAATAAGTAGAACAGGCATAAGGTAAAACAGTTGTAAACGCTTAGGCCTATGTCAAGTTTGAACAAGATGTCTGGACATGATGTAACGGTAGTACTGTCCATAACCAGTAAAAAGATTAATAAAAAATAAATAAAATAAAAATAAATAACTGGTGGTGTACCACAAGGATTAGTGCTTGGTCTACTGTTATTTAATCTATACATTAATGACATTGGAAAGGATTTGACAAGAGCCATATAGCTACTATTTGCTGATGATGCAAAGATATTTAGGGTAATCAGGAATACTGATGATATGCAGTATTTTCAGAATGATTTGAATTGTCTGAAATAAAAAAAAAATTAAAAATAGAAGTAATAAAAAAAATAAATTAAATAAAAAATAAATTAAATGAAATTTTAAAAAATATAAAAATAAAATTAATAATAATAATTATTATTATTTTTTCCACAGGTCAGGCTAGGTTAAATAATTAACAAGCATTTAAATTCATCTTACTTCTGTATAATGCAGTGTCATGTAGATTGTATCTTATATATTTTTCCTGATGATGATGACCTCAGTATAGAGGTCAAAACATTCGATGTTTTATTCATCAAAATCATCGAAATATTACTTTCCTAAAGTTTAACTAAAGTAATTATTCTAACAGGTGTGTTGTATCTCCATAACACACTCAGAATTCCCATGATGGATGGTAGCAGGGATGGCCTCTTATGGGAATGGGTGCTTGAGGGAAGGGGTATGATGTCAGGAAACATTTAGCCAAGGGGGTGTGGTCAAGAGGAGGACAATGATAGGTATAGAAGCAGTGACATTTTTATGCTCTATACCAATGGCCGGAGTATCCAAAATGAAGGAAATGAATTGGTGGCAATGTTAGCATCAACCTGGCCAAAGATTTATTGGGATCTCTGAGACGTGGTTGATGAAGGATGATATAATAACTGGAATTGAAGTGGAAGGTACCGCATTTTTTGACAGGGCAGGAAAGGAAAACGTGGTGGTGGTGGAGTACTGCTTATGTTCTCTTAGAGTAGAGGCTTTGGAAGGCAGTGACACAAATCATTTTGAAAGCATATGGGGTGTGGTAGAAGTGGCCAAGACAGGATATTTATTGGGGTGTTGCTATAAACCAGGGAGCACAGAGGGTGGGGACCAGGAGATGTTTAGGAAGTTGAGCTTGGCAAGTGCAAGAAGAATGGTTGTTATGGGTGATTTTAACTACATCAGTATAAGTGGGAAGAGGAAAATGCAAGTAGTAAGAAGGGGATAGAATTTCTGGAATTCTTGAGGAACAAATGTCTTCAGCAGCATGTGCTGGAGGGAACAAGAGGTTCAAGAGTTTTGGATTTGGTCATAGCATTAGAAGAGTCGATAATAACTGAGATGACATCTCTACCACCAGTTGGAGAGCATGACCATGTGGTTTTTGAACAGACATGCAGGTGTATCAAAGAAAAGGGAACGTATGTGGAATTATAAGGCAGGTGATTTGAGTTGTCTTAGGTATCAGCTAGGGATAGTTAAAAGGAGGGCAGAATTGGAAGGCCAGGATATCATTAGTGCTTGGGAAATTGTGAAAGAATATTTGTTAGCAGCAGTAGTAAGCTGTATTCCACGGGTGAAGAAGCAGACACAATTTGGTGTAAAGTGTGTGACAAACGATAAGAAACAGGAACTGCAGTTGAAAAAGAGATCATGAAAGGATATGCAAGGAGAGGAAAGTGACCAGAATGGTGAGGAAGGCAAAACTGGAATATGAGAAGAAATTGGCACTAAGATCCAAAGAAAATCCTAGGGAATTTTTTAGCTATGTGGCCAGTAGGCGGAGAAACGATTTTTGAAGAATTACATTGTGGGATAAAAATGGAAATACAGTGACTGATGCAGAAGACATAGTGGAGTTATTTAATGAGCATTTTATTGGAGTATTTCATCCTGGAGGAGGTTTGAATACTGGAGGGATAGGGCAGGTTCAGGATTCAGAGGTGCAAGAGGAGAGTGTGTTCCAAATACCAAGTACTCTGGATACCAATAAAGCTGTTGGATTGGATGGTATTTCACCATGGGTTTTGAGAGAATGTGCTAAAGAACTGACAGCTACATTAACCTGGCTTTTCAATAAAAGTCTGGCTGAAGGAAAGCTACCCAGGAAATGGAAGGAAGGTAAGATAGTGCCATTGCATAAGGGTGGTAGCAGACTGGAAGTGTCCAATTAAAGGCCCGTTTGTGTGTCATCAGTAGTTGTGAAGGTCTTGGAGAAATTAGTGAGGGACTATATACAGCATTGGGTAGATGAGGGTAATGTTATTTGTGAGAATCAACATGGATTTGTTAAGGGGGTGCTCTTGCTTTAGTAACATGATTGTCCTTTATAATAAAGTGATAAGAGCAGTTGGTGAAGGAAAGGCATATACTGCCATTTTTTTGGATTTTGCAAAGGCGTTTGACAAGGTGCCACATGATGATATTTAAGTAGCAGCACATGGGTTTAAATGTTGGGTTATTCAAATGGATTCAGGATTGGCTGACTGATAGGTATCAGAGAGTTGTGTATGATTGGGTAGTATCAAGGAAGCAGAAGGTTACAAGTGGGGTTCCACAGCTCAGTACTTGGACCTGTATTGTTCAATCTTTATATCAGTGATATTGTCAATGGATTGCAAGGGGATATTCAGTTGTTTGCAGATG
Organism: Typopeltis vanoorti; assembly: GCF_054136105.1. Taxonomy (NCBI): domain Eukaryota; kingdom Metazoa; phylum Arthropoda; class Arachnida; order Uropygi; family Thelyphonidae; genus Typopeltis; species Typopeltis vanoorti. Next base: position 28,525,039 of record NC_143549.1, read on the forward strand.
ATGTGAAGTTGGGAAAGGTTATCAGTAATAGTGCGGATGTGGCAGCCCTGCAAGATGATTTGAATAAACTAGACAGATGGGCAAATAAATGAGGCTGTCGGTTCAATGCAGCAAAATGTAAAGTCTTGTAGTTTGGGATCCATCGATGGGAGGATGCGTACTCAATTGGAGGAGCTGTTCTGGAGTAGGTAGGGGATACAAGAGATATGGGGGTGATGATTGATAGAAAACTGAAATTCAGGGAGCATTTTGCAAAGGTGGTAAGGGTAACTCAGAGAATTGCTGCAATACTGAGGATGCTGACCTGCAGAGAAAAAAAAGAGTTATCCTTCCGTTGTATACTGCCCTGATCAGACAACACTTAGGCTATTGTTCTCAGATTTGGTCCCCAGGATTTGAAGGCGATAAATTGACTGTGGATAGGGTACAGAGGCTGATAACAAAGATGGTTTCAGGACTGTACAATATGAGTTATGAGGATCGATGAGGGAATGTGGACTGCAGAGTTTGGTGGATAGGAGTAGGAGAATTGATGTGATAGAGACTTTTAAACTGTTGAGAGGCAGTTACAAGGTAGACATTGGAGAGTTCTTTCACTTGGTGGAATGGCGGGAAGGAGCGATGAGCCATCCTTCAAGGTTTCGAAAGGAGGCTGTGTGCAAGAGGGTGAGGAGTGGTTTCTTTGCATGGAGGTTGGTTGAACCTTGGGATGCATTGCCTGAAACAGTGGTTAGAGTGGTGATAGTTAATGGGTTCAAGGAGTGGTATGATAAAATTTGTATTTCCTAAAAACGACCCCCCACGATGAGTCTTTTGACTCCATGGAGGCCTGGATAATAATAATAATAATAAATTCCTCACTATGAATGCTGGTTACTATGTAACTTTAAAAGAAAGAATGTAACTTTATTATTTTTTTTAAGTAGAAATTAAATTATGAGGTATTAAAATAAAACATTTTATTGCACTTAATGGAAATTAATGATTATATTTATTTATTCATTTATTTTAGTAAGAATCAAGGAATAATTTCAAAATCTAGGCATGCTGAGAAAGAAGAACGATTTAAGGATATTTTAGACATATCAAAGTAAGTTTATATTCTAAGTGCATAATTCCGTGAATACCACTTTATAGAAAGTAAATTTTAGAAGGAAGATTATTTATTGTTATTTTCAGAAAGGAAACTTATTTATGGGACAGACGTTTCTTATCTAGAAGAAAACAGGGACTATAAAAGTAGACTGTGCCTATTAATTTGGGATAAAAGTTCTTATCAAAATTGCTAAATTGCAGTACATAGCATGGTTTTTGTCTTGGCTTATGGCAGTATTACATCTCTTTATTACAATTTTTTTTTCTTTTGTTACTTTTTTTTATATATTTCCCCATAGCTCCCCCCCCCAGTTGTAGAGAGTGGCCATGTGGTTTTGACTTGGAAGATGAATAGACATGCAGAAGTATCAAAGAAAAGGGAACATATGTGGAATTATGAGGCAGATGATTATAATAATCTTAGATATCAACTTAGGGCAGAATTGGAAGGCCAGGATATCATTAGTGCTTGGGAAATTGCGAAAGAATATTTGTTAGCAGCAATAGTAAGCTGTATTCCATGGGTGAAGAAGCGGACATAATTTGATGTAAAGTGGATGATAAACAATATAAAGAGGAAGTGCAGGTGATTGTGGAAGAGATATAAGGAGACGGTTGGAGAGCAGATGCATGAAGAATATGAAACTTATGCCAGAAGAGTGACTAGTATGGTGACGAAGGCAAAACTAGAATATGATAAGAGATTGGCACTAAGATCCAAAGAAAATCCTAGGGAATTTTTTAGCTATGTGGCCAGTAGGAGGAGAAATGATTGTGGAAGAATGACATTGTGGGATAAAAATGAGAATAGAGTGACTGATGCAGAGGATGTAGTGGAGTTGTTCGATGAGCACTTTATTGGAGTATTTCATCCTGGAGAAGAAGGTTTTAATACCAGAGGTATTGGGAAGGTTCAAGGTTTAGCGGTGCAAGAGGAGAGTATGTTCCAAATATCGAGTAATCTGGATGTCAGTAAAGCTGTGGGACTGGATGGTATTTCACAGAGCTTTTGAGAGAATGTGCTAAAGAACTAACAGCATCGTTGACCTGGGTCTTCAATGAAATTCTGGCTGTGAGAAAGGTACCCAAGGAATGGAAGGAAGGTAAGATAGTGCCATTGCATAAGGGCGGTAGTATACTGGAAGTGTCTAGTTACACAGACCTGCAAAATTCGAGTCATGAAAAGTTGTCTGCAAAAGTATTGAGTGTTTCTGATTTATTTTTGACCTCTGATTTCAAATATCTCTTCCATTTTTTTGTATCACATAAGGTTTCTTCACAAAATGGATCTCAATATTACAGTAAAATAGCTTTAAAATGCATTATATTAAGTAAAATATCAATTAATTAAATTAAGGGGATATTAGATCCTACATTGTTTTAAAACCAAAGTATTTAAGTAAAATATCAGTATTTAATATTTTTTAATTCGATTAATTAAAGATTAATCTTTAGTACATATTTTATATTTCCTTGTGGTGTCATTTTCTTTTTCCTTCAAAACTTCTTTTTGAACTTTTTCTGTGAAATTCTTTTACCTGGTTGTCTCTGTGCAACATCCAGCAATAGTCTGCCATCAGGTTGACATTCTACCTGCCCTGATACCTTCTTTCCATTTCTTTGATGTATTCGTGGAATTGCTCTCCTTGCTGTTTGCTGACAGTTCCCAGATTCTCAGGAAAGTAGTCTAAATGAGAGTTGAGAAAGTGCACTTTTAAGCTCATAGAGCATCCCAAATCCTTGAATTTCTGTAGCATGTCTTCCACAATCATTTTATATTTGTGGCTGTTGTGATTTCCTAAAAATTTGGTCACCTCCTCTTTTAAAGCTCTCCACACTTCTTTTTCAACAGTTGCCATTTTTTCTTCAAATAGTTTATCCTTAATAATTTTTATTTTTAAGATAAGAGAGCGTACATATGGCACCGATAAAGAAAAAAATGGCTGCCAGGTCGCCATGTTTGTTTAAGAGTTTTGATGTAAACGAATTTATGCAATGTGCTGTCTGTGAGATGTATGCTTTGCAAAGAGCGGTGGGAGTCTGGTTAGAGGGTGATAGTGGAGTTAATATGTGCAGAAAGTGTAAAGAGAATGAGGATCTCAAGCGTGTTTCGTGTGGTGAGAGTGATATCGTTAACGATAATCAGAATGTAGAAAATGGCGGTGAGCTAGAGAATTGCGTGGTAGTGCCAGATAGGTGTGAGAGCGTCGTTGAAAGTGTAAATGTAAATGATAGTGTAAAGAACGAATGGATGATTCGATTGATAATGAAAATGGTGAGATAAATGCAAGTAGTGAAATTGCCCATTTGAACTGTGCGATACACAGAGCTAAAAGGCAACTGGAGCGTATGGAAAAATGTGTGTTGAACGTACCGACAAATAACCGGCGAAAGTCTGTGATGGCAAATAATAGAATGTTCGTAAATGTCAATAAAATGAAGGAGCGAGTGCTGTATGGGGATTCGCTATTAAGAGGTGTGATAGTCGAGAGTTTAAGGAAGTCGTACCAGCCGGGTGCAAACATAAAGGACGTCAGCGAATCTATTCGAGTGCAAAATCAGAGGGTGAAAGAGATGATAATCGTGGCAGGAACAAATGATTTGAAAGAGGACAAAATGGAAATGATAGAGGATGTGAGGGAATTACTTGAGGTAGCAAAAGAGAAGAGTGAGAGAGTTAGGATGGTGAGTATCTTACCGCAGTATGACAGCGAAGTGTTTAGAAGGAGGGCCATAATTGCCAATGACTTTATGCATGGGTTATGCATGGAGAGTGGTGTGGAATTTGTGGATGTGTGGAATGAGTTCGATGGGCGAAAGGACCTATATAAGATGGATGGGTTACATTTGAATGGAGTTGGTGTACGGAGGCTTGAAAAAGTGTTGATGAATGATGTGGAAGTGGATGTACAGACTCAGGGAAACTAGATTTATTAAGAGGGGGGGAGTAGATATGCAGACTTTAGGGAGGCAGTTGAGTGTATGAATGATTATATTATGCCCAAGCGAGTACGAAGGACAACAAATCAGAATGGGATAGTTAGTATAAGGCATCAAAGTAGGGATGGGACAAATGGGCTTCTGCGATTCATGTACACTAAGGCCAGGAGTATTAGGAACAAGAAGGAAGAGTTTTTGGCCTTGGTTGGCACTTCCAGGCCACAGGTTGTTGGTATTAGTGAAACATGGCTGACAGAAGATGATAAAGCTAGTGGGATTGAATGCGACGGGTATAGCGTGTTCAGGAGTGACAGGGTGAATAAAAAGGAGGGAGGAGTGTTATTGATGACAGCTGATGAGCTGCAGCCAAGGAGTATAGAAGTTGAACTGCAGGATAGAGAAAAGAGCACATTTGAGGCTGTTTGCTGTGAGATAGAATCTATTATTATTATTATTATTATTATTATTATTATTATTATTATTATTATTTCGGGCGACTCCAGGAGTCCTTAGACTCATAGAGGGAGGCCCTGAACATCATGTCCACACAACTATGCGATTACATTCTCACAGTATCTATCATACCTTGTCTTGAACTCGTTCACTGTCATAGCACCCACAACAGACTCTGGCAGCTTATTCCACTCATTTACCACTCTAAAAGTAAAGAACCCAGCTCTAACACTCCTGCTAACCACACTCGTGCCCAGCTTCCATAGGTGTCCCCTAGTTCTCCCACCACCAGTCCTGATCTCAAAAATATCCTCTGAATTAATCCTATAGAATCCGTTTAGCAATTTGAATGTCTCAATCATATCTCCCCTCCTCCGCCTATCAACTTGTTTCTGCAACCCACAAATCTTCAACCTGTTCTCATATGGTTCATTCCATAGACCTGTTTTCATCTTAGTCACTCGCCTCTGGATCCTCTCCATCTCCTCCCCATCAAGAAGGAACCGAGGTGACCAAATCTGGGCACAGTAGTCAAGATGAGGTCTTATCAAGGCTCGGTACAGAGGTACAATAACTTGCTTGTCTCTGCTCGTCAAGGTATTTTTCAACAACCAATTGAGTTGATGAGCTGATTTAGCTACTTTTGCAATGTGTCCCCTAAACTTCATCTCCCTATCCACCAACACTCCCAAATCCCTGGCCTCATCAATCTCTTTGGAGTACAGTTCCACCAATGTGGTATACTGCTGCTAATCTTTTCACCCCAAAATGCATAACCTTACATTTTGTCACATTAAATTGACATCCATTCTCCTTAGCCCAGAACTCCAATCTATCTAAGTCATCCTGCAAGACTTTGATATCTTCTGCATTCACTATTGCCCTGCCCAACTTTGCATCATCAGCAAACAAATGAATTGTTCCACTTAGATCCTTCCCTATATTGTTAATCAAAGAGTAGTTTATTCAGGAGTAGAGTCCAAAAGATGGCCTGTGACTAGTGGTGTACCGCAGGGTTCTGTTCTTGGACCACTGCTGTTTAATCTCTCCATCAACCAACCACCTATCCATCTCACCAATCCTATATCCATTCCCATATGTTGTAGTTTATGGATTAGTATTCCATGTGGTATCCTGTCAAATGCCTTTGCCAGGTCCAGCAGTATCACTGTAAACCCATTTCCCTTATCCAGTTCAGCGTTACCTTGTTATAAAACTTGAGCAAGTTACTGAAGCATGATCTACCCTTCACAAAGCCATGCTGTCCCCTGCACATTATCTTGTTTTCATCAATCCATTCCTGTATTTTTCCCTTGACTACTTTCTCTAAGACCTTGACAACGACTCCTGATATGCGGATCGGTCGGTAATTTGCAACCGTAGTCTTGGATCCTCCTTTATGCAGTGAAACTATTTTCTCCTCTTTCCACACCTTCGGGACTAAACCAGACCTGAGACTCAGATTAAACAACATGGTCAAGGGCACTGATAATTCTTTAGCCGCTTCACACAAGACCCGTGCCGGTATACCATCCAAAGATGTGTTCACATTAAGGTTCTGTAATAGACTACTCACCTCCACTTCATTCATCACTATTCCCATATAAATTAATGGTTCCTTCATTTTTTTAATGTCACCACCTGGATGATATGCTTTTGCAAAGTGCGCGCTCAGTAACTCCACTATATCTGCTGATTCAGTGACCTCCTTACCGTCGTCATTCCTTAAAATCATTTTGCCGTGTACAGTTTTTTTCTTGCTTGCAGCATATTGAAAGAACTGTTTGGGATTCTCTTTTGCTTACAAAGCTAGTTTCCTTTCATAATCCGCTTTTGCTTTTTTTACCACACTCGTTACCTTTATGGCCTGCACTTTATACCGTTCGTGTGCCTACAGGTCACCCCTTTCTTTAAATTCCCTCCACAGTTGTTTCTTTTTTTGCAGCTCAAGCTTAATGGTGTTATTCATCCATTTAACCCCTACTTGTTTTACTATTCGGACCCTAGGTATACAATCAGCGATTACCTCCTGTAAATGCTCCTTGACCACTTCCCCATGCTCTATCGACGTCCAGCCCTTGCAGTTGTACATGCCATGGCACTGATCCAAGCGATCTCCTAAGCTTGTCATACTTGCCTGCATGGTAATTCCACATATACCCTGTCTTAATTGAAAATTCCACACCTTTAGCCACTTCCCAGGTCAAGACCTTATGATCACTCTCACCCTTAGGTGGCAACATGGTCATATTCATTACAGTCAAATTCTCAGATGCTATTACCAGGTCAAGCACTCTCACACCCCTAGTATTTTCAATTACATGCTGTCTCAGATAGTTATCCCTTAATAATTGAATAAAATCCTTTTCCTTCCTCACATGTGATCTCTTCTCCTTCCAATCAATGTTACCATAGTTGAAATCCTCCATAATAATTACCCTCCTTCCACTCATTTCATCAATTTCCCTATGCATATTATCTCCACCATCTATTCCATCACCTGGTCTATAGCAGCACCCAACTGTATATTTTATTTTGCCAGTCTCAATCTCACACCAAATAGAATGAGCTCCTTTCATTATCCTGCAATACAACTTCAGTTCTCCTTGGCTTCAGTTCATCAGCTATCATTAATAATATCCCTCCCCCCATTTTATTCTCTCTGTCCCTCCTGAACACACTATAACCTACACATTCTATCCCACTAACTATATCTTCTTCCGTCAGCCATGTTTCACTAATGCCAATAACCTGTGGCCAGGAAGAGCCAATCAAGGCCAAAAATTCTTCCTTCTTGTTCCTAATAGTCCTGGCATTAGTATACATGAAATGCAGTGATCCCTTAGTCCCATCCCTATATTGATGCGTTATTCTAAATGACCCATTCCCATTTTTTGTCCTTAGTGCTGGCTCGGGTACATTATATACATTCTTACACTCATCTGTCTCACTGATGTCTGCATATCCATTCTAGTTTCCCTGGTTTTGCACATCCATTTTCACTTCATTCAGCAACATTCTTTCCAGTCTCCGCACACCAAGTCCATTCAAATGCAGGCCATCCATCTTGTATAAGTCCTTTCGCCCTTCAAACTCATTCCACATGTCCACGATTTCCACACCACACCGTCTGCATAACCTGCGCATAATATCATTTGCGATTATGGCCCTCCTCCTAAACTCCTCTGTGTCATTCCGTGGCAACAGACTAACCATTCTAACTATGTCACTCTTTTCTTTCGCTACCTTTAACAATACTTTCAAGTCCTCTCTCATAAAAAATTTATCACCTTTCAATTCATTCGTACCTGCCACAGTTATTAATTCTTTCACCCTCTGTTTTTGCGCTCTAATACTCTCACTTACATCCTTAAATTTCACACCCGGTAAGTACGATTTAGTTACACTGCCATCTATCACCCCTCTTAATAACGAGTCACCATACAACACTCTTTCCTTCATTTCAGAAACTCTCTCATTCTTGCACTGTTTTTTTATGTTAGCCAGAACAAAATATACAATTCGGTGCTGCTATAGACCAGGTGATGGAATAGATGGTGGGGATAGTATGCATAGGCAAATAGAAGAAATGAGTGGAAGGAGGGTAATTATTATGGGTGATTTCAATTATGGTAACATTAACTGGAAAGAGGAGAGGGCACATGGGAGGAAGGAATTGGATTTTATATGGTTATTAAGGGACAACTATCTGCGGCAACATGTAGTGGAAAATACCAGGGGGCAGAGAGTGCTGGACCTAGTAATTGCAACTGAGAATGTGGCTGTAATGAACATGACCATGTTGCCACCAATTGGTGAGAGTGACCATAGGGTCATGACTTGGGAGGTAGCTAAAGGAGTGGAATTTACAATTAAGACTGGGTACATGTGGAATTACCAGGCTGGTAAGTATGACAAGCTTAGGTGTGTGCTTGGCTCAGTGCCATGGCATGTAAAACTGCAAGGGCTTGATGTTGATAGTGCATCGGAGGTGGTTAAGAACTGTTTGCAGGAGGCAATGGTTGACTGTATACCAAGAGTCTGAATAATAAATCAGGTAGGGGTTAAATGGATGAATAACATTATTAAGCTTGAGCTGCAAAAAAAGAAACAATTGTGGAGGAAATTTAAGGAGAAAGGTGACTATCAGGCGCAGGAACAGTGTAAAGCTCAGGCCAGGATGGTAACAAGGGTGGTAAGAAAAGAAAAAGCGGATTACGAAAGAAAATTGGCCATGTAGGCTAAAGAGAATCCCACAATATGTTGCAAGTAAAAGGAGAAATGCTCATGGTAGAATGATCTTAAAAAATGCTGAGGGTAGGGAAGTAACCGAATCAGTCGATATTGTGGAATTACTGAGCGAGAACTTTGCAAGAGTATATCATCCAGGTGGTGACTTTGCAGGAATGGAAGAACCAACAGCTTATACTGGAATGGTGGTGAATGAAGTGGAGGTGAGGAGTCTATTACAAAACCTCAATGTCAATACATCTGTGGGATTGGATGGTATACCAGCTCGTGTCGTACGTGAAGCAGCTAAAGAATTGTCAGTGCCCTTGACCATTTTGTTTAATTTGAGCTTCAGGACTGGGTCAGTCCCAAGGGGGTGGAAAGAGGGGAAAATAGTTCCGTTGCACAAAGGTGGTTCCAAGGCTGCTGTTGAAAATTGCCGGCCAATCAGCATAACAGGAATCATTATCAAGGTCTTAGAGAATATAGTCAAGAGGAAAATACAAGATTGGATAGAAGAAAATGGGATACTGTATTGGGGACAGCATGGTTTTGTGAGGGTAGGTCATGCCTTAGTAACTTGCTCACGTATTATAACACAGTGACGGCTGAACTGGATAAGGGTAATGGGTTTACAGTGATTCTACTGGACCTTGCTAAGGCCTTTGACAGGATACCACATGGAATTCTAATCAGTAAATTGCAGCATAGGGGGATGGACATAGGGTTGGTGAGATGGATAGGAGGGTGGTTGACGGAGAGATATCAGAGAGTGGTTTACTCAGGAGTAGAGTCCACAAGACGGCCTGTGACTAGTGGTGTGCCACAAGGATCTGTTCTTGGACCACTGCTGTTTAATTTGTTCATTAATGATATAGGAAAGGATCTGAGAGGAACAGTTCATTTGTTTGCAGATGATGCAAAGTTGGGTAGGGCAATAGTGAATGCAGATGACGTCAAAATTTTGCAGGATGATTTGGATAAATTGGAAGTCTGGGCTAATGAGAATGGATGTCAATTTAATGTGGCAAAATGTAAGGTTATGCATTTTGGGGTGAAAAGATTGGCGGCAGTCTACTGCATTGGTGGAACTGTGCTCCAGGAAATTGATGAGGCACAAGATTTAGGAGTGTTGGTGGATAAGGAATTGAAATTTAGGGGACACATTTCAAAAGTGGCCAAATCAGCTCATCAAATCACTTGGTTGCTGAAGAATACGTTGACAAGCAGAGACAAGCAGGTTATTGTTCCTCTGTATCGAGCCTTGATAAGACCCCATCTCAACTACTGTGCCCAGATTTGGTCACCTAGGTTTCTTCTTGATGGGGAGGAGTTGGAGAGGATCCAGAGGCGAGTGACCAAGATGATAGCAGGTCTGTGGAATGAACCTTATGAGAACAGGTTGAGGATTTGTGGGTTGCAAAAATTGGTTGATAGGCGGAAAAGGGGAGATATGATTGAGATATTCAAATTACTGAAGGGTTTCTATAAAATTAATTCAGAAGATAATTTTGAGAACAGGGCTGGTTGTCGGAGGGTTCTTTACTTTTAGAGTAGTGAATGAGTGGAATGTGCTCCCTGAGACTGTGGTGGATGCTGTGACAGTGAATGAGTTTAAGGCGAGGTATGATAGATTCTGTATGAATGTCGAATAGTTGTGATGAATATGATTTGGGGCCTCCCTCGATGAGTCTAATGACTCCCTGGAGTTGCCCGTAATAATAGTAATAATAATAGTAATAATAAATTTCCTGATGTCCGGACCGATAAATATCCCTTCTTTCAATTTTGCTGTTGATAATCCAAGAAATTTTGCACAGTTGTATTTAAAACACTCTCCTTCTTTCGACAAACCCTTGACAAATTGCTTCATCAATCTCAACTTTATGTGAAGCAGGGGTAAAAGGATTTTTTTCACGAGCAACCAAAGTTTCGTGTAAGACATTTTTACTCCCAGGTTTTATTGTGACTCTTTCTGGGCATTCCTTCTTGATCCATTGTTTCTCTCGTCTTGGCTGTCCCACTCGTACAAAAAGCATGGGTATTTGGTGTATCCTCTTTGTTTTCCCAAAATCAGAGATATGACTTTAAGATCACTGCAAACTGTTTGTCCATTATCATTGTACTTAAGTTTGCTGAGAATAAATGCTAAATTTATTCTCATTTGAAAGAATGAAATATCGTTCTTTCAAATGCATGGAATGTACTACTGGTACTGAACCATACTTATTGTAATTTTTGAGAAGCACAGCTTTGAGACTTCTTTTTTGAGGACTTGATAAACAACCTCCAATCGATGAAGTAGCAAATCAAAGTAGCCACCTGCACTTTTATCTGAATGAGAAGTTTTGTGGAAATTTCTTTATTTACCATAAAAAGCACTTCAAAAAAGGAACTTATACAACTAATTAGCTGTAAATAAAGGAGAATGAAAATAAATACCATTGCGCTGAATTTAAATCCAAATACTACTAATAAAAACGATAAAATTAGAAATTGGGTAAAATTGGTGGGTGGGAATTTTTTTACTATTTTTTCTGAACTTAGCACCTAAAAGTCTATAATAATCAATTATTACTTCTCAGACATCTTTTTCATCACAGGCCTGTTATAGTCCAGTTTGTGTGTCATCAGTAGTTGTTAAGGTCTTGGAGAAATTAGTTAGGGACTATATACAGCATTTGGACAGATGAGGGTAATGTTATCTTTGAGAATCAAAATTGATTTCTAAGGGGTGCTCTTCCTTTAATAATATGATTGCCTTTTATAATAAAGTGACAAGAACAAGAGCAGTTGATGAGAGAAAGGCATATACTACCCTTTTTTTGGATTTTGCAACGGCATTTGATGGGGTGCCACATGGTAAGCTGATATTTATGTTGCAATATATGGGTTTAGATGTTGGGTTAGTCAACTGGATTCAGGATTGGCTGTCTGATAGGTATCGGAGAGTTGTGTAATGGTGGGCAATATCAAGGAAGCAGAAGGTTACAAGTGGGGTTCCACAGGGTTCAGTACTGGGACCTGTATTGTTCAACCTTTATATCAATGACATTGTCTATGGATTGCAAGAGGATATTCACTTGTTTGCAGATGATGTGAAGCTGGGAAGGGTTATCCGTAATAGTGCAGATGTGGTCGACCTGCAAAAGGATTTGAATAAACTAGACAGATGGACGAATGAATACGGTGTTGGTTTAATGCAGCAAAATGTAAAGTCTTGAAATTTGGGATACTTCGATGGGAGGCTGCATACTCAATTTGAGGAGGTGTACTGGAGGAAGTAGGGGGAGACGAGAGATCTGGAGGTGATGATTGAAACTGGAAAGGGTACATAGGCACTATGCTCTTCCCAGGACCTTTTGAATGGGCAAACTGCCTGGCTAGTTTTACTGACCACCCGGCCAATGTTGTGAATTGACATGGCTAAATAATGAGCAAGGATGGAAAAATAATTTTTGTATGCCTGGCTAATGTTTCATTCCATCCGTTTGGTAAAAATTTCTGGGGAGAACACTGGAGGTGGATAACAAAGAAGGTTGCAGAACTGTACAATGTTAGTTATGAAGATTGGCTTAGGGAATCTGGACTGAGGAGTTTGGTGAATAGAAGAAGGAGAGGTGATATGATTGAGACTTTTGAACTGTTGAGAGGCAGTTATAGGATGGACACTGGGGAGTTCTTTCACTTGGTGGACTAGCAGGAAGGAGCAATGAGAAGGGGCCATCCCTGGAAGTTTCAAATGGAAGCTGTGAGGAAGAGGGTGAGGAGTGGTTTCTTTGTGTGGAGGGTGGTTGAACCGTGGAATGCATTGCCTGATAGCGGTGAGAGCAAGAATGGTCAATGAGTTCAAGGAGTGGTATGAAAGACTGTGTTTCCTAAGAAGGACTTCTCACAATGAGTTTCTTGACTCCATAGAGGCCTTAATAATAATAATTTTTATTTTTATGTTATTTTAATACTTTGATAATTTTATTATTATTATTATTATTATTATTATTATTATTATTATTATTATTATTATTATTATTATTATATCTTCATGGAGTTGGAAAACTCATTGCTGAAGACCCACACTAACCTTTATAAACACAGTACCTATCATACCTCTCCATGAACTCATTCACTGTCAAGGCATTAATTAATTCTGGTAATCATTCGACTCACTTGCCACTATCTAAACAAAAAACTAGTCCATATGCTGATGCCCAGAGAATTTGTTGTACATAACTTCCAGGGATGGAAATTGTTTATACAATTGTTTCTACTCTACCAGTTGATAGATTTGGCAATATGGGCAAAGATTAATTGCTGGTATTTTAACGTGGCTTAGTGTAAGCTCATGCACTTTGGGTTGTAGAGATCAGAAGCTGTGTACTTGGAAAAAGTGTTTTTAAATTAGTGTATAGCATAGCTTTTTATTGCAAATTGTGCTGCATTTTTTTTTCCGTTTGGATACAAGTGTCCTTCAGTATTGTTGTTGTTGGAATTTTTTGTTGTTTTTATTGTGTATTGTGCTTGTTTCTTTCTTCTGCTTCTGAAAATGGTTCTGAAAATTAGTATGAAGATTAAGCTCTACTTGGGATTTTTCCAGTAGATGCATTGCCAAAATTTATAAATGTATGTACCAGAAAATGTGAAAGATTTCTGAACTGTTTGGGTAAATGGGAAGAAGGAAAGCGTTAATTTACGTAAAAAGTGCCTTGATAAATCAAATCAATTAGAAATGAGAGCAAGAATTGGGACCATAGTAGAAGAACTTATGCAAGAGTTAGTGAAAATGAAAAGTGAAATAAAACAACTGGAAGAGGATATTAAACATCTAATGAAGAAGAGACTGGCTGATGAGAATGCCGAGGAAGTTAGTAGTCCATAGAAAGAATCAACGGATAGTCATATATCATTATATGGGGGGGGGACTCGATCATTAGAGGTGTGATGACTAATAAAGTGCACAAAACTTGCTTTCCTGGTGTTACAATAAAGCAAATACCTGAAATTATTAATTATTAGTATTGCAGAATAGGAAAGATTGGACATCAAAATTAGTGGTAGTCATGGGCACAAATAATTAGTTGGCAGAAAAAAGAGTGCTAATTGAGACATGAGGAAGTAGTTGCAGCAGGTAAAGAATAATATTATAAATTTAGTTTAATCCTTTATCCAAGTGTGAGCAAACAAAGTTTGCGCCTGAAAGTATCTTCAGGACTGAGGTAAGGTGGTACACACCAGGGCAACTCGTTGCAAAGGTGGAGCAAGATACCAATACTCCTGTCTCAGTATCTCCTATAATGCATCTCCTATAATGCAAAACACATCTCCTTGCGGATATGTCTAATGTTATGCATTAAGGGAAGGGCCACTACCCAGACTAGTTTCGACCTTTATTGAGGTCTCTTCAGTGGGAGCCAGGCCCAAGCTGGCCAGAACCACCTTTGCAACGAGTTGCCCTGGTGTGTACCACCTTACCTCAGTCCTGAAGATACTTTCAGGGGCAAACTTTGTTTGCTCACACTTGGATAAAGGATTAAACTAAATTTATTATATTCTAACCAAGTGAAAAATAAACTTTCAAAGAATAATATTGTTGTTTGAAAAGGATTTGATCCCGCAATGTTTTGCCTGGAGAGTGGATATGCTGACCACTCACCTAACCAGTTGTATGCATCTTTTTGCTTTACATAAACTGTGTGCTTTCTGTACCCAGTGACTGATATGTTACTTTCCTGTGTTATGTTCCTTTCTTTTAACAGGTGTTATTATAAACAGCTGTTATAAGAATTTTCTGGAAATGAAAATTTGAAAGAGGATGTTATGACAATGTGTTTAGTTCTACAGTAAATATGATTTATTTGTTTGCATACAGCATAGAGTTGGTGTGAAGGGATGTTTTGCATTATGAAGTATATTATTGTTAATTATTAATTATTATTATTATTATTATTATTATGCAGGCACCTCTATGGAGTCCAAAGACTCATCGTGTGAGACTCAAACTGGCCACACAATCTATCATACCACTCTTTGAATCCATTAACAGACAAAGCACTCACAACTGACTCTGGCAACAAATTCTACTCATTCAACTCTCCAAGCAAAAAATCTAGTCTTTATCCTACTAACCACACCTTGATTCATCTTCCAGGGATCATCCCTTGTTCTGGCCCCTCTGAGTGTTGAAACATTTCCTCTGCATCAATCCTATAAAACTCTTTAAGAAATTTAAATGTTTCTATCCCCCTCTTTTTCTTCTATGGGTTTTTTTTCTTTTTCAACTTGAGCAGTTACACACCTTCACTCTATCCTCATAGTGAACATTCCACAGACCATTCACCATCTTGGGCACTTGCCTCTGAATCTTCTCCACTGTTTCCTCATCCCTAAGAAACTCAGGAGATGAGATCTGAGAACAGTAATCCAGGTGTAAATGTATCAAGGTCTTATAAACAACTTCCTTATCTCTACTTATTAATGTGTTATTTAATGGCCGAGTAAGCTTATGGGCTACCTTAGCAACCATAGTAACATATCCTCTAAACTTGAATTCTCTGTGTACCACTATCCCCTAAATCTGTAGTTAATCTATTTTACTGTATTCTTTTCTGGAATGCAGTTCCATCAATGTGGCACACAACTGATTTAATTAATTATAATACTGGAATTAACTCACATAAAATATTATTTATTAGTATAATTTTTGCCTGAGTATCACATACATATTCAGTACAAAGCTGATAGAACAATAATTGACAATTCCAAAAGGAATTGCCACCTGAGTAGTTAATGGAAGATAACTTAAAACATTTGATTTTGTAATACATTCTGGTTATTTTTTCTTTAAAAGCAAGTTATATCAACAAATCAAAGGAACAGCAATGGACAATCCTCTTTTTCCTGCTATTGCCAATTTCTTTATGGAGCACTTTGAACAAAATATTTTTGACAACATTTCACCTAGAACTCATTGGTTCAGATATGTAGATGACATTTTTGCTATCTGAAATGGCTCATCTTATAAATTACAGCAGGTTCTCTCTAAATTAAATCAACTTCATCCAAGGATCAAATTCACCCTAGAGGAGAAAATAAATAAATAAACACTTATCCTTTTTAGATCTTTTAATTCTTTGCCAACCAGATGGTAGCCTACATTTCTCTGTTTTTAGAAAGTAAACTCATACAGGCTATTATATCCATGCTGAATCTCATCACTATCCAAGTCAAAAGGCTGGAAACAATTAAAACGCTGGTTTTTAATTGTTCCAGACCCACTCCTTATGTTCTACAAATGAGTTATTACAAAAAGAATTGCAACATATTTTTTCAACTTTTTTATCTAATGTTTATAAGAATTCATTCATCAAAAGAGCTTTTAGCAGTTTTGGTATCTCTACCTCTTCAAATATAGAAGAAATAACTCGTATTCCTATGTCTTATGTTCAAGGCATTACTGAATGCATAGCAAAAGTTTTAAAATCACTAAATATTTTTGTTGCCTTTTGCCCAATCAGAAAAATCTCCACACTTCTCTAAAGGACAAGCTTTCACATCTCACTCATCCAGGTGTCTACCAGATTCCTTGCTCTTGTGGATTATCTTATTTCGGAAAAACAGGAAGATTTGCTTTTATTTGGCTAAAAGAACACAAGTCTTATATTGAATACCTTGAACCTGAACAGTCTGGACTTGCAGAACATGCCATCAACACTAACATAGAGCTCATCAGAACAAGACAAGAGTCCTTCACAAAAATTGGTTCCTCATGGAACAGCTTTATAAAGAAACATGTGAAACTTTATTTCACTCTCCTAACTTAAACAGATCTGATGGTCTACATCTGTCCTCTTTGTGGGAGATGGTACTTTTTAAATCAGCTAATCTTTCCCAACTTTTTTTCTTTTTTAATTGTGTGTGTGTGTGTGTGTGTGTGTGCACACAGGAATACCTCGTATAGCGCGCTTTTGAACAATGCGGGTTTTGGTCTAATGCGGTTTTTATTATTACACTTATCACTACACATGCTAGTGTCGCTGTAGCATGTGGCAGTGAATATGAGCTGTACTGAAGAAAGTAAGTTAGTGAGTTTTTAATCGGTGAATAGTCCGTTATTTTGCATTTTTGAGTGCTAAATTGTTTCTCTGGAATACGAGCGTACTATAGTAGTTGTTTTTTGAAGTTAGTGCTGTCGCGATATTGTGTATTTTGTTTACCGACAAGACGGGGCGTATGCATAATGGTAGAAGACAAGACGAAGCTAAGTTTTCATTACTGTATTTAGTTTTATTTCATTTTATTTAGTGTACTAAATGTTTTGTTTTGCTTGTAATTGTTTATACTTTTCTTATTTATTTATACTCCCTAATACTTATTTAGCATTTATTTTTGAAACTAATTTGAATAATTAACGATTACACTAGTAGTCCCTCAGCAGTAATGAATGATGACGTATTCAACTGCAGTCATAAATTGCATGTCGCCGAGTCCTCCGCCATTTAGGCACTCTATTATAAGCAATATGATAAGAGAGTTTGTGGCATGCAGTATTTGCGGCATGTATGCGTCTTGGGAATTGGATATCTGGCTTGCAAAGAGGATGGGGGTGCGTGTGTGTTTAAAGTGCAGGTAGTGGGAGGAAATAAATGCAGCAGATATCTCAATAACCGACTTTGTTGCTCCAGGAATGGGAAATGAACGCAGGAAGACGAGTAGTGTGATAGGAGAGAATGAAAAAAAAATGTGAATGAGAAAATAATAGTTGTAGTGTAGAAGACGTGAGTGACTGTGAAAGTTTAGATGGTTTTGTTTGGGAGAGTGAATTTCAATTTAGAGTGACTGACCTGCAGAGGGAGATAGAGGAGCTGATAGAGGAGGTGGAATGTCTTGGGAGAAGTATGATAAGTATGAAAGATGAGATTAGAAGAATGGAAGAGATAAATGCGAGGCAAATCGGAGTAGGGGAGAGAGAGAGTTTTGAGAATAATAGGAGAGGAGAGAAATTTGTGAATGATAAAAGAGGAGAGAATGGAATTGGATATGGAAATTGAGAGAATGGAAACAGGAGAGAGAGAGAGAGAGAGGTATGAAAGTGCCAGAAGAGGGGAGAATGGAAACAATAGGAGAGATGGAATGAGAGAGAGGTATGAAAGTGCCAGAAGAGGGGAGAATGGAAACAGTAGGAGAGACGGAATGAGAGAGAGGTATGAGAATACTAGACGAGGACAAAATGGAAACAGTAAGAGAGACGGAATGAGAGAGAGGCAGGGGAGTGCTAGAGGAGGAGAGAATGGAAACAGTAGGTGAGAGGGAATGAGAGAGAGGTATGGGAATGCTAGAAGAGGAGAGAATGGAAACAGTAGGAGAGACGGAATGAGAGAGAGGTATGGGAATGCTAGAAGAGGAGAGAATGGAAACAGTAGGAGAGACGGAATGAGAGAGAGGTATGGGAATGCTAGAAGAGGAGAGAATGGAAACAGTAGAAGAGATGGAATAAGAGAGAGGCATGGGAGTGCTAGAGGAGGACAGAATGGAAACAGTAGGAGAGACGGAATGAGAGAGAGGTATGGCAGTGCTAGAAGAGGAGAGAATGGAATGAGAGAGAAGTATGGGAGTGCTAGAAGAGGCGAAAATGGAAACAGTAGGAGAGAAAGGGAATGAGAGAGAGGTATGGGAATGAATGAAGAGGAGAAAATAGAAACAATAGGAGAGAGGGAATGGTAAGAGGTATAATGTATGGGGACTCAATGATCTGCAGTGTTCAAGATAGGATGCGTGAGGAGTGTTTGCCAGGAGGAACGATAGAAAGGGTGGCTTTGGCAGTTAAGAGAGGTGAAACGGTGGATGAGATTATTGTGGTGGTGGGAACAAATGACTTGACTGGTGGGGTAAATAGGGCAGCGAGAGAGATATGAGATTCTTGCTAGGTGGTACTAAAGAAGACACAGAGAGGAAAAATAGTGTGTGTGTTGCCTAGGTATGATAATGACGAACTGAGCAGAAGAGTGGAATTATTGAATGACATAATAGCTAGAATGTGTGACAAGAGAGGATTGGAATATGTGGATGCTTGGAGTGCATTTGAAGACAGAGAAGAATTGTATGCAAGAGACCACTTACATCTGAATGAGGAAAGACGTAGACGTCTGGAGAGATTGCTGTTCTGAAAAAGTAAGTGTCCCAGGGAGGATGGTAGCATGGGTGGCCTCTTGTGGGAATGAGTACTTGGGAGAAGGGGGACGACATCAGGTAACACTGAACCCAGTGGAGTCTAGAAGGGATAATGCTGGGTATAGAAACAACGGCATTTATATGCCATATACTAATGCCAGGAGTATCTGCAATAAGGGAGAGGAATTGGTGGCACAGATAGCATCAGCCTGGCCAAAAATTATTGGCATCACGTCTCAGTGATGCCAATAATTTTTGGCATCACGTCTCACATCACATGGAT
Organism: Typopeltis vanoorti; assembly: GCF_054136105.1. Classification (NCBI taxonomy): domain Eukaryota; kingdom Metazoa; phylum Arthropoda; class Arachnida; order Uropygi; family Thelyphonidae; genus Typopeltis; species Typopeltis vanoorti. The sequence goes on from NC_143549.1 coordinate 28,544,204, forward strand.
TCTGAATACCCTCTTCTGTCAACCATCACGTGGTTGACAGAAGAGGATATAATAACAGGAATAGAAGTTGTTGGGTAAAGCATTTTTCAGCAGGATTGGAAGGGAAAGCGTAACGGTGGAGTACTGCTTATGATAAGTGACGATCTATGTCCTCTAAGAGTGGAGGCTTTGGAAGTCAGTGACACTAATTGTTTTGAAAGCATATGGCGTGAGGTAGAGGTGGGCAAGACTGGATATTTAGTGGAGTGTTGCTACAGACCAGGGAGTACAGAGGGTTGGGACCAGGAAATGTTTAGACAGTTGAGTTTGGCAAGTGCAAGATGAATGATTGTTATGGGAGATTTTAACTATAGTAGTATAAATTGGAGAGAGGAAGATGCAGGTAGCAATAGTGGAATGGAATTTCTAGAATTCTTGAGGGACAAATGTCTTAGGCAACATGTAACAGAGGGAACAAGAGGTTCAAGAGTTTTGGATTTGGTCATAGCATCAGAAGAATTGATAATAACTGAGATGACATCTCTCCCACCAGTTGGAAAGAGTGACCGTATGGTTTTGACTTGGAAAATGAATAGACATGCAGGAGTATCAAAGAGATGGGAACGTATGTGGAATTATAAGGCAAGTGATTATAATAGTCTAATACGTCAACTTGGGGAAGTTTCATGGAGGGAGGAATTGGAAAGCCGGGATATCATTAGTGCGTGAGAAATTATGAAAGAATATTTGCTAGCAGCAATGGTAAGTTGTATACCATGATTGAACAAGAGGACACAATTTGGAGTAAAGTGGATGACAAACAATATTAAACAGGAATTGCATGTGAAAAAGAGGCTATGGAAGAGATATAAGGAGACAGGAGAAGAGAAGATGCATGAAGAGTATAAGACACAGGCCAGAAGAGTGACTAGCATGGTAAGGAAGACGAAACTGGAATATGAGAGGAGATTAGCCCTAAGATCCAAAGAAAATCCTAGGGAATTTTTTCGATCTGTGGCCAGTAGGAGGATAAAAATGGGAATAGAGTGGCTGATGCAGAGAACATAGTAGAATTGTTCAATGAACACTTTATAGGAATATTTCATCCTGGAGGAGTTAGTTTTAATGCTAGAGGGATAGGGCAGGTTCAAGGTTTAGAGGTACAGGAGGAGCATGTGTTTCAAATACTGAGTACTCTGGATGTCAATAAAGCTGTGGGGCTGGATGGTATTTCACCACGAGTTTTGAGAGAATGTGCTAGGGAACTGACAGTGCCTTTGACCTGGCTTTTCAATGAAAATCTGGCTGCTGGAAAGGTGCCCATGGAATGGAAGAAAGGTAAGATAGTGCCAATGCATAAGGGGGGATAGCAGACTGGAAGTGTCTAATTATAGATCAGTTTGTGTGTCATCAGTAGTTAGTAAGATCTTGGAGAAAGTAGTGAAGGACCGTATACAGCATTGGGCAGATGAGGGTAATGTTATCTGTGAGAGTTGACATGGATTTGTGAATATGCTAGCCTTATATGATAAAGTTACAAGAGCATTAGATGAGGGAAAGGTATATACTGCCATTTTCTTAGACTTAGCAAAGGCATTTGACAGGGTGCCACATGATAAGTTGATATTTAAGTTACACACATGGATCTGGATGTCAGATTGGTCAACTGGATTCAGGATTGGCTGTCTGATAGGTATCAGAGAGTTGTGTATGGTGGGGCAGTTTCAAGGAAGCAGAGGGTTACAAGTGGGTCCCACAGGGCTGAGTATTGGGATCTATATTGTTTAACCTTTATATCAATGACATTGTCAGTGGATTGCAAGGGTATATTCAGTTGTTTGCAGATGATGCGAAGCTGGGAAGAATTATTAGTAATAGTGCAGATGTCGCAGCCCTGCAAGAGGATTTGAATAAGCTAGATAGTAGATGTGCAAATGAATGGGGGGTGTCGGTTTAATACAGCAAATGTAAAGTCTTGAGATTCGGGAAACATCAATGGGACACTGCATACTCTATGGGAGGAGTTATACTGGAGGAAGTAGGGGGAGACAAGAGATCTGGGGTTGATGATTGATAGAAACCTGAAATTTAGGGGACATATTGCAAAGGTGGTGAAGGTTACACAGATGATTGCTGCAATAATGAGAAGGACACTGACCTGCAGAGATAAAACGCTTATCATTCCATTGTATAAGACCCTGATCAGACCATACTTGGACTATTGTTCTCAGATTTGGTCCCCAGGATTTGAAGGGGATAAATTAACTTTGGAAAGGGTATAAAGGTGGATAACAAAGATGGTTTGAGGACTGTACAGTGATAGTTATGAGGATCGGCTGAGGGAATGTGGACTGCAAAGTTTGGTGGATTGAAGGAGAGGTGATATGATTGAGACTTTTAAACTGTTGAGAGGTGGTTACAGGGTTGACACTGGGGAGTTCTTTTGCTTGGTTGAACAGCGGGAAAGAGTGATGACAAGAGGCCATCGCTGGAAGTTACAAAAGGAAACTGTGAGCAAGAGGGTGAGGAGTGGTTTCTTTGCATGGAGGGTGGTTGAACCATGGAATGCACTGTCTGATGGAGTGGTGAGAGCGAGAATGGTCAATGCGTTTAAGGAGTGATATGATAGACTTTGTTTTTCTTAAGGGGGGGGGCCACCCCTCGATGAGTCTTGATAGACTGTATTTCTTAGGAAGGACCCCCGATGATGAGTCTTTTGACTCCATGGAGGCCTGAATAATAATAATAATAATAATAATAATTATTATTATTATAGTAACATTGTCAACACTGACTGGCTACTCCTGGGCACTGCAAGTGATAGTCGAGAGCCATGTTTATTCAATAGTTATTCAATTGTTTCTCACGTAGACATGATCTTTCCCCGCAGCATTTTATTATTTATGTTAATATTAGTATTTAATATTTTTTATTATTTAAGTGTGAGTGAAAAGAGACATAACAAAGAATACACTGTTGGAGTAACAAAAAAATGCAAGTGGTTGACATTAGAGAAGAAACTTGAAATTATAAAATGCCACGAGAGTGGCACTTCGTTTGCTCAAATAGCACGTGAGGATTCAATGAATGAGTCTTCTGTACGAATAATTACTCAGAGCAAAGAAAAGATTATACAACATGGAATGAGCACTACTTCTTTTATATCAAAAGCGATCACGAGAAATCGATCTTCTGCAATGGAAAAGATGGAACGCCTTCTAATGATCTGGATTGAAGGTAGATTGTAATCAGAAAAAGATTCCTTTGAGTCAAATGATAATCCTGGCAAAAGCAACAAGTCTGTATGACAAAATAAAAGAAAATGAAAGCAAAAATGAAGGAGGTACAACCAGTGAAACTTTTATAGCAAGTCGTGGGTGGTTCTTCAGTTTCAAGCGTATGGGACTCCATAACGCAAGAATCCAAGGTTGAAGCCCAAGTGCTGACACTTAAAACTGGAGAATTATTTCCCAATGAATTGAAGGAGCTTATTGAGAAGGAAGGCTACACAGATGATCAAATTTTTAATGCTGACGAGACTAGTTTGTTCTGGAAAAGAATGCCATCGTGCACATTTCTAGCAGAGAAGGAAAAAACACAAGCTGTGTATAAAGTGTCAAAGGACCATTTGACACTTTTACTAGGAGGTAATTAATCCAGTGATTTAAAATTGAAGCACTGTTAGTGTACAGAGCAGAAAACCCAAGACTTCTTAAGGGCTTTACAAAGAACAATTTACCTGTTCATTGGCGTTTGAATAAAAAAGCGTGGGTGACTCGTTCAATTTTTGAAGACTGGTTTAAAATTTGCTTTTGCTCTGAAGTTAAAAGCTATTATAAAAAGAATGACATTCCTTTGAAAATTTTGCTTTTATTAGACAATGCGCCAGGCCATCCAACTCTATTGACTGACTTAGATGAAAATATCAAGATTCATTTTTTCCTCCAAACACAACTTCAATTCTGCAGCCGATGGATCAAGGCATTATCTCCACTTTCAAGGCTTACTATTTAAGACGAACTTTTGTTCAAGTTATTAAAGCTGCAGTAGAAGAAGATTCTTGGACTTTGAGTAAATTTTGGAAGAAATTTAACATAAAAGATGCTATTCAAAATATTTATGAATCTTAGCAAGATGTGACTCAAAGCAACATGAGAGCCATATGGCATAATATGTTGACGCATTGTTCAAAGGACTGTTGCCTTTGCAACACAGAAATAGGAAATCTCAACAGAAATTGTGCAGATGAGCAAAGATCTTGGTTTTACAAGTTTAGATTGTAACAATGTGAGCGAATGTATTGATTCTCATTCAAATGATCTGGATGATGAAAACCCTTTTGGAGTTGGAACAATAACGAGCCTATGAAGCAGAAGAAGACGAAGATGACTCCACTGATGTCATGGTTGAAGAATTTTCGTTGCTGACCTTTCAACTTTTGTGAGAAAAATCGACAAAGTTTCTGACATTCTCATAAATGCCGTCCCGAATCTGGAAAGAAGCATCAAAGTGAGACAAAGTCTCAATAATGCTATCAAATGCTACAGAGATCTAGTACTTGAAGAGACAAAGAAGACAAGGATGGCTCACTGAACACTAAAAGACTACTTTAATAAAAAGTAAATTACTGTATGCTAAAATTGAAGCAATATTTGTTTTGTGTTCTACAACTTTTATATCAGTTTAAAAGAATTTTTTTTGTTATTTAGTTAATAAAAATAACATTTTTTTTTTTCATTTCTAAACATTTTTATTATCCTAAATTATTGTAATAAACAAATTAAACTGAAAACCTTTATAAATAGAGCTCGAACAACGCGGTTTTGCATAGCGTGATGCTTCTTGGAACCAATTAACCGCACTATACAAGGGATTGCTGTATATATATATATATAATTTAATTAATTAATTTTTTTTAATTTTTTTTTTTTTTTATTATTATTTTTTAATAAGTTAGGAAATTTAATTACCTTTTTTTTATTTATCTTACATTAGCCTTTTGGAATTGTCAGTTATTCTATCAGCTTTGTACTGAAGATGCCTGTGATACTCAGGCTATCATACTAATAAATAATATTTTACATGAGTTATTTCTGGTATTATAACCAATTAAATATGCCTACTCACAATAATTCCTTATTAAGGCACACAACTTGTAATCTACTTATCCCAAAATTCATAACTTTACATTTCTCCACATTAAACTGATACCCATTAACTTTTGCCCATACTGGCAGCCTATTTAAATCATCCTGCAAGCTCTCCACATTGCCTTGATTAACTATTACTCTACCTAATTTTGCATCATCAACAACAAATAACCGAATATTTCCTTTCAGATTATTTCTTATATCATTTATGTAAAAATTAAACAGTAATGTACCCTGCACTGAATCTTGTGCTACACCACTAGTCACCTGTTTTCATGTCGATTCTGCCCATGATTGTACCACTTTTTGATATCTGTCCAGCAATTCCATTATCCCCATAACTAGTATCATATTCATTCTCATTTGTTCTAATAATAAAAAGCCATTTGTTTTTCTTGCTTCTGTAGCTATAGCCTCTGTTGAGGTTGGACTATTTTCCATGTTATAGAAGCATTTTTACTCCAGTCTTTGCAGAAACAACAGCCATAGTAAATATTGATCTATTCCTGAATTCCTGTGTATTATAAGAAGTGGTTGATCTACAACAAAATACTAGCATATGCAAAATGTCTATTATTGATAAGGCAGAAGAGCTGCTGAAAAAAAAAAAAAAAACATAATGAGTGTAGGATTTGTGAAAGGGTGGACAATTCCGATGATCAGAAATTATTTATGTACCTTATTACTGTGTAAAAAGTGTATACTGCCTTTCATTAAATGAAAGAAAATTCTTAAAAAACCAAACAAAATATAAATAAAACAGAAATAAATACACGTAACAAGCCCAAAAAATTGTATAAGATGATTTGCTGCTCCATCAACTCACATCTGTTCCTACATCTAAATAAATCAACTGATCAACATTATTAGTTCATTGGATTAGTTCCTCCCTATAGTTATTTGCTGAGCTACCAAATGTATATATTTGCAGTTTATTATTGGTTAGTTATTTTGTACTTTACAAAACAAATTTTTTTCCATCTTCTCATAAGTTTCTTTTGTTTAATTCCTTTTTCTTTTTTAATTATGTCAACTTTTGTAAGATCTTTTGCTGTTCACTCTACCCAACGACGTTCAGGACACACACATATAATATCACAAATGTTAATTATTAATTTGTTTGCTAGTAATCAAAGTATTTCCATTCACAACTGTTCTTTCTCTCCTTTATATTTTCCATCCTTGCAGGACTTATTAATGATGGTTGACATATTTACACCTTTTAGCAATTCGAATATACCAACCAAATATAGCATTTTCCTTAATTATTGTTTTCTAATATATCCTAAAACAAATATATTAGTCCCCCCCCAGATTTGATTACAATCAAAGAACTGTCAAGATATTTGGTGCATTCACCAAAATGCAAGCATAAAATTTCTGCATGCCACAGTGTTTTCTCTCACCTCATCAGATAGTTAGGGTGACAGAGACAGAGTGTTGATCGACCTGACATGAACATGTTAAAGTTCTGCAACATCCTACTTATAAACACTTCTAAATCATCTACTTTTATTCTCACATCCATCATTCTCTCTTGTACTGCTATATCACCACCTGGATGGTATCCTCTTGTAGAATGATTACTCAGTAATCACGCACAGTAATATTTAAGAATTATAAACACGTTACCACAAGAATATTTTAATGTTTGCCAAATATTTCAGTCTGAAACTAACAGACTATCGTCAGTGGCTTGATAGGAACAGTTTTTACAAAGTGGAATACAAACAATTGATCATTCAAAAGTAGAATGAGCCTCATGATGTTACATTGCTGAGTATTAAAGAGAGATAAATTTCATCAGAGTGATGAATAAATTATAGGTATTAATTCACAATTTCATATAGCAATCTTAACTTATAAATTCAATTAAAGATAACATTAGACTAATGTAAGAATTAAAGGTCTCAATAAAAAAATTTTTTAAAAATTTTAACATGTTATCCGGATTAAACTTTCCCATATTTTTGACAAGGATATACAGTCATTTCGATTCAAGTTAGGGCATTGAAATAAGGCCTCAGCACTCTGTTTGAATAGACGTTCGAATTTATAGTGACATCTGTGTAGAAGGCGAGTCTTGAACCAGAGAATGTTGTGGCTTGTCTTTATCCCATGCTGCATCAATCCAGACTTATCGGATTTGTTGTGAAGAATGTATGATTGATGTTCTTGTATTCTTTTTTCTATAGAGCATCCATTTTGTCCAAAGTATGACAGATTGCAGTTACAAGGAACTTGATATACACCAGGCAGAGACATAGTTGAGCGTTTATCTTTAGAAGAGGAAAAATAGGTGGATATTTTGTTAACAGGGATATAAGTGGTTGTTAAATCATATTTCTTCAGAATTCTTGAAATTGGTTCTGAAAACCCGGAAATATATGGAATTGTAATTTGACGTATTGATTCTTTGTTGTTCTGGATTGGATTGTAGGAATCGAACAGATGTTGTGTAGTTTTTTTGGAGAAGCCATTTAATTTCATGTGATGTTTGATAGTTGAAAGTTCTTTCTGTAATTCATGGGGAGTTGAGCAATTAGTTCTAGCTCATCGAATCAAACATTTTAAGATTCCTGTTTTTTGATAAGGATGACGGGAAGATTGTTTGAGAATGTAATGTTCAGTAAAAGTGGATTTTCTGTAAACTATTGTTGTCAGAATACCTGAAGGTGAGCAGATGAGGAGGATGTCTAAAAATGATAACTTGTCTTTTTTAATCTCCATGATAAACTTAATATGAGGATGTAAGGAATTGATTTTGGCTAAAAAGGAAGGTTAGGAATCTGTGTGACGCCACACTGAAAAGATGTCGTCTATATATTTCACCCAAAAGATTGGTTAAGGGAATATAGATGAAAACAGGATGTCTTCTAGATGTTCCAAATAAAAGTTGGCTAAAGAGGTGAAAGTGGACTTCCCATGGCCGTTCCTTCCACTTGGTTGTAGAATTTGTTTTGAAACAAAAAATATCCAGAGTGCATCATGAAATTGAATAATTTTATATCTTGCGGGAAGATGTCAGCAAGTAATTGTAAAGTCTCTTTGAGATACATTAGTATATCGAGAAGCTACATCGAAACTCACCATAAGATCAGTACATTGCATTGAGATATTTTTTTAATTTATTTAAGAAATCCGAAGAGTTTTTCAAAAAGGAACTTGATTTGTCTATATGTGATTGCAAGAATTTCGCTAAATATTTGGCTATGTGATAAGTAGGTGAATCAATAGAGTCAGCTATAGGACGGAAAGGAATGTTTGTCTTGTGAATTTTAGGTAGACCATAAAATCTAGGGGGTCTTGCAAAATGTGTTTTTAACCTTTCTATCTTGTCTGCATCTAAACGTATCATCTCATCTAGAAGGGAATTTAATTTCTTCAGTTGCTTGTTGGTGGGTTTGTGATCAGGTTCTTGGTATGTTGAGCAATCTCGAAGTAAAAGAGAAATTTTTCTTCTGTAGTTTGAGGAATCCATAATTACTGTCACTTTTCCTTTGTCTGCTTTAGTGATAACAAGGTAACTGTTGCTTCTTAAGGAATGTAATGCTTTCTTTTCAGAAGGAAATATGTTGGAAGAAGGAAGCTTGGCTTTAAGTAGCATAGAAGCAACTTCTAAGTGGAGAGAATTAGCCTTTTCACTTGAGAGATGACTAAGGATCTGTTCGATGTTAACTAGGAAATCTAAATAAGGAATCTTTTTAGGGACTATAGCAAAATCATGTCCTTTTGAGAGCATGAGGATTTCACTACTCTAAAAGGCGACCGGAAATGTTGACTACCCAATTATCTGGAACATGGAGAGGCTTGATTTGTCTAGATAAAAGGACATCAAATTTGTGGTTTAGATGTCGATTCTGTTTTTTATATGAATGTTGTATAAGCGTTTAGCCACATGAAGAACTATATCGAAAAGTTGTAGGTCTAAGTTTGTGGAGATAAAAGTACGGAGATCAGCAACTTGACGGATGTTAATAGCAAGATCATGTTTAGCTGCTCTGAGTTGATTACGGATTTAAGCTAAGCTGGTGTTCCTGTAGATTGTTTGAGCTCCAGGAGATTTGATGGTTTCTTTTATCTTAATGAAGTTAGGAATAATCTGATTATCGCCTCATTTTTTCAGAAAAATGATCCTCTCTCGTAACTTATCTTGTAATACAGATAGTTTACCTATTTCTGGTTTTTTTGGTAAAGTTTTCTCTGTGTAGGAACAGAATTCTATTCTTGAGAGACACTTGTGAGATTAAATTAAGAATTATAAACACGTTAACACAAGAATATTTGAATATTTGGCAAACATTAAAATATTCTTGTGTTAACGTGTTTATAATTCTTAATTTAATGTCACAAGTGTCTCTCAAGTAGGGATCCCAGATACATCGGAAAAAAATACGGGACACTTATGACTGAGGGTGAAAGTTTAGTATGCGCATCCATCACATATACCAGTCTTACAAAATGATTCTAACTTTCCAAGTGTGTGCGTGGTAGGTTTACTATTCACACACTTTACTAAGTATAAGTAAACAAATTGTTAGACTGCATATTTTCATTAAGCCACTTTAAGTTGCCTTCAAATGGTGTTTTACTTACTATTATAGATACAAAATAGATTGTTAATACAGTAATGCTCCACCTGACAATATTCTTATTAATCAATCAGTCTTGCTCACTCTTGCAATACTTTTCTGAAGAGTGAATTTCACTTAACAATTGTTTGTTTTTAAGAATCATGTCATGAAAAGCTACACAATCCTCACTGAAAAATGATTTTACAATAAGCATTGATTTTTACAGTTTTTACAGACAATTTGTTTTTCTCATCAGTCCACAGTGCATTCATGTGAGAAAATAATCTTTCAACACATGCATTTGTTCCAGGGATACACATAATGAACTCCACTACTTTCTTTAAATTTGATAGTTCTCCTTCAACATTTTTTAAGAGATCCACCCAGACTTCATCTAAATGTTTGGATTTCAACATGTCCTTCACTTCGCTATCTTCTTTGGACTTCAGAGCTGTTTTCACTATCATTACTTCATCAAACAAATCACATTCAACAATGTTTGATATGGCAATGGTCTGATTAATAGTTTGGACTGTTTAAAGAACATTTTCTCAACATAATGCTGTTCTCAGTTTCACCCAAGACATACTGTCTAATTTCAGCATATCCTGTGACCATTCTTTTATACATGTGTTGTAGAAATCAATTTTATGAGATCAGAATGCCTTTTCACTAATCAATTCTTCCTCCTGCAACTCAAGAAGTAGCTTCTTTTCGGTGGTAGTTATCAAATTTTCATCTCTTCTCTTCTCATTTCAATTTTTCCAACCAATGGCTGTATAATTGACTGTGCTTCAACGAAAGATATCGTTTCACCTTCTGTGCTCCTGACAGTAGTATGGAACATTTCACATTGCAACTCCAGAAAAGTAGAAAACAGCTTCGACATTGGGTTCTGGAAAAAGTCTTTCGACATTGTCGGACATTTATCTATTGAAAGAAAATAGGCTTTAAGTCCTCCATACATTTCATTCAACCTTTTGATAGCTGGATGCAATAACAGCCTTGTCTTCGAGTGTCCTAGAACTGTTTTATACTCATTGTCCACAAATTCACAAAATTCTTTTAGGGACTGGACTCTAACAGAGCATGTATAAAAGTGTTGAAATATTTTAGCTATAACAGCCTCAATGTTCAGGTAATGTATCAGCTGCAGTTTGCACAGCATTGTTTAAAATATGAGCTGATCAACCAACTCCAATCAATCTACGGCTTAGTTCTCAATTTATGGTACACGTTGTTTCTTCCCTTTCTTGAACATCCACTGAAGTTAGTATTGGTATTGTCTGCTGACAAGGCTATGACTTTATCTTTAATCTTCCAAGATTTTAGCAAGTCTCATATGTAATCCGTAAGTCATTCTGTGCTTTCACTAGGAAGGTCTGTAAATTCTAGAATCATGGTTTAACAACCTTTTCTGGAACGAAATATTGAACCATCAATAGAACAACTAATTTCGAATCACCATGGTTTAAAATGTCGATCGGGATAGATATATAATTTGCTTTCTCCATTTCCAGTTTGAATTGCTTGATTGCAAATGGAGCCAAAACATTTACAATTAACGCTTGTGTTTTTGTTTGCCCACACGTAAATTTTCTATCATATAACTTACGTATTATTTTAGATGTACAATCCATTGATCGAAAACTGGTTGTGAAAACACGTGTGATACATGAAAGTTGCTTCTTCTGCAGCAAGATTCTTTTCCACTTCCCCCCCCCCCCATCTCTTTCTTGGTAAAGAAATCACTGACTTTTGCATTTACACTAGCTCGAGATGCAGATTTATGCCTTTTTGTAGCATTGTGCTGGGTAATGTTGGACTTTCCACAATACTCGATGCTAAACAAGCCACCACAAACCATGCACTCCATTTTGTCTGTCTCACCCAATTTAGTAGATTTTTTTTAAGAATGGAAATTGAGTTTTTAAAGTGTCTGTATAATCACACTTCTTTTTCAGCATTCTCAACATTCAGCAGGGCCACAGGAGAATTGAAAAAATCATACATTTTAACAGCAGCCATACAGTCATTAATACTCTGCAAACACCAACCTGTTTCTCTCGGAGCAAGCTTCTAAAACGGTGTGGGCCAAGTGGACTGTTCTGTGCTATTTAAAGTTGAGCCAATATCATGGTATACCCGAAATGTCAATGCACATGCGCACTGTTCTAATGAACTTATCATTGTTGCAGTGTTGCCATCACTCGCCTTGAGAAAATAACAATGCGTCTGCAATTCCCTGTAATGACGGAGAGCGAGGTTTGTAATAGAATAGAAATTGTAACTCATCGATTTTGTTATTCAATCTTGAACTCTAAAATACAGAACGAAAAGCTGTCACAAAGAGTTTTCTCGAGACAGCGTGACGCATTAGCCAAAATCGGGACGATCCCGTATTTTATGGGACATCTGGGACCCCCTACTCTCAAGAACAGTAATATTTACTTTTTATTAATTTAATTATTGTGCCTGTGAAAGTGGCATTTGCAACCATAGTGCTACAATGCCTGAAGAAAGGCATTCTCAGTTGAAAACTGTTGGCCAACTAGAGGAACTTTTTCTAACCTGTTGTTCAACCAGTTTCAGAGTTAGATGATCTCTGACAAATAATCCGCTATGTTAGGGTTAGAGACTACAAGATGGCAGAACTTGTCTGCCTCTCTTTACCAGATGTTTGGTGTGAGATTGAGGCTAGCAGAACAAAATATGCAGTTGGGTGCTGCTATAGACAGTGATTGAATAAATGATGGAATATTTGCATAGGCAAATAGACTCAATGAGTGGAAGACAGCTAATTATTAATGGGGATTTCAACTATGGTAACATTGATTGGAAGGAGGAGAGGACACATGGGAGGAAGGAAATGGATTTTATGCAGTTACTAAGGGATAACTACCTGAGACAGCATGTAATGGAATATACAAGGGGGTTCGAGAGTGCTTGATCAAGTAATTGCATCTGAGAATTTGACTGTAATGAATATGACCGTGTTGCCACCAATTGCTGAGAGTGATCATAAGGTGACTAAATGTGTGGAATTTTCAATTAAGACAGGGTACATAGGGAATTACTGAGCTGGTATGACAAGCTTAGGAGATTGCTTGGTTCAGTGTCATGGCATATAAAACTGCAAGGGCTGGATGTTGATAGTGAATGAGAAGTGGTTTATGAGCATTTGTAGGAGGTAAAGACTGACTGTATACCTAGAGTCCAGATAGAAAATCAAGTGGGGGTTTAAATGGATGAATAACACCATTAAGCTTGAGCTGCAAAAAAAGAAACAACTGTGGAGGGATGAAAAGCCAAACGGCTGTTTTTCTCTAGCGAGGTTGATAAGTTAGGGGGATAAAAATCCCTTATTGTTTTTCAGCCAGTAAGCAAAACTAAGATCGAAAACTATGATCTGAACGTTTCATGCCAACGAACTGTCGGCGATCCAAGCGTAAGTGACCACTTGGTAGTGCCACACCACGGCAACTCATTGCAAAGGTGGAGCAAGATCACTCACTATTCTTGATATTTTCTCATAATGTAAAAACACACAGCTCTTAGGAGATGTAGTACTGTTTTACATTATGAGGAGAGGCCACTACCCAGACCGGTTTCAACCTTTTTTGAGGTCTCATCAGTGAATAGCTAGACCTAGAATATCAGAGTTTAAGTGAAAAGAACTTACATACTTTTGCTGTACGATTGCCAGAAAGGTGTGTCACTATATTATATTATAACATATTATAACTAAGATGAAAAGCCAAACGGCTATTTTTCTCTGGCGAGGTTGATAAGTTGCCGTGGTGTGGCACTACCAAGTGGTCACTTACGCTTGTATTCGCCGACAGTTCGTCAGCATGAAACGTTCAGATCATAGTTTTCAATCTTAGTTTCGCTTACTGGCTGAAAAAATAATATGGGATTTTTATCCCCTTAACTTATCAACCTCGCCAGAGAAAAATAGCCGTTTGGCTTTTCATCTGAGTTATAATATGTTATAATATAATATAGTGACACACCTTTCTGGCAATCGTACAGCAAAAGTATGTAAGTTCTTTTCACTTAAACTCTGATATTCTAGGTCTAGCTACTCACTGATGAGACCTCAAAAAAGGTTGAAACCTGTCTGGGTAGTGGCCTCTCCTCATAATGTAAAACAGTACTACATCTCCTAAGAGCTATGTGTTTTTACATTATGAGAACATATCAAGAATAGTGAGTGAGCTTGCTCCACCTTTGCAACGAGTTGCCGTGGTGTGGCACTACCAAGTGGTCACTTACGCTTGGATCCGCCGACAGTTCGTCGGCATGAAACGTTCAGATCGTAGTTTTCGATCTTAGTTTCGCTTACTGGCTGAAAAACAATAAGGGATTTTTATCCCCTTAACTTAACTGTGGAGGGAATTTAAGGAGAAAGGTGACCTGCAGGCACATGAAGTGTATAAAGCACAGGCCAGAAGGGTAACTACTGTGGTAAGAAAATTGTATAATATAAGCAACACAAGAAAGATATTTAATTAGCCAAATATTTCAATCTGAAAATTGCAGACCGTCTATAGTGGCAATACAAGAACAGTTTTAAAATATAAAGTGGAATACTAACAATAGATCATTTATAAATAGAACAAGCTGCGTGACGTTATATCACTAAGCATTAAAGAGAAATATTTTTAAGCTTAGTATCACTAGGTATTAAAGAGAAACACTTAGTGATATAACATCACGCGACTTGTTCTATTTATAAATGATCTATCATTAGTATTCCACCTTGTATTTTAAAACTGTTCTTGTATTGCCACTGAAGATGGTCTGCAATTTTCAGACCGAAATATTTGTCTAATTAAATATCTTTCTTGTGTGTATGTGCTTATATTATACAATCTTTATGTCACAAGTATCCTTAAAATATCAAATGTGGTAAGAAAAGCAAAAGCAGATTACGAAAGGAAATTAGCAACGCAAGCTAAAGAAAAACCCAAAACGTTTTTTCGATTTTCAGGTAGCGAGTTAACTTAATCAGTTGAAACAGTGGAATTACTGAGCAAGCACTCTGCAAGAGTATATCATCCAGATGGTGATATTGCAAGAATGAAGGAATCAATAGCTTATACAGGAATTGAGGTGAATGAAATGGAGGTGAATAATGTATTACAAAACCTTAATGTGAATACATCTGTGAGATTGGATGGTATACCAACTCAGGTCTTACACTAAGCAGCCATTTTGTTTAATTTTGTCAAATTAAACAAAATGGTCAGTGCCATTGTCCATTTTGTTTAATTTGAGTCTCAGGTCTGGCTGGGTTAGTCCTGAGGGGGTGGAAGGAGAGGAAAATTGTACCATTGCACAAAGGAGGCCCCAAGACTGCTGTTGCAAATTACCAACCGATCAGCATATCAGGAGTCATTGTCAAGTTTCAGAGAAATTAGTCAAGAGAAAAATACAGGAATGGATAGATGAAAACGGTATACTGTATGGGGGGACAGCTTGGTTTTGTGAAGGGTAGTTCAGTAACTTGCTCAGGTTTTATAACACAGTGACGGCTGAACTGGATAAGGGTTTTGGATTGCAGAAATTGGTTGATAGGCAGAAGAGGGGTGATATGATTGAGACATTCAAAATGCTAAGGCCTTTGACAGGATACCACACGGAATTCTAATCAGTAAACTGCAGCATATGGTGATGGATATAGGGTTAATGAGATGGATAGGAGGGTGGTTGATGGAGAAATATCAGAGAGTAGTTTATTCAGGAGTAGAGTCCAAAAGAAGGCCTGTGACTACTGGTGTGCCACAGGATTCTGCTCTTGGACCACTTCCATTTAATTTGTTCATTAATGATATAGGAAAGAATTGGAGCATAACTTTTCATTTGTTTGCTGATGATACAAAATTGGGTAGAGCAATAGTGACTCCACATGATATCAAAATTTTACAGGATGATTTGGATAGATTGGAAGACTGGAATACAGGAATTGAAGTGAATATACATGTCCACAAAGGAGATGTGCTTTGCATTATGGGAGATACTGAGACAAGAAGAGATGAGAGCTTGGTCCACCTTTACTATGAGTTGCCAAGGGATGTAACCCCCTCAGTACTGAAGATATTGTCAAGCGCAAACTTTGTTTGCTTACACTTGGATAAATGATTAAACTAAATTTATTATAGTCTAAGTGCAAAATAAATTTCCAACATCTTTCCCTAAATCCAGAGTAATATAATAATAATGTGGTACACCGGTTGGCAACTCGTATAGGTAAATATGACTTCTCCGTTGCTTCTGTCTTATTATCACCACTCTGGGTCTGCCTCCCACTGATGAGACCTCAATAAAGGTCAAAATTGGTCACGGTATAGCAGTATACATGTTTGCAAGGAGATGTGCTTTGCATTATGGGAGATTCTGAAACAAGGAGTGATGAGAACTTGGTCCACCTTTGCTACGAGTTGCCAATAGATGTACAACCTTACCTCAGTCCTGAAGATATTTTCATGCACAAACTTTGTTTGCTTACACTTGAATAAATGATTAAACTAAATTTATTATAAATTACAGAAGGGTTTTTACAAGATTAATTCAGAGGAAATATTTCTGAACAGGTCTGGTGGTGAGAGAACTAGGTGCCATCCATGGAAACTGGGCAAGAGTGTGGTTAGCAAGGGTGTTAGAACTAGGTTTTTTGCTTGGAGAGTGGTGAATGTGTGGAATAACCTGCCAGTGTCTGTTGTGGGTGCCATGACTGTGAGCGAGTTCAGAGCAAAGTATGATAGACTGTGTTGATGCTGAATAGTTTCTGGACATGATGTTTAGGGCCTCACTTGATGAGTCTAAGCACTCCTTGGAGTTGCCCATAATAATAATAATAATTAGTGATGGTCTTGGGCCAGCTATTTCTTATTGGCTGCTGGTGGAGATTGAACTGCCTTCCAGTTTCCAAAAGTTAGACAGGTATATAATAGCCTTGCTTACTTTCTATAGGAATAAGGTTAAAGCATTAGCAGAATTAGCATTAATAATTTAATAATATTTTATATTTAATAATCACTCAGTAGATTTAATAAACCCCTTTAAACTAGATCAAATTGATTATAATGAAAAAATTCCATTTTTAACCATATTTTCCATTTTGATTTCATTTTATTAATGTTTGTCTGATTGTGTTTTTCAGACAAACATTAATAGAAAATCAAGTGGGGGTTTAAATGGATGAATAACACTATTAAACTTGAGTTGCAAAAAAAGAAACAACTGTGGAGGGAATTTAAGGAGAAAGGTGACCTGCAATCACATGAAGAGTATAAAGAACAGGTCAGAAGGGTAACTACTGTGGTAAGAAAATTGTATAATATAAGCAACACAAGAAAGATATTTAATTAGCCAAATATTTCAATCTGAAAATTGCAGACCATCTTCAGTGGCAATATAAGAACAGTTTTAAAATACAAAGTGGAATACTAACAATAGATCATTTATAAATAGAACAAGCTGCGTGATGTTATATCACGAAGTATAAAAGAGAAATATATTTAAGCTTAGTATCACTAAGTATTAAAGAGAAATACTGAAGATTGTCTGCAATTTTCAGACCGAATTATTTGGCTAATTAAATATCTTTCTCGTGTGTACGCGTTTATATTATACAATGTTTATGTCTCAAGTATCCTTAAAATAGCAAATGGGGTAAGAAAAGCAAAAGCAGATTATGAAACGAAATTGCAACGTTTAAAAGAGAATCCCAAAACATTTTTTCGATATGCTGCAAGTAAAAGAAAAAATGTATATGACAGAATGATTTTAAGGAATACCAATGGGTAGGGAGTTAACTGGATCAGTTGAAATGGTGGAATTACTGAGCGAGCACTTTGCAAGAGTGTCATCCAGGTGGTGATATTGCAGGAATGAAGGAATCAATAGCTTATACAGGAATTGAGGTGAATGAAATGGTGGTGAATAGTGTATTACAAAACCTTAATGTGAATACATCTGTGAGATTGGATGGTATACCAACTCAGGTCTTACGTGAAGTGGCTAAAGAATTATCAGTGCCCTTGACCATTTTGTTTAATTTGAGTCTCAAGCCTGGGTTAATCCTGAGGGGGTGGAAGGAGGGGAAAATAGTTCTATTGTATAAAGGAGGCCCCAAGACTGCTGTTGCAAATTACCAACCGATCAGCATATCACAAGTCAATGTCCTGTTTCGGAGAAAGTAGTCAAGAAAAAAATACAGGAATGGATAGATGAAAATGGGATACTCTATGGGGGACAACATGGTTTTGTGAAGGGTAGATCATGCCTCAGTAACTTGCTCACGTTTTATAACACAGTGACAGTTGAACGGGATAAGGGTTTTGGATTGCAGAAATTGGTTGATAGGCAGAAGAGGGGTGATATGATCGAGACATTCAAAATGCTAAGGCCTTTGACAGAATATCACATGGAATTCTAATCAGTAAACTGCAGCATATGGTGATGGATATAGGGTTAATGAGATGGATAGGAGGGTGGTTGATGGAGAGATATCAGAGAGTAGTTTATTCAGGAGTAGAGTCCAAAAGAAGGCCTGTGACTACTGGTGTGCCACAGGATTCTGCTCTTGGACCACTTCCATTTAATTTGTTCATTAATGATATAGGAAAGAATCGGAGCGTAACTTTTCATTTGTTTGCTGATGATACAAAATTGGGTAGAGCAATAGTGACTCCACATGATATCAAAATTTTACAGGATGATTTCGATAGCTTGGAAGACTGGAATACAGGAATCGAGCTGAATATACATGTCCACAAGGAGATGTGCTTTGCATTATGGGAGATACTGAGACAAGGAGTAATGAGAGCTTGGTCCACCTTTACTACAAGTTGCCAAGGGAAGTAACTCCTCAGTCCTGAAGATATTTTCAGGCGGAAACTTTGTATGCTTACCCTTGGGTAAAGGATTAAACTAAATTTATTATAGTCTAACCAAGTGCAAAATAAACTTCCAATATCTTTCTCTAAATCCAGAATAATTTAATAATAAGGTGGTACACTGGTTGGCAACTCGTATAGGTAAATATGACCTCTCCATTGCTTCTGTCTTAGTATCACCACTCTGGGTCTGCCTCCCACTGACGAGACCTCAGTAAAGTTCGAAACCGGTCTGAGTAGTGGCCGTTCCCTTAATGCATAGCAGTATACATATCCGTGAGGAGATATGCTTTGCATTATGGGAACTTGGTCCACCTTTGCTATGAGATGCCAGGGATGTACCACCTTACCTCAGTCCCAAAGATATTTTCAGGCACAAACTTTGTTTGCTTACACTTGGATAAAGGTATAATAAAATTAGTTTAATCCTTTATCCAAGTGTGAGCAAACAAAGTTTGCGCCTGAAAGTAACTTCAGGACTGGAGTAAGGTGGTACAACACCAGCAACTTGTTGCAAAGGTGGAGCAAGCTACAAACACTCCTATCTCAGTATCTCCTATAATGCAAAACACATCTCCTTGCGGGGCCACTACCCAGCCTAGTTTTGACCTTTATTGAGGTCGAGCCAGGCCAAAGTGGAGACATCAGGCAGAAGCATTAGCAGGTCATCTCTACCTATAGGAGTTGCCAAATGGTGTGCCACCCTTTTTTAATAAATTACTCTGGATTTAGAGAAAGATGTTGAAAGTTTATTTTTCACTTGGTTAGAGTATAATCCTTTAAACTTTCAATATCTTTCTCTAAATCCAGAGTAATTTATTAAAAAAGGGTGGCACACCATTTGGCAACTCCTATAGGTAGAGATGACCTGCTAATGCTTCTGCCTGATATCTCCACTTGGGCCTGGCTCCCACTGAAGAGACCTCAATAAAGGTCGAAACTAGTCTGGGTAGTGGCCCTTCCCTTAATGCATAACATTAGACATATCTGCAAGGAGATGTGTTTTGCATTATAGGAGATACCGAGATAGGAGTGCTGGTAGCTTGCTCCACCTTTGCAATGAGTTGTCCTGGTGTTGTACCACCTTACCCCAGTCCTGAAGATACTTTCAGGCACAAACTTTGTTTGCTCACACTTGGATAAAGGATTAAACTAATTTTATTATACTCTAACCAAGTGAAAAATAAACTTTCAACTTGGATAAAGGATTAAATTAAATTTATTATAAATTATTGAAAGGTTTTTACAAGATTAATTCAGAGGAAATATTTCACAACAGGTCTGATGGTGAGAGAACTAGGTGCCATCCATGGAAACTGGGCAAGAGTGTGGTTAGCAAGGGTGTTAGAACTAGGTTTTATGCTTGGAGAGTGGTGAATGAGTGGAATAAGCTGCCAGTGTCTGTTGTGGGTGCTATGACTGTGAGTGAGTTCAGAGCAAAGTATGATAGATACTGTGTGGATGCTGAATAGTTGTTCTGTATATGATGTTTAGGGCATCCCTTGATGAGTTTAAGCACTCCTTGGAGCCCATAATAATAATAATAATAATAATAATAATTAGTGATTGTCTTGGGCCAGCTATTTCTTATTGGCTGCTGGTGGAGATTGAACTGTCTTCCAGTTTCCAAAAGTTAGACAGGTATAAAATAGCCTTGCTTACTTCCTATAGGAATAAGGTTAAGGCATTAGCAGAATTAGCATTAATAGTTTAATAATATTTTATATTTAATAATCACTCAGTAGATTTGATAAACCCCTTTAAACTAGATCAAATTGATTATAATGAAAAAATTCCATTTTTAACCATATTTTCCATTTTGATTTCATTTTATTAATGTTTGTCTGATTGTGTTTTTCAGAAAGCTGTGCGATATCCATACTGTTACAGCCCAAGTACTAACATCCCATATTCTTGTTATTTTATCATCTAATTTGGAAAGCTTTCTTTCTTGGCTAAAAGGACCAAGCATGAAGTTTCTTACTTCCTTATCAGTTAATCCCTCAGGTATTTTCAGATTTTTTTATTATATATGCTGTCAAAAATTCTTTTAATATGTATATTATTGAACCTTTGTGATTTGACTGTCTGTATGTTTCATACTTCTTTAGCTCATCTCTCAAGTAGGACAAGTAGTGTACCCTGATTAGTGGTCACAATGAATTTTAATGAAGCTGGAATGTCACTCCTGTGCTACATCCTTTAAGGGCAAATATTTATGCCTGTAGATCTGTTGGTTCAGGCCAGTTTGCCTGTTTTGAGAGAACAAAAGCTCCAAGTTTTTTTGATGAAATAGGCTAATACACTATTTCATTAAAAATGCCTGATAAAGGTTCTTTACATCTTAGATGGGATTCAAACCTTCATCATTCCAATCAAAGGGCTTATCTGCACAAAGTGAGCATTGTACGCTCTGTATGCTTCATAATGATATGAATTTAATATTTGTTTTCTAATAACATTTTTGTTTATTGGTATTGTTTAGCACTAATTTTTCCCCCTAGAATTATTATTGTTATTTCTTTTTGTGTAGGTTGAGTTACACAATCATCTTCCTTTGAATGCACATACTGTATGTTAGAATTGGTGTAGAGTTGGCATCAAAGAGAGAACTTGTAATTTACTGTGGATTATAGAAAGCTTTCTTTTATGGATCTATTAAAGTCATATTGTTAGTAAGATAATATAATTACAGAATTTTTTGCTCCTGGTTATATTACTAAATTAATGAAAAATATGATTTATGAGCGAGTTTGTTGTAAATAAACAGATATTATTTGATTTTGTTATCATATTTCTCAGCGGATACCATTAATGATATTAGTTATGCCATCTGAGTGCAAAAAAAAGAAGGCAAAAGAACTAATTATATTGGTTGGCACTAGTGACCTGAGAGGTGACAAGAATGCTATGAAGGAGGATGTGAAGGAATTGTTGCATGAAGCAAAAATGAAGAGTGAGAAGATGAAGATTGCAAGTCTCCTATCATGCTGTGACAGAGGCAAATTGATGAGGAGAGTGTTGATAGCATAGGAATCAGCATGCAGAAGGAATGATGTAGAGCTTATGGACATATGGCCTATGTTTGACAGATAGAAGGATTTGTATAAAGCTGTTGGACTGCATCTAAATGGTTTTGGTGTTAAGTGTCTAGAGAGCTTTGTTCACCGAGCAGCTGAAGTGCAAATTCAGGAAAACTTAGACAGTTATGATGGATGCAGGTGAACATGTGTGAAGGCACCCATAAGGCAAGTGGTGTGAGAATGGCCAACAAGTGTGAAATCTAATCTCTCCAGCAAAATTATTGAATAGGGTACTTGGTTCAGGAAGTAAAGGTGACTGAGGAAGATGATGCAATTTCTATATACTAATGCCAGAAGTATGATTGTTGGATTTTGCAAAGGCAGAATACCACATGGTACTCTGTTATGCAAATTAGTGCAAATTGGGATGGATATAACACTAGTTATGTGGATAAGAGGGTAGCTGGGACCATTACTGTTTAATTTGTACATAAATGATATTGGAAATAATCTGAAAGGAAATATTCAGTTGTTTGCTGATGATATGAAATTAGGTAGAGTATTAGTTAATCAAGATGCTGTGGAAAGCTTACAGAGTGATTTAAATAGGCCGTTAGTATGGGCAAAAGATAATGGATATCAGTTTAATGTGAAGAACTGTAAAGTTATGAATTTTGGAATAAATAGATTACAAGCTATGTAGCACTCATGGTATCCAGGAGTACAGTGCTATACAAGCTGTGTATAGCACTGTATCTATTCATCTATTTAGGGGTGGTGGTAGATAGAGAGTTAAAGTTTAGAGGACATATTGCTAAGTTGCAAAAGTAGCCTGTAATGTGTTCTTCAATAGCTTAGTTATTGAAGAACACATTAACAAGTAGAGATAAGGAAGTTGTTATCCCTCTTTATAAAGCCTTGATATACCCACATCTGGATTATTGTGCTCAAGTCTGATCCCCTGAGTTTCTTGAGGATTCGGTAGCAAGTATCCTAGATGGTGAGTGGTCCGTGGAATGTTTCCTATGAGGATAGATTGAGAGTGTGTGGACTGCAGAAGTTTGTTGATAGGCAGAAAATAGAAGATATGATAGAAAGATTTAAATTACTTAAAGGGTTTTATAGGATTGATACAGGAGAATTGATTTAATATTTGGCTAGAGGGGGAGGCTGAATAAGAGATCATCCCTGAAAATTGAATAAAATTGTGGTTAATAGGGACATGAGGACTAGATATTTCATTTATTCATTCACAACCTGGAGAGTTGTGAATGAATAGAATGAGTTTCCAGAGTCAGTTATTAGCACTTTGTCTGTTAATGGGTTCAAGGAGAAGGTACAATAGATTGTGTAGATAGTTTGGTTCTCCTGGGTTGAGTCAATAGAGGTCTTTGGACATTAATTATAATAACAATAATACCATATAATATGTTTTTCATAATCCTTGTATAAAAAAATAAGAGCTTATTGTTAACATATTTGCAGATATTGGTTTAACCAAAGTAAAAAAATAAAAGCATTCAACTACTAATTAAGTTTGATAACAAGACTTCAAGGCTCCTTAACTAAATTGAATGACTGCTGTATGAAGATAGGTAGGAAAATCAGCAATAAAAAAGACAAAAACTATGAAAATAGACTAGACCATAGAAATTACAAACTGCCTAAGAATGGAGAACCTATAAAACAAACAAAATGTTTCAGGTGAAGAAATTTATATGGAATAAAAGAGAAATTAGGCAAAACACTGATCTGCATGCACTCACCTGCATTCAACCTAATTGCTTTAGTTTTCTTAAGTTTGTGCTTGCAGACTCTTGGTGAAAAAAGCTCTCTTTCTCTATCGACACCTAACTCTAATTCCATTTAAGTGCAGTTAATCAGCATTAATTGTATAAATCCTTGAGCCTCTGTAGCTCAGTCGGTATGGACAAAGCCCTTTGATCAGAAATGCAGGATTCAATTCCCATCTATGACATGTATTTCATAGAGGGGAATCGAATCTCTTTTGACTAAAGGAGTTAGCTGATCTCATACAGAGGTAGAGAGTTTTTTAATCCAAAAACTCAGGTTTTTCAAAAAACCTGAGTTTTTGGATTAAAAACTCAGGTTAAAAAACAGGCAAACTCTCCCTGTAAATATGCATGGAGTTGCAGTTATTAAATATATATACCTAATCCCTCATTAGGAGGGCTACCCCCCCAACCAAAGGGGCAGAAGAAAGGAGGAAATCTCATATGAATAAATAAATATAAATGCTTGTGTCCATCACATTCTGACTGTTGGTCCACAAACTCTTTATTATATCTCCTGAATAACCTGTATGTTGATTCATTTGCTATCTGCATCTCCTCTTTAGTTGCTTTTCATCATAGTGTGACAAGAGAAGTCACATAAATTGAGGATTTATTGTAACTCGTTTTGAGTGGTTTTTGGTATACTACCTAATATACTACCTTCTCCAGATTTATCAATTAAGGAGGTATGCTTTGCATTACGGAATACTGAGGCAGGTGATGGGAAGTCTTCAGCCTTTATATACAAGTAGCCTAATTGGGAAAATATTTGACATGCAAACTTCATTTTCTTATACCTTTATAAAGGATTAAACAAGAATATATTTTCATGGCAAGTTTAATTTATTTTCATACCAAGTGAAAATTTTTTTAACATTTTTTATGTTCCATTCTTCCCACTTTATAACATAACTTCATCTAAAGATAATGGTAATCACTTCTCACTGATCAGCTTTGTATGCCTCCTCTGGCTTCCATGATATTTTTAATAAGAAAGATCTCATACAAAAATAGTTTGTGGCTTGGACTATTGGGTTTTCTGGTGCAGATATATTCTTTTTATCATGCTTAAAATGTGAACTCTTCAGTTGATATCTTTTTGATAATCATCTTATATCATTAGCACAAGTTTAGCATTCATCTTCCTCACATCATGGTATCTACCTGACAGCATGACAAGAGGCTTATATTCCCATTTCAGGGCAGAGAATTCATTGGACTGTTATTCCAATTCTCAGCATAACATATAACTGACTATAGACACCAATTAGTGATCACTATTGTGGATTCTGCTACTCTCATATTATAAATCTCCTCACCAACCTTGCTTATCTTGGGACATAGGCTATGAAAAGACTTGGAAAAACTCATCTGATTACTCTTGATATTTTCATTTGATGAGCTGTATTATGAAGGAAGGAAGGAAGGAATCGGGTGTCAAAGGATGATCGGGTTGCATTAAATGATTTGGCTATTAGATGTGTTTGTGTTAATAACAGGATGCATAAAACATGTTTCTCAGGTGGCAAATTGATCTGATGCTTTTGCATCAGAATTAGTTGTAATTGTGGACACAAATGACCTTGCTGAACAAAGGAATGTGGATTTGAAGAAACTGTTCAGAGGTGTAGGATAATAGTATTCATAGAAAAGTGGTTAGTATGTTGTTCAGACATCATAATAGTGGATTGTGAAAGAGAGAAGTAATAAATAGCTAGTTGGCTGAGTTGTGTGAGGCAAAGGGTATGTGGTTTCGGAATGTAAGAAGGAAATTTGAAAGGAAATTGGAATGGTTTAAGATTAATGAATTATATTTATATGAGTTTAGTGTTTGGAGCAGCTGTTGTTTATCAATCTCTGTAAAGGCTTATCAATCTCTATAAAGATATCCATGCTAACTTTATAGAAATTGATAAGTAGACTGAAAAGACAGGAAGAAGATGACCATAGGAGTGAGGAAGTGATGAAATGCATAAGGCTGGAGACAGAAGTGTTATAAATGAAAACCAGAGTAGAGAAACTTGAAAGAGAAACAGTGCAGAGAACTTGAAAATGGGACTGTTAGAGTAGAAGAGGAGGTATCCTGTAGCTGGAATAAGGAGAGATGATTCATCATTAAATATTCTTTCCAGAATCACTTATGTTTAATTTTTAGGTGTAGGTTTCTGTAGTTTAGCAGTTCATAAGAAAGATTCCGGTAATTGGACCACATGTTTATTAAGATAAATATCAATAAAAAAAAAAAATGACAACTTTCGTAAGTCGTTTGACTTACATCTTCAGGGATAACACAAATTACCCCTGAAGATGTAACTAAAAGTTTAAACACAAGAAATAAGAACAAGAAATAATAAGAAATAAAAACACAAGAGCTTAAGCTGTTCATTAAATTAAATATCTGAATGCAGATTCAGTGCAATACTAAGTTTGAACAATGCTGGATGCTGTCACATTCTGTTTTTGATATTTATCTTAATAAACATGTGGTCCAATCACCGGAATTTCACTTATGTTTAATTTTAATGTCTTTATTTTAAAATTGTCAGCTAACTTTCATAGCTATTGTGAATACAATTTTAGGAAAATACAAAAAAAGAACAATAATTCAATCGAAAGCAGATGAAAGAACTTAGTTTAAAATTTTACAAATAAAGACATTAAGTGATTCTGGTAGGATGATATTTTATGATGAATTCTTCCTCTTACATCTTGATTTTTAAACAAAGGAGAGATAATATTGGTGGAACTACCTCAAAGCGATTCGACCCCCATTATATTTGTGTACTAATGTATGTGTACCGGAAATAACGGGACTGAGTTTGTGGCATTGATTATGCTGAAATATAATTGAATAGAAAAGCATATGTGTTTTGCAGTTCATGTCAGTTTATTTAATTGTGTTAATTCACAACACAAGACGAATAAGAAAATAATTAATATTTATTTACCTAATTTGCTGATATTTTGCTGGTATTATATCCAGCATCTTCAGAACACAAACAGTTTTTCACGGTACAAGAATTTCAACAGTTTAGTTAACAACAGGACCAGTCTAAAAAATTGTAATCTACAACACAAGGAACTTAAGCCCTAATTGGTGCCATCTATTTTTGGATAAAGAGAGAAACAAAAAAGTATTAATTAAAACAAAAAAGTATTAATTAAACCAAAAAATTTGGAAGGCAGTCATTTTAAGTTGATCTTAAAATGACTGCTTCCAGATTTTTTGATAAACTGATACAGCCATACTTGTTGAGATTTGAAGACAGTTTTAAAACTACTGATTCCAAAAACAATCTTTCTGACTTATAATGATTTCTGTGTATTGCACTTTTTAAAAAAAATCCATTTTAAAAATGGATTTAAAATGGATTTAGATCCATTTTAAATGGATATCCAAGGCATGGTCTTGGATATCCAAGGGATATCCTAATGGATATGTGCAAAGGGATATCCAAGGCATGGTCTGCTAGTCCTGACTTGCCATAATGTTAATGCTAAATGTTAATTTTTACATTCATTTTACACAATTTATGGACTCTGCAACTGTGTTATAAATAATTATTTTAATTTTCTGACATTTCGACCTGCATATTCAGGTCATCATCTGGAGTATACACATATATATACAGAGACTAGCTAAATTATATTTCACACAGTATGCTGAAGAGACATGATTTGATCAACGGTTATTCTACTGGCCTGAAAATAAAATAAAATTACAATAAATAAATGAAATAAAAAAATTAAATTAAGAAGTGATCCTTGAAGAAAGTTCTAGAGTCACTGAAGAATGTGGCGGTCAATTGGAGCTGTGCTAGAAAAAAGTGTTTTTTAAATGGTGTATAGTGCGACTTCTGTCACGAATTGCGCTACATTTTTTACAGTAATACAAGTGGTGCTGCTGCTTTTGGATTTTAGTTGTTTTTTATATTGTGTTATTTTTGGGTTACCGAGAAGGTGAGGTCAGAGTCGGATGCATCTATGGTGGAAGAGAAGAAGAAGATAAGTTTTCGTATTTAGTTATTTAGTATAGTTAAATATAGTTTATACTTTAAATTACGTTATATATATATATATATATATATTAAAAATAGTTCATATGCATAGTATCGCTTAAGTAAATTAGCTTACAGTAGAGCGTATAACATAGTATAGTATAGTAGAGTGTTTAGTATTTATCATGTAGTTGTAGTAGTTCCTCGGCACTATTTGAATAATGGTGGCAGCTGCAGCTCCAATTACAAATGGCATATCAGCAAGTTCTCTCCCATTTAGAGACTTTATTTTGCACAACATAATACAGGATTTTGTGGAATGCGGTGCTTGTCGGATGTATGCGTCCCAGCAATTGGATATGTGGTGGATGAGAGAAGGGGGAATGTATATATGTGCAAAATGTAGGAAATTGGAGGAGCTTAGTGAGTTAGATACAATAACCGACCTTGTTCCATCTGGGACAGGAGTATCTCAACCTAAAGAGACGAGTAGTGTGATAGAGGGTGCGAATGACAAATGGAATATGAATGAAAAATATAAGAGTGGGGAGTGTGGAAAGCTTGAATGATTGTGAAGTTTTCGGAGACTGTCTTGATTGGGAGGATAAATGGCGACCAAGAGTGGCTAACTTGCAGAGAAAGATAGATGAGCCGAAAGAGGAGGTGGAATATATCGGGAATGAGATGAGAAGCATGAAAGATGAGATAAGACGAAACAGAGTAGGAGTGAGAGAGAGAGTTATGGGAATGATAGAAGAGGAGAGAATTGAAACAGCAGAAGAGAGGGAATTATGAGAGAGAGAGAGAGAGTTATGAGAATGATAGAAAAGGAAAGAATAGAAACAGTAGAAGACAGGGAATGAGAGAGTTATGGGAATGATACAAGAGGAAAGAATGGAAACAGTTGGAGAGAGGGAATGAGAAGAATGCAAGGGAGTGCTGGAAACAGGGAGAGAGTGATGCTGGGACAGTAGGTAAGTAGGGGGAACACAGAGAGAAAGGGTTAGGGTAGAGAGAGAGAGAAAGAGAGATGATGTATGGTAAGAGGTATGATGTATGGAGACTTGATGATCCATGGTGTGCAAGATAGGATGCCAGAGGAGTTTTTGCCTAGGCAAATGATAGAAAGTGTGGCTATGGCAATTAAGCAGGGTGAAAGCGTGTATGAGATGATTATGATGGTGGACATGAATGACTTGAGAAGCAGTGCAAATCAGGTGGTGAGAGATCTGAGATTCATTCTTGAGGCTGCACAGAAGAAAACTCAGAGAGGAAAGATAGTATGTATTGCTCAGTTATGGTAATGAAGAGCTGAGTAGAAAAGAATTAATAATGAATAGCATGATAGCCAGAACATGTCAGAAGAGAGGCTTGGAATACATGGATGCTTGGAGGACATTTAAGGACAGAAAGGAACTGTATGAAAAAGACTGCTTGCATTTGAATGAGGAAGGATATAGGCATCTAGAGAGAGAGATTTCTGTTTCCTGAATGAGTCACTGCGTCAATGCAGGGAAACTAAAATTCCCAAAGATAGATGGTAGCAGGGCTGGCCTCTTGTGGGAATGGGTGCTTCAGGGAAGGAGGACGACATCAGGTAACACTGAGTCCAGTGGAGTCTAGAGGCGATAATGAATAAAGGAGATGAATTGATGGCATTGATTGCATCAGCCTGGCCAAAAATTATTGGTATATCTGAGATATGGTTGATGGGGGATGATATAATAACGGGGATGAAGGTAGCAGGGCACAGCATTTTTTGGCAGGATATGAAGGGAAAACGTGGTGGTGAAGTACTGCTTATGATGAGTGATGACTTATGAGGTTGGTCTGAAACGTTCTCGGCCTAACAACGAAAAAACGAATTTATAATTTCAAAATTATTTTTGTTTTTCAACATAATCTCCCTTAAAACTAATACATTTATTCCAGCAATGCTGCAGTGCCATTATCCCATTCCTGTAGTGGTTCTCAGTAAGATATGTAAAATATCCCCTCTACAGCTGCATTCACTTCTTGATTCAAAGAAAAACGCTGACCAGAGAGGAAGATTTTTAGTTTTTTGAAGAGATAGAATCAGAGGGATCCAAATCTGGGGAATAGGGTGGATGTTTCAACAACTCACAGTACAGATCTCTTAATTTTCCCATTGCCAAAACACCTTTGTGGGCAGGTGCATTGTCCTGATGAAAGATGATTTTTTCTTCTGCAAACTGGGTCTTTTCTCATGAATTTTTTCATTTAGTCTGGTTAAAAGATCAGAATAATATTCCCCAGTTGTTGTTTTACCCTTTTCAAGATAATTAATAAACAAAATGCCTTTAGCATCCCAAAACACCGATACCATGACCTTTCCTGCTGATGGAACCGACTTTGTCTTCTTTGGTGCTGAACATCCAGCTTCTGTCCATTGTTTTGCAGGCTCTTTGGATTCTGTTATGTAATGGTGAATCCAATCTCATGCATAGTAATAAATCAACTCACAAAATCAATTTTATTATTGTTAAAATTCTCCAAGCACTGTTCAGAGATTTTCAAGCGAGTGCGTTTTTGATCTGCTGTGAGCAAGTGCGGCTCCCATCTTGCTCAAAGCTTCTTCATTTGCAATTCTTCATGCAAAATATATCCTACACATTCTTTTGAAATGCCTACAGTCTCAGCAATTTGGATGAAATGCCTACAGTCTCAGCAATACCATATTGGATGACCCGTGAGTCATCCAATATGGTATTGGATGACTCACGGGTCATCCAATACCATATCACGATCTTTTGAACATCATTCATGTGGATGATCTTCAAGGCAGGTACGGCCACATTTATACTTGGCAACCCATTTCTTAATTGTTGAAAATGAAGGAGAAGAATGCCCATAAACTTTTATGAACTTCAAATGAATTTCTTTTGGCATTAAACTTCCCTTACAAAGAATTTCATAACTGCACAATACTCAATTTTATCCATTTCAATCGATACAGACAACACTTTGGCTTCAGACAGCTGTATAAAACAAACTACTTGATAGAATGATTTTGCAATTTCACTTGGCTACTTTTGATAGATGTAGCAACTTAGAAAAAAAAAATTTGCTGATAGTGTTGCCATCTATGGTTGAGGTCAAGAACTTCAGATCATCCTCATATGTCCTCTAATACAATGGCTTTGGAGGGTAGTGATAATAATGGTTTTGAAAGCATATGGCATGAGGTAGAGTTGGGTAAGACAGGATATTTAGTGGAATGTTGCTACAAGCCAAGGAGCACAGTGGGTGGGGAGCAGGAGATGTTTAGGCAGTTGAGCTTGGCAAGTGCAAGAAGAATGATTGTTATGAGAGATTTTAACCACAGCAGTATAAGTTGGGAGAAGGAAATTGCATGTAGTAGTAAGGGAATAGAATTTCTGGAATTCTTGAGGTACAGATGTCTTAGTCAACATGTAATGGATGGAACAAGAGGTTCAAACATTTTAGATTTGGTCATAGCATCCGAAGAACTGAAAATAACTGAGATGACATCTCTCATTGCTGGTGGAAAGAGTGACCATGTCGTTTTGACTTGGAGGATGAATAGATATGCAGAAGTATCAAAGAAAAGAGAACGTATGTGAAATTATAAGGCAGGTGATTATAATATTGTTAGATATCAACAGTTCCCTCCACGGAACCGTTGATATCTTGGAATTGGAAGACTGAGATATCATTAGCGCTTGGAAAATTGTGAAGGAATATTTGTTGGCAGCAATAGTAAGCTGTATTCCACAAGTGTAGAAGAGGACACAATTTGGTGTAAAGTGGATGACAAACAATATCAATCAGTAACTGCAGGTGAAAAAGAGGTTATGGTTGTGATATGAGGAGAGGGCTGGAGGGCAGATGCATGAAAAATGTAAGACTCAGGCCAGGAGAGTGACTATTATGGTAAGGAAGGTGAAACTGGAATATGAGAAGAGATTTTCACTAAGATCCAAAGATAATCCTAGGGAATTTTTTAACAATGTGGCCAGTAGAAGGAGAAACGATTGTGGCAGAATGACATTGTGGGATAAAAATGGGAATAGAGTGACGGATGAGGAGGACATAGTGGAGTTCTTCAATAAACACTTTATTGGGGTATTTCATCCTGGAGAAGTAAGTTTTAATACTAGAGGAATAGAGCAGGTGGTTTAGAGGTGCAAAAGGAGAGTATGTTCCAAATAGTGAGTACTTGGATGTGAGTAAAGCTGTGGGACTGGATAGTATTTCACCAGTGATTTTGAGAGAATGTGCTAAAGAACTAACCGTTTTCCTGGTTTTTCAATGGAAGTCTGGCTACGAGAAAGGTACCCAAGGAATGGAAGGATGGTATGATAGTGCCATTGCATAAGGACTATAGCAGACTGGAAGTGTCTAATTATAGGCCAATTTTTGTGTTATTAGTACTGTTAAGGTATTGGAGAAATTAGTGAGGAACCATGTACAGTGTTGGACAGATGAGGGTAATATTATTTGTGAGTGTCAACATGAATTTGTTAAGGGGTGCTCTTGCGTTAGTAATAATGATTGCCTTTTATAATAAAGTGACAGGAGCAGTTGTTGATGACAGAAAGGCATATACTACCATTTTTTTGGATTTTGCAAAGACATTTAACAGGGATCTACATTATAAGCTGATATTTAAGTTGCAGCACTTGGGTTTAGATGTTGGGTTAGTCAACTGGATTCAAGATTTGCTGTTCAATAGGTATCAGAAAGTTGTGTATGGTCAGGCAATATCAAGGAGGCAGAAGGTTTCAAGTGGCATTCCACAGTGCTCAGTACTGGGACCTGTATTGTTTAACCTTTATATCAATGACATTCTCAGTGAATTGCAGGGGGGATATTCTGTTGTTTGCAGATGACGTTAAGCTGGAATGGTTATTAGTAATAGTGCAGATGTCGCAGCCCTGTAAGAGGATTTCAACAAACTAAACAGATGGATGAATAAATGAGGTTGTTGATGTAATACAGCAAAATGTAAAGTCTTGAAGTTTGGGATACATCGATAGGAGGCTGCATACTCGATTGAAGAAGCTGTACTGGAGGAAGTAGCGGGTCTTCATCTGAGGGTGATGATTGATAGAAAACTAAAATTCAGGGAACATATTGCAAAGGTAGTGAAGGAAACCCAGGTGATTGCTGCAATACTGAGAAAGATGCACCTGCAGAGACAAAAGAGTTATCATTCCATTGTTTATGATGCTGATCAGACCACACTTCGACTATTGTTCTCAAATTTGGTCCCCAGGATTTGAAGGGGATAAATTAACTGTGGAAAGGGTAATAGGTAGATAATGAAGATGGTTTTAGGACTTCACAATGTTAGTTATGAGGGAATGTAGACTGTAGAGTTTCATGGATAGAAGGAGAGGTGATATGATCGAGACTTTTAAACTGTTGAAAGGTAGTTACAGGGTTGACACTGGGAAATTCTTTTGCTTGGTGGAAGCAGGAAGGCGCG
Source organism: Typopeltis vanoorti (assembly GCF_054136105.1). Lineage (NCBI taxonomy): Eukaryota > Metazoa > Arthropoda > Arachnida > Uropygi > Thelyphonidae > Typopeltis > Typopeltis vanoorti. The sequence continues at coordinate 28,577,103 of NC_143549.1, forward strand.
ATGACAATGGGCCATCCCTGGAAGTTGCAGAAGGAAGCTGTGAACAAGAGGGTGAGGAATGGTTTCTTTGCATGGAGAGTGGTCGAACCATGGAATGCATTGCCTGATAGAATGGTGAGAATAAGATGGTCAATGAGCTCAAGGAGTGGTATGATAAACTTTGAGTTTCCTAGGAAGTGCCTTCCATGTTGAGTCTTTTGATTCCATGGAGGCCTGAATTATAATAATAATAATAAATTAAGGAAATAAATAAAGGAAAGGATTAGTGTTAAATGTAGTTTTTATGTTTTCCAAGACAGAGTGTTTTATACACTCCTAGATGTGATAAAGGAGAAAGATTTTGTCCTTTGGTGAATGGATAATAGTTACCACTTTGAAATATGATTTATAGGTTGACCAGCCAACCAACCTCTCAAGAATAGGCCACACACACACACAGAGAGAGAGAGAGAGAGAGAGACAGACAGAGTTGTGGAGCTTATATTTATTAAGCATTCTAAATATCTTTTCAGATGTGTCCTGCATGTATGATATGGAAACACTTTTTCTGTAGTCTTGCATATTGGACAATGAAGGGGATTTCTTGGAAGCATTTAGTATTTTGTCTGTTCTTAAGAAATTATTGTCATGTCTAAAAAAGTGTGATGCAATTAAGTGAGTTCATTGGTAAGAGCATTGACATCAGGACAGGTAGCTCTGACTCTGTAATTTAGTGTTTTTAGAATACCATATTGTTGAGCTGGATGATAGTGTAATTGTTTGTGCAAATATTTCCCTGTATGTGTAAGTTTTCTATAAACAGAAAAAGATAATGAAACATCAGGAAGGCTTGGGACTAGTGTATCTAGGAAGAGCAGACTGTCATTAGCTTCCTATTCTGTTGTGATGTGGATTTAGCGTGTTTGGTATTGGATGCATTAAAAATGCATCTAATGTGTAGCATGAACATCAAAATAGTGCAGCCAAACCCACTCGTTTGAGAGTGACTGTATTCAGTTCTTGGTTTTCTAAGTGTTTTATGTTGAAGTTGATTAAAGATTGTTACCACACCTAGTTGTGTGCATATCTTCCCTTTCCATGCAAAATAACCAGAATGTACTGTAATTTGAATGATTTACCTACTGGTTGTGGATATGTTTGGGAAGAAATGTAACTTTAAGAAATCCAAGGTCTCATTTAATGGTACATTGGTAAATAATGAAGTAATATCAAAACTAATTATAATGCTGTACTTTTTAAAAATATGATCCTTTAATATACATTTTTAGTTGAACAGAATTTTTAACAAAAGAAGAAGAATTATCTGTGGGTGGGGGGTGGGCTAGTAATTTAGTCAAATGTTTATCTACTTTGCCTGTAACTGTTTTACTATCCCCAATTAGGTGTTATGTTGGTGTATCTTAGGTGAAGAATTGTGAAGAATTACCTGTGGAGAGGGGATCTAGTAATTTAGTCAAATGTTTAGCAACTTTGTATGTAGGACTGTTTTACTATCCACAATTGGGTGTATCATAGGTGCATCTTATTTGTGAATTTTTCGTGTTCCATATATTCTCTATGTTTTTACATGAAAAGACTTCAGTTTGGTAATAATTTCTTTTGGCCATGAAATGACTTTCTTCAGTAATTTATGAACCTTATTCTTTGTAAGTTAGTAGGATCTTGATCTGTGATTTGATATATAGACTGATCTTGTAAAAGTATGTGCATTTGTTTTCATGTTCTGTTTGATTGATAATCACGGTTGCATTACTTTTGTTCTACTTTAGTTATTACAATATTGTTATTACTATATGGCTCTTTTAAATCAATGATTTTTTTTTTTTTTTTTTTTTTGCCATATTGTTTCTGGGAGGTTTGGATTAGATTAAGATGTTGGCTAGGAGGCAAGTTGTATATTCCACATTCAACAAATGCTATTATTTTCACTTTTGGAACTTGTTTAGGGGTAACAGCAAAGTTATGACCTAGACATTAGCAAATAAGTTAAATAAATATTAATTATTTTCTTATTATTCTTCTGTTGTGAATTAATGCCATTAAATAAATTGACGAAATATAATTTGTACAAAGAGAAACTCATTATGCTCTCTTGAATAGAATGGAGGAATGTAGAATTTTCTCAAATGATATGAAGATAAGAAGGGGGAAGTGATGCTGTTAATACCTTTTCCACTTCCTCTCTTAACAAAAATGGAAAACAGTGGTACATGTGAATAATTTGAAGCTGCTTGGTGTGAGTTTAAAATTAATAGGCTAGTATTAGAGACTAGGGAATGTACAGAATAGAGAGAGCATGTTTAAACAAACTATTTAAAAAAAAAAGTAAAAGCTTCAAATGTGATTCTTGATGAGGGATTTTGATTGTAAGAATGTGGTTTGGAAAGAAGGATAATGTATGAAAACAAGGAAAGTGATTTTTGTTGAAAATATGTAGGATAATATTTTAGGTTGCATGTGATGAAAGCAACTTGCAGTTTTTGAGAGATGGTGAGAATGAGCATGAGGTACTAGTTTATGAGGTCATCAACCAAGAGAAGGTTAGTCAAGAAGGAATATGTGTGAAAGTATAATTTGGATGATTATGAGCAACTCTTAAGTCAACTAGCATCAATATCATAAATTGATGTGAAGTGGAGAAGGGAGGTTGTTAGGGTGTAGGAATTGGTTAGGTAGCAACTGACATAGGCAATGCACAATTGTATACCAAGGGTTATGTAAATAAACAGAGAAGAAGTGAAATAGATGAAAAGTAAAATCAGGCAAATTTGGTAGTGATTGCTTAAATTCATGAGGAATGTAAAATGCATGATAGAAAGGTAAGAAACACATGATAAATAGAAAAGAAAAAGTGCAGCATGTGATAATATTGGCATTCACTTTCACTATGTGGAAAGGCAAGAGGAAAATTCAATATGGGAGAGTGACACTGGGATAGAAGTAGAGTGATCACAACAAATGATGTAGGGGATTATTTATTAGTATCATCATCATCATTATATGGGTAATATTATTATTATTATTATTATTATTATTATTCAGGCCTCCAAGGAGTCAAAAGACTCATCGAGGGAGGTCCTTCCTAAGACATAAAGTCTGTCAAGACTCATCGAGGGGAGGTCCCCCCCTGAGAAACACAAAGTTTATCATACCACTCTTTAAAGTCACTGACCGTTCTCGCTCCCACCACTCCATCAGGCAATGCATTCCACGGCTCAACCACCCTCCACACAAAGAAACCACTCCTTACCCTCTTGCTCACAGTTTCCTTTCGTAACTTCCAGGGATGGCCTCTTGTCATCACTCCTTCCCGCTGATCAACCAAGCGAAAGAACTCCCCAGTGTCAACCCTGTAACCACCTCTCAACAGTTTAAAAGTCTCAATCATATCACCTCTCCTTCTTCTATCCACCAAACTCTGCAGTCCACATTCTCTCAGCCGATCCTCATAACTATCCTTGTACAGTCCTGAAACCATCTTTGTCATCCGTCTTTGTATCCTTTCCACAGTTAATTTATCCCCTTCAAATCCTGGGGACCAAATCTGAGAACAATAGTCCAAGTGTGGTCTGATCAGAGACTTATACAACGGAATGATAACCCTCTTATCTCTGCAGGTCAGTGTCCTTCTCATAATAGCAGCAATCCTCTGTGTTACCTTCACCACCTTTGCAATATGTCCCCTAAACTTCAGGTTTCTATCAATCATAAACCCTAGATCTCTTGTCTCCCCTACTTCCTCCAGTATAACTCCTCCCATAGAGTATGCAACATCCCATCGATGTCTCCCAAACCTCAAGACCTCACATTTTGCTGCATTAAACTGACATCCCCATTCATTTGCCCATCTATCTAGCTTATTTAAATCCTCTTGCAGGGCTACCACATCTGCACTATTACTAATAATCCTTCCCAGCTTCGCATCATCCGCAAACAACTGAATATCCCCCTGCAATCCACTGGCTATGTCATTGATATAAAGGTTAAACAATATAGGTCCTAGTACTGGTCCCTGTGGGACCCCACTTGTAACCCTCTGCCTCCTGGAAACTGCTCCACCATACACAACTCTCTGATACCTATCAGACAGCCAATCCTGAATCCAGTTGACCAATCTGACATCCAGACCCATGTGCTGCAACTTAAATATCAGCTTATCATGTGGCACCCTGTCAAATGCCTTCGCCAAGTCTAAGAAAATTGCAGTATATGCCTTTCCCTCATCTAATGCTCTTGTAACTTTATTATAAAAGGCTAGCATATTGCTAAAACAAGAGCGTCCTTTCACAAATCCATGTTGATTCTCACAGATAACATTACCCTTATCTACCCAATGCTGTACACGGTCCCTCACTACTTTCTCCAAGATCTTAACAACTACTGATGACACACAGACTGGCCTATAATTAGACACTTCCAGTCTGTTACCACCCTTATGCAATGGCACTATCTTACCTTCCTTCCATTCCCTGGGCACCTTTGCCAAAGCCAGACTTTCATTGTAAAGCCACGTTAAAGGTATTGTCAATTCGCTAGCACATTCTCTCAAAACTCGTGGCGAAATACCATCCAGTCCCACAGCTTTACTGACATCCAGAGTACTCAGTATCTGAAACACACTCTCCTCCTGTACCTCCAGACCTCGTACCAGTCCTACCCGTCTAGCATTAAAACTGACTCCTCTAGGATGAAATACTCCAATAAAGTGTTCATTGAACAATTCCACTATGTCCTCTGCATCAGTCACTCTATTCTCATTTTTATCCCACAATATCATTCTTCCACAGTCATTTCTCCTCCTACTGGCCACATAGCTAAAAAATTCCCTAGGATTTTCTTTGGATCTTAGGGCCAATCTCCTCTCATATTCCAGTTTCGCTTTCCTTACCACACGAGTCACTCTTCTGGCCTGTGTCTTATATTCTTCACCCATCCTCTCTTCACCTGTCTCCTTATATCTCTTCCATAGCCTCTTTTTCGCATGCAGTTCCTGTTTAATGTTGTTTGTCATCCACTTTACTCCAAATTGCGCCCTCTTCTTCACTCGTGGTATACAACTTACCATTGCTGATAACAAATATTCTTTCACAATTTCCCACGCACTGGTGATATCCCGGCCTTCCAATTCCTCCCTCCATGAAACTTCCCGAAGTTGACGTCTAAGACTATTATAATCACCTGCCTTATAATTCCACATAAGTTCCCGTCTCTTTGATACTCCTGCATGTCTATTCATTTTCCATGTCAACACCATATGGTCACTCTCTCCAACTGGTGGGAGAGGCGTCAACTCAGTTATTATCAACTCTTCTGATGCTATAACCAAATCCAAAACTTTTGAACCTCTTGTTCCCTCTGTTACATGTTGCCTAAGACATTTGTCCCTCAAGAATTCTAGAAATTCCATTCCCCTATTGCTACATGCATCTTCCTCTCTCCAATTTATACTACTGAAGTTAAAATCTCCCATAACAATCATTCTTCATGCACTTGCCAAACTTAGCTGTCTAAACATCTCCTGGTCCCCATCCTCTGTGCTCCTGGGTCTATAGCAACACCCCATTAAATATCCTGTCTTGCTTACCTCTACCTCACACCATATGCTCTCAAAATCATTTGTCTCACTTCCTTCCAAATTCTCCACTCTTAGAGGACATAGGTCATCACTTATCATAAGCAGCACCTCACCACCACGCTTTCCCCTCCTATCCTGGCGAAAAATGCTATACCCAGCGACTTCTATATCTGTTTTTATATCCCCTTCTGTCAACCACGTCTCAGTGATCGCAATAATTTTTGGCCAGGCTGATGCTATCTGCGCCACCAATTCCTCTCCCTTATTCCGGATACTCCTGGCATTAGTATACAGCATATAAATGCCATTGTTTCTATACCCAGCCTTATCCCTTCTAGACTCCACTGGGCTCAGTGTTACCTGACATTGTCTCCCTTCTCCCAAGTATCCATTCCCACAAGAGGCCACCTCTGCTATCATCCTCCCTGGGACACACTGACTCGTTCAGAACAGCAATCTCTCCAGATGCCTACGTCCTTCCTCATTCAGATGTAAACGGTCTCTCGCATACAACTCCTCTCTTTCCTCAAACGCACTCCAAGCATCCACATATACCAGTCCTCTCTTGTCACACATTCTCGCTATTATGCCATTCAATATCACCGCTCTTCTGCTCAGCTCATCATTATCATACCTAGGCAACACGCACACTATTTTTCCTCTCTTTGTCTTCTTCCGTACAGTCTCAAGCAAAAAGTCTCATATCTCTCGCTGCCCGACTTACATTATCACTCAAGTCAATCGTTCCTACCATCACAATCATCTCATCCACCCTTTCACCTCTCTTAATTGCCATAGCCACCCTTTCTATTGTTCCTCCTGGCAAACACTCCTCACGCATCCTATCTTGAACACCACAGATCATTGAGTCGCCATACATTATACCTCTTACCATTCCCTAGTTCCTATTGTTTCCATTCTCTCCTCTTCTTTCATTCCCATACCTCTCTCTTCTACTGTTTCCATTCTCTCCTCTTCTAGCACTCCCATACATACCTCTCATTCCCTCTCTCCTACTGTTTCCATTTTCTCCACTTCTAGCACTTTCATATCCCTCTCTCATTCTGTCTGTCCTACTACTGTTTCCATCCGCTCGTCTTCTAGCATTCCCATACCTCTCTCTCATTCCATCTCTCCTACCGTTTCCATTCTCTCCTCTTCTAGCACTTCCATATCTCTCTCTCATTCCGTCTCACCTATTGTTTCCATCCTCTCGTCTGCTAGCATTCCCATACCTCTCTTTCATTCCCTCTCTTCTACTGTTTCCATTTTCTCCTCTTCTAGCACCCCCATACCTCTCACTCATACTCCTTAAATTCTCTCTCTCTCCTACTCTGATTCGCCTTGCATTTATCTCTTGTTATTATTAGCACTTATTAGCACTTATTATTTGCCTAACCATCATTCACACAATAGCTGTCATTAAGGCTCATTTTCTCTCAGGGCATTCACAACTACTTCTGGAATCCATTCAAATCATTCACACCTTCCTAGCAAAAAAAAATCTGGTCTGCACAACTTTTGTTTTCCTCTCTCTCTCTCTCTCTCTCTCTCTCTATTCATCATGTATTGAAATATTTCTTTTTGTTTCAAATCTTATAGAAACCTTTGTTTCAATCTTATATAAACCTTTTATAATTTTATACTGTATCCCATCTTTCCTGCTTGTCAACTAAACTTTGTAATCCACACATCTTCAGCTTGTCCTCATAGGAAGCATTCTGCATGTAACTAACTTGATCTCTTGCCTTTGGGACTCTTCTTTTTCATATCACAAGAAACCTAAGTGACCATATATATAATGAAGATGTAGTCATATCTAGTCTTATAAAAAGGGATAACAATCTCCTTATTCATACTTCTCAGCATTTTCTTCAATGCCCAAGTGCTCTTTTGATTGCTTTTGCAATCTATCTACTTCAACACTCTGTACACTATCATCCCCAGATCCCTTGTCTAATCAATTTCCTGCAATTTGGTACCATCAGTGTAATAATACACACAGTCTGTAATTTTATCATCCTAAAGTTCAGAACCTTACATTTTGCAATATTAAATTGATAACCCATTATCCTTCACCTGCACTGCCAATTTATTTGAATCATCTTTCAAGATGCTTACATCACTTTTATCCACTGCTATCCTCAAATGCACTTCAGGCAACCACATAATCCAACTCTCTCTTTTAACACATTCTTACTGTCATGTCATTCATTATTGCTGTTCTTCTAATCAACTCTCCATTATCATGTATTAGTAATGTGCTCAATATTGTACCTCTTACACACACACTATTCTTTTTGCACTTCTGTTGACTTACTTTCTAGGAACTTTTTGATACATTGTCATGTTTTCCATAACTTCTTTAATTTCTTCAGTGCACCACAAAATTTGGTTTTCAATTCTTTCGGACAATCTCACCACATGGCTCCTTGGCTGAATCGATTACTGTCTTATTCAGAACTTGCAACTGATACTCCAAAACTCGGTTCTTGTTTTTAAACTGTTTGATATTTTTCCCAATAATATTTATATATTTGAGCTTGCAGGTTACTCCTGTAAGCTGCTTAGCTCTTTTTCAAACTTTCTTACATATTTTGCTTTTCAATATGATATTCATTATCCTGCTCAAAATCAAGTGGTGGCTATTATCTGTTTCATATCCCCTATAGGCCCTACTATTATCCCAAACTTGTGTAGAGATATCACTATCAACAACAGCAAGTTAGCAAGCCTTTTCTTATTTCTCATTATTATTATTATTATTTCCCAAGACCTCATGGAGTCAAAGACTCATCTGGGAGATCCTTTTATCACACACACATCTCATCATACCGTGTCTTCAACACACTCAAACTCCTTGCAGACACCACACTCTCAGGCAAGGCATTCCAATCATTCACAACTCTGCATGAAAGAAAACTGCCTCTCACTCCCCTACTCACACCCTCTTTATACAGTTTCCAGGGATGACCTCTGGTTCTCCCCTGATCTCCCACTATTCACTGTAGAACTTCTCCACCATTGATCTTATAACAACCCCTTACCAACTTGTAGGTCTCTATCATATCTCCCCTCTTCCTTCTCTCCACCAGACTCTGCAAATTACATCTTTTCAATCTTTCCTCATACTCGACATTCCAGAGGTCAGAAACTACCTTAGTCAGTCGCCTTTGGACCCTTTCCAACAGCTCTTCATCCTTCTGAAAACACAGTGACCAAATCTGGCCTAATCAAAGCCTTATACAATGGAACATGAATTTCCCTACTTCTACACAGTTAGCAAGCCTTTTCTTATTTCTCATTATTATTATTTTTTCCCAAGACCTCATGGAGTCAAAGACTCATCTGGGAGATCCTTTTATCACACACACATCTCATCATATGTCCTCTGGGAATGATACAGTGTCCTCCGTATCATTCCCAGAAGTCTTTGTGTTGTCTTCACAATTTTGGTGATGTGTCCCCTAAATTTTAGATCCTTATCCACTATCACCCCCAGATCTCTTATTTCCTCTACCTCCAGCAATATATTCTCACCAAGCATAAATTCTGCATCCCATCTTTGTTTCGAAAATTTTAAAACCTTACATTTTGCAACATTGAACTCACATCCCCATTTGCTTGCCCAATCACAATTTATTCAAGTCTTCATGCAAGGCCACAACATCTTCACTACTCTTTATGGTTCGTCCCAACTTTGCATCATCTGCAAACAACTGAATATCTCCATCCAAATCTTCGCCAATATCATTAATATACAAGTTAAATAGTAATGGCCGTAAAACAGACCCCTGAGGCACTTCACTAGTGACTTTCCTTTTCCTGGATATCACACCCCCCATACACAACTTGTTGATACCTATCAGATAGCCAGTCTCCAATCCAATGCACTAATCTAATATCCAACCCCATCCACTCTAGTTTGACTGTCAACTTATCATGAGGTACACTGTCAAAAGCTTTTGCGAAATCCAAGTATATTACTATGTGTCCTTCTCCTCTGTCCAAGGAAGCAGTCATGTAATAAGTAAGTAGATTACTAAAACATGACCTCCCTTTAGGAAATCCATGCTGTCCATCAAAGATTATACCATTGTTGTCAACCCAACTCTTGATCCTAGTTCTCACAAGCTTCTCCAACAACTTTATTACAACACCTGACACACAGATAGGCCTATAGTTTGATGCTTGAGTTTTATCACCTCCTTCATGAAATAGCACAATCTTGCCCTTCTTCCACTCCTTAGGAACTTGACCAAGTGCCAGACTCATATTAAAAAAATATGTCAAGTACCACAGCCTTATTTACATCCAGTTTGCTCAACTCACCATACACCTCTTGCTCACTTACAGTCAATCTCTCCTCCCCATCATCAACTGCTCTTAATCTCTCCATGAAGTCACATTCACAAGATTGAATGATCTTTATGAACTGCTCATTAAGTATCTCCACCACACATTCTGCAACAGCTGTCTTTATACCATTTCCTCGAATCATTGTCATCCTTCCATAATCATTCTTTCTTTTGCTGGCTACATATCGAAAGAACTCCCTAGGATTCTTTTTGGCTTCATCAGCTAACTGCTGTTCATACCTCTCTTTAGCTACTCTCACCAACCAAGTCACCCTCCTTGCCTGGTCTTTGTATATCTCATGAAATTGGTTACTTCAACTTATGCTGCCTCCACAATGCCCTTTTTCTCTATATTGCATGCTTAATCTCTTTTTTCATCCATCTCACACCTACCTTATTTAACCTTCTCGCCCTTAGAATACATTTAGACATTGCATTTACTAAATAGTTTTTGAAAATCCCCCAAGCTGCATTGATCTCTTTTCCAGCTAACTCCTCATTCCATGCTACACCTGCAAGCTGTCTCCTGAGCTCTTCATAATCACCCCCCTTGTAGTTCCACATATACCCTTTTTTCACAGGGTCCTTGCACTGCTGGCAACCACCCAAGTAATAACCTCATGGGCACTTTCACCAATTGGTGGATGATTTGACACCTCATTTATAATTACATCCTTTGATGAGATGACCAAATCCAAGACCCTTAATGCTCGTGTGCCCTCTGTTACATACTGTCTGAGGTAGTTATCCCTCAAAAACTCAAGAAACTCAATTTCTTTACTTCCAGTTGCTATCTCTTTATTCCAGTCTATATTGCCATATTTAAAATCACCCATAATGATCACCCTTTTCTTATTTGTTTGGCGTATTTGACTATACATTTCACTATAACCACTATCCACATTAGCAGGTCTATAACAACATCCCACCAAGTATTTGATTCTATTCAACTCTCTCTCACACCATACTGCCTCAAAACCACTGGCCCTATTTCCCTCTTGCATCTCTACCTTGTATGGACATAACTCTTTCTCTATCATCAATAGCACTCCCCTCCTTTTTTACCTGTTCTATCCTCACGAAACATATGTCAGGATGTCGTCCTCATCTAACCATGTCTCACTTATTCCGACAATCTTTGGGTGAACAGATGCAATTAGTGCAACCATTTCATCCACCTTATTTCTTATACTTCTATCATTGGTATACAAACACGACAGCTCATTTCTTGATCTACAGCTAGTTCTACTGATACCACTCACTCGATGTGATCTCTTCATGATGGACTGGGGCCATTTCCCTTTCTGCTTCTTCATTTTAGAACCCTTTTCAATTTCATCTCTGGTCATCCCATTTCTTTCCTGCCTACACATGCTCTCACCTCCTCTTGGAGCATCCACCTTTCTCACGCTGTGTACCCCTGTTTGCCCTGAGCCTCCCCATTTCCCTGCTCCTCGTGTCCTCTGTCTCTCTCTCTCTCTCTCTCTTTTTTGTGAATTTGTGCATATCTTTATTGAAACATAATGTGATCAGTTGTCCATGTTCTGAACAGAAATTTAACTAACACTCACCATTATTATTAGCTTTCCCTTTACTCCAAAATTTTGAATTGCTATACGTCTGGTATTCATTTTTTATACTACTGTTTAAATTTCCAACAAGTATACTAGCTTTTCATTTTTCTTCACTTTAGATTTCTTCTCTAATGACTAAAACAATTCATTGCTTCTTCCTTTTTAGAACTCTTGTGGGACCATATGCACAAATAACTTTTCATTTTAAAACATGTTTTATCACTCTACTTGTAACTGCCTGCCAAATAGTAAGTTTCTCCATGTATTGTGTTGAATGCTTTGGCTACTTTTTCCTGTTCTCTGATCACTATTGCCAAAATATAACATCATATGTTTATTATTCAGCTGATTCTCACCTGTTTTTGCAGGTAAGAATAATACCTGCAAAAACCTGTAGAACAAATTATTTCTTTATTATTTCTTCTTATTGAGTTGAACAAACTACTGAGTTTGTTCCAGTAAGTAACTTTTCTCTTCCCTGTGGTTCTCTGTTGAAAATAGTAAGGGCTTTTTTGGTGATGCTCTAGACAGCATGAAATTTCTGTCATACCATTGTTTTATCTGGGTTAATGCCAATAAAGGAATACAATTGGTTACTTATGTCCTTAAATTGCTAGTCATGCTCACTTATTCAGTATCCATATCCATGTATCCTCTAATGAGGTGCATGACATGAAAATGAGGTTGGTAGCCCCAGGTCTTTTCCCAGTTATTTGGTTCTGCCCCCCCCCCCTCCAGTGACTCGATAAAATTGATGTATAGAACTTTTTAGTTAATTAACTACATATATTAATTTTCAGAAGATCGCTAAAGTTTATTCAAATATGAAATAATCTATATTTTAAAATTAGCACAGTCAGTTGCCCCTTGGAAATATTTTATATGCACACACAAGCTAAACAAAATTAATGTTTTTTCAACAGCCTGAGAGTGTGGTGTCTGCTGAGAATTTGAGTGTGTTTAAAACACAGTATGATGAGCTGTGTCTATGAATAAAAGGACCTCCCAGATGAGTCTTTGACTCCATGGGGTCTTGGGTAATAATAATAATAATTAATTTCTTGTCCAGTATAACATGCTTGCAAGTCCAGGAAGATTGCTTTTGCAAAGTTTTTAACATATTATAGCTTTAACATAGTTATGCCACAAAAATATGTTTCTTTCCAGATATCTGTCAAACATTTTACAAACTTATACCTCTATTTCTCAAAATAGATATTAAAATTTCTATAAGCCATGATATTTACTTTTCTGGCATTGTTATTTCCAGAACCTTCTATTTATCTTAGTCCTGTGAAAGAAGAATTTGAAGAAATTCTGCTTCAATGCATTGATGATATAGGTTCTTCTTTCTGGGAGGCAGTTTCTGAGAGTGAACTATGCACTAATTTTGTACATGGTACCAGATTAAAATCAATGGGTTTGTATTTTAAATATATATATATATATATTTATATTGTAATATTGGTTTGCAATATTGATTCTTTGCTAATTACAATAGAGTACATTAGTTCACACGAGTAGTAATAAAATATCAGTTGAAAAGGTGTCCAACAAGGAGACTGTCTTTAGCCCAAAATCTTTACAGCAGTCCTTCAAGAAATATTTAATAATATAAACCAGACAAACCTGGTATAAAAATTAATAAGAGAAACTTACACGCTTTAGATATGCAGAAGATATCATAATTTTTGAAAACACTCCAGAAGACTTTAATATAATGATAGAAGAACAGAGAAAAAACTAAAATCATGTTTAATCATTTTGTAGCAACAAAAAACATAATAGAAAACAATTTCTTGGAAAGAGTCTCTTCATATACATCTTAGGTCATCTCATTGATCTAAACTGTGGACTCCAAAAGGAAATAAAATAGAAGAATATTTATTTCAACTTGCCTGGAGTGCATTCAAAAAATTGAAAAGCATTTTTAAAAACAATGATGTCCCACTCTGTTTAAAAAGAAAGACATTTAATCAGTGTATACTTCCAGTCATCACATATGGTTGTGAAACTTGGTCTCTAACAAAGCACTGACAAATGAACTAACAACAACTCAAAAAAAAAAAATGGAGAGGCTGATGCTAGGCATTGCATTAAAAGATAAGAAGCGAAACATCTGGATAAGAAGACAGACTTGTATCACTGACATCATTCTTTACCACAAGTGACTAAAATGAAGATGGTTCAAACATCTATCCAGAAGAAAAGATGAGCTGAGCGATGGACTACCATACTAACGGACTGGATTCCAAAAGAAGGGAAACGAGGCTGAGGACATCCTGAAAGAGAGCAGAGTGATGAATTGTCAAATTTTGTTGGAAAAAATTGTTCAACCATTTCCAAGAACAGAGAAAGGTGGAAGTAACTGGAGGCCTTCACCCAGCAGTGGACAGAAAATGGCTGAAAAGAAGAAGAAGTTATTAGTTCGAATAGGATCTTTATCATGGTTAACTTATCTTTTATATTTAGAATGAAAATATCCCACCTATTTAATACTGAAGATATTGTGACCTTATATGTTTCAATGGTAATAATTGATAACAGCTATAGAAATATTATTTCTTATTTTAAACTAAAACTTTCTATGCTATCTACTTTTCAAGTTACAGTGAGAATTAAATTTCAAACTTTAAAATTAAACTGTAACAGAATGAAAAGTATGATTTTATATAGATTTTTGCACACCATCCTATTTACCTATCAGCATTAACAGCAAGAATCACCATGAAGAGTGTTGCTCTCACCCACCATGCGTGTCGCATGACTATCCTTATTTTCATTTTGGTTTGTGTCCTCGATGAGAGTGTAGTGCTTAATTGCTTTTAATTATTCTATCTTAAGCTTGAAAAATATTGGATTGTAAATAATTAATTTTAACTATTAAATTATTTATTTGCATTCCATGTCTGCATAGTTTTCAATTTCAGAAACTTCAACACCAAGAATTAAACTTTGTTCTTTAAGAGCTCTATTTTTCAATTCATTTATCTCATTTATTGATGAATATGCTCTTTTCATAGAAACTGCAAATTAGAATTTTTTTTTTTTTTTTCCAGTTAGTTAATATTTATATTATTATTAAGCAGGGTATCTCCATTGGGTTAAAAGATACATCATGGGGGTAGACCCATAACTGTTATTCATACAATACCTATCATACCTCTCCTTAAACTTATTCACCATTGGGGCACTCACAGTTTACCTCTGGCACTCCTTTACATTCATTTATTCATACATTCACAGGGAGTACAATATGAGACGTGGCTCACACAGAAAGGAAACACAAAACTAAGTGAAATACATGGATGAAAGACTGGAGTCCTAATTAGGTGGGCTCCCTCTGTGGGCACCTGTTGATGGCCTAAGATGTAAACTAGAATCTTGAAGTATTAGTTGGTCCCATATTTTGGGAAGTTTAATGCAACTATATTTATTTAAATTAGGCTGATTTCTGAGAATGGCTGCAGTTTTCAAAAATAGTCTTTCTCTTCTAAATTTACTGTGATAGAACATGGGAATCTTTTTCTAATCTGATTCAATGAACTGTATCTAAAACACAGTCTGCAAGGCCCTATTAATTGAAGTCATGATTGCAGATGTATTTTTGCTTTCTTCCATGCAGATGTTAGTTGATCTTCCTGTCTGTCCATAATAGGCCAACTTGCAGAAACGGAGTGCTTTATATACTCCAGGCACAAAGAGAGAAGAGAGAGCTGATTTTTAGTAGATTATATAAGGTTAGCAAGCTTTTGGTGGGGCTTTAAAGCTGTGTAGAGATTCTATTTCTTTAAGACTCTGGGTATTTTTGTTGAAGTGCCTTGGACATTGGGGATGATGATAGCATTACTAAAATCTTTCTGAAGAGAAGTTGAGGATTAGAGGAAAAAAAAAATTTTTTTTTAATCCTTTGGGAACTATAGCCATTAGATAAGAAGGTTTGGTGTTTGTGATTAAGTTCTGTTGTAAGAGTGAACACTCTGGAACGAAGGTTATTGACTCTATAACTTAGTGTTGTAATGATATCATATTGTTGAGATGGGATGATGGGAAAGTTTGTGAATGTATCTTCCTGAAAAGGATACCACTGGATAGGATATCTTGGTCCCTTCATACTAGGATACCTTAGTAACACTTACCAGCCTGGCTGGCCGAGTGGTTAGCGTATCTGCTCTCCAGCCTGCGGAGAGCAACACGTTAACCACTGCAGGTTCGAATCCCGCCATGGGCATGAATGTTTGTGATTGTCTGTGGAAATACTAGTGGTGATGGTCGGCAGTAGATGGCGTTGGTGTAGTTGGTGGATTGAGTGGTGGAGACAGAGTTGTAGAGCAGGTGCCCTCCCTCGATGAGTCTTTGGACTCGCTGGAGGTGTCAAATAATAATAATAATAATAATAATAATAATAATCAACAGGTGTCCAGAGATGGCACCCCACCTAGGTAGGACTCTAGTCTTTTGTCTATGTGTCTTATGTCTATTAGTTTTGTCATGCTTTTGTGTATGTGTGTGTGTGTTACAAGTCTCAATGTACTCCATGATGATGTCTCAGTGACTGATTCGAAATAGAAGAATTAAATAATATTTTTAATCCTTTCACAGTGTTGTTTCACTCCATTAAGTCTGTAATATGAGATCTTCATATTGTACATTCAACAGGCATTTCTAGAGCTTGGTCACTTGCCTATGAATTCTCACCACCATCACCTCCTCATTGCATGAAACTAAAGTGACCAAATTTGTGCACAGTAGTCAAGATGTAGCCAAATCATAGCCTTATAAAGAGAGATAATAATCTCTATTCTTAACTTGTCAATGTGTGTTCTTCAGTATCCAAGCAATTCATTGAACTGTTTTGCCAACTTTTGTAATATGCTTAACGTCATCAATTTTTCATTATTCAGTACTGGAAAATCATCAATATGTACCATCAATATTATTATTATTATTCCTGATACCTCCAAGGAGTCCGAAGACTCATCGCGGGAGGACATCTACAACTGTCTCTACACCTAACCGCTACTACGAATCATCTCCATCAACGCCATCTACGGCCCACCTCCAACACCACCACAACTAGTAATTTTTTGTCTGTAAATTGCGTGTGTTCTGAAGGGCCGATTTGTATGTATGCGGGGTGAAAAACCCGAGTTTCCGGGAGAAAAAACCTTGCTACCTCCGTATGATACAAAATATGTAACCTTTCATCTAGACATGCATTACTTTACATATTGCAACGCTTAATTGACAACAGTTATCTGTTCCCCACACTACCAATTTATTTAAATTATCCTATGGGACAACTAATTCACCTTTATCAACTACTGCCCTTCCCAGTCAGCAAAACAACTGAATAATTTGTCCCCTTAAATTTTCACTTATATAATTAATATACAATTTAAAGTGTAGTGGCCCTGATACTGAGTCATAGATTTCCAATATTTTTACTTCACTACCTGCTGATGTTTGTCTGTCATCCAACTCCATGCAGTATTCTGTTAAATGCCTTTGCAAATTTCATCATGACGTAACTATTTCCTTTTTCCAGTTATTCTGCTCTTTAAGGCAAGACCTATCTTTTACAAAGCCATGCCATCCCATATAGAGGATCATATTCCTATCCATTTCTAGATTTTATCTTTAAGCAACTTGTTGAATACTTTAACCACCACTCCATAAATACTAATTGGTCTGTAATTTGTAGCTTCTTGGAGCCAGCTTTATGTAATGGAATTATTGTGGCCTCTTTTCACTCTCTTGGAACTTTTCCAGAACTGAGGCATAGATTAAATAACTTTGTTGGAGTATTTGCCAGTTCTCTTGCACATTCAGATAAACTGTCCACTCCCACTGCTGTATTTACATTGATAATATTCAATGCTGAGTACATCTGGTTTATCTCCCTCAGTTCTCACAGAAGCCTCTGTTACATCAATAACTGCAAAATCTCCATCTGGATGATACACTCTTGCAAAGTGATAACTTAGGAACTCAACTTTTTTTTCTGCTTTTGTCACTTTTCTTCCCTCATCATTGATTAAAGTCATCCTTCCATAATGGTTTTCCCTCTTACTTACTTCATTTAGATTTACTTTGTTCTGTTTAACTTATTTTCTCTCATTTCTGATTTAGCCTTCCTTACTATACTAGTCACTCTTCTTGCCTATTCTTTTTATTGCTGATGACAATTTGGATCAACTTTTTGTTTACATCCCTTCCCCCTTGTTTTCTTTTTTTGCAGCTCCAGCTTTATATTGATGTTCATCCACTTCATCCCTACTTGGTTTATTTTCTAGATCTTGGATATGCAGTCTGATACTGCCTCTCTCACACAATCCCTCTTCACTTCTTATGCATTGGTAGAGTAATAGTGAAGTTGCACATGTCCTACAGATAAGTCTTTTATTTTAGTGAATATTAGTAATTATTTTTTGTTATATCTTACTTACTTTAGTGTATAAAATTCAGTGTGGATGTTTATTATGAGATATGTTTAGAAAACTTTTTTTTTTCATGGCACCAATATACAAGGAAAATGGCAGTGAAGGCTTCCTTGTTTACCAAGTTTAGCATGAGGGATTTTGTATAATGTAGTGTATTTTGTATGTATTTGTTGCCAAAAGTAAATGGATTATGGTACAAAAACGAGAGTGGAGAGGGGGTGTCATAAATGTTTTATGTGCAAGTGTAAGAAATGTGAGTTGCATGGAAAATGGGAAAATGAAGTGTCAAATATTAATGATGTAAGGAAAGACAACGAACGTGTTCTGGAGAATGAAGTGAATGGTTGTGTGCAAAATATGAATTTGAGCATAAAAGAAGTGGCTGAAAGTAATGTGGATGAGGAGGTGATGGTAAGGAGTGAAATAACATGCTTACGTATCCTTCACATGAGAAAACAGGGGCTAGAGCAATTGAAGAAAGAATTGTCATGTGGTGCTACAGCAGTTTAAAGAATGAAAGAAAAAAGTGAATGGGGAAAGTATGAAAGTGCAAGAAACTGGAAATAAGAAGGTGCTGTATTCAGTGATAACAGGTATACTTAATGCAAAAACAACAAAAGCTTGTTTCCCAGGTGTGAAGATCAAGGATGTTAGTGAAGCTGTTAGTTTGTAGAAGGGGAGAAGTAAAAGAGTTGAAAAAATTATTTGAAAGGGAAGAAATATGTAATGAGAGAGAGAGAGAGAGAGAGAGAGGATATGAAAGTGTTGTTGAAAGAAGTGAAAATGAAGTGTAAGGAAGTAAAGACTGTGAGTCTACTGCCTCTGTATAATACAATAGAGTTGAGAAGAGCCATGATTGCTCATGAGACAATGAAAAGATTATGCAGGAAAAATGGTGTGTAGTTTATAGATGTATCAAGAGATGAACAAAGGGACTTATATATATTGATTATATATGATTGATTACATTTGAATGGTTTTAGAGTTATATGTTTGAAGAAAGTTTTATTTAGTGAGAGTATGGAAATGCAAAACCAGAGAAGCACTACATATATTGGGGGGGGGGGGGGATGCAATCAAGCATGTGTTTAGCATCCCCTGCTACAAATGTAGGAATGAATGCAGAAATAACCACCACTGGGATAAATGAATATGAGTACTGAAATAATTATGCAATGATGAATGCAATTTCACAGGTTTCAGAATCAATTGGATTAGTAATGATATTATTGCATAATTGGTACATGAATGCCAGAAGTATCAGAAATAAGGGAGAAGAATTTTTAGCATTGGTCAGCTTGACTTGGCCAAAAATTGTAGGCATCAATGTGACCTGGTTGACAGAAAATGATATAGTTAGAGGGATAGCATGTAAAGGGTATCATATTTTTAGGGAGTATAGAGGGAATAGAAGAGGAGATGGGATATTGCTGATGATAACTGAAGAATTACAATCAGCAAAATTAGAAATTAAACAGTATTTTAGGTCTGTGGGAGATGATTTGTTTGAGACTGTTTGATGTGAGATAAAGGCCATGGTTGCTGCTCTAGACCAGGAGGTCCACAGGAAGATGTACATACATTCATCAGCAGATTAGCATAACGAGTGTAGGTTGAACAATTATTATGGTGAACTTCAATGATGTGGAAGATTTTCCTTCAGGAAACCCTTGCTGTCCATTAAAGAGAATTCTACTGCTATCTACTTAGTTGTGAATCCTTGTCCTCATTAGCTTCTCCAATACTTTGAGCACAACTCCAGACAAGTAGATTGGCCTATAGTTCAAAGCCTTAGTCCTATCACCTCCTTTATGAAGTGGAACAATTTGGCCATCTTTCCATTCCTTTGGTAACTGAGCTAATCTAAGACTCATTAATAGGGACTCAAGTCCCATGGCCTTGTAAACATCAAGTTTACTGAATTCCTCATGTATCTCCTCACCATCAGTGGTTCCTCTCCCATTCTCACTGCTCTCAATTTCTGCATTATGTAACAATCACAAGGATGGAATACTTTAATGAATTACTCATTAAACACCTCTATTATATCCTCCTCAGTGTTTATCATTCTTCCATTTTTACTGACCAACATCATCTTCCCATAATCATTCTTCCTTCTACTGGCCACATATCAAAAAACTCCCTAAGATTTCTTTTAGCATCGTTTGCTAACTGCTGCTCATACCACACTCTTCCTATCATTACTGAGTCACCTTCATTGCTTGCTCTTTGTACACCTCATGTTACTGGTTATCTCCACTCATCTTGTGCCACCTCCACAATGCCTTTATCTTTCAGATTGCATGCTTCACCTCTTCATTCATCCATTTTACACTTATCTTATTTAATCTCCTGACCTTTGAAATACACTTCTTCATTACCTAAGCAGATGCTTCTTGAGTAGTGACCAAGCAGCATTGATTTCCTTGCCATGCAATTTCTCATTGCATGATATCACTGCAAGCTGCATCTTGAGTTTGTCATAATCACCTGCCTTATAGTTCCACATATAACTCTCTCACAAAAGTCCTGATATGACTGGCCACCCAAGTGATCACTACTTAGTCACTTTCACTAACTGGAGGATTATGTGATACTTCATTTACAACATCTTCTAATGAGATAATCAAATCCAAGACCCTTGAAATTTGGGCAAATGAACTCTATCAATGCTACAGTTTCATTCCCCTTGTTTTGAATACTTCTAACATTTGTAAACATATGCTCTAGCTTATTTCTGTTTCTATAACAAGTCCCACTAACCCCACGTCTCAGACATTACTCCTCTACATCACTACATCCTTTATCATCACTGATATTCCACCCCCTCCCTAGACCTAAATATCATCCTTGCATCCTTGACTGTCTTAATGCTTTCTTATGCACTCACACATCTACTCCTGAAACCATCATTTACACTTTTCAGGATAGGATGGACAGGGGGACACTGTCCATCCTATCCTTCCCCATTTCTCTGTTCACTCTCTGTTTCTTCTCTCTTCACTTGCACCACTCATCTCTCCATTCACAAGCTTTCCTGCTCTTCCACAACACTTTTTACTTCCTCAAGTCTTACATTTACTTCAGTCATTCTCTCTTGCAGCATATTTCTCCAACTGACTCACACAAATCCATTCAAATGTAGTCCCATCTCTTTTATACAGCTCTTTCTGCCCCTCAAAGTCATCTCACACATTCACAGAATGAACTCCTTTCTCCTCACAGAACTCACAGAACTCTCTAGCATACCATTCATAATCTTTGCTTGCTTCTCAGCTCATCATGTGGTACTCTATAGTGGACAGCACAGCTTTGTAAAGGGTAAATGTGTCTTAGTAGTTTATTCACATCTTATAATAAAGTAGCAGTGGAATTGCATAATGAAAATAGCTACACCATGATACTGCTTGACTTTCCAAAGGCATTTGACCAAATACAACATGGAAAGCTGTTACAAAAGCTAATGCAAATGGGAATGAATATGAAGCTTGTTGCATGGATGGGGAGAGGGGAGGGAGGACTGACAGACAAACTCCAGAGAGTAATGTATGGTGGAGCAGAATCTCCTAGAATCAGGGGGACTATTGGAATACCTTAGGGCTCTGTAGTAGGGCCACCATTCTTTAATTTTTATATCAATGATGTAGGCTAAGATATAAAGAAGGATATTCAGTTGTTTGCTGATAATGCAAAGCTGGAGAGTGCAATAGGATAAAGGTGACAGATATCCTGTAGGATGATTTAAATAAATTGACATTGTGGGCAAAGGATTATCAGGTTAATCTTGCAATGTAAGGTTATGCACTTTGGGTTGAAAACTTTGCCTACTGTGTAATGCATTAATGGTACTGAATTGCAGGAAATTGATGAGGCTATGGATAGGGAGGCTATTATCTCTCTCTCTCTCTTTATAAAGCTATAATTCAGCAGCATCTTGACTACAGTGCACAGATTCAGTCACCTATAATAAAATTAGTTTAATCCTTTTTCCAAGTGTGAGCAAACAAAGTTTGCGCCTGTAAGTATCTTCAGGACTGGGGTAAGGTGGTACATATGTGGTACAAACTTTCAACATCTTTCTCTAAATCCAGAGTAATTTATTAAAATAAAAAAAAAAAAAGAAAAAAAGGGTGGCACACCATTTGGCAACTCCTATAGGTAGAGATGACCTGCTAATGCTTCTGCCTGGTATCTCCACTTGGGCCTGGCTCCCACTGAAGAGACCTCGATAAAGGTCGAAACTAGTCTGGGTGGTGGCCCTTCCCTTAATGCATAACATTAGACATATCCGCAAGGAGATGTGTTTTGCATTATAGGAGATACTGAGATAGGAGTGTTGGTAGCTTACTCCACCTTTGCAACGAGTTGCCTGGTGTTGTACCACCTTACCCCAGTCCTGAAGATACTTTCAGGCGCAAACTTTGTTTGCTCACACTTGGAAAAAGGATTAAACTAATTTTATTATACTCTAACCAAGTGAAAAATAAACTTTCAACAACTTTCAACATTCGATCACCTGGGCTTCTTGGAAATCAGGAGGTAGTAGAGAGGGCTAACCAAGCTGGTGACAGGTCCATGGAATACTTCCTATGATAACTTAAGGGTGTGTGGGTTGCATAGTTTAGTTGATAGGCAGAGAAGGAGGGGGATACATGATAAAAACTTACAAGACATTACAGGAGTTTTATAAAATTGATCCAAAGGAAAATTTTCAATATATGACAAATAGTCAGAGAACCAGGTGGCAATCTGTGGAAGTTGTGTATATGTATGGTTGGTAAGGATACAGGGACCACATTGTTTGCATGGAGAGTGGTGAACGAGTGGAATCAGTTGCCAGAATTAGTTGCGAGTACATGATAGTAAATTAGTTTAAGGAGAATTATGATAGTTTTGTATAGATAGATGCTACTGTGGATTTCTGCACTCCTTGGAGATGCCATATAATAATAATACATGCATACATGCATACATCTTCAAGGCTCACCTTTCCTAATTGGGCTGTGGGGGCAACAGCTGCAAGAGGAACTTCCAATGGTCATGATCCTCTGCCACCAAGCTCAGGTGTTCTTTACACCTGATGGGATTCCCAGATTTATCCACTCAAGATTTTGGATATAATCTATCCAGTGAGTCCTTGGCCTTCCCTGTGGCCTCCCACCCTCTGGCTTGGTAACATAACTCTCAACATGGAGAAGCAGCGGTTGAGTATTGAGGGTTTCCCGAATTGCAGAGCTTCTGACTCTGTCGAGTCTTGTCAGCCCTGCAGCCCCTCGAAGGAACCTCATTTCAGCCGCTTGGATTCGTGTCTGCATTCTTTCGGTCATTACCTAACTCTCATGACCATAGGTGAGGATGGGGACATAGACTGTATTGAAGACAGCCAGCTTTGCCTTCTAGCTTAACTCCCGCTTCAATACTACCAAACGGCCAAGCTCCCGCAATATTGAGCTTGCTAAGCCAATTCGAGTATCTAGCTCTACATCCCATTTTCCATCATTCATGAATATGGACCCAAGGTATTTAAACTTCTCCACCTGCCTCATTGAAACTCCACTTACATGTAGAGTGCACTGGAATAGTTGTCTTGAGAACACAAATGTTTCACTGATCTTCATTCCGGCATCTGCACAAACAGCTACAGACCTATCCAGGGTCTGCTGGAGGTCATCTGGGGAAGAGCTAAGCAGAACTAGGTCATCTGCAAAAAGCAGACATCCCATGCTACATCTTCCAATTCTGACACACTCACTGCCTCGGCTGTGCCTATCAATCCAGTCCATAAATATTATGAAAAGAAGGGGTGACAGAACACACCCTTGGCAGAGGCCAACGGAGACTGTGAAAGGTTCAGACTTTGTGATGTTTACCCTGACACAAAACTCTGAGCATTCATACAGGGACTTGATGGTAGCTAATAGTTGGCCATCCACTCCATACTTCTGTATTACTTGCCAAAGCTTATCCCAAGGAACCCAGTCATATGCCTTCTCCAATTCCACAAAACATGTGTAGACATTCTTGGCATATTCCCAAGATTTCTCAAAGACTTGCCTTAAAGTGAAGATTTGGTCAGTTGTGCTTCTACCAGGACGAAAGCCACATTGTTCTTCCTGGAACTTTGACTCAACTATGCTCCCCCACCGTCTTTCCAAGCACCTAGCATACACTTTCCCAGGCAGGCTGAGCAGAGAGAGATGCCACAATAGTTACTGCAATCCTTCTGGTCTCCCTTCTTGAAGACTGGAATTATTATGCCTGTCTGCCATTGCTTTAGTGCTTGCCCAGATATCCAAGCAGCCTGACACACTCAAGTCAGCCAGAGAACACCATCTCGATTTAAGGCTTTTAGCATTTCGGGCCAAATTTCATCATCGCCACCAGCCTTGCCTGATTTTAGCGATTTTATTGCTAAATGGACCTCTTCTGCTGTGAGACTAGTCATTGCCTCGATCTGCACCTCTTGGATGTCCAGCAGTTGTGGACCACCCAGGTTAAGAAGGCTCTCAAAGTATTCCCTCCATCTGTGGAGGATATTCTTCTCGGTTGTTAAAAGTGCACCATCAGAGGCCTTAATTGCTCTTGCTGTGCACGATTTGCTCCCTCAAAGGCGGCGGATGGTCTGCCAGAATACTTTGTTTGCATTTGCATAGGATGAGTCTAATCTTTCTCCAAAGTATTCCCAAGCCTTCTGCTTTGTTGTCTTTACTGCCTCAGCAGCAGCTTTTCATCCCTCAGCATACCGCAAACACATCTCAAGTGACCTGACCCTAAGCCATGTTAGGTAGGACTCCTTTTTTGCCCAGACAATTTTTTGGACTTCTTGGTTCCACCAAGGTGTCCTTTTCTCACTGCCCATTGCCACACCAAGCAAGAAGCTTTCTGTCACAGCATGAGAGTGCAGAGGCAGTGACAGCTGTTCTGAACAGCTTTCAATCCTCCTCAACATCTGCAGTATGCTTGGGAATTTCTTTGAACCTGGAGGAAATGTCATCTGCAAAATTTTTCCTCACAGCCTCATTTTCCAATGCCTCCCATTTCACGCAGTACAGCTGCTTAGGCCTACCAGCGTTGATGGTAGCATCTGGTTTCTGAAGCCATAGAGTGCACACAACAAGGTGGTGGTCAGTTGACAGTTCTGCCCTTCTTCTCACACGAACGTCCAACACTGAGGAAAATAGGTCTGCTGAGAATATAAAGAAGTCAATCAGAGACCTTTGTTCTAGTGTATCCCTATACCAGGTATACTTATGGACTTCTCAGTGCTGTAAGAAGGTATTCATTATGGACAAGCTGTTAGTTCAGCAGAAGTCCAATAATTTCAACCCATTCACATTAAGGTCATGGGTGTCGTTCCTCCCAACCACACCCCTCAATGTCTGGTCATCTGTTCCAACATGTGCATTGAAGTCACCCATTAACAGGACTGATTCCATGTCTGCCACCCTGTCAAAAGCAGCATCCACTTCCTCTAGGAAGGCAGAGTATTCTGACTCCAGATTAGGTGCATAGGCTTGCACCACAGCCAAATTATGGTTTTTCATCTGAAGCCTTAACATACATACCCCCTCCCCGCAATGGGATACACTCAGCAACACAGTCTGACAACAGCTGGGGTAATGGCAGTAATTAATATTATAATAATAATAATATTAATAATTACTGACATTCATTCCATGGAGCTTTTTATGCCATGGCACTGCTCCAAATTGCCATCTAAGTTTGTCATAATTGCTAGCTTTGTAGTTAGAATATTAGGATATTTGGGCCACTATGGTCCAGTAATGTGCAACATATGGCCTCTCTTAGTCAAGTCAGCCTTGCCTTTTTTGAGGCATGGCCTGTTTCCACCAATCAGACTCAACTTCGTCTCTTCCCTGTTGCCACCTCTTTTGAATCTTGATGGCACTATGGCAACATCACCCAAGGAAAAGGTGGTGGACCTCTTGGCATCCGTTTTTTTGTCCAACTTCTGCATGGACAATGAAATCAAATCACCTCCCATACTTCCACAAGCTACCCACTGCATGCCTCCTCTGAACTTTATCCAAAAGGACATCAGACAAACCCTCATTAATCTTGATACTAATAAGATTCCTGGTCCAGATGGTATTCCTCCATTTGTGCTCCAGAATTAACACCCATCTTGTTTCACATAAATTAACTATCATATTCTCCTGGCATCTACCCAACAGTGTGAAAGCAAGCCTACATCCTGCTTGTATCTAAAAAAAGGAAACAAAAGTTAGCCATCTAACTATTGACTCATTGCTCTCACTTTATCATCATCATAATCATTAAATTCCTGATATATACCCTCAAGGGATGTACAGGATGTGATAGTACTACATGAAAAATTTACACCATTACTAAATTCCTATCTACAATTTTCCTCCAAATCAGTCTGTTACCTGTCAAAACTCCAGTATTATCAGGTCTTATATTTCTGTCTTCTAAGGCACTTTTTACTGTATCAATCCACCTACATTTTGGTCTTCCTCTGGGTCTATTTCCTGCCAACCTGGCAGAAAACACTTGTTTTGCTAATCTTTCCTCTCCCATTCTTCTTAATTGATCATACCACCTGAGATTAGCTCTGCTAATGCATTCCTGGATGCTGACAGTATAAAGTTATTTCTAATATCCTTATTTTTAATGTAATATTGCCATTGATACCATCTGCTCATGCCCCTAATCTTTCTCAGGACTCTCATATAGCCGCTCTGGGCTGGCAGACCATGCCTTAGATACCCACCATAGAATTCGTTGGAAGAAAACAAAAATAGTACACTGCAGCAAGTTTAAATACCAAAGATTATTCAAGGAATCATCAGCAGCTCTAAAAAACGTTCCTAACCTCAGCAAATTTGGGTGCATGAAACTACCTCAAATTTGGGAGACCTTACATTTGGAGAACTTCAGCCCAACTGCCAAGACGACCAAATTAGCCTGCCAGAGGGCGCCATTAGGCCTTTAGGAACAATATTAGTTTCTTACTTTCTTCCTCATTTGCTTTTGTTAGAGGCTGCGTGCACATACCATATCTTTATGTTC
Source organism: Typopeltis vanoorti (assembly GCF_054136105.1). NCBI lineage: Eukaryota > Metazoa > Arthropoda > Arachnida > Uropygi > Thelyphonidae > Typopeltis > Typopeltis vanoorti. The sequence goes on from NC_143549.1 coordinate 28,604,107, forward strand.
CTTAAGATGGGAGCGTGCACATACCATATCTTTATGTTCCTGAAGATGGCAGCGTGACGTTGCCGAAATATAGAAGTTATTTATTAAAGTTACCTTTAATTAATATACTTTATATGCTGAAAGTTTATTTTTCACTTGGTTAGAATATAATAAATTTAGTTTAATCCTTTATCCAAGTGTGAGCAAACAAAGTTTGCGCCTGGAAGTATCTTCAGGACTGGGATAAGGTGGTACAACACCAGGGCAACTCCTTGCAAAGGTGGAGCAAGCTTCCAACACTGCTATCTCAATATCTCCCATAATGCAAAACACATCTCCTTGCGGATATGTCTAATGTTATGCATTAAGGGAAGGGCCACCACCCAGACTAGTTTCGACCTTTATTGAGGTCTCTTCAGTGGGAGCCAGACCCAAGTGAAGATACCAGTCAGAAGCATTAGCAAGGTCATCTCCACCTATAGGAGTTGCCAGTTGGTGTGCCACCTTTTTAATAAATTACTCTGGATTTAGAGGAAGATGTTGAAAGTTTATTTTTCACGTGGTTAGAATATAATAAATTGATTTGCTAATGCTTCTGACTGGTATCTTTACTTGGGCCTGGCTCCCACTGAAGAGACCTCGATAAAGGTCAAAACTAGTCTGGGTAGTGGCCCTTCCCTTAATGCATAACATTAGACATAATTAGAAGAAACACACGTATGAACGACAGTGAAAATTATTTAATTGTAAATATTTCATCCTAAGTATCTTAGGACATCATCAGTACAGTATTTAAACAAAAATTAGGAATAACATACAGTTAGGGTGCATGATCACAATAGAATCTCATGAAAATGTGCATAACATGCTAAAGTAGTACAAAAAAAAAAAAAAAAAAAACACGTTAATTATTTAACACAGTTTTGTATGATAATTTCCCATACTTTAGGAATAGTAAGAACGTTGTTGCGGTTTAGGTTTGGTCTGTGTAGTAGGGCTTCAGAACTTTCTTTGTATAAACGTTCATGTTTAAATAAATATCTATGTAAAAGTTTAGCCTTTTCCCAATGGATCCTATGGTTTGGATTTTCAATTCCGTGTTGAGAGAGGCCAGATTTCTGCGGTTTAAGAAGACGAATGTGGTCTTGATGTTCCGAGATGCGTTTCTGAACAGACCTACCTGTCTGTCCAAAATAAGATAATTTGCATGAGCATGGAATCTCATAAACACCAGGTAACATCAAGGGTGAGAATTTGTCCTTAGGAGAAGGTAATAAGTTGTAAATTTGGTTGATAGGTTTGTAAGTAGTGGCAAAATTGTATTTCTTCATAATTTTAAAAAGACGTTCTGAGATGCCTTTAACGTAAGGTATGGGAATCCTATGCACTTCTTCCTGTCTGGTTTGATGTATGCAGAAGTGACTGATGATTTTTTGAGTTTTTTTGGGATTATATCCATTTAGGATGGCTGTATTTTTGATAACTTCTAATTCCTGGTTTAAAGATTCTTCAGAGGAGCAAAATTTGTGTGCTCTGGAAACTAGTGATTTAATAATGCCAGATTTCTGAGATGATGATGAGCAGAAGAATTGTGAATGTAGCGACCTGAGAATGTAGGCTTGCGAAAGACGGAAGTGGCGATGGAACCATCTTCTTTTCTTTTGATGTGTAAATCCCAAAAAGATACCCTGTGGAGATTCTTTTTCTAATGTAAAGTTGATGCGATGATGAAGAAGGTTAATTTTATCTAGAAACAGTTGTAATTCAGGTTCGGGATGATTCCATACTGCAAATACGTCATCGACATATCTTAGCCAAATTTTTGGTTTGGGTTCAAAAGTGAATATTTTTTTTTTCCCTCAAGGTGTTCTAGAAACAAATTTGCAAAGTTCTGAAGCCCTACAGCCAAACCTAAACCGCAACAACGTTCTTACTATTCCTAAAGTATGGGAAATTATCATACAAAACTGTGTTAAATAATTAACGTTTTTTTTTTTTTTTTTTTTGTACTACTTTAGCATGTTATGCACGTTTTCATGAGATTCTATTGTAATCATGCGCCCTAACTGTATGTTATTCCTAATTTTTGTTTAAATACTGTACTGATGATGTCCTAAGATACTTAGGATGAAATATTTACAATTAAATAATTTTCACTGTGGTTTATACGTGTGTTTCTTCTAATTATGAACGCACCACAGGTTTCGCTATTTAAAAAAAAAATAATAACATTAGACATATCCGCATGGAGATGTGTTTTTCATTATGGGAGATACTGAGATAGGAGTGTTGGTAGCTTGCTCCACCTTTGCAAGGAGTTACCTGGTGTTGTACCACCTTACCCCAGTCCTGAAGATACTTTCAGGCACAAACTTTGTTTGCTCACACTTGGATAAAGGATTCTTCCAGGTACTCCATAATGATGAGTGCTATTGTTGGTAATTCAGATCAATGACTCATCCAAGTGTCTTCTCTTGTGAAACATCCTCAACTCAACTATTTGCAATCTCATGTTGTGTGGCAATGCATGAGGTTGTGAATGGTTACTATAACCAATCCAGAAACATGTTGTGATCTTGTTAAAGAAATTGTCTGTTCAATATTCCCACCTTTTATCTAAGCCATAGTGTTCCATAAAGTGTGCTAGATTGATCAAAGAAAAGAAAACGAATTAGTCTAAGTCACCTGAGACCAAAACTCCAACTTCATTCACAGTGCATACCGAATTTTGCAATATTACAAAACCATCATTAAAATGGTTATCAGCCTTTGATAAGCTGAACGTAAAAATTTCATCACTATAGCAATGACAATGCCTTCTGATACTTTACCAGTTTGGTCCAAGAAAAGAAAATGAATTAGTCTAAGTCGCTCGATACCAAACTGCAATTTCGTTCACAGTGTATACCGAACCTTGTCAGGAATCGTTGTCAAGGTCTGGAGAAAATAGTCAAGAGGAAAATACAGGATTGGATAGATGAAAATTTGATACTGTATGGAGGACAGCATGGTTTTGTGAAAGGTAGATCATGCCTCAGTAACTTGCTCACGTTTTATAACACAGTGACGGCTGAACTGGATAAGGGTAATGGGTTTACAGTGATTCTACTGGACCATGCTAAGGCCTTTGACACGATACCACATGGAATTTTGATCAGTAAACTGCAGCATATGAGGATGGATATAGGGGTTGGTGAGATGGATAGGAGGGTGGTAGATGGAGAGATATCAGAGAGCTGTTTATTTAGGAGAATAGTCCAAAAGACGGCTTGTGACAGTGGTGTGCCACAGGGTTCTGTTCTTGGACCACTACTGTTCAATTTTTTCATTAAAGATATAAGAAAGGATCTGAGAGGAAGTTTTCATTTCTTTGCTGATGATGCAAAGTTGGGTAGAGCAATAGTGAGTGCACAGGATGTCAAAATTTTGCAGGATGATTTGGATAGTTTGGAGGACTGGGCTAAGGAGAATGGATGTCAATTTAATGTTGCAAAGTGTAAGGTTATGCATTTTGGGATGAAAAGATTAGCAGCAGTATATCACATTGGTCGAACTGTACTCCAGGAGATTGATGAGATCATGGGTTTGGGAGTGTTGGTGGATAGGGAGTTGAAGTTTAGTTGGCACATTACAAAAGTGGCTAAATCAGCTGATCAAATCACTTGGTTGCTGAAAAATACTTTAACAAGCAGAGACAAACAGGTTATTGTTCCTCTGTATCGAGCCTTGATAAGATCCCATCTAGACTACTGTGCCCAGATATGCGCCTCAGGGTTTCTTCTTGATGGGGAGAAGATGGAGAGGATCCAGAGACGAGTGACCAAGATGATAGCAGGTCTATGGAATGAACCTTATGAGAACAGGTTGAGGATTTGTGGGTTGCAGAAATTGGTTGATAGGCGGAAAAGGGGTGATATGATTGAGACATTCAAATTACTGAAGGGTTTCTATAAGATTAATTCAGAAGATATTTTTGAGAATAGGACTGGTGGTGGGAGGACTAGGGCCATACATGGAAGCTGGGCAAGAGTGTGGTTAACAAGGGTGTTAGGGCTAGGTGTTTTACTTGGAGAGTGATGAATGAGTGGAATAAGCTGCCAGAATCTGTTGTGGTTGCCATGACTGTGAATGAGTTCAAGGCAAGGTATGATAGATAACTGTGTGAATGGCGAATAGTTGTTCTTGACATGATGTTAGGGCCTCCCTCGATGAGTCTATGGACTCCTTGGAGTTGCCCGTAATAATAATATGATAATAAAAAAAAAAAACATCATTAAAATGGCTATCGGAATTTGATAAGGCTGAATGTAGAAATTTCATCACCTATAGTAATGCTTTCTGATACCTTCCAAAAACCATTGGACATAACTCCTGTTCACCTGCACTTCCGCCTTTTTTTTTCACCCAATTGGTAGCATTACAACATCACTTAAAGATAAGGCTGATCTCCTGGCATGATTCTTCTCATCTAGCTCCTGCATAGATGGAAGCACATCACCTTCTTCTTTATGGAATGTTGCATTGCTTGTGATAATAAAGAATGCTTCTGGTCCTAATGAAATTGTACTGGTTATTCTCATGAACAGGCAAGTGTTATTTATTATCAGTGCACTATATTATACTCTGTGATGTTCTAGTTTATGGAATAGCAGCGAGCCAATATCATACATTTGGGAAAAAAAAGTCATGAATGTCTACCATACAACTGTCAACCTAATGCTCTCACCTAAGTGGTGTCTAAAGTAATAATGGATGTCATGATTACCTTCTTTGTCATATGGATAACTGTCAGCAGCAACCTCTACGGAGTTTGCCAATCACAATCCCCAACAGATCTCCTGACCAACTTCACCCTCCTCTGACATATGCTATGGAAAAGTCTGGGGAAACTTGTGCTGTTTTACTTAACATTTCCAAGGCAGACCTTAGGTCTAGCATTGAGGCTTTTCAGCAGATTTCATTTTATGGCCTGTTTTCCTCCCTTTGTAATTCAATTTCTAGTTTTTCAGATAAGGCACTCGTTTCCTTATCTGTATAGTTGCTGACCTCACATCCTATTCACAGTTTTGCTGATGAAAGCACTCTCCACTCATCTAACTCATACATCAAACTTTACAGTGTCATACATCTCAAGCCTCAAGATTACTTGCAATTATCTTATCTATGAGTATGTGCTTTCCAAGAGGGAGAATCTACGGAATAATTAATGCTGGATATAAGAAGTAAACAATCAAGAGAATTGGTGGTGATTGTGGTAATAAATGATTTGGTTGGACATAAGGAGAATGTAAGGATGAATATCAGGAGGTTATTGCAGAGAGAGTGAAAGCTTACAGTGTTGCAGGAAAGGTGGTCAGTGTGTTGCCAAGGTGTGATAGTACATATTGATTACTTTCATTACCTGATACACAAGACTACATCAAAACTGTTGCCATCTTATACATTCAGAAAACACATCCAAAAATATCTAACAGGCAACTTAAGAAATTAAATTCCCTTCTAGAAGAAGTTATAAGTTTAGATGCAGACACCATAGAAAAGTTAAAAACCCATTTTGCCAAAACTCCCATGTTTTATGGTCTGTATTTTTTGACTGTATTGATTCATCTACTTACTACATAGCCAAATATTTAGCAAACCTATTGAAATCACATATAGGCATTCTCGTTCTTTTTTAATAAACTCGTCAGATTTCATAGACAAATTAAAAAATGTGTCCATACAGCCTACTGATCTTATGGTGAGCCTTCACAAACATACCTCTCAAAGAGACTTTACAACTACTTGCTGATATTTTCCCACAAGATATAGTAAAACTAATCGAATTCGTGATGAATTCCAGATATTTCTTGTGTCAAAACAAATTCTACAACCAGGTAAAAGGAACTGCAATGGGAAGTCCACTCTCCACTGCTTTAGCCAACTTTTATTTAGAGCATTTAGAAGACCTCTTTTTTCATCTATTAAACCCTCAACCTTCATTTTGGGTTGATATATTGATTACATCTTTGCTGTGTAGCCTCACAATTTAGATTCCTTATCTACTTTTTTTTAGCTAAAATCGGTACGTTACACCCTCCTATAAAATTCACTATGGAAATTGAAAAATACAACAAATTCTTTTTAGATATTATTCTCATCCACTCACCACCAAGTAATTTAACAACATCAGTTTATAGAAAACCCACTTTTACTGGACGATACATTCTCCAACAATTTGCACATCATCCTTCTCAAAAGACAGAAATCATAAAATGTATAATTCAGTGAGCTAGAACTAATTGTTCAATTCCCTATCATTTACAGGAAGAACTCTCTACTATCAAACAGTATATGAGACTAAATGGCTTCTCCAAAAGAACTACACAATATGTTCCTGACTCGTACAAACCCAACCAAAATAACAAAGATTCAGTATGTTGAGTTCCAATCCCATACATCTCTGGCATTTCAGAGCCTATTTCAAGAACTCTTAGGAAATATGATTTAGTAGCTACTTATATTCCCATTAATAAACTATCCATATATTTCCCATCATCTAAAAAACTCTCAACTGTTTATCTTCTAGTATATCAAGTTCCATGTGACTGCCAACTTTCCTACTTTGGACAAACCGGATGTTCATTAGATAAAAGAATACAAGAACATCAGTCTTATATTCTTCACAACAAATCCAGTAAGCCTGGATTGGTACAACATGGAACAGAGGCAGACCACAACATTGTTTGGTCTAAAACTTGCCTTCTACACAGATGTCAGTATAAATTCGAACACCTATTTAAAGAGATTGCTGAGGCCTTACTTCACTGCCCTAGCTTGAATGAGAATGACTGTCTATCCTTGTCCAACAATTGGGAAAATTTAATCTAAATAACCCTTTTTTTTTCTTTTTTTTTTCAAATTAAGGCCAATAATGATATTTGCAATCCTAAGAAACCATCTGGATACCACGTCTATCTCATGATCTGTTTAGTGTGATATTATAATTTTTTTTAGATGATAATATAAATTATATTATGAATAAATAAATTATAAATTATATTATGCTTTATACTAATGCTAGGAGTATCCGGAATAAGGGAGAGGAATTGGTGGCGCAGATAGCATCAGCCTGGCCAAAAATTATTGCGATCACTGAGATGTGGTTGACAGAAGGGGATATAACAACAGAAATAGAAGTCGCTGGGTATAGCATTTTTCGTCAGGATAGGAGGGAGGGGAAAGCGTGGTGGTGGGGTACTGCTTATGATAAGTGATGACCTATGTCCTCTGTGAGTGGAGAATTTGGAAGGAAGTGAGACAAATGATTTTGAGAGCGTATGGTGTGAGGTAGAGGTAGGCAAGACAGGATATTTAGTGGGGTGTTGCTACAGACCCAGGAGCACAGAGGATGGGGACCAGGAGATGTTTAGACAGCTAAGTTTGGCAAGTGCAAGAAGAATGATTGTTATGGGAGATTTTAACTTCAGTAGTTTAAATTGGAGAGAGGAAGATGCATGTAGCAATAGGGGAATGGAATTTCTAGAATTCTTGAGGGACAAATGTCTTAGGCAACATGTAACAGAGGGAACAAGAGGTTCAAAAGTTTTGGATTTGGTTATAGCATCAGAAGAATTGATAATAACTGAGTTGACGTCTCTCCCACCAGTTGGAGAGAGTGACCATATGGTGTTGACTTGGAAAATGAATAGACATGCAAGAGTTTCAAAGAGATGGGAACTTATGTGGAATTATAAGGCAGGTGATTATAATAGTCTTAGACGTCAACTTCGGGAAGTATCATGAAGGGAGGAATTGGAAGGCCGGGATATCACCAGTGCGTGGGAAATTGTGAAAGAATATTTGTTATCAGCAATGGTAAGTAGTATACCACGAGTGAAGAAGAGGATGCAATTTGGAGTAAAGTGGATGACAAACAATATTAAACAGGAATTGCATGCGAAAAAGAGGCTATGGAAGAGATATAAGGAGACAGGTGAAGAGATGCATGAGGAATATAAGACACAGGCCAGAAGAGTGACTAGTGTGGTAAGGAAAGCGAAATTGGAATATGACAGGAGATTGGCCCTAAGATCCAAAGAAAATCCTAGGGAATTTTTTAGCTATGTGGCCAATAGGAGGAGAAATGACTGTGGAAGAATGATATTGTGGGATAAAAATGGGAATAGAGTGACTGATGCAGAGGACATAGTGGAATTGTTCAATGAACACTTTATTGGAGTATTTCATCCTAGAGGAGTCAGTTTTAATGCTAGAGGGATAGGACTGGTACGCGGTCTGGAGGTACAGGAGGAGAGTGTGTTTCAGATACTGAGTACTCTGGATGTCAGTAAAGCTGTGTGACTGGATGGTATTTCACCACGAGTTTTGAGAGAATGTGCTAGGGAATTGACAGTGCCTTTAACGTGGCTTTTCAATGAAAGTCTGGCTTTGGCAAAGGTGCCTAGGGAATGGAAGGAAGGTAAGATAGTGCCATTGCATAAGGGTGGTAACTGACTGGAAGTGTCTAATTATAGGCCAGTCTGTGTGTCATCAGTAGTTGTTAAGATCTTGGAGAAAGTAGTGAGGGACCGTATACAGCATTGGGCAGATGAGGGTAATGTTATCTGTGAGAATCAACATGGATTTGTGAAAGGATGCTCTTGTTTTAGCAATATGCTAGCCTTTTATAATAAAGTTACAAGAACATTAGATGAGGGAAAGGCATATACCGCAATTTTCTTAGACGTGGCGAAGGCATTTGACAGGGTGCCACATGATAAACTGATATTTAAGTTTCAGCACATGGGTCTGGATGTAAGATTGGTCAACTGGATTCAGGATTGGCTGTCTGATAGGTATCAGAGAGTTGTGTATGGTGGAGCAGTTTCCAGGAGGCAGAAGGTTACACGTGGGGTCCCACAAGGTTCAGTACTAGGACCTATATTGTTTAACCTTTATATCAATGACATAGCCAGTGGATTGCAGAGGGATATTCAGTTGTTTGCGGATGATGCGAAGCTGGGAAGGATTATTAGTGATAGTGCAGATGTGGTAGTCCTACAAGAGGATTTAAATAAGCTAGATAGATGGGCAAATGAATGGGGTGTCAATTTAATGCAGCAAAATGTAAGGTCTTGAGGTTTGGGAAACATCGATGGGATGCTGCATACTCTATGGGAGGAGTTATACTGGAGGAAGTAGGAGAGACAAGAGATCTGGGGCTGATGATTGATAGAAACCTGAAGTTTAGGGGACATATTGCAAAGGTGGTGAAGGTAACACAGAGGATTGCTGCTATTATGAGAAGGACACTGACCTGCAGAGATAAGAGGGTTATCATTCCGTTGTATAAGTCTCTAATCAGACCACACTTGGACTATTGTTCTCAGATTTGGTCCCCAGGTTTCGAAGGGGATAAATTAACTGTGGAAAGGATACAAAGACGGATGACAAAGATGGTTTCAGGACTGTACAAGGATAGTTATGAGGATCGGCTGAGAGAATGTGGACTGCAGAGTTTGGTGGATAGAATAAGGAGAGGTGATATGATTGAGACTTTTAAACTGTTGAGAGGTGGTTACAGGGTTGACACTGGGGAGTTCTTTCGCTTGGTTGAACAGCGGGGAAGGAGTGATGACAAGAGGCCGTCCCTGGAAGTTACGAAAGGAAACTGTGAGCAAGAGGGTAAGGAGTGGTTTCTTTGTGTGGAGGGTGGTTAAGCCGTGGAATGCATTGCCTGATGGAGTGGTGGGAGCGAGAACGGTCAGTGAGTTTAAAGAGTGGTATGATAGACTTTGTGTTTCTCAGGGGGGGGACCTCCCCTCGAAGAGTCTTTTGACTCCTTGGTGGCCTGAATAATAATAATAATAATAATAATATAATTATTTTATAATCACTTTTATGAACCTTCTCTTTGCATTCTACTGTTGGATTCTGAATATATAGAGATTGGAGTAATTATTATTTGCTTCAGAATCCAACATGATCTTCCATCACTTAAGCTAAACTTGTAATTATTTAATGTAAATAACTTATTTTATAATTTAATATTCATATAACTACTTTAATTTTGTCTAATATCTAATTATTTAATCAAAGATATATGTATTAATAGTGATAAGACTGTATTAAATATTATTAAGCTATTTTAATTATTACTATGTTAATATTATAAGAACTTGTATTTGATAATTTAATTGCGCATTATTTGAAATGTAAATATTCTCTATTTATTCCTGTTTGTAAAGTTTAACGTTATGTAATAGCTCAATTTTATTATATTTTGTTTTGTTGTCATGGAAACGTATGTAAGTGAGCGAGCACGTTTTGGAACACCACGTGAGGAGAAAGTTTATTGAAAAGAGTTTTAGATCATGAGAACAATTTAGGCAGGAAGGATGGATATAAAAAGGGAAGAATGTGGAAAATAGGAATAATAAGGAAACAGAGAGAGAGAGAGTGAGAGAGTGAGGGTTAGCATTAGGTTATAATCGGAGCATTCGGGAATCACAGTGCGATAATAGCGAGTCGGCAAGTCACTGAAGCAGCTAATAAAGTCTACTAGTCGAGAGGCGGTTAGCTAATAAGTTGTAGAATAACAATTATAGCTACGGAAGACAGCTGAGTGACTACTAAATAGACTAGCAATACTTGAATTGAGATTTAATTTCAGGGCCGACCTTTCAAGGACACACAGAACCTTGAAGCAAAGCACGAAGTTACTAAAGAATAGTACAGCTGTAAAGTTAAAGTATACCGATAGCTGTGTTTAGAATTGTACTGTCTAAGAATTAAATGAATGCAGGAAGAATGAACAGCTGTGCATATAAAACCTAAAGTTAAGGAATTATTGTGTTGCCCTATTTCATGAGTGATCAGTAGTACTTTATGCAACAACATTTGTTTATGTGTATTGTGACCGATGATTAATTCAGTTATTGCTTAGAAGAATTATTTTAATGTGTGCCGTTTACTGTTTAAAGTGTTTACAGTTATAAAAAGTGTATATGTATAAGTAGATGAAGAAAAAAGATTATCGGTAAGATTATTCCAACCATTAATATTTCTATACAGAGAAGTGCGTGAGTTTCATCCTAGAATTTCCTTATATTAACAGTAACTATTGCGGAGAATTAGCTAAAGTGTATATTTAAAAGTGTTTGTTTGTGAAGAGGTATTACTGCAATTTTTGTTGTATTTGGAACTTAAGGAACTGTGAGATGACTGTATTATAGAGACAACTGATTTACCATTGTATGAGTTGAAAGATTGAATTTACCTGAGGAGTTAAAATGTTTGTGATATCTTAATTACTGATTTAAACTTAAGTGTAAAATTTGTGATTTTAAAATTAAATGTTTGTTTTTGTTTATAATGATAGGACTATAATGATCAACTTACACCTTTACCAATTCTTGAATACTTTCCAAACTGTAAAAAAAAGAAGGAGATTAAGAATGAGGAAGTCAATGTAGATAACTCTACCACCTTGAGTAACAAACCAGGTTCACTAGACTATAATTCCCATAGAATGCAAAGTGTGACAATGGCCAAAGAGAATGGTAAGTTACCTTTAACTCTTGTGCAAGGTCTGATTGGATGGATTCCATGCAATATTCTTTTAGATACTGGAGCCCATATATCAGTTATTTCTAACTCCATGGTGAATAAGCTTGTTGATGATTTTTTCTGATAACATCACCCTAATTCAGAAACCAGTAAAAATCACAGGAATTGCTAAAATTGAACAGATTGCCACAAGAAAAATAAATGCTGAAATTTCCATACCTTGTTTTCCAGTAGAGTTCTCACATGAACTCATTATCCTTCCAGAAGTTGCTGACATGAATGACCAGATCATACTAGGACTTGATTTCCTAGAGAAAAATAAATTCATGTGTGACTTTGCCTCTGAAACCATTTCCTTGTGTGGCATGAGTTATCAATCAATGTACAATGAAGACAATAAAAGGATGGAGATTGAAACCTTAAACTTTGAAGACGGATTAAATGATAAGAAAAGAAAATTGTTGCACGAAGCTATTAATTTAGCAGAATCAAAAACCGATAGAGCAGAAATAAGGAAATTCATTCTATCAATTTTCCAAAAATATCCCCAAACATTCACTGAAGATATTAGTTCATTGACCTGTACAAACAAAGTAGAGCTTTCCGTTGAAATCACTTCAGAAACGCCTATCTACACTAAGCAGTACAAAACCCCCTTAAATATCTAGATAGACTTCAGATCCTTCTGAATGATTATGAAAGAGCTGGGATCATAGAAAAGTCTAATTCCAGATGGAATAGCCCTTTTTTGTTGGTAGAAAAACCTGATGGAAGTCTCAGATTTATATTAGATCTGCGTGAGATTAATAAGGTCACTAAGCCCATTGATTTTCCTCTATGTAACATAGAAGAGCTCCTGACTAGTCTAGAGGGAGCAAAATACTTTTCAAAATTGGACCTGAACTCTGGCTATTTCCAGTTACCTCTTAGACAGTTTTTTGCCTTTACCACTCGATGGCAAAAATACCAACTCTGTCGGCTTCCTCAAGGGGCCAGAAATTGAGCTATGAGTTTTCAGTGTCTGATGAACACTGTACTCTCAGACATGTTAGGAAAGGGCGTCATATGTTTCCAAGATGACCTATTAATTTACACCCCAGACTTAACATCACATGAAGAAATTTTAGATAATATATTAAATAGACTAAATTTCTCACAACTATTGTTGAAGTGCTCAAAATGTAAATTCTTCATGAAGAAAGTTGAATATCTAGGACATGTTGTCAGTGAGGCTGGAATAATCCCCACTCAAGAAAACATCTCTGCCATTCTAAGAGCGAAAATACCCACCTCATGAAATTGTTTTGTATATTTTTGTTTTTGTTGGATCCAACACTACCTTGTAAAAAAATGTTGCTAAGGCCACTGATGATAGTTTGTTAGTTTCAAACTGAAATATTTGGCAGTATATTTAATAAATAATACTTCTCCTTGTGTTTATGTGTAGATAAGTGGTGCAAGTTTCCCTTAAAACTAGAAAAAAAAAATCTGGAGTGCTTAATAAATATCAGCTCCTCACTACATTTAAATTATATATCAAAAAAGCTGTATAACTGAGAGGAACCTCCACATAGCCTTTAAAGGAATGCAGAGAACTGACCAGGGCTTCTGACCTAATGTCCAATCCTCACCTTCTCGTGGTGCACCCTGTTGGGTATCTACTTGGATACTGAACGAACGAGGATGGGCTGGCAATTTGGGATTTAGCCGACCAAATTGTATTCTTATTGGTTAAACAAAAATAAAAAAATGATGGTGCGACATGACAAAATTTCATGCTGGCTGGGGCGTCGCCCGGTTAAACAAAGCCATCATTGTTTTCGCCAAGGAACCAGAGTGAACAGCGAAAAGTCAGCTACTGGAACAAATCTGAAAACTGAATGGCAAAGAAATGGAGCTAGCTGAGGAATTAATTAAGTACCAGATCAACATAATAGGGGTGACTGAAACAAAAAAGACAAAAACTGGTGAGATCTTTCTGAGCAAAGTAAACATTTTGGGTCGTTTTTATAATAGAAATACAATTTTATTAATACAGACCAGTATTAATAAAAAAGCCCACAGATACTGGAAGATATCTTCACTATACTTCAAACCATCACAAGTCACACAAACTGAGTATTATCCACATGTTGAAACATAGAGCCAAAAAGTTTATATCAGAAGAGGAGGATACACAGAATGAACTCTCACTAATAGCCAACACATTATCACAAAATGGATATCCTCAAAACATCATCAAAAAATATCTATACAATGACAACCCCAGACAAGAAGAATCCCACCGTCAGCACGTTTCTACTGTAGTGATACCTTTCATCAAGTCAATTTCTTATCAAATAGCAAGAATACTAAGAGCCCACAACATCAGAGTTGTCTTCAAACCAACCACCAACATCAGACAAGTTTTAGGATCTCCAAAAGATAAAGTTCCGTTCTACAAATATCCAGGAGTATATTACATTCCCTGCTCCTGTGGTCTTGCCTACATCGGACAAACTTCACGAAGTTTAGAAATTAGACAAAAAGAACATGTTGGTGATGTAAACCACAACAGAAGCATCTCTTCCAGCTTAGCACATCATTTCTGCACGTCTAACCACACGATAGATTGGCAAAACAGCTCCATGCCATATCTCGATGACAACTACAGGCATCGTGTATTTAAGGAAGCCACAATAGTACTAATAACCAGCGGAAACCTCAACAGAAATCAGGGTGTAATTCTAAACAGTTCGTGGAAAAACTTGATCCTCTCTCTCTCAATCAATCTGAACTACAGCTAGCCAGTAATCACATTACAAGTCTACAACAAACACACATGCGTGATAATGAATAAGAACAATAAGCCATCTCTGTCATGCGAAACGTGTAACCATAGATACTAGTTTGGTTTACAACATTTTTTATGTTCCTTTTAATTTGCATTTAATAACTTTCATATCTCCGTAATGCCTTGAAAAAGCCAGACAATTTGCTGGCGAAACTGGTAGGTTTTAATAAATGTTTATTGTAAAATACTGGTCTGTATTAATAAAATTGTATTTCTATCTTTCTGAGCAATAAATACAAAATTTTATATTCAGGAAATGACAAACAAGGAAAAGAAGGAGTAGCCATAGTATTCAACACAAAATACGAGGCTAATCTTCTTGAATGGCAGTCAGTCTCAAGTAGCGTAATGTGGGCAAATATGAGAATGGGGAACTGGACAATGAGACTTATTTGTGCCTATGGTCCCACAGAAGGTTCTACTAAGGTAGAAGGGGAGGAATTTTTTGATGCTTTAGAAAAAGCAACTGACACAATGAAAAAGGAAAAGTTGGTCCTCGTTGGTGATCTGAATAGCAGAGTAGGAAATGATTGTGAGACATACAAAAATATTTTGGGAAAATTTGGAGAAAAAAGCAAAGCTAATAATAATGGCAAATACCTGTTGGATTTCTGCTCAGGACATGGACTGGTTATTACTAACACCATGTTCCTACATAAAAATGTGCACAAATTCACATGGAGAGAAGAGGCAAGGAATAAGAAAAGTCTCATTGACTATGTTATTGTTGATAGTGATGTTTTCTCCCTGGAGCAGGACACCAGATTGTACAGAGGATTTGAAATTGGAAGCGATCACTATTTAGTCTTGAGCTGGATAAAATTGAGTTTCATATTGAAAAGAATAACATGTAAGAAAGTTTTAAAGCGAATAAAAGTTGAGCAGCTCTCAGATGTGAACTGTAGACTAAAATACACAAAGATTATTGAAGAAAAAATGAAAGAGTTTGAGAACAGGAATCAAACCACCTTGAAGATTCAGTGGCAAACTCTGAAGGAAACATTGATTGATTCTGCCAGAGAGGCATGTGGTGAAGTTGTCTGCAAGGATAAAAAAATCAGAACTCCCTGGTGGACACAGGAAGTTAAAGAGGCAGTGAAGAAAAAGAAGAAAGCATATCAAAAGTTCCTGTCAAATAAGTCAGCTTGTGCTCTTAGAGAATACAGAGACAAATGCAAGAATGCTAAACACTGTGTAAAACTAGCTAAACAAAAGTCATGGGAGGACTTTGGCGAGAATATAGAAAATAAATACCAAGAAGGTGGCAAAATATTCTGGAGGTTGTTGAAGAAGCTTAGGAATGGAGGAAAGAGTGCTGTAAAAGGAATTAGAAATGATAAAGGTGACATGAAAATGGGAGAAAAAGATATCCCTGAAGTATGGAGTAATTACTTTGAAAAACTGCTAAATGAAACAAGCAGTGATGACAGCACAGTGGTAAAAAACACTGACCAGGCATGCAGTCAGGAATACATATCCATACTTGAAGTAGAAAAAGCCATCAAAGGCTTGAAATGTGGAAAGGCAGCAGGAGTAGATCGACCAGAAATGCTGAAGTATGGTGGTATAAGAGTCCTACAGTGGCTGCACTGCATAGTTCAGAAAGCCTGGACAGAGGGACGAATTCCCGATGATTGGAGTAGAGCTCTCATAGTACCCATATATAAAAAAGGGAAATAAAACTGAATGTGAGAATTACAGAGGTATTTCGCTACTGAGTGTTCCTGGGAAGATCTATGCAAGTATACTTGAGAAACAGTTTAGAAGAATTGTGGAAGAAAAGCTTGGTGAAGAACAAGCTGGATTCAGGCCAAATAGAGGCTGTCAGGATCAGATCTTCACTTTATGACAAATAGTTGAGAAAGCATCGGAATATAACAGAGATCTGTATTTAAATTTTGTCGATTTGGAAAAGGCATATGACAAGGTGCCAAGAGAGAAGCTATTCAATATGCTACAGTTATATGGTGTCAATGGGGCATTATATCAAGCAATACTTAGTCTTTATTTGAGTTGTAAGTCAGCAGTTAGAATTGAACAGAGGTGAGTGATAAGCCAGGATACCTCCTGTAGGTCTAGCTTGATGAAATCCATATTGGTAGTCACTAATCATCTGACAGTTCTGCAGGTGTTGAAGTAGTTCACTGTTGATAATCTTCTCTATTACTAGGAATAGGAACTGTATATGAGCTTGCTTCCAAGGGTGGATACCAGCTGAATATGATACATGTTCAGATGATAAAGAATGTGTTAGTTCAGAAGCATATTTATTGAGTGTGTTGGGTAGGATTACATTAGGACCAGCTGCCTGTTTGAAGTTCAGGTTTTTCAAGATTCTTGTGATGTTTTACCTGTGGCAGTAGAAGGCAGTAGTATGTTCTTTGCCTAGAACATAGCATGCATTGCTGTGTTCTAGGCAAAGCATGCATTGCTATGTTCTAGGCAAAGAAATAGGTGATTTGCCATGGACAACAGCTTTGGTGAAGGACCAGAAAGCATAATTTTCAGAGTTAGCAAGTTTTCTACATTTGGCTTATCATAGGTGGGCTTAGCCCTTTTACTAATGGTTTTACAAATGTTGTAGCAATCGTGTAGGCTATGAACAAAACTGAGGTTTTGCTCAATCCACTTATGATAGTTTTTTTTTTTTTTTGACAATCTTAGGACCCTTAATGGAAAACCGTGACTTAGATATAGGGTAGGAATGATCAGAGTGAGGAATGCAAGCTACCATTCCAATATGGGTTATTTCTGTAACAAAAACAGAAGAATGCAGACAGTAATCTAACCAGGATGGGAGGAGTAGAACTCATATTAACTCCTCTGACTTCACATTGTTCTAGTACCAAAGTATATGAGATTGTGAATAACTGAATGGATGTAAGGAGGGTTCACCATAGATGAAACTTGAATGAGATTGTGATCTGAATTGCCAAGAGGAGCAGCCACTTGAACAGTGTATCTGGAAAGAGAACTGGTTAAGAAGTCAGAAATTCTTGTAGGGAGATAAATGATCTATTTTAGGTCATTGCTTGCAGCAAAACATCTCTTCCAGCTTGGTGAATAAAATTGGAGAAAGGGAGCAAGAGTTGTAGACATTGAAGTCACCAAGAAAGATGAATTTACTGTTTCGGAATCTGGATTGACTAAAACTGAGTTTCAAAGATATGAAGTCAGAGTGATTTTCAGAATAGGGAGAATGGTAAAGGCAGTGTCATGGTAGGTCAAAAAAAAGTTAGTGAGTGGCCTTTGCATAACATGATTAATCTGAGACACTTGCAACAGCAGAGGTGTGGAAAGAATGCAAATTTGTTCCACTTTACAAAGAGAGTGATAAGACTGTGGCTACAAATCAAAGGCTCTAGAGTTGTGCTTAAGTTGTTAGAGAGGTTAGTGAGAGCTTGGATACAGAAATGGGTTGATGATAATGGCAGCATTTTCAGAGATTGTTAGCACGGGTCATGTTTTACATATTTGCTTATGTACTATGACAAAGTGATGAATGCTTGAACAGGGAGCATGCATTCTAAGTATACAACTGTATACTTAGATTTTTCAAAGGCTTTTGATAGTTTGCCACATGATAACTAAATTGAAATGGATGGGATTGACCAGCAGATTTGTGAATAGGATAAATGACTGGCTGTCATATTGGTATCAGCTAGTAGTGTATGGAGTGTGAAATCCCAGAAGAGGCAAGTCATTATTGGTGTGCTACAGAAGTCTGTTTTGGGCTATTGTTCAACTTGTATAATAATGATATTAGGAGAGGCTTAACTGGAGATATGCACCTGTTTGCATATGGTACAAAATTGGGGAGGACAATGAGGAGTCAAGTAGATGTTGTTGTGGCCTTACAGGAGAACTTGAATAGACTGTATGGGTGGGTAAGTGAATTCTAGTAGTGTATCCTACTAGAATACACTAGGTGGGAAATTCTGAATTAGGCAGATACAATGAGAGATTTGGGAGTGGTGGTGCACAAGGACTTCAGGATGAGAGTTCACATTTCACAAGTTATGAAGTCATCACATCAGATTATCACACTGATGTAGAGGACCTTGACATGAAAAAATAAAGAGATTATGGTATCGTTGTGTAAGGTCTTGATCAAGCCTCATGTGGAGATGAGGATATATATATATATATATATATATTAGAAAGTGTTCAGAGAAGATTCAGTAAGGTAACCTTTGATTGTGGTATGAAGACACATTGAGGGAAATGCTGTTTGCAAAACCTTGTGGATAGGAGAGGGAATAGGGAGATATGATTATGACATAGAAGCTGGTCTAGGGATTATTACCGGGTTAATGTGGAAGAAAGTTTTCATAGAAATGGGATGTGGGGAAGGAGATAGAATAATAGAGTCTATTATTCTATTTCCTTCTAGGGACAGTCTATTAAATAGCCTGTTCCTAGAAACTGTATAAGGAGAGTAAAGGAGAAAGGAACAAGTTCAGAAGATTCTCTGTTTGCATGGAAAGTGATTGGTGAGTGGAATGCATTGCTTGAGAGTGTGTGAATGTGGATAGGAATGACTTTTAAGCACAGTTCGATGAGATTTGATTGTGTGATCATGTTTAACTCCTACAATGAGTCTTTTGTCTCTATGTTGAAAGTTTATTTTTCACTTGGTTAGAGTATAATAAATTTAGTTTAATCCTTTATCCAAGTGTGAGCAAACAAAGTTTGCACCTGAAAGTATCTTCAGGACTGGGGTAAGGTTGGTACAACACCTTACCCCAGTCCTGAAGATACTTTCAGAAGCAAACTTTGTTTGCTCACACTTGGATAAAGGATTGAACTAAATTTATTATACTTTTGTCTCTATGGAGGTCTGGCATTAATAATAATAATAATAATTATAATAAGTCCCTCAAGGTTTTTTTTGTGAGGAGGAGGATTGAGAGTAGCAACACATATACCTAGAGCATCCCACACAAGCTCAGTAGGATTAAAGTCAGGAGATCTAGTTGATTGCTCCATGTGTGCAATTGTTTCTTCTTGAAGATATTGCTCCATGAACTTTACTTAATGAGGATGTGTTATCGCTTCATAGGATAAATTTCTTCTCTATCACACCTGCATATGGATGAATATAGCAGTCCAGGACCTCGTCTCTATAAGTTGCAGCACTCATGGTTCTGTTAGGAAGTACATACAAGTTGGTGCATCCACTCAACAAGATAACACGATGTCATCTGCACTACTTTTGTTGGATCCTACTTCTTCTCAATCTATACTTTGGATCCGACATGTTAGTCACTATGATGTTCTTAAACAAAAGAATAAGTTCCTAGTTGGTTTCTAATTCAAATATAGAGAAAATTTATATTTAAAGACTGTGCCACTCTATATCTGAATTAGTTCAAGAATTGAAGAAAAATCAACCTTCAACTATTTCTCCTTAAAATATATAGTGGCCGAGTATATTTGACTTATTTAATTTACCCGCTTTGGTTCGAATATTTTATGAATGGTGCAGTAAAAGAGATTCAGGCAAAATACGACTTTAGATTAACAAAAACAAACATTTAATTTTATAATCACAAATTATACACTTAAGATCAAAATACTAAATAAGTTATTATAAACACTTCAGCCTTTCTGATAATACTGTCATACAAACTCAGACAATGGTAAATCTGTTATCTCTAATACAGTCTTCTCACAGTTCTTTAAGTTCCAAATACAACAAAAATTGCAGTAATACCTCTTCACAAACAAACACTTTTAAATTTACACTTTAGCTAACTTCCTCAATAGTTACTGTTAGTATAAGGAAATTCTAGGATGAAACTCTCACACTTCTCTGTATAGGAATATTAATGGTTGGAATAATCTTACCGATAATCTTTTTTCTTCATCTACTTATATAAACACATTTTATAACTGTAAACACTTAAACAGTATACGGCACTCATTAAAATAATTCTTCTAAGCAATAACTGAATTAATCGTCGGTCACTATACATAAACCAACGTTCTTGCATGAAATACTACTGATCACTTATGAATAAAGGCAATACACAATAATTCCTTAACTTGAGGTTTTATATGCACAGCTGTTCATTCTTCCTGCATTCATTTAATTCTTTAGGCAATATATTTCTAAGCACAGCTAATGGTAAATTTCAACTTTACAGCCTCTACTATTCACTAATAACTCTGTGCTTTGCTTCAAGGTTCTGTATGTCCTTGAAAGGTTGGCCCTGAAATTGAATCTCAACTCAAATATCACTAGTCTATTTAGTAGTCACTCAGCTGTCTTCCTTAGCTATAATTGTTATTCTACAATTTATTAGCTAACTGCCTCTCGAATAGTAGACTTTATTAGTTGCTTGAGTGACTTGCCGACTTGCTATTATCGCACTGTGATTGCCGAATGCTCCGGTTCCAACCTAATGCCAATCCTCTCCTTTCTCTCTCTAATCTATCTCTTAATTAATTCATAATTTCCAGCGTTCTTCCTTTTTATATCCTTTTTTCCCAACTAAATTATTCTCGTGATTTCTTTCTAAAACTCTTTTCAATAAACCTTCTCCTCACGTGGTGTTCCAAAACGTGCTCGCTCACTTACATACGTCTCCAAGACAACAAAACAAAACATAATAAAATAGAGGTATTACATAACGCTAAACTTCTACAAATAGGAATAAATAAAGAATATTTACATTTCAATTAATGCGCAGTTAATTTATCAAATACAAGTTCTTATAATATTAACATAGTAATAATTAAAATAGCTTAATAATATTTAACACAGTCTTATTTAGTAGTTGGAAGGGGACCAATCGTTCGATGCTGTTGGCACACTCTCCCTCGATGAGTCTTTGGACTCCCTGGAGGTGTCAAATAATAATAATAATAATAATAATAATTATCACTATTAATACATATATCCTTGATTAAATAATTAGATATTAGACAAAATTAAAGTAGTTATATGAATATTAAATTGTAAAATAAGTTATTTACATTAAGTCTAGCCTTTGTGATGGAAGATCAAGTTGGATTCTGAAGCGAATAATAATTACTCTAATCTCTACATAATCAGAATCCAACACTTTCACCATAAGTGTCCCTTTCACGAATATTAGAGAAATGATAATGTTTCCCTGGTTCTCTCCAGATTAAAGCATGCTTGATATCAGTTTGTAGAGCAAATTGGGAATCGTCTGTTAACAACACCAATTCCCATGATCTTGGATGCAAATGTTCTTTTCTGTGACATGGGCATAGGGGCACACAGACTACTGGTAGCCTAGCATACGCACCACCTTCATGAAGCCTTCTGTGCACAATGCAAGCAGACACCAATTTTCCTCTACCTGACATAGGGGGCAGACTTTAGCTGATTTGGAGTAGCATTTCTGTTTTGTTTAGCAGATAATTGGAGATTTCAGAGATTGTAGCCTATGGCCTTTCTTCACTGTATCTCCGGGATGCTGTTTATGCTGTTATAATTGGATCCATTGTTTTAAACCATGGAATTACTCACACACAACCATCTGGCTACCTCCAGCTGACTTTTATTATTATTATTTTATTATATGATGCCTCCAGGGAGGCCAAGGAATTCATCAAGGGAAGACACCTACTTTACAACTCTGTCTTCACTACTCAATCCACCAACTACAATGAATTGCAACTACCATCATCATCTACACCAATGCTATCTACTGCCCACCACCACCACCACCATGCCCACCACCACACTAGTATTTTCACAGACAATCACAAACATCCATGTCCACGGCAGGATTCGAACCCTCAGTCTTTTGGCTGGAGAACAGATATGCTAACCACTCGGCCAACCAGGCCAGCTAGCTTATATATATATCAATAAATTACATATCAACATGTCATATCAAACACTTTTGCTATTACAAAGTGTCCTGTTCTCACTCCAAACATGTAATGGAAAACACTCCAAAGCATGCAATTTTATGCCATGGGTCATTTGATATACTGCTGAGAATGTCACTCATTTGTATATGACAGTGATCACTTCTTACATAATGTATCTGACCTGAATTTCATATGTCCCCCACCCCCTGAGTTATTGTGATTTTTCTCTTTGTTCCTTAATTTATGGAAACAAAGTGTGTGTGTTTGTATGTGTATACACACACACACACACACACACACACACACACACACACACACACACACACACACACACACACACACACACACACACACACAGAGTGTATATTTAAGTGTATGGACCATGATGTCGAAATTGTACAAATGAGAAGGAACACTCACCATGTTTTTATAAAAAAAATTCTGGATAAATCTTGTAGTCTCTGGAACATTTGAATAACCCAAACCTTATATATTTCCACATTTCGATTTTTTACCATTCTTTGAAACTAGGGAGGTTTAATGCAGACACCCTGTATATTATTTACTTAATTAATTACTTTATTTTTATGATATTTTGTAGTATGGAAGAAAGATGATGTATCGGTTTCATTGCAATATCCAGATAAGATTGTGATTGAAAAAGATATAAACCAGCCAGTGACTATTGACCTACCTAAAATTTCAACAAAAGTTTCCATGGCACTGCAAAACTGGTAAATTTTAATAATTAAATATATATAAATGGATAATCATATTTTATAAAATATCATTATAGAAATTACTTATAGAAAAAGAAAAGAAAAAGAGTTTAAAAGACTTACTTTTTGAAAATATGACTTTTTAATGAAGGCGTTTATGAACCGTGTCCAGGTGTTCATATATTCACCTTTCATTAGTGCTTTTGATGAAGATTTCAAATTACTTTCGATGAAGGTTTTGCTGCCATTTTGCTAATTCTCATTCTAGAATAGACTAAACAGAAACTCTGTGAATGAAAAAAAAAAAAGTCTTCTCTGGACCATGAAATCTTGTATGCAGAGGAAATTTTAGTATGAGTATTATTTCTGAACCTTATCACAGGAAAACAAACATTCACAGAACACTACATGTCATACCTAAGTTCCTTGAAAATATGCTACATTTCAGCTCTGTCAATACATTTCACCCTCATCGAGGGAGGCCCCTCATCACAACTATTTGACATTCATACAGTATCTATCATACCTCGCCTTAAACTCATTCACTGTCACAGCATCCACCACAGACTCAGGGAGCGCATTCCACTCATTCACTACTCTAAAAGTAAAGAACCCAGCTCTAACACCTTTACTAACCACACTTTTGCCCAGTTTCCATGGATGTCCCCTAGTCCTCCCACAACCAGCCCTGTTCTCAAAAATATCTTCTGAATTAATTTTATAGAAACCCTTCAGTAATTTGAATGTCTCAATCATATCTCCCCTCCTCCGCCTATCAACCAATTTTTGCAACCCACAAATCCTCAACCTGTTCTCATACGGTTCATTCCACAGACCTGCTATCATCTTGGTCACTCGCCTCTGGATCCTCTCCACCTCCTCCCCATCAAGAAGAAACCTAGGTGACCAAATCTAGCACAGTAGTCTAGATGGGGTCTTATCAAGGCTCGATACAGAGGAACAATAACCTGCTCGTCTCTGCTTGTCAACGTATTCTTCAGCAACCAAGTGATTTGATGAGCTGATTTGGCCACTTTTGCAATGTGTCCCCTAAATTTCAATTCCTTATCTACCAACACTCCTAAATCTCGTGCCTCATCAGTTTCCTGGAGCACGGTTCCACCAATGCAGTAAACTGCCGCCAATCTTTTCACCCCAAAATACATAACCTTACATTTTGCCACATTAAACTGACATCCATTCGCCTTAGCCCAGACCTCCAATCTATCCAAATCATCCTGCAAAATTTTGACGTCATCTGCATTCACTATTGCCCTACCCAACTTCGCATCATCCGCAAACAAATGAACTGTTCCTCTCAGATCCTTTCCTATATCATTTATGAACAAATTAAACAGCAGTGGTCCAAGAACAGATCCTTGTGGCACACCACTAGTCACAGGCCGTCTTGTGGACTCTACTCCTGAGTAAACCACTCTCTGATATCTCTCCGTCAACCACCCTCCTATCCATCTCACCAACCCTATGTCCATTCCCATATGCTGCAATTTACTGATTAGAATTCCATGTGGTATCCTGTCAAAGGCCTTAGCAAGGTCCAGTAGAATCACTGTAAACCCATTACCCTTATCCAGCTCAGCCGTCACTGTGTTATAATACGTGATCAAGTTACTGAGGCATGACCTACCCTTCACAAAACCATGCTGTCCCCGATACAGTATCCCATTTTCTTCTATCCAATCTTGTATTTTCCTCTCGACTATTTTCTCTAAGACCTTGATAATGATTCCTATTATGCTGATTGGCCGGTAATTTTCAACAGCAGCCTTGGAACCACCTTTGTGCAGTGGAACTATTTTCCCCTCTTTCCACCCCCTTAGGATTGACCCAGTCCTGAGGCTCAAATTAAACAAAATGGTCAAGGGCACTGACAATTCTTTGGCCGCTTCACGTACGACACGAGCTGGTATACCATCCAATCCCACAGATGTATTGACATTGAGGTTCTGTAATAGACTAGTTACCTCTACTTCATTCATCACAATTCCAGTATAAGCTGTTGGTTCATCCATTCCTGCAAAGTCATCACCTGGATGATATACTCTTGCAAAATGCTCGCTCAGTAATTCCACAATATCGACTGATTCGGTTACCTCCCTACCCTCAGCATTTTTTAAGATCATTCTACCATGAGCATTTTTCCTTTTACTTGCAACATATTGTGGGATTCTCTTTAGCCTGCATGGCCAATTTTCTTTCGTAATCCGCTTTTTCTTTTCTTACCACCCTTGTTACCATCCTGGCCTGAGCTTTATACTCTTCCTGCACCTGATGGTCACCCTTCTCCTTAAATTCCCTCCACAATTGTTTCTTTTTTTGCAGCTCAAGCTTAATAGTGTTATTCATCCATTTAACCCCTACTTGATTTATTATTCGGACTCTTGGTATACAGTCAACCATTGCCTCCTGCAAACAGTTCTTAACCACCTCCCATGCACTATCAACATCCAGCCCTTGCAGTTTTACATGCCATGGCATTGAGCCAAGCACACACCTAAGCTTGTCATACTTACCAGCCCGGTAATTCCACTTGTACTGTCTTAATTTTAAATTCGACTCCTTTAGCCACCTCCCAAGTCATGACCTTATGGTCACTCTCACCAATTGGTGGCAACATGGTCATGTTCGTTACAGCCACATTCTCGGTTGCAATTACTAGGTCCAGCACTCTCTGCCCCCTGGTATTTTCCAATACATGTTGCCGTAGATTGTTGTCCCTTAATAACCGCATAAAATCCAATTCCTTCCTCCCATGTGCCCCTTCCTCTTTCCAGTCAATGTTACCATAATTGAAATCACCCATAATAATTACCCTCCTTCCACTCATTTCTTCTATTTGCTTATGCATACTTGATGAAGATTTCAAATTACTTTCGATGAAGGTTTTGCTGCCGTTTTGTTAATTCTCATTCTCAAACAAATTATTCACTTACAGTAGCAAACAAATTAATCTAAACACTCACAACTTAAAGAAAAATTTTAATTTCACAAGAAAATAAGTAAAACTAATAATAATTAAAGTCCAACTTTATCTAATAATATTTATGTGCTCCTCTGTTCCTAATAAGTTCATTAATTTGCTTAGACATGGACTCTTTCAATGTAGAACACAATTTTTTATTTCTGCATCTTGAAACCATATTTTTATAATGGATTATATTAATTATTATTATTATATGACACCTCCAGGGAATCCAGACTCATCGAGGGAAGGTAACTACTCTACAACTCATTCTCCACCCTCAATCCACCAACTACAATGAACCACAACTACACCAACAGTATCTACTGCCCACCACCACCACCACCAATATTTTCACATACAATCACAAACATCCATGCCCATGGCAGGATTCGAACCCGCAGCCTTTTGGCTGGAGAGCGGATATGCTAACCACTCGGCCAACCAGACCGGCAAGTATTAAGTTATCCTTTGTATCACACTTTAATTTTCCAAGTCGGTTGTTCACTGTGTTTTTCACAAAATGAATAAAAAAATTGACAATATGAATGTCAATTTGTTTACACTATTAAAATGCACAACCCTATTGATAAACATCATAGAGACAGTTAAAATAGTTAAAACCAGCACTCAGCCAGAATAGTGAACTAAAACCAAAACCAAGAATAGTAAACTGAAACCAAAACCAAGAATAGTAAACCGAAACCAAGAATAGTAAACTGAAACCAAAACCAAAATTATTGTGAATTGAAACAAAAATCAGACCCAAAACTTGACAAAAATTCAGCTTGTTCAGATTAATTTATTATTATTATTACATAACACCTCCAGTTAGTCCAAAGACTCATCGAGGGAGGGCACCTACTCTACAACTCTCTGTCTCCACCCACTCTTCATCATCTACACCAACACCATCTACTGTTGACCACCACCACAATCACAAACATCCATGCCCATGGCAGGATTTGAACCTGCAGCCTTTTGGCTGTTGAGTGGATATGCTAACCACTTGGCCAATAATTGTACTAGGAATAGCCTGTCATTCACCATCATCCATTACTCTGTGCTGTATTTCCACTTGTTGTCTGATAAGCTCCTCTCACCAACTTACATCTAAGTCAAATCATATATTCTCCTCCTCTAGTCCTGAGAGTCTTTGTCACCTCTCTCTGCTCTCTTTTTCTCTTTCCTCCTCATTCAAATTGAGAAACATTGCACAGAAATCCAAGGCTGGTTATTGCCTTATATTGTAAAACTGTCACCTCCCTGTTTATACCTCTTTATTGTTTGGGGTCTTTTGCCTTATAGTAGCAATTTTCTGGATACCCTTGACATCTTTTGTGATGTGTCCTCTGAATGTCAACTAACCTAATTTAACTCTTCACAATTTTCTCAGTTCCTGAATATATTGAAAATATGGTGGTATATCATTTAGTGTTTTTTTTGTGTGTGTGTGTGTGTGTGTGTGTGTGTGTGTGTGTGTGTGTGTGTGTGTGTGTGTGTGTGTGTGTGTGTGTGTGTGTGTGTGTGTTGAAAGATATTTGTAACTCTCATTTTAGTTCACAGCATTTCTAACAATTAAGCTTCCTAATGAGGGGAACTTAATGAAAGTCTACACATCTAGAAAGTGACTCTCTTTCATGTGTGCTCTTTCAGGAATGAATTATTCGGACAACTTATTGTAGCAATTATTCTTAATATAACAAAAATAAAAAAAATATTTCACATGCAAACAACAGTTTGCATGTGAAGTATCTTTATTATGGGGGGGGAATTCATTAACTGGTTTATAATGTTTGGTTTCTGTTTTGCAACACCTCTGTATAATGGGAATTTTATCCTCTTTTCCCCATTCCTCTGGAATCATGTCACTCTTGAAGTTTTATAATTAATTGGAACTAAGGTACCACCATTTCTTTTTTATTCATGCATATGCTACATTCGGTCCTATCACGCATATACATCAAGATTTTCAATTCATTATTTTAGTACTTATACTATTATTGTTTAATCCACTTAAAAACTCTAGCACTTACTGTATATACTTCATTATAGAATTAAACATCACTGAATGATCATTTTTTTTATTAATAATTTTTTTTCTCCTCTTTTATTTTACATGATTAGTAACAAAGTCAAAGAAGTAAAACAGCTTCTTCAAGCCCTCTTAGATACTACATGGATAAAAGTCCCTGCTGTTGTTCAGAAATGCACACCTTACAGTGATATACTAAAATTTTGTTATGCTTACAGTGACCACACAAGCATTGTAGAGTTGTTGTGTTCTTCAGTTGATGTTTGTGAGGTAATATTGTATTATAATAAGGACAACATTATATTATTATATTCTTATTTTATTTTTTGTTATTATTAAGAAGATAAATATTTTCTTTATTCCTTTTGAAATGGCATGAATCAGCTTTCTAAAGGATTTTTTAAAATTCATTTTTAAATTTTCATTGTTTAAATGCATTAAATATTTAAGTACATGGAATGCTCACTTTAAATGTAATTAACTAACTCTTATCCACTATAATATGATGATTACAATGGATCGTGATATTTATTGTAATCTGAATAAGGATATGATTTTCCATTTAAGTTATCAAAAAATAAGGAAGTAATTTTTAACAACCAAAGAATTAATTGCCTCTGACTATAGTAAACACCATGATGGCAAACTATAAAAAATTACCATGAAGTATCCATAGGTACAGTGCAGTTATAAAGAAAATTTACACTATGAAACTACCCACCATAAAACTATTCCTAATTGTCATATAAGTTTTGGGTGTGCTTTGTATTGTAAATGTTTACTCCTTATTCACATTGTGTTTACTCTTTACTCATGCATAACATGAGTAAAGAGTAATCATGTTCTCTGAAATGCATTGCTACTTTTGGCTAGAGACAAAAAGAAGCTAAATACTAATTGGTATGCAGCTATGACAAAGAGAGAGAGAGAGCGAGAGAGAGTATGGAAGGTAGAGCTGCTTCTTTGTCACTTATGTTTGCATGTTCTCTATATAAAACAACACATTTGCAACAATGTCAAAATGACTTCTTAAGTACAGGAATAATCCAAAAGTTTTTTAGAATTGGCATTTTATTTTTAACAGTACACAGAATTACAACTGAAAACACTATTCAAACAAGTCTTGATTACTCTCTCCACAAGTATATTGATCTCCTTTAATACCAACCTAGTCCTTGAGGATAAAAAAAAAAATTGTCAACATCTGGTCTCAGCTTTTTCAACATTGATGGAGTAGAATGAAATGAGTTACCATTTGGAACAAGTGTTGTCTAGTGAGTGAGTGAGGGGGGCGGGGCTTATTCTCCAGTTTCTTGACTTTTCTTGCATCTCAAGCAACTGCTCTCACTCAAGGAGCATCTTCTTTTCATTCACTTTTCTCAATTTTTTACTCTTCTTTGGAAGGTATTATATTATAAATATTATTATTATTTAAGTTAAGGGATATTACATCCCATATTGTTTCTTAGCCGAATAAGAAACTCAAAGAGTTTCATGCTGAATATAGAAACTATATAAAGAACTGAAGCAAATATCTGGATAGTGCAACACCTGACCCATTTGGTAGTGCAAACTGAGGCAACCTATAGTAAGGGGTGGTGCAAGCTCTTATCACTATTCTTGGTATTTACCCATAATGTGAACTTTGCTCCTAGGAGCTGTATTATTGTTCTACATTATGAGAGAAGGTCACTACCCCAATTTCAACCTTTATAACTGGTGTTAAAACTCAGGTGTGTCTTATTACCTGCAAGAAAGCTCTTACTTCACTCCTTTTGATGATGATGACTTTACTTTTGATGATGTTCTGCTTTCCTTTCAAGATCATTTTTTTTTTCTTCGGATGACTGTTACATCCAGCTGATCCTGGAAGAAATATATTACATCATTAGTCCCCTTGGTCTCTAAAAAGAACTTGTTCTTTTTTTCGTTCAAAACATTACCTCTCTTCTACTCATCTCTTATTTATAAGTCAATTGTTCTTATATTTGGAGTGATGAATCCAAAATCTCCCTAAAAAGTCTTGATGTTATATCGATGATGACAATCTGCTTAATAGGCAACCCCTCCCCTCCTCACAGACGCCCTTCAGTCACTTTCCCATAGGCACCCTGTTTCCTCATTATGCCTTTCTACAAGTACTTTCATGAGCATTACTCCTCTGAACTAGCCACTACTATTTCTTCCCTTTTTCAGATCGTGTAAGAACTACAGTAGCATTTCATCCATCTCTGTTCTCTGGAACAATTTCCCCTAGTCTGTTTTAGTTGGTGATGGCCAGTTGATGGCATTGGTGAAGATGATGATGGTAGTTGCAGTTTGCTATAGCTGGTGGATTGAGTGGTGGAGATGGAGAGATGTGGAGTGGGTGCCCTCCTTTGATGAGTCTTTGGACTCTTTGGAGGTGTCATGTAATAATAGTAATAATAATAATATATCAATATTCTAGAAACAAAGCACTCACAGCAGTCACTTCATGCTTTCAATAAGAAGGATGGTTATGTTTCAATGAAAATTAAAGTTGTCTACCATTTTTGTTTATGATCCTTCCCCCACATGAAAGGTAAAAAAAAAAAAAGGTAACAAAAAAAAAATATATATATAAATATAAAAAATATATAAATGATGATGATGATTATGATGATATATCAATAGATGACTTTGCTTCTTAATCACTTACCCACATCTATCAAAAGTTCCTGTCAAATAAGTCAGCCTATCCTCTTAGAGAATATAGAGATAAACCCAAGAATGCTAAACACTGTAAAACTAGCTAAACAAAAGTCATGGGAGGAGTTTGGCAAGAATTTAGAAAATAAATATCAAGAAGGTGGCAAAATATTCTGGAGGTTGTTGAAGAAGCTTAGGAATGGAGGAAAGAGTGCTGTAAAAGGAGTTAGATAAAGGTAACATGAAAACGGGAGAAAAAGATATTCTTGAAGTATGGATTAATTAGTATGAAAAACTGCTAAATGAAACAAGCAGTGATGATAGCTCAGTGGTAAAAAACACTGACCAGGCATGCGGTCAGGAATACATATCCATACTTGAAGTAGAAAAAGCCATCAAAGGCTTGAAATGTGGAAAGGCAGCAGAGGTAGATGATATTCGACCAGAAATGCTGAAGTATGGTGGTATAAGAGTCTTACAGTGGCTACACTGCACAGTTCAGAAAGCCTGGACAGAGGGACATATTCCCGATGATTGGAGTAGAGCTCTCATAGTACCCATATATAAAAAGGGAAATAAAACTGAATGTGAGAATTACAGAGGTATTTCCCTGCTGAGTGTTCCTGGGAAGATCTATGCAAGTATACTTGAGAAACAGTTGAGAAGAATTGTGGAAGAAAAGCTTGGTGAAGAACAAGCTGGATTCAGGCTAAATAGAGGCTGTCAGGATCAGATCTTCACTTTACGACAAATAGTCGAGAAAGCATGGGAATATAACAGAGATCTGTATTTAAGTTTTGTCGATTTGGAAAAGGCATATGACAAGGTGCCAAGAGAGAAGCTATTCAATATGCTACAGTGGTGTCAATGGGGCATTATATCAAGCAATACTTAGTCTTTATTTGAGTTGTAAGTCAGCAGTTAGAATTGAAGGAAGTACAGGAAGATGGTTTAATGTTAAATCTGGTGTGAGACAAGGATGTATGTTATCCCCTCTGTTATTCATTATCTATATGGATCACATTATGAAGGAAAGTGGTATTAAACATGATATCCAAATTGGAGATGTTAATGTCAGCTCTTTGCTTTATGCGGATGATGTTATGCTTCTAAATAAATCCGCTACAAGTCTGCAAGATTCTCTGACTAAATTGAATAGCTGTTGTAATAGATATGGTATGAAGGTCAGAATAAAAAGACAAAGACAATGAAAATAGGCAGAATCATTGAAAATGTCAACTGTGTTGTGAATGGAGAACCTGTTGAACAAGTAAAACATTTAAGCTACTTAGGCACAATTTTTACTGAAGATGGTAAATTAAATATAGAAATAGACAACAGAATCAGTAAAGCTGGTATGGTAGGAAGTCAATTGAATAAATTCATATGTAATAAGAGAGAAATTAGTCAGAACACTAAATTAGCTGTATACAAGACAGTGTTCAAACCAGTTTTAACTTATGGATCTGAGTGCTGTGTCAGAAGTAAAACACTTGACCAAAGACTAGAGACCGCAGATATGAGAGTCTTGAGAAAGGTTATAGGCGTGAACAGATGGCATCAATGGCAATATCATATTAAAAATGAGGATATTAGGAAAGAACTTGACATTGTCAACATCCAGGAATGCATTAGCAGAGCTAATCTCAGGTGGTATGGTCACTTAAACTGAATGGGCGAAGAAAGATTAGCAAAACAAGTGTTCTCTGCCAGGTTGGCAGCAAAACGACCCAGAGGAAGACCAAGATGTAGGTGGATTGATACGGTACAAAGTGCCTTAGACGATAGAAATATAAGATCTGATAATATTGGAGTCTTGACAAGTAACAGACTGATTTGGAGGAAAATTGTAGATAGGAAGTTAATAATGATGTAATTTTTTTCATGTAATACTGTCATATCCTGTACACCCCTTGAGGGTACATGGCAGGAATTTGATGATGATGATGATAATATATCAATAGATGACTTTGCTTCTTAATCACTTACCCACATCTGGCACTCTTGAGTTACTGATCTTGTTACCTTTAATGTGGGGGAAGGATCATAAAAAAAAATTGTAGATAACTTTAATTTTTATTGAAACATAACCATCCTTCTTATTGGAAGCATGAAGTGACTGCTGTGAGTGCTTTGTTTCTAGAATAGGGTCCTCAGTTTTTATCTCATTCCTTTCTTCTAATGCAGTGCAGATAGTGGCTCTCTGCTGAGCATGCATTCCACATCTTAACCCCTTAACGCACTCAACCGAGTTAACTCGGGTCCAAGAAACTGAATTTTTTCCAATCACCCAAGTTAATACGTGTGACCGTATATTGTGGTTTCACATATAAATACAACCGAATATACATGCTAGACAATTTGTGCCTATTTCCTTTCAGCCGAGAAAAGTTGCCAATGGCATGTATCAGCTGTTTTGTTTGCGTTGCATGCTACACAATTTTGTGCCTATTTCCTTTCAGCCGAGAAAAGTTGCCAACTGAATGTATCAGCTATTTTGTTTGCATTTGCACATTTTTTGTCCACTGTTGCCTGCTGCTGCATCACCTGTGAATGTCAGTTCTTTGTTTTGCAATTGTGCATTTGTTCACTAGAGTGCCGTTTACATCAAGGCTGTTTATATTTTATAACATTTGTTTGTTATTTATTTTTACGTTATATTTATTACCCTATCATGGATAGTGATCAAGACTGGTTATTTAGTTCAGAAGATGAAACTTTAGAGCACAGTGGCAGTGATTCAGAAGTTGATGCTATATCAGAGGATGAAAGTACTGATGATGAAACTCTTGCTTTAGCCCGACAATGGTATCCAATACAACAAGATGCTCATCCACCTCCACCATTCGCTTTCACAGAAGCTCTTGGTATAAAAAATATTGATGTTGGTGATTATAACTGCCTAAATTTCTTCAAGCTTTTTTTATGATCAATTGATTCAACGTGTTGTGGATGAAACAAATAGATATGCAAGGAATCGTACCCGTGGTAAAGAAAAGACTTCTTGGTATGACACAAATCCAAATGAAATCAGAGTATTTTTGGCTGTTGTACTTTTGCCAAGTATAGTAAGAAAACCAGAATACTGTCATTATTGGACAAAAAAATCCATTATTATATACACCATTTTTTCCAGATTGTATGAGTGGGAAATGCTTTGAGGCCATAAAACAATTTCTACATTTTTCAAATAATGATGAATTTGATCCAGCAAATCACCATTGCCCAAAACTCAACAAAATGTGGCCAATTTATGAAGATTTGAATAGAAAATTTGGCAATTCGATTACACCAGAGAAATTGGTGACTATTGACATAAGTTTATTGCTGTATAAAGATTGTCTGGGATGGGTGCAATACATTCCTCTCAAAAGGGCCAGATTCGGCATAAAAACATACTTATTATGTGAATCACAAAGTGGATATGTCTATAATTTTATAATCTATGCTGGCAAGAATACCATTCTTGACAGAGATTTTGGCAATCTTCCAATGTCTTCGCAAGTAGTGATGACTTTGATGAAACCTTTATTGAATAAAGGTTATTGTTTGACTATGGACAATTTCTATAATTCACCTGGATTAGCAGATCTATTGATAAAAAATAAGACTTTTGTTTATGGAAAATTATGCGTATCACAAAAAAAGAAGTATCCAGCGAATTGAAGAATAAAAAATTAAAAACTGGAGAAGTAATTGGTTTTCAGAGAGGGAAAGTGTGTGTAATGAAATGGAAGGACAAGAAAGATATCGCCCTTATCTCTATGTTCACACTACATCAATGGTAGATATAGAGACATGCAAAGGAAGAATAAAAATGCCGGTGAATACAATCGTAAAATTAACATTATCCTCCGCGATCGCGCTACCTACATCCCGCTAGAAGACGACCCCACAAAAACACAAGTTAAGCAATTAAAAATCTTACTTAAAAAAGTATCTTCCTGGCCCCCTGACGTCATGAAAAAACTTAAACCTTTCTGCTCCTGTCCCCCCCGAATATACGGTTTACCAAAAATCCACAAACCCAATTCCCCACTCAGGCCTATAGTAGATGCCACCAATGCACCATGCTACAGACTGTCTAAACAGCTGGCCAACTCTCTGACTCCCCCTCACCGGAAGGTCTACTTCCTATATAAAAAACTTGACCCACTTTAAAGCCCTCACAGAAAATTTAACCTTGAATAATGCAGACATGTTGGTAAGCTTTGATATCTCCTCTTTGTCCAATATTCTCTTAAGTGACACCGTATCTCTCTTAGAAAACGTTTTCCCTCTGACATCTTAGATCTCTTTTCCTTTGCCATTAACTCTGGGTATTTCTTTTGGAAGAACAAAATCTACAAGCAGATAAAGGGAACTGCCATGGGTTTCCCCCCCCTCTCACCCCCCTTGCCAATTTCTATATGGAAGATTTCGAAAAAAGAGCCATAGACTCAGTCCCACTCAAACCTTCTATCTGACTAAGATATGTAGATGATGTGTTCTCTATTTGGCCTCATGGCCCAGACATGTTAGACTCCTTCCTCAGTCATCTCAATAGCCTACATCCAAGAATCCAGTTTACTATGGAAAAGAACAATTGTTTACCCTTCCTAGACACCTTAGTCACACGCTTGCCTAATGATACACTTGCCTTCACTGTATACAGGACTCCTGGAGTAGCCCGTAGTAATAATAGTAATAATAATAATAATATCCCAGAAACTTAGCATTATGCAAATGCTTAAGAAAAGAGCTATACATTACACAACAGACCAAGATGACTTACAAAAAGAATTAACTACAATATCCAGAGAGCTATCCTTAAATGGTTATCCTAAAAGACTTTACAACAATATCCTCTTTTCGGATATACCACAAAGACAACGTGATGACACCCAATACATCAGTATTGGGTGTCATCACGTTTGTCAGCAGTATTTCCAAAAAATTGGCTATCCTTCTAAAACCACACAATATTAGAGTAGCATTCAAGCCAGTCAATACTATTCGGAAATTTTTAAGATCACCGAAAGACCCTCATCCATTCTACAAGTACTCTGGAGTATATAATATGCCTTGCTCCTGTGGTGTTAGTTACGTTGGTCAGACCTCTAGAAGCTTTGAATCGAGACAGAAAGAACACATAGGATATGTCAGAAACAACAGACAAGACATTTCAGGCCTTTCTTACCACTTTGCCTCTACCAACCATCTCATTGAGTGGGATAAGAGTCATATGCCCTATATAGAAGAGAACTACCATTCCAGAACCTTCAAGGAGGCTGCTACAGTCGCCCATTCAACAGGAAGCCTAAATAAGAATCAAGGTCTAATCCTACTGGAAATTTGGAAAGCTTTAAGCAGCTTACTAAACATCAAAGAAATGAACTTTCACGCCAATTACATTATGTCTTGTAACAAATAAATCATGTTCTCGAGACACACGAATTGTCTCGCACAATACTAATTTTGTATGAATTAGAACTGTCAGTTAAAACCTAGTCTGTTACCTTCATATAGCTTACCAATTGTATTCCCTGAAGATGCCGATAGCAAATATCGGCAAAACATGTAGGACGATAAATTAAAACCCACTTGATTAACATTCAAAACAACTGTTTTAGTTATTATACAAGTAATCAAGGAAGAAAATCACTAAAAATATTATTATTATTACGGGTATCTCCATGGAGTCAGTAGACTCATTGTGGGAGACCCAAATTAGCAAAACAATATCTGTCCTATCTCTTCTTGAATTTATTTACAGATGAAGAACTCACAATCAGGCAATGAATTCCACTCATTCACCATCCTCCAGGCAAAAAACCTTGTTCTCACATCCTTGTTAACCACACTCTTCTCTAATTTTCAGGGATGACCTCTTGTTCTTCCATCACTATCACACAGTTGAAACATTTCTCCTGCATCAATCTTATAAAAACCTTTCAGTAATTTAAATGTTTCTATCATATTCCCTCTTCTCCGCCTATCAACCAACCTCTGCAATCCACAATATATCAATGTAGGGAGCATTTTTTACATCACTCACTAACTTAGTCACTCTTCTCTGAACCCTCTCAACAACCTCCTCATCTCCAAGGAATCCAGGTGACCAGACCTGAGCACAGCAATCCAAATGTGGAAATATCAATGCTTTATAAAGAGGAATGATAACCTCTTTATCTCTGGATGTCAGTGTGTTCCTCAACGACAAGTAATCCTATGTGCAATCTTGGACACCTCAGCAATGTGTTCCCTGACCTTCATCTCCCTATCTACCAACATCCCTAAGTCCCTAGCCTAATCAATCTCTTGGAGTACTGTTCCATCAATGTAGTACACAGCTGGTAATCTTTTAATCCCAAAATGCATAACTTTACACTTTTCCAAATTGAACTGACATCCATTACCTTTTGCCCATTCTACTAGCTTATTTAAATCATCCCACAAACTTTCAACACCAGCTTGATTTTTTATTATGCTACCCAACATTGCATCATCAGCAAACAACTGAATATCTCCCTTTAAGCTAGTTCCTATATCATTTATATACAAATTAAACAACAATGGCCCAAGAATAGAAAGATCACTCAAAAGAAATAGGAACTTTTACATATGCTTCATAGACTTTCAGAAGGCTTTTGACTGGGGTAAAACATAATAAAATGTTCAATATATTAGATAAATTAGACATAAAAGATCATGTACTTAGATTATAAAAATAATTTACACCAAACAGAAAATGCAGCTGTTTAACAATGAGACTTCTGTGGTGAAAATAAAAAGA
The DNA here is from genome assembly GCF_054136105.1 of Typopeltis vanoorti. Lineage (NCBI taxonomy): Eukaryota > Metazoa > Arthropoda > Arachnida > Uropygi > Thelyphonidae > Typopeltis > Typopeltis vanoorti. Next base: position 28,641,505 of record NC_143549.1, read on the forward strand.
GGAGTTAGACAAGGTTGTATCCTTTCATCAAATCTATTTAGTATCTATAGTGAGACAGTGATGAAAAAGATTGAAAAACAAAAAATAGGAATTAATATCAATGGTATAAAATACAACAATCTTAGATGTGCTGATGATGCCATTCTAATAGCAGAAAACCAAAATAAATTAATCAAATTACTGCAGCTACTAATTGAAGAGGATAAAGAATTTGGATTAGATATAAATGCAAAAAAGACCAAATTTATGAAAATCTCCAAAGAAAGCATATCCAAGCCAGAAATATTCATAAAAAATATGAAAATTTAACATACAACAGAATACAAATATTTAGGCACTTACTTTACTGCAGATGGAAAGCAAGATAAAGAAATAAAAATAAGAACAGCCATAGCTAAAGATGCATTCTGGAAAAATAAAGATCTGCTCATAAGTTCTGTGAGTATCAAGACAAAGAAAAGAATGATAAGAACATTAGTGTGGCCAATTTTTATATATGGAAGTGAGACCTGGATATTCAAGAAGAGAGTAAGGAAACAGATAATGGCCTTTGAAATGTGGTGCATAGGAGAGCTCTGAAAATCCCATGGACAGAACATGTGACAAATACAGATATCCTACAGAGAATGAGAGCACGGAGATCTTTATTACAGGAAATGATCCAGAGAAAGATATGCCCTCTCACTGAGGAAACTACATGAAGAAGAAGAATACAGATTGTTGAAGAATATTTTCAGCTATAGGTAATTTTGACACTAAAATACAAAGCCAATTAACTGATGAAATTCATAAATGTTAGAGTATTTTTAACACTTATTTTGCAAATGAAACATTGAATTTTCTAGAAGGGTAGGAAGGTGATAGGAGGAAGAGGAGGTTAGGTTAGGTTAGATTAGGTTAATGATTAATGTTAATGACTGTGGAGGAATTGTGCTCAGAAGGTGTGGAAGTTGATAGTGCATGCACAAATTTTTAATCTGTGTGGTGTGAAGTTGAAATTAACAGTTTAGAATATCTGATAGGATGCTGTTATTATAGGCCAGGGAATGTAGAGAATATTCATTATGAAATGTTTAAGCAAATTCATTGGAATGTAAAAAAGAAGGTGATCCTGATGGGAGACTAATTACAGGAATATAGAATGGAAGGAAGAGATAGTATGCAGGAACAAGGAAAGTGAGCTTCTTGAATTTGGAAGAAAAATTAATATTTCTCTTCCCAAACCCATTCCTTATGATCATGCTCACCAACTGGCAGCAGTGATCACTTGTTTGGGAATTGGTGAAACAAGAAAAGGTTACTTCCAAAAAACGGATATATGTGGAAGTATAAGGCAGGTGATTATGGGAAGCTCTGTAGTCAATTATTAATACATTGAGTAGATGAGTGCAAAAAAAGATGTTGACAGTAAATGGAAATTCATAAGGCAGTATATGACAAAAGCAATGTACGAGGGTGGTCTGACAAATTCTCGGCCTAACGATGAAAAAACGAATTTATAACTTCAAAATTATTTTTATTTTTCAACATAATCTCCCTTGAGACTAATACATTTATTTCGCGATGCTCCAGCACCATTATGCCATCTCTGTAGTGGTTCTCAGTAAGATCTGCAAAATACCCTTCTACAGCTGCAATCACCTCTTGATTCGAAGAAAAACGCTGACCAGCAAGGAAGATTTTTAGTTTTGGGAAGAGATAGAAATCAGTGGATGTTCCAACAATTCATAGTTCATAACAATGTTCCCTCTAATTTTTTGCTGTGAGTGTGTGCAGAAATTTGCATATGTGCAAAATTTTGCACATATGCAAATTTCCACACAATTTCAAAAGAAGGCAAATTTTGCATATGTGCAAAATTTGCCTTCTTTTGAAAAGTAACTGCGCACCCATATGAGTCACCATACTGATCATTTAAGTTTTTTAATGTTTTTATAAATTTACAAATGCACTATTCACTGAATAACTTGGCAAGGAAAAAGCTGAACCAACACTAAACATTGCCGAGGGTAACACAAGAGCTAAAAGATATGCCTAGAGGCTAGATTTAATTAACTTGGTTGTATCTCAATGCATGTACACGAATGTTATTATTTTGTCTACTATTTTAAAATTCCTTTTAAAAATTAGAGAATTTTGAAACACTACAATATTTTTAATTGTACTCTAATTTAAGTTTTTAAAAGTATTTAATTATTTTTATTAAAATTATGAAACCATTATTTTAATTCGTCATGATCTTGAACTAATTTTATCAGCCAATCATGTTTGGGAATTTTCCATGAGTCAGGCCTGAGATGTAAACAAACAGTGCGCCATTCTATATGCCACTTAAAAATTACACATTTAAGCCACACCTCTTTCACTTTGACATCAAATGGCTAGCCTCAAATAGGGTTACTGTTAATAATTTATAAGTTTTGTGCAACTTCGAGAATGTAATAAAAAATGCGAGGTTATAGGCTTAAGCATTGCTGAGTTACCATATTTTTTAAAGAATTTATAGGTTAATGTTTAGGTGGAACTAATTTTAATTAATAAATTTTAATTTCATCTTGAACATCTAGTGTGCACATATTTTTTGCTTTGTGCACTAATTGTAAAACGTGTGTGCATGTAAATGCACACAGCTTAGAAGGAACATTGGTGTAGATCCCTTAATTTTCCCAATGCCAAAACACCTTTGTGGGCAGGTGCATTGTCCAGATGAAAGATGATTTTTTTCTTCTGCAAATCGGGTCATTTCTCATGAATTTTTTCGTCCAGTCTGGTTAAAAGATTAGAATAATATTCCCCAGTTATTGTTTTATCCTTTACAAGATAATTAATAAACAAAATGCCTTTAGCATCCCAAAACACCAATGCCATGACCTTTCCTGCTGATGGAACTGACTTTGTCTTCTTTGGCACTGAACAACTGGCTTCTGCTACTGTTTTGACTGCTGTTTGGATTCTGTTGTGTAATGGTGAATCCAAGTCTCATCTATAGTTATAAATCTATGCACAAAATCAGTTTTATTCTTGTTAAAATGCTCCAAGCACTGTTCTGAGATTTCATGTGAGCGTGTTTTTGATCTGCTGTGAGCATGTGTGGCACCCATCTTGTGCAAAGCTTTTTCATTTGCAATTCTTCATGCAAACTATATCCTACATGTTCTTTTGAAATCCCTATAGCAGGGGGTCTTCAATGCATGGCCTATAACTATTGGTAGAAATCTTGATCTATTAGTAGATATTCTGTAGGCTTGATCATGTAAGGAATGAATGATGCCATTTTTTTTTTTTGTGATAAATGGTTATGGAAAGTTGCTTGTATGTAACATCCTGTGTTGGTTGGCTTCCTGTAGACCAGGGATCTTCAATGTGTTGTCTGCGGAGCTCTTTACCGTGGCTCGCCGTCTATTTTGAAAAAATAACTGCTTAACATTAAAACCTGATTAAATAAAAAATAATTTCAATGAAAGCTGCGGGCCACTAAGCTATATTGCGGTATTTAGAATTGTAAGAAGCTTTCCAGATTCACAAGGAACACTGTGCATTTCATACTTTACATAAAATCCTATAAAAATAAATATTAAATAGACATGCTTCTTCAGCCATCTACCAGCACCAAGCGATACTTACATACTAGTAGTAACATCTCAGGTAAATGGCTGAAGCAGTATTTCATTCGAGTGCACTGTCTAGTGCCTTCCAGATACATCTCGAAGGTTCTCGATACTCTGTTATTTTCATATAAATACAAGAGGATCTCATCCACAGTCAGTCGTGAACAGTGTGATATTTGTGTATAAGCTGATGCAGGTTCGTCATGTCAGCCATAGCCTATTGTGGTTTATATTGCCAGACTTTTTTCATTAGTCTGAGACATATTCAGTGGATAATAACCGTTACACGGCCATTTTGGATCTTTTTTGGGTTCACCTTCCATCACTATGGTGTCTATCTATGAGTGAAATGCATAAATCAAGTAATTCTTGTTGGGTCTTTAATGAAAAGTAGACCAATTTGTAATATTTGTGCCGATCAACGATAAGCCAGTATGTTTAATTTGTTGTGAGTCAGTGTCATTATCAAAATAATACAGTATAAAATGACACTATGAGACAAAGTGTGCTTCCAATTCTGATCACCTTTGAGGGCGACTTCATGGGTACAAAGTGAACCGTCTCCAAATTGATTTAAAATGCCAGCAAGGTACATTTAAAAGGCAGAGGGAAGAGAGCGAAGTGTGCATCAAAGTAAGTTATGTAATAGCTGAAAAAATTGCTAAAAAATCAAAAGACTTCTTGGACAGCAAGTTTGTGAAAGAGTGTCTCATCACTACTGGGGATATTCTGTGCCCAAATAATAAGGAAGTGTTTGAAATACCGAGTTTGTCTGGGGGGTAACTGTAGCACGACATGTCGAAGAACTTGCCAATGACATTGAAGCAACTTTAAAAAATGGTCATCCGAATTTATGTCATATTCACTTGCTTTAGATGAGAGCACAGAGGTGTAGGATACAGCACAACTGGCTATCTTTGTCCATGGCATTGATCAACAATTAATGTGACAGAAGAACTGCTAGTGCTCATACCTATGAAGGGAAGGACGAAACGCACTGATATTTTTGAAGCCATCAAGAAAATGCCGCAGCGTTTCAACCTCAGCTTAACCAACCTCGAGGGTGTGGTAATTGATGGTGCCCCTGCTATGGTGGGAAAGAACAAACGGTTTGTTGCGCTGCTACGAAAAGAACTGGAATTAGAAGGAAAATATTTCATCCATTACCACTGTTTAATCCACCAGGAGAATTTGTGCACGAAAACTATTGGATTTGAGAATGTCATGAAAGTTATTGTGACTGTCGTCAACATTATTAGGGCAAGAGGATTGAATCATCATCAATTCTAAGAGATTTTGACCCAAGAGTGTGACGTGGATCACAGTGATGGTTTATTATAGTGATGTGCATTGGTTGAGCAGAGGGAAGGTTCTTAAAAGTCTTTGACTTAAGGAACGAAATGCAGCAGTTCATGCAAACCAAGGAGGAATCCGATTATGGAATTTAACAATCTGAAGAGGATGACAGACTTCACCTTTGTGACCGACATCTCGTTGCATATGAATGACCTAAATATGCGACTGCGATCCAAAGATCAACTATTGCACACTCTGTTTGATCACATCAAAGCTTTTGTGGCCAAGCTCAAACTTTGGGAGGTACAACTCACAAAAAAAGACTTAACTCATTTTCAGCTTCTCACTGAGTTTAACTGTTCGTCTCTAGATGAATATGCTACAAAATTAGCCATGTTGTGAAGTGAGTTCGAAGAGAGATTTAGTGATTTTCGTAACCAACAGTCTTCTTTAGATTTATTTTCAATGCCATTCAGTGTCACATGCTGCTGAAATGTCAGGCTCAGTATACAAATGAAGCTGCTTGAACTGCAGAACAACTCTTCTTTGAGAGAAAAAGTATTCAATGTGCCCTTGTTTACATTTTACGAAGACTACATTTCTGAGGATGCATTCCCTAATTTTCGCTGGCATGCTTTGAAGATGTGCACTTTGTTAGGAAGCACATACTTATGTGAGCAATTCTTCTCCAGAATGAAGCATATGAAGTCCAAGAAAAGAACTCAGATTACGGACCAACATCTCGAGAATACTCTGCGCATAGCAACTTTCAACATTGATGAAAACATCGACAAGCTGGTCAAGGAAAACATTTCCAAGTTGCCAATCAACATTGTAAAAAAATGAATGTTTTCTTCATTAAATTATCTTTTTTCAAGTATTGATTGTATTTCCTTATCATGAACCCAACTTCTACCTATGCTCTTAAAGCTGAGTTTGTTTATTCTTATAGGATTTTATGTAAAGTATCAAATGCACAGCATTCCTTGTGAATCTAGAAAGCATCTTACAATTCTAAATACTGCAGTATAGCTTAGTGGCCCATGGGCTTCATTGAAAATTTTTGAAAGACCCCTGGCCTATAGTCTCAGCAATTTAATTCACTTGGACTCGCTGGTCATGCAATACCATATTGTGCACTTGATCAATGATTTTTGATGTTGTTACACTTTTTGGATGGCCTTCACAGGGATCATCTTCAAGGCTGGTTCAGCCATGTTTAACCTCGGGAGGCAATTTCTTAATTGCAGAAAATGAAGGAGAAGAGTGCCCATAAACTTTTATGAATTTCGAACGAATTTCGTTTGCTGTAAACCTTCTTTTACAAAGAATTTTATAACTGCACGATACTCAATTTTATTCATTTCAAGGGATACAGAAAACACTTTTGCTTCAGAGAGCTGTATAAAACAAAATATTTGATAGAATGACTTGCAATTTCACGTGGATGCTTATGACAGATGTACCAACTTTGAAAAAAAAAAATATTGCTAATAGTGTTGCATCTATGGTTGAGGCTGAGAACTTTTCAGTCCACCCTTGTATAACTGCCTACTAAGAGTTAAGTGAGTACTGTAGGAATGAAAAGGATGAACAGAGAAATCAAGAAAACTGTGTTGGAATAGAAAATGCTATGTAGGAGGCACAAAACAGTTGGTGGTGATCCATGAAGAGTGGATGGTGACAATCATGGTAAAGAATTAAACTTGGTTGGTCAATCCAAGATTAATTCAAGGGAATTCTTCCACTCTGTGACAATTAAGAGGAAGAATGATTATGGAAGGTTGACTCTGGTGAATAGTTGTGGCAGCAGAGTGAATGGTATATCATATGGACTGACTGGGAACTTCAGTTGTTTGTTGATGATGTAAATTTGGAAAAAGAATTATAGGTTACACTGCTGATGTTAATTCTCTTCTCAAAGATTTGAATAGATTTTTGACATAGACAAAGGAGTTAGGATATATTATTATTACTATTACCCGAGACCCCCCCCCCATGGATTTAAAGACTCATTTTGGAAGTCCTTTTATCATATACACAGCTCATCATACCGTGCTTTAAATACACTCAAATTCTCTGCAGCCACCACACTCTCAGGCAAGGCATTCCAATCATTCAGAATGTATTCCAAAGATTAAGAGGGTAAACAGAGCAGGTGTGAAATGAATGAATCAAGAGATAAGGTATGCAATCTGGAAGAAGAAAGCATTATGGAAGAAGTACGAGATGAGTAGTTATAACAACCAGTTGCATGAGAAGTACAGAGAGCAAGCAAGAAAGGTGTCTTACATGATAAGGGTAGCAAAAGTGATAACCACTGCAAAGGATATAGTTGAGATATTCAATAAGCAATTTATGAAGATATTTCATTCTTATGAATGTGATATCATGCAGAACTTGAAAGCAGTGGGAAAAGAGGAGGAGGAGGAGGAGGAGGAACTATTAGTAAGTGAACAGGAGGTATATGAGGAATTGAATAAACTTGATGCAAATACAGCTGTGGGGTGTGATGATATTTCATCACATATTTTTTGGGAATGTTCCAGAGTGTTTGCAACAGCTTTTACATATCTTTTCAATATGAGTCTTTCACTGGGTCAAGTTCCAAAGGAGAGGAAAGAGGGTAAAATTGTTCCACTTTGAATTATAGACCAGTCTGTGTGTCTGGAGTTGTGGTTAAGGTGTTAGAGAAGTTAGTTAGGACCAAGATTCAGAATTGGTTTGACAACAGAAAAATATTCTTTGGCGGCCAGCATGGATTTAGTAAAAGAAGATTGTGCTTCAGCAATTATTATTATTATTATTATTCAGGCCTGCATGGAGTCAAAAGACTCATCATGGGAGGTCCTTCCTAAGAAACACAAAGTCTATCAAGACTCATTGAGGGGAAGTTTCCCCTAAGAAACACAAAATCTATCATACCACTCCTTAAACTCATTGACCATTCTTGCTCTTACCACTCCATCAGGCAATGCATTCCATGGTTTAACCACCCTCCATGCAACTTCCAGGGATGGCCTCTTGTCATCACTCCTTTTGGCTGTTCAACCAAGTGAAAGAACTCCTCACTGCTTACTTTTTATAATAAAGACAAATGCATTGGATAAGGATGTTGCATATGCAGTGGTTTATTTAGATTTTGCAAAGGCATTTGATGAATTGCCACATGACAAGCTGGTAATTAAATTGGAACAGATGGGACTGAACAGTAGATTAGTTCGCCAGATTGGAGATTGGCTGTCTGATAGGTATCAGCGAGTTGTCTCTGGAGGAGTGATATCCCAGAAGAGGAAAGTTACTAGTGGTGTACCCCAAGGGTCTGTTTTAGGTCCGTTGCTGTTTAATTTGTATGTAAATGATATTTGGAGAGGTCTGAATGGTGATATGCAGTTATATGCAGATGATGCAAAATTGGGAAGAGCTATTAGAAGTCGAGCAGACTTGAATACACTGGCTGAATGGTTAAATGAGTGGGGAAGTCAATTCAGTGTTGTAAGGTGTAAGGTTTTGAAATTTGGGAAGCAGAGATGGGATGTAGAGTACATAATTGGTGAATATCTTGGAAATATCTTGTAAGAGATAGAGGAGATGAGAGATCTGAGAGTAATTGTAGACAAAATTTCAGGAACATGTTACTAAAATTGTGAGGACAACACAGCAGATAATGGGAATGATACGCTGACTTGTAGAAGTAAGGATGTTATGGTTCCCTTGTATAAGGTTTTGATCAGGCCACATCTGGATTACTGTGTGCAGATTTGGTCACCTTGTTTTTAAAAAGTTGGAGATGCATTGGAAAAGATTCAGAAATGATTGACTAAGTGGTTTCTAGTCTCTGGAATGTTGGGTATGAAGACAGATTGACAAAATGCAATTTGCAGAAATTGGTAAATAAAAGGAGGACAGGGGATATGATCGAGATATATAAGTGTTAAGAGGTTATTACCAGATTAATGTTGGGTAGGTTTTGCATAGAATGGGTGAAGACAGGAAGAGAATAAGAGGTCATCCCTGGAAGCTGTATAAGGAGAGTGTGAGCAAGTGGTTGAGGAGCAAGTTTTTTGCATAGAGAGTGGTGAGTGATTGGAATAAAATGCATTGCCCAAGAATGTGGTGAGCACAGAGACAGTGAACAAATTTAAGGCATGGCTTAGATATGATTGCAAGAACAGAAAGTTAATTTGTTTTTGAAAATAATTGATGATAACCAATTCATTTTTTTCTAGATTACTATTTTTATGAGTGTTTTATTTATTTATTTTTTTGTTAGCTTATATGGGTGATTTGCATGTTTTATGTGGCTATAAGAACTGTCACTTTAGCAGGTGGTTTCAATATGGCAAGATATTGCTCTCCATGGCATGTTTAAATATACTGACTTTATAAAGTGAAAGATTAATGGAAAGAAGGTAAAACTTCTGGGAATGAGATGGAAATGTTTTGAGAATAAGTGGTGAAGTGCGAGAAGAGTAAGAAAGATAGTAGCAGAAGTTGAAAAAGATGAGAAAAGCAAATGTGAATGTTAGAGATTGTTATTACAAGAGAGATGTTTGGAGCAAGCAAGAGTGCATCCAGAGTGCTAGCAAGAATGAAATAGTAGAAGTTCAAGAGAATGACCAGATAGCAATGAGAGATTTAGCAAGTTTATGTGTAATCCTTCACAGAACAAAATCGAGATGGAATCATCTCGATTTTGTTCTGTGAAGTTCTCAAACTTGCCAAGCATTTCTCTAAATGCTTGGCAAGTTTGAGGCTAACTGGTGTGAGACTGAGGCAACGGGATAGTTGGTTACTGCTATATGCCAGGGGATGGACACAAGGAAGAATGTTTACTACATGTATTGCCAAATTAGCACAATGAGTGCAAGACAATTATTATGAGGGACTTCTATGGGAATATTGAAAGGAAATAGAATTTATACAGCTGCTGAGCAATAATTACCTGAGATGACAAGTAATTGAGGATTCTCAGGGTTTAGGAATTCATAATAATGTTTAATGGTATAAACAACACTAAGTGAGGAAAAATATTAAACTGACTAATATTTCGCTGGTGTTCTCTAGTTTTCTAACTAGCATCATCACATTACAATCATAACTTTGATAGCCATGCAGTATTGAACTACATAATTAAGGAAAACAGTTTAAATTTTAACTGACAACAGAACTAATGTCCTTAAATAGTGTTCTCTACAGATCAGATCACCATAAAGTTAATTTAGAGAAGTCAGGCAATCAGGTTTTAAAATTAAAGTCTTCCAGATCTTTGGTAAATTAATGCAACCATACTTCTTGTATCTGGTCATAGCACCAGGAATCTTACTAGTGATCAATGTAACCAACTATCTCTGCATCTCCGAGATCATGTGGTCTCTACCTAAGAGATTACCAGACATGCAGAAAATCTGCATGTCTGGGAATCTGGCAAACCAAGGCATTACATTATCAGCTTAATGTAATGTCATAGCATAAGAATTTGGAAAGAAGAGATGTTAGCAGTGGAAGAGCAAACATTCAGGAAGAAAAAGCATTGGAAGAAAACAGTATTAGATTGTATATCTAGATTTGCAGGTTAAATTAAGCAGTAGTGAGATAGATTTGTAAGATAAATTAAGTGGTGATCAGATGCGCAGCATTATTAAGCAGAGTCATGGAAAAGTTTGTGGAGGGTACATAGAGTAAATGGTGATAGCAAACACATTAGCAATACAAGGGACATGCTTGTGGGTAACCTATATAATAAGGAAGGGTGGAACTAATTATGAGAGGAGGCTAGCTGAGGGAACCAAAAAAAAAATTTTTTTTTTCTGTGTGTAGAGTGAAAGGAAGAATAACTACGTAAGGATGATTATAACAATTACTGGTGGTGGAGGTAACAGAAGCAAACAAACTAGTTCAGTTACTGAATGATAATTTTGAAGGTGTAACATTTAGGCAGATATATTCCAGTTTCATGTTAGGCTGTAGAGAATAGAGGTAAGGTGAGTGAGAAGTGTTTATGATAATACAGAACCATAATGCCAATATGATCATGGTATTAGATCACGTATCAGCCAATGTATTATGAAAAGTAGCAAGGCAGTTGGTATCACTTCTCACCTGTCTCATTAATTAATGCTTCAGTTCTGGGAAGGTGCCTAGGGAGTGGAAAGAGGGAAAAATAGTTTCACTGCATAAAGGAAGCTCCATGAGGTATGTCAATATACAGAAGTATATTGACATACCTCAGGACTCAGTACTTAGTTTACTGCTCTTTAGTTGGCATGGTATAGGAATTAATTTAAGGAGTAATATTCATTGTTTGCCAATGATGCAAAGCTTGGAAGAGAAATAGTCATTGAAGATGGTGTAAAGATTCTGCAGGATGACTTAAATAGGCTGAAAATATAGACAAAGAATATTAGCTGCTGCTTTGCCATAGCCAAGTGTCAAGTTCTGTACTTAGAAATGAACAATCACAAGCTGTATACTACATTCATGAAACTGAAATGCAGAAACATGTATATTATAAATTATTATATGTAGAAAGTTTTTTTCACTTGGTTGAAAATTAAATTAAACTTACCCATAAATTTTATTCTTATATAGAAATAGTGGATTTTAAAGATCCAACATTATTTCAAAGCCGAATATATGTAAAAACATTGGAAGTTTCGAAATTTTGATCAGAAAGCTTATGAGAATACAATCTTTGACATTAGAGTTTCCTTAGCTTGCACTACTAAAAAAACATCAGTGCTACCTGAGTGTCTGTATATTTGCCTTTTACTGATGCATTTTGATTAAAGTTTCACTTACTTGACAGCCGTTTCGAACTGGTTTCAAAAATACAGAGAATTATATTTTCATAAGTAAGCTCTCAGTAGGTGCACTATTATGCACTGGAATATGATATTAATAATTACTTTATTCCAAAACACAAGATTTTATCCTAATTTCATAGGAGTTCTTCAGATGTAAAATAAAAACAAAGAAACAGTAAAAGATTAACAAGGATTTACTATTACTATTATTATTAACATCTGACATTCATGCATCAAAGGACTCATTGCAGGAGATCTATACTCTTTCTCTGTCATGAAAAAAAAAAACATCCAATCATGCCTTAAACCCATTCAGAGTTTCTGCATTTGCTACACTTTCAAGCAGTGCACCCACTCACCAATTACTCTAAAAGCAAAGAATCTGCTTCTCACTCCCTTGCTTACACAGCTTCAGAGGGAGGGCTTTTGTCCTATCTTGGGTCTTCTCTACTGTGCGAAAAACTCCTCCACATTAATCTGGTAACAACTTCTCACCAACTTATGTCTCAGTCATATCCCCTCTTCTTCTATTCAAGTTACATTTCCTCAGTCTCTTCTTGTGTCAGACAATCCATAAATCTGACACTTGACCTTCTCTGGACCCTCTCCAATACATTTTGATCCACTTGAACCAGATGGCCAAATCTGTGCACAGGTAGGTGTCCATATGGCCTTATACCAGGGAACTATAACGTATTTGCTTCTGCATGTTACTAATGAGGATATTCAGTAAGGAGAATATCCTCATTATTGCCATATTCTGTTGGAAGTTTTTTTCCACTTTGTTAGACAATAATAAATTTACTTTAATCCTTTATCCAAGTGTAAGCAAACAAAGTTTGCACCTGAAGGATCTTCAGGACTGAGGTAACTCGTGGTAAAGGTGGACCAAGCTCTCATCACTACTTGTTTTAGTATCTCCCATAATGTAAAGCACATCTCCTTGCAGACATGTATAATGCTCTGCATTAAGGGAAAAGCCACTACCCAGACCGGTTTCGACCTTTATTGAGGTCTCATCAGTGGGAGCCTGAAGATACTTCAGGCACAAACTTTGTTTGCTTACACTTGGATAAAGGATTAAACTAAATTTATTATAATCTAACCAAGTGGGAAAAAAACTTCCAACATCTTTCTCTAAATCCAGAGTAATTTTATAATAAGGTGAGACACCTTTTGGCAACTGGTATAGGCAAATATGGCTTCTCCATTACTTCCACCTTAGTATCACCACCTCAGGGTCTGGCTTCCACTGATGAGACCTCAATAAAGGTTGAAACCAGTTGAAAGCTTGGGTGACGTATGGCAATGCTGTAGCCCATGAAGTTTTAACTGAGGCTTGGCCGTTGCTGTCACCCTTCAGATGACATATGAGCAAATGAGCGGCTCTGCTCAGTGGTGGGGTGAGCCTGCCACAAGGTAGAGCCAACGTTGAGGGGAACAACACTGAGTTTTTGGAGTTTGACCTGTACTTGAACATTCCATAAAGGTCGAAACCAATCTGGATAGTGGCCCTTCGCTTAATGCATAGCATTATACATGTATGCAAGGACATGTGCTTTACATTATGGGAGATACTAAGGCAAGTAATGATGAGAGCTTGGTCCACCTTTCCCACGAGTTGCCTCAGTCCTGAATATACTTCAGGTGCAAACTTTGTTTGCTTACACTTGGATAAAGGATGAAACTAAATTTATTATATTATAGTCTAACCAAGTGGGAAAAAACTTCCAACATCTTTCTCTAAATCCAGAGTAATTCAATAATAAGGTGAGACACCTTTTGATAACTGGTATTGGTAAATATGACTTCTCCATTACTTCCACCTTAGTAGCACCACCTCTAAGTCTGGCTCCCACTGATGAGACTGCAATAAAGGTTTGAGCCGGTCTGGGTAGTGGTCCTTCCCTTAATGCATAGCATTATACATGTCCACAAGGAGATGTGCTTTGCATTATGGGAGATACTAAGACAAGTAGTAATGAGAGCTTGGTCCACCTTTACCACGAATTGCCTCACTCCTGGAAATACTTCAGGCACAAACTTTGTTTGCTTACACTTGGATAAAGGATTAAACTAAATTTATTATTGCCATATTCTGTTGGGATGTTTTTACAATTTTAACAATGTGAAAATTTCAAGTCTCTGTCCACCATCATTCCCCCCACCCCCTTCTTCAAAATTCCTCCAGTAATTGCATATCCAGCATCTCAACCTTGCCTACCAAATTTCAAGACTTTGTACTTTGTGGCATTAAACTGAAAGCTTCACTCATTTCTCCCCACTCACATAGTGTATTTAGATCCTCCTGCAAGAAATCATTATCTGTTCTCTTTTGCATAGCTCTTCCCAACTTTTCTTCAGTGGCAAATATCTGCACATCTCCAGTTAAACCAGTCCCAATGTCATTAATGTACAAGTTAAACAAAGATGGTCTGAAAATAGATTCCTGTGGGTCTACACTAGTGACTTTCCTTTTTTGGGATATCACTCCTTCATATACAACTTGCTGATGCCTGTCTGATAGCCAATCAGCTGTCCAGCTTACTAGTCTGTTCTTTAATCCTAGCTGTTTCAATATAGCTATTAGCTCGTTATGTGTCTGTCTATTAGAGGCCTTTGAAAAGTCCAAGTATACCTCTGTATGTGCGTCTCATCAAGTGAATTTGTCACCTTGTTGTAATAAGTAAGCAAACTATTAAAGCATTAACTCCAATTTATTAGTTTATATATTTTATATTATATATATATATATATATATATATATTAAATATATATACAGGCAGCCCTCGGTTTACACCGATTCACAATAACGGTGGATGCCTACGTGTGCTTTCTTACTGTAGTGTGATTGACTGAGAAACGACACTAACAGCGCTCTAGTGTTTGAGTGTTTACCGAGCTACTACGACATATATGTATCAAGCCTAGTTTTAATGTTGAATCTACCTAATTGTTCTGTTTAATTTTTTTTACGTGCATACGTATTTAATTTGATAAAATACGTAATTACATACCATGTCTGATACAGAAAAAGCAGAACTTGCTGTTAAGAAGGCGTGAAATCAGTCACACTCGAAAAGAAGGTGGAGGTGATTCAAAGAATGGAAGATGGGCAGACCCCTGCTAATGTCTGTAGAAATATGAACTTACCTCCATCAACTGTTACTACAATTATGAAAAATGCAGATAGAATAAAACAGTCTGTGCAACAATCTACGGCAGCACTAAATCTAAAACATGTACATTATAGCAGGGGTAAACTTCATGAAAAAATGGAAAAATTATTATCATTATGGGTGGATGACTTGAATCTGAAAAACATTCCTCTGACGCAGGCTGTTATAAATGAAAAAGCAAAAACAATTTTTGAGGATCTTAAAAAGACAGATGGAGGCAAAGAAACATTTTTTGGAAGCAAAGGTTGGTTCATGAGATGTCTCGAAATAACTTCCACAGTGTCAAATTATGTAGTGAGGCTGCAAGTGCAGATGTTGTGGCAGCGGCTGCTTTTCTTAAAGAATTTCAAGGCTGTGTGGAACAAGGAAGTTATCCTCCTGATCTCATTTTTAATGTTGATGAGACTGGGCTCTATTGGAAAAAATTGCCATCACGCACCTTCATTTCCTGTGAAGAATGTTCTGCTCCAGGTTTTAAAGCTGCAAAAGATAGACTTACGCTTTTGTTGGGTGCAAATGTCTGTGGAACTTTGAAGCTTAAACCAGTGTCGGTGTACCATTTACAGACACCACGCGCCTTGAAAGGTCTAAAAGCCATGCGATACTTTGAATCTTTTTGAACTTTTGCATTTAATTCTAAAATACAGTCTCGAAGAACTCATTTCCAAATATTGTATTACTATTGTGAATTTTCCTCACAAGTGCTGTAAGTGTTGCTAATTGTGAGAGGAGTTTTTCTAAATAAAATTGATTAAGAGTTACCTACATTACTATGAAATAGACTTCGCAATGTCATCGACGATTTTGCTAGAAGAAAAGCAAGAAAAATAATATTTTAGAATGTTGAAATTAAAGTTTTACTTCAAAAATAAGCATAGTGTTTTAATTTATTTCCCTATATGTCGTTTTGACTTTATGTAGTATTTTTGGTGTGTTTTGAGAGGGCCGGCGAACTCAGGGACGACCCTGGGCAGATAAAGCTCTAGCTACACCACTGCACTGGATACTTTTTTTAAAAAAAATGCAGGTGATCCTTAACCAGGAACTTCAGCATAGAAATATGTAATATCTTTTTGAAGTTTCATATTTTTTGTATATAATTTTATTTTGTTTTCGTTATTAATAATTTAATTTTAACAAATATATATGTATGTATTATCAAAGCTTTAAATATAATAATGTTACACATAATGAATAACTAACTCTTATTTAGAAGTATTGGTCAAGTGTTAATAAACTATTTAATCACCAACTAGTTTCTCCGGCTATTGCTGTTGGCTTCTTCAGGGTACAATAAGGTAGGCAAAGTAAATTACAAGCTAGACATTAACTGACAATTCTAATTCAATAACAAAATAGTACTGAGCATGAAACAATACGCTCAGTACTATTTTGTACCTATCATAATAAAGAAACAAG
Source organism: Typopeltis vanoorti (assembly GCF_054136105.1). Lineage (NCBI taxonomy): Eukaryota > Metazoa > Arthropoda > Arachnida > Uropygi > Thelyphonidae > Typopeltis > Typopeltis vanoorti. The sequence continues at coordinate 28,657,813 of NC_143549.1, forward strand.
AAAATAACAGTGTCAACTTATCTGTTTATAGAAAACCTACAAATTCTCTGACATACCACAAAGACAACGTGATGTCACCCAATATATCACCACTATAACTATTCCATACGTTGGTACCATTTCCAAAAAACTGGCTCTCCTCCTAAAACAACACAATATTAGAGTGACCTTCAAGCAGTTGAAACTATTCAGAAATTTCTAAGATCACTGAAAGACTTCAATCCTTTCTACAAGTATTCAGGAGTTTATAACATCCCTTGTTCCTGTGGTCTTAGTTACAGACGTCTAGAAGCTTCGAAATGAGACAAAGGGAACACATCGGTTATGTAAGAAACAACAGACAAGATATATCTGCCCTTTCTTCCCACTTCTCTAAAACCAACTACATTATTGAACGGAATAAAAGTTATATGCCTTATATAGAAGAAAACTACCGTTCCAGAATCTTCAAAGAAGCAGCTACAGTCGTTCATTCCACAAAAAAACTCAACAGGAACCAAGGTTTAATCCTACCTGATATATGGAAGACCTTAATCAGATCACTAAACACACATGAAATGAACTTCAGTGCCAACTACAAAATGTTTCTCAACAAGTAAATCATGTATCTGCGACACGTGTATTGTTTCACGCTCAGTACTATTTTGTTATTGAATTAGAATTGTCGGTTAACGTCTAGCTTTTAATTTACTTTACCTATCTTATTGTACTCTTAAGAAGCCAACAGCAATAGCTGGCAAAACTAGTTGGTGATTAAATAGTTTATTAACACTTGACCAATACTTCTAAATAAGAGTTAGTTATTCATTAATCTCAGTGGTCAAGAATTATAACAATTTCAAATATTACACATACTTCATGTGCATATTTTTTGACTGCGCGGAACATAACTTCATACCTCCCATTAAAATTGGGTTCGTTTTACGCCGATTCAGTTTATGCCCGTTTTTTCAGGAACAGAAAAATAATAAGTAATACTGGAATAGCCCAAAGAACTCATAAATATAACAGTAATCCTCTTTTCCTCTATATAGGAACATTTGATTATCGGACACTTAAGGAAGAGGAAGACCTTACCATCTTACAGCAAGAACTAAAACATATTAAATGGGACATCATAGGTTTAAGTGAAGTTCACAGGCAGGATGAACATTTAATATAACTAAAAAATGGAGACTACCTATACTATTATGGGAAAACTAAAGGACATTTAAAGGATTTCTAATTAAGAAAACAATTATGCACCTTATAGAAGAATTTAATTATACAGATGAAAGAATAATTGAAATTACACTTAAAATAAACTCTAAACTTAAAATCAGGATCATCCAAATATATGCTCCCACCTCATTCCACACTGATGAAGAGATAGATGCATTTTATGACTCACTGCAGCACACTCTAGATAAAAAAAGAAATAACAATCAAAACTTTACTATAGTAATGGGCAATTTTAATGCCAAAGTAGGTCATCCCATTCACCAAATAGATACAATAGGGCCATACATATATGGTACAAGCAGCAACTCAGGAATGGCTCTTACAGAATTCTCTATCAGTAACAAGCTTTATGTTATGAATACATTTTTTAAGAAAGCCCTCAAAAGAAAATGGACATGAAGAAGTCCAAACGGAGAAATAAAAAATGAAATAGATTATATACTGTATAATAATAAAGAAATAGTTCAAAATACTTCAGTACTAAATCAAGTAAAAACAGGAAGTGACCACAGACTGGTCAGAGCCAAAATTAAAATAAACCCGAAATTGGAAAGAATAAAATGACTAAACAATAAAAAATCAAGAAGTTTTAACTTGAACCCTATCGAAAACAAGAAGGATTACAAAGAAAAACTTAATCAAAAATTAGACTTAATAAATATATTTGAAGAAGAAGACATAAATAAAATAAGCAAAAATGTAACGGAAGTAATAATCTCAACAGCCAATGAATTCAAAAACATGAAACAACAAAAAGACCATAAACTTTCAGAGGAAACCCTACAACTACTAAAAAAGAGACGAAATATGAAACAAGACAAAAACTTAATTTCTAAAATAGAATATGCAGAACTATGCAAAACAATAAGGAAAAAGATGAGAAATGAAATAAGATCTTATAATACTAAACAAAATAAAAGAAACAATCGAAAACAATAAAAATATGAAAATACTAAGAAAATATTTATCAGTTGGCAAAAGTCAAATAACTGCAATAAAAGATAAGAATGGAACTACCATAAGGAACCAAGAATAAATCCTATGCAGGCTAGAAGAATTTTATAAAGAACTTGATACTGATCCTTCAACAGATAAATCAAATATAAATAACTCCTGTCCATCGTATATGGAATTCATTCCCCCATTCACTTCAGATGAAATAAAACAAGCATTAAAACAAATGAAAAATGGAAAATGTCCTGGTGAAAACCTAATTCACATAGAATTAATTAAATGGGGAGGAAACAATATAATTCACCATGTCACAAACTTACTAAATTTATGCCTAGAAGAGGGTAAGATACCGGAAAATTGGAAAAATGCTACTCTGATACTGTTATTTAAAAAAAGGATAAAGAAGAAGTAAAGAACTATAGACCAATTAGTATTCTCTCTAATCTGTACAAAATTCTCACAAAAGTAATAACAAACAGGTTAACACCTCATCTAGACTCAAATCAACCAGTAGAACAAGCAGAATTCCGTAAAGGCTTCAACACAGCCGATCATATTCATGCAATAAAACAAATAATAGAAAAAAGCAGAAGAAAACTAATTGCCTCTCTGTTTAGCCTTCATTGATTATGAAAAAGCATTTGATTCCATCAAAACTAACACAATAATTAATGCACTCCAGAATCAGGGAGTTCCTGGAGAATATATGGACCTCCTTCAGGCAATATACCTCACTGCAACAGCAACAATCCAACCACACGAGTAGCAATAAAATATCAGTTGAAAAAGTTGTCCAACAAGGAGACTCTCTATCACCCAAAATCTTTACAGCAGTCCTTCAAGAAATATTTAATAATATAAACTGGACAAACCTTGGTATAAAATTTAATAACACATCTAAGATATGCAGATGATGTCATAATTTTTGCAAACACTCCAGAAGACTTAATATATCATGAAAGCAGAAAAGTCGGTCTAAAGACAAACAGAGAAAAAACTAAAATCATGTTTAATCGTTTAGTAACACCAAAAAACATAATAATAGAAAATAATTTTTTGGAAAGAGTCTCTTCATATACATACTTAGGTCATCTCATTGACCTAAACTGTGGACTCCAAAAGGAAATAAATAGGAGAGTTCAACTTGACTGGAGTGCATTCAGAAAATTGAAAAACATTTTTCAAAAAGGTGATGTCCCACTCTGTTTAAAAAGGAAGACATTTAACCAGTGTATACTTCCAATCATCTCATATGGTTGCGAAACTTGGTCACTAACAAGAGCACTGGCAAATAAATTAACAACAACTCAAAGAAAAATGGAGAGGTTGATGCTAGGCATCACATTAAAAGATAAGAAGTGAAACACCTGGATAAGAAGCCAGACTTGTATCACTGACATCATTCTTCACCACAAGCGACTAAAATGGAAATGGGCTGGACATTTATCCAGAAGAGAAGATGAGTGATGGACCACCATATTTACGAACTGGATTCCTAAAGAAGGGAAATGAAGCCGAGGATGTCCTAAAAGAAGGTGAAGTGATGAAATGTGAGATTTTATTGGGGAAAGTTGGTCAACCATTACTAAGAACAGAGAAAGGTGGAAAGAACTGGAGGAGGCCTTTCTGTCCAGCAGTGGACAGAAAATGGCTGAAAAGAAGAAGAAGAATATTTAGAAATTTTATGCTAGAGATAAACTTTAAATGGAAGAAAATTATTATTATTATTATTATTTGTGACACCCCCAAGAAGTCCGAAGACTCACCGCGGGAGGGTACCTACTATACAACTGTCTCCACCACTACACCGAACCTCTACCAATCATCTCCATCAACACCATCTACCGCCCACCACCACAACTAGTATTTTTTTGTCTATAAATCGCGTGTGTTCTGCTGAAGGGCTGATTTGTCTGTATGTGGGATGAAAAACCCGAGTTTCCAGGAGAAATATTGTTTGATTTTAAATATGTACTGATGTACTAAGTTAATTGTCACTCTTCACTAATTAATATAATTTAGATTTTCACTTATTAAACTGTTTCACTTTGTTTCAGCAAAATTTAAATCTCATGCATAAGTGGATGAAAGAGATTGCTTCACACCCAGCAGTTCTTACATCTTGTGGTAATTTTTTGGTTGTGAGCTGTAGTGCTGTGAGAGATGAATTGTTACTTGAGTTGCAAAATATTTCTCAGCTGCTTTTGAATGTTGCTGTAAACATCATTGATGGTTGTATTCCTCCTCTTTCATCTTCTCTTAAAGATTCTATAATGGTAAGTATTATAATTAAAATGAAAAGCCAAATGGCTAGTTTTCTGGCAACTTAATAGTTATTAAAGGGATAAAAATCCTATGTATTTATATAGCCAGTAAGTGAAACTCAAGATCGAGAACTACGATCTATGAGTTTCAATGCTGAAGACTATCGGCAAAGGCAATTCGAAGCAAAGGTGGAGCAAGCTCCCTCACTATTCTTGATATTCTCTCATAATGTAAAACACAGCTCCTTTGCTTTGAATTGCCTTCGCCGATAGTTTTTCGGCATTGAAACTCATAGATCGTAGTTCTCGATCTTGAGTTTCACTTACTGGCTATATAAAAACATAGGATTTTTATCCCTTTAATAACTGGTAAGTATTATAGTTTAAAAATGAATTAATTGAGATATCAGCAATTGCTGATCATATTTTCTTAAATCAGAACCCTAGAACTGTTTGATAATGCTATTTATTATATGTACAACTATAAAATACATACATGGTATAAAAGAAAAAAAAATGTATGTTCAGAAATCATGACTTGTTGAGTAAGGTTTGTTTTGAAATAACTTATTAGGAATACATATACTATGTTAATTAAATAAATTATATAATTTTTTTAGGGTTTAAGGATTTTTTTAAAAACCAGAAAAATGTACCACAGGTATAATGCTATAACATAAAGCTTAAAAGACTTCAATTTGGCTTTCTTTTATAATATATAATGAGGATTTTGGCATCAGTCATCATTAAAATGTTAAAAAATCAGGAAAAAAGCAAAAGAGTGATTTGAAAACCGTAATGGATGTTAAAAGGGATGAAAGTGAGGCAAGAGGGGTGGAAAGAAACGAAATTGAGAGAAAGAATGAAAGTAGAAATGGCGTGACGCAGATACGCAAGCGAAATAAATCGAAAGAATAAATGATTACAAAAAAAGAATGAATGATGGCAAAAGTTGGACGCATGTTGGACTGAAAGTACTGCAACAAAGAAAGATGAATGAGAGTAAAAGTGAGAAGAATGATAGCGTAAGTTGGAAGCATGTTAGTCCGAAAGTACGGAAACAAAGAAAGATAAATGAGAGTGAAAGTGAGAAGAATGATAGTGAAAGTTGGATGTATGTTGGACCGAAAGCATGGAAACAAAGAAGGATGAATGAGAGTGAAAGTGAGAAGAATGATAGTGAAAGTTGGACGTATGTTGGACCGAAAGTACGGAAACAAAGAAGGATGAATGAGAGGGAAAGTGAGAAGAGGGGGTCGAGAGTTAGAAAGATTTAATGATAGAGAGAATGTGTCGTGAGATTCGGAAAGTGAATTGGATTGGATGAGGCAAGAAATGAAATGGATGAGAAATAAAATTAAGAGAATTCAGGTCAAAACTATTAAAATAAATCATGATGGCATGAAAAAGTTAACAAAAGATGAGCAAGTGGTGTTGTATGGCGACTCCATTATTAATGATGTGCTAGAGGATAAAATGCACAAGGTATGTTTTCCAGGTGGTAAAATGAGTAGAGTGATTTAGGCATTGGATATGAGGCAGGAGTGAGCAAAAGAGTTAATAGTATTAATTGGTTCAAATGATTTGAGAGAGAACAAAGAGCATGTCAGAATGAATGTCAGGAGGCTGCTTGGAAAGATAAAAGAGAATAGTGTGATAGGAAGGGTAGTCAATGTGTTACCTATGTATGATTGTGGTGGAATGAGGCGGAGAGCAAGGATTATGAATGATATTATGGCTGAAATGTGTGAGGAGATGGGAGTACAGTTTGTTAATGTGTGGAATGAGTTTGAGGGACGAAGTGAGCTGTATGGGAGCGATGGACTGCATTTGAGTGGTTATGGTGTGAGTCGCTTGGAGAGACTGCTGCTGGAAGGTAGAGAAGTGAATAGAGAGAATGAATCAGATCGAGAGGAGAGTGATGTGGAAGAGCAGGAGAGTAAGACAGGAGAGATTGAAGGAGTGGAAATGAATGGGGAAGTGAGTGGTATGAGTATAGAAAATGAGAGAATGGGTGTGCAAGAGGAGCAGGGAAACGGGGAGGCTCAGGGTGGACAGGGGTACACAGCGTGAGAAAGGTGGATGCTCCAAGAGGAGGTGAGAGCATGTGTAGGCAGGAAAGAAATGGGATTACCAGGGATCAAGAGGAAACAGATGAAACTGAAAAGGAAATGGCCCCAGTCCAGCATGGAGGGATGACATCGAGTGAGTGGTATCAGTGGAACTAGCTGTAGATCCAGAAATGAGTTGTCGTGTTTGTATACCAATGATAGAAGTACAAGAAACAAGGCAGATGAAATGGTTGCACTAATTGCGTCTGTTCACCCAAAGATTGTCGGAATAAGTGAGACATGGTTAGATGAGGACAACATCGTGACAGGAATAGAGATGGAATGGTATGATATGTTTCGTGAGGATAGAAGGGGTAAAAAGGGAGGGGGAGTGCTATTGATGATAGAGAAAGAGTTATGTCCATACAAGGTAGAGATGCAAGAGGGAAATAGGGCCAGTGGTTTTGAGGCAGTATGGTGTGAGATAGAGGTGAATGGAATCAAATACTTGGTGAGATGTTGTTATAGACCTGGTAATGTGGATGGTGGTGATAGTGAAATGTATAGCCAAATAAGCCAAACAAATAAGAAGAGAGTCATCATTATGGGTGATTTTAATTATGGCATTATAGACTGGAAGAAGAGATAGCAACTGGAATATAAAGAAAATGAGTTTCTTGAGTTTTTGAGGGATACCTATCTCAGACAGTATGTAACAGAGGGCACATAAGGATTAGGGATCTTGGGTTTGGTCATCTCATCAAAGGATGTAATTATAAATGAGGTGTCAAATCATCCACCAATTGGTGAAAGTGACCATGAGGTTATTACCTGGGTGGTAACCAGCAGTTCAAGGACCCCTGTGAAAAAAGGGTATATGTGGAACTACAAGGATGGTGATTATGAAGAGCTCAGGAGACAGCTTGCAGGGGTAGCATGGAATGAGGAGTTAGCTGGAAAGGAGATCACTGCAGCGTGGGGGATTTTCAAAAACTATTTAGTAGATGCAATGTCTAAATGTATTCCAAGGGTGAGAAGGTTAAATAAGGTAGGTGTGAGATGGATGAATAAAGAGATTAAGCATGCGATACAGAGAAAAAGGGCATTGTGGAGACAGCATAAGAGAAGTGGAAGTAACCAATTTCATGAGGACTACAAAGACCAGGCAAGGAAGGTGACTTGGTGAGAGTAGCTAAAGAGAGGTATAAACAGCAGTTAGCTAATGGAGCCAAAAAGAATCCTAGGGAGTTCTTTAGATATGTAGCCAGCAAATGAAAGAATGATTATGGAAGGATGACATTGATTCAAGGAAATGGTATAAAGACAGCTGTTGCAGAACATGTGGTGGAGATACTTAATGAGCAGTTCATAAAGATCTTTCAATCTTGTGAATTTGACTTCATGGAGAAATTGAGAGCAGTTGATGATGGGGAGGAGAGACTGACTGTAAGTGAGCAAGAGGTGTTGGGGAATTGAGTAAACTAGATGTTAATAAGGCTGTTGGAGTTCATAATATATCACTGCGTATTCTGAAGGAATGCGTCAAAGAGTTGACACCTGCCTTGACATATTTTTTTGATACGAGTCTTGCGCTTGGTCAAGTCCCTAAAGAGTGGAAGGAGGGCAAGATTGTGCCACTTCATAAAGGAGGTGATCGAACTCAAGCATCTTTGATGGACAGCATAGATTTGCTAAATGGAGGTCATGTTTTAGGCTTATTTATTACAATAAAGTGACTGCTTCCTTGGACAGAGGAGAAGGATACACGTAATATACTTGAATTTTGCAAAGGCTTTTGATAGAGTACCTCACGATAAGTTGACAGTCAAACTAGAGCAGATTGGGTTGGATATTAGATTAGTGCATTGGATTGGAGACTGGCTATCTGATAGGTATCAACAAGTTGTGTATGTGGGTGCGATATCAAGGAAAAGGAAAGTCACTAGTGGGATGTCTGAGGGGTCTGTTTTACGGCCATTACTATTTAACTTGTATATTAATGATATTGGCGAAGATTTGAATGGAGATATTCAGTTGTTTGCAGATGATGCAAAGTTGGGATGAACCATAAACAGTAGTGAAGATGTTGTGGCCTTGAAAGAAGACTTGAATAAATTGAGTGATTGGGCAAGAAGCAAATAGGGATGTGAGTTCAATGTTGCAAAATGTAAGGTTTTAAAATTTTCGAAACAAAGATGGGATGCAGTATTTATGCTTGGTGAGAATATATTGTTGGAGGTAGAGGAAATAAGAGATCTGGAGGTGATAGTGGATAAGGATCTAAAATTTAGGCGACACATCGCCAAAATTGTGAAGACAACACAAAGACTTCTGGGAATGATGCAGAGGACACTGACGTGTAGAAGTAGGGAGATTCTTGTTCCATTGTATAAGGCTTTGATTAGGCCACACATGGACTATTGTGCCCAGATTTGGTCACCGGGTTTTCAGAAGGATGAAAAGATGTTGGAAAGGATCCAAAGGCAATTGACTAAGGTAGTTTCTGACCTCTGGAATGTTGAGTACGAGGAAAGATTGAGAAGATGTACTTTGCAGAGTCTGGTGGAGAGAAGGAAGATGGGAGGTATGATAGAGACCTACAAGTTGGTAAGAGGTTGTTATAAGATCAATATTGGAAAAGTTCTACAGAGAATAGTGGGAGATCAGGGGAGAACCAGAGGTCATCCCTGGAAACTGTATAAAGAGGGTGTGAGTAGGGGAGTGAGAGGCAGGTTTTTTTCGTGCAGAGTTGTGAATGATTGGAATGCCCTGCCTGAGGGTGTGGTGTCTGCAAGGAGTTTGAGTGTGTTTTAGACATGGTATGATAAGATGTGTGTGTGTGATATAAGTACCTCCCAGATGAGTCTTTGACTCCATGAGGTCTTGGGAAATAATAATAATAATAAATAATAATAATTAACTTCCATTGTGTAATAATGAACTGAAGAATAATAGATCATTGTCTCTTCAATTGAAGATGTCCTAAGTTCAGTTCTCATCATGATAAGAATCTTTAAATGGCTATTTCAGTTGGAAACTGAGATTTTTAATCTTGCATATAAACAATTCAGCAATTAGAATACATGCAATTTGCAAAAAAAAATACTGTTCATGGTGATTGGGTAGTAGATAATGTTGTGTGTGTGTGCGTGTGTGTTGATGGTAGTGTAGTTGGAAGATTGGGTAGTGGAGGCAATGAATTCTGTGTGTGTGTGTGTGTGTGTGTGTGTGTTGATGGTAGTGTAGTTGGAAGATTGGGTAGCGGAGGCAATGAATTCTGTGTGTGTGTGTTGTGGAATTGCCCTCCCATGATGCCCTTGGAATCATTGAAGTGTTATGTATTAATAATAATTATTATTATTGTTATATTGCCAGAAGAAGAAACATAAACATTTTGAATTTTACCAGAGAGTTTATGAGAATAAACCTTTGGCATAGGCACTAATAAAAAAGTAACTATATGGGCTCCTGGACAGAGTTCATGTCTTTTAAGTAATGCAAACTATGGGAACTCCTATGCTGAAGGTTTATTATTATTATTATTTGGGCTTCCATGGAGTCAAAAGACTCATCGTGGGAGGTCCATTCTGAGAAACACAAGCCTATCAAGACTCATTGAGGGGGGGTCCCTCCTAGGAAACACAAAGTCTATCATACCACTCCTTAAATGCATTGACTGTTCTCACTCTCACTACACCATCAGGCAATGCTTTCCATGGTTCACCCATCCTCCATGCAAAGAAACCACTCCTCACCCTCTTTCTCACAGTTTCCTTTCGTAACTTCCAGGAATGGCCCCTTGTCATGACTCCTTCCCGCTGTTCAACCAAGCAAAAAAACTCCCCAGTGTCAACTCTGTAACCACCTCTCAACAGTTTAAAAGTCTCAATCATATCACTTCTCCTTCTTCTACCCACCAAACTCTGCTATAAAAATTAAATAACGTTTATGACAATAAACTCTGTTTATTGTCATAAACTCTCTGGTAAAATTCAAAACTTTCATGTTTCTTTCATTTGGCCACATAATGATAATGCATACCATGATGCTCATAATATATATGGCAGGCATTTCTTTATATTCCCAGATTTGAATATTTTAACATAATTAGCAGATAACCATTAATTTATAACTGTGAATAAAATTAACTGAAAACAGAAGAAAATGAAAAGAAAGTTTATATAGAATTAAATGTTTATATAGAATTAAATGTTTATTCAGAATGTCTAATTTTTTTTGTTTTTAATGAAAATTCATCATTATGAAACTCCTGATATATTCCATAGGAATGTATCAGATACCTTATTGTATTATTATGTGATGAAGTTTACATTATTTCAAACGTCTAGCTAACAGTTTTCCTCCAAATTAGTTGTTTGTGAGTGCATTGTGAGATCTTATATTTGAACTTCTAATGCACCTCTGACTACATTATGATCTTAGAGTCTTTTTTTTTTTTTTTTTACTGCCATCTTATCATCAAAATTTTAGTAGCTTCCCTCCTTTCCAATCTGTACAAGGGTGGTCTGAAAAGTTCTCGGCCTCCTGGACAACAAAAAAAACGAATTTATAATTTCAAAATTATTTTTATTTTTCAACATAATCTCCCTTAAGACTAATACATTTATTTCAGAGATGCTCCAGCACCATTAACCCATCCCTGTAGTTGTTCTCAGTAAGATCTGCAAAATACCTGAATCACCTATTGATTCGAAGAAAAACACTGACCAGCGAGGAAGATTTTTAGTTTTAGGAAGAGATAGAAGTCAGAAGGAGCCAAATCTGGGGAATAGGGTGGATGTTCCAATAATTCATAGTGCAGATCCTTTAATTTTCCCATTGCTAAAACACGTTTGTGGGAAGGTGGATTGTCCACATGAAAGATGATTTTTTTCTTCTGCAAAACTGGTCTTTTCTCAGTGATTGGAATAATATTCCCCAGTTATTGCTTTATCCTTTTCAAGATAATTAATAAACAAAATGCCTTTAGCATCCCAAAACACCGATGCCATGACCTTTCCTGCTGATGGAATGACTTTGTCTTCTTTGGCACTGAATAACCAGCTTCTGCCACTGTTTTGACTGCTGTTGGATTCTGGTGTGTAAGGATGAATCCAAGTCTCATCCATAGTAATAAATTGCTGCACGAAATCAGTTTTATTCTTGTCAAAATGCTCCAAGCACTGTTCAGAGATTTTCATGAGTGCATTTTTGATCTGCTGTGAGCAAGCTCGGCACCCATATTGCACAAAGCTTTTTCATTTGTAATTGTTCATACAAAATATACCTACGGGTTCTTTTGAAATGCCTATAGTCTCAGCAATTTCATACACTCTGACTCACCGGTCATCCAATACCATGTCTTGCACTTGATCAATGATTTCTGGTTGTTACACTTTCTTGGATGTCCTTCATGTGGATCATCTTCAAGACTGGTACGGCCATGCTTAAACTTGCCAACCGATTTCATATTTGTTGAAAACGAAGGAGAAGAGTGCCCATAATTGTTTATGAACTTCAAATGAATTTCTTTTGGTGTTAAACCTTCTTTTACAAAGAATTTTATAACCGCACGATGCTCAATTTTATCCATATCAAGAGAGACAACACTTTTGCTTCAGACAGCTGTATAAAACAAACTACTTGATAGAATGACTTACAATTTCACATTGGATGCTTACTACATTTGTACCAACTTAGAAAAAAAATCTTGCTGATAGTGTTGCCATCTATGGTCCAGGCCAAGAACTTTTCAGACCACCCTCATATAAGTGACCATTCCAAGACTTCAGTTCATGTTGAATTCTTGAAAATGCTAATGATTTCAGATTCCTTCCTGACTCATGTTTATTATTCAAAATGCTCCTATCTGAGGTCTCTAGTCTTTATGTAGCTTTGAGTTAAATTAATGTTAACTTATTCTCAGCATTTCCTCCAAATCAGTCTTTTATCTGCCTAGACTTAAAAACAAGTCTCTGATCGTACTATCTTGAATGCCAACAATGTCAAGGTCGTTTATAATATTTTCATTTTTAATATGATTTTTCCATTGGTACTGTGTTCAATCTTATATCTGTGTTCTCTAGTTTTAATCACACTTCAAATAAAAAAATAAAAATAGAAGCTATCAATATGCTAACAATGCTTAATTGTAGAAACAACATTCTAAGAAAATAATTTATTTATTGATCATACACCCCAGATGCCTGTTTAAAAAAAAAAAGAAAAAAAAAGCCATCAGTTATCTTTGATGGCTAAAAGTGGAGATTTACTACTACGTATCTTCAAAAATCAGGACTTAGCCTTGCTTACTCCTTTGGTGAATAAAAGACAGTATCAATTTTTGATCAGTTTGTTAAATCAAAAATGGTGTAGTGGCAGTAGCATCATTCTAAATGCTGGCAGTACATCTACTTGAATGAGGCTATAAATTTTTATTGCCTGACTCATGTAGATTTGAAATCTTTTCATCATCATCATCATGCTTTTCAAGGATTTTGGCCTACAGCAGTCTATTCTGTCTTTAGAAGTCATCGTTGAATATCTTGAGAGAATGTCCAGGTTTTCTTTTTCCTAATGGTTTGTAATTTAAGGCTTGTTTTGGTAATCTTTCTGTTTTCATTGCTTAGTTTCTATTTCAAATATTTTATTCAATTTGAAATCTTTTTAAAATATTTCAAATTGAAAAGGAAATTTATGTTATTTACTTGGAAGTAGAAGTGAAGAGTATTCCAAGTGAAATACTTTACTATTTATTGAAGAGCTAAAGGGGGGAAGGGCTTAAAAATTTATTAGTATTATAATCCTAAGACCCCATGGAGTCACAGACTCATCTAAGAAGTTCCTTTTGTCATACACACAGCTCACCATGCCATGCCTTAAACACATTCAAATTCGCTGCAGACACCACACTCTCAGGCAATGCATTCCAATGATTCAGAACTTTCTGTGCAAAAAATCTGCTTCTCACTTCCTTACTCACACTATCCTTATACAGCTTCAATGATGACCTCTTGTTTTCTCCCAATCTCCTACCATTTTGTGAAAAACGTCTTTACTGTTAATCCTATAATAATCCCTTACCAACTTGTACAGCTCTATCACATCATCCCTCCCTCCTATCCACTAAATTCTGCAAATTATATCGTCTCAACCTTTCTTCATATTCAACATTCCAGAAATCAGAAACTATTTTAGTCAATCACCTCTGGACTCTATCCAGCATTTCTTCATCCATTTGAAAAACAGGTGACCATAACTGTACACAGCAGCCCATATGTGGCCTAATCAGAGCCTTATTCAATGGAAGAGGTATCTCCTTACTTCTACAAGTTAGTGTTCTTCACATTACCAGAATTTGTTGTATTGTTCTCACAATTTTGGCAGTATGTCCTCTAGATTTTAGATCCATATCCACCATCACCTTTTGATCTTATTTCCTAGAGCTTCAACAACATATTCTCAACCAGGAGTGAATTCTATATCCCATCTTTGTTTTCCAAATTTTAAAAACTTACTTTTTGCAACATTGAACTGGAATTCCCACTCCTGTGCCTATTCACTCAGTCTATTCAAATCTTGTAAGGCCACAACATCTTCTCTATTCCTTATAGTTTGTCCCAACTTTGCATCATCTGCAAATAAATAAATATCCATTCAAATCTTCCCCAGTATCATTAGCAAACAGATTAAACAGCAATGGCCCTAAAATATATCCCTCAGGCATACCACTAATGACGTTCATCTTCTGAGATATTACTCCGCCATATACAACTTGTTGATACCTATTAAACCCAATCTCCGATCCATTGCAGTAGTCTAATATCTAAACTCATCTTCTCTGATTTGACTATCAACTTATCATGCAGTAATCTATCAAAAGCCTTTGCAAAGTCCAAGTATACTACTGTGTATCCATCTCCCATGTCCAATAGTGTGATCACCTTATTGTAGTAAGTAAGTGGATTACTCAAACATTACCTCCCTTTAGCAAATGTGTCTATCAAAGATTATTAATATTGTTGTCAACCCAATTCTCGATCCTGATTCTCACCAGCTTTAACTTTAACTACAATACCTGACACACATATTAACTTATAATTTGATGCTTCATTTCTATCACCTCCAGTGGCTGCCGGTGAAATTTTAAGTGGGGATGCTGCCTATACAAAATAAAAAAATATATATTTTTCTCCTAATCAGTAACCAATTTATTAATGAATAAATCTACAGATTTATTTATTAATAAATTGGTTACTAATTAGGAAAAAAAAAAATTTTTTTTTTATTATTTTGTATGGGCAACCCCCCCCCCACTTAAAATTTCACCGGCCACCACTGATTACCTCCCTTATGGAGCAGAAGGAGGCAAGTGGCACATCTTGCCCTCCTTCCACTCCTTTGGAACTGGACCAGTGCAAGACTCATTAAAAAAATATGTCAAGGAAGATGGCAACTCCCTGGCACATTCCTTCAAAATACATTGTGGTATATTATCAAGTGCCACAGCCTTATTAATATCAAGTTCGCATAATTTCCCATATATCTCTTCCTCACTCACAGTCAGTTTCTCTTCCACAGCATCCACTGCTCTCAAACTCTCCATGATGTCACATTCACAACGATGAAAGACCTTTACGAACTGCTCATTAAATATCTCAACTATATCCTCTGAAGCTGTCTTTATACCATTTTCATTTATCACTGCCATCCTAACATAATCATTCATTTTTTGGCTACATATTGAAAGAACTTCCTAGGATTTTCTTTTTCTTTTTTTTGGTTCATTAGCTAACTTCTGCTCATAATGAACTTTTGATATTCTTACTAACTGCAAATAAATATTTATTTCTCCATTCAAATCCTCCTCAATATCATTGGCAAACAGGTTAAACAGCAATGGCCCTAAAATATATAAGACAACCACTAATGACCCTCCTTGCCTACTCTTTGTAGTTCTCATGGAATTGATTATTACAAGCTCTCTTATGTTGCCTCCATAATACCTTTTTTCCTCTGTATTTTATGCTTAATCTCTTCATTCAGCCATTTCACACCTATTTTATTTAACCTTCTGACCTTTGGAATACATTTACACCACTTACATTGCTTCTACTAAATAGTTCTTGAATATCATCCAGCAGCTTTGATTTCCACCCAACTACTCATTCTATCTACAGCTGTAAGTTGTCTCCTGAGCTTCTCATTATTACCAGCCTTGTAATTCCACATATACTCTTTCCTCACATGGCTGGCAACCACCCAGGTAATCACTTCATGGTCACTCTCACCAACTGGAGGGAGATTTGACACCTCTTTTTTAACATCCTCTGATGAGATTAAATCCAAGACTCTCAATCCTTGCGAGCCTTCTGTTACATATACTACGTGAGGTAGTTGTCCCTCAACCACTCAAGGAACTCATTTTCTTTACTTCCAGTTGCTATCTCATCATCCTAGTCTATACTGTCATAATTAAAATCACCCATAATGATTATCCTTTTCACATTTGCTTATACATTTACTGGTCACTACCCTCCACATTACCAGGTTGATAGCAATATCCAATGAAGTATTTCATTCTGTTTAACCTCTGTCTAACATCATACTGCCTCAAAACCATTACTATTATTTCCACCTTGCATCTCAACTTCAGTCTTATTAGCACCTTTGTGAAATAGAATAATTGAACCCCTTTCCACTCTTTTGTGACTTGATCTTTTGCAAGACTGTTATCAAACAAATATACCAAGGATTGTATTAACATTCTGGAATATTCTTTTTTTTTTTTTCCTTTATGATATGCTATCAAGTTATAATAATGTCTTAGTGACAACACCAAGTTTACCTAATTCCTCACTAACCATCAGTTAATTCTCTTCTATTAGCTGAACAATTTGTTTGATATTATATTTATTGAGATGAAATATTCTGATAAATTGCAAATTGAATACTTCAAATTTTTTCCACTGCAGCATTAATCACTCTGTCACTTGCTCTAATTTTTTTCTCTTTTTTCTACTTGCCACATATCAAAAGAATTCTTCTCATATTTTTCTTGATCTGATTTACTAATTTTTACTCACAGACTTTTGTTGTGTCGGAGAATGTGCTGACTCACTTTTGATGAGTCATCCTTTTTCTGACCCAACATAAGATAACGTCAGAAAGGATGGATAAGGACATACTTATGCCCCCAGATGGAAAATGTGCCTATTAATGACTTAGAACATGTATATATTCAGTTTTGTAGATATTAAGTAATGTTAGAGAAATCCATAACCTCAACAGAGAATGCTTGTGAAATATTTAAGATAGGACATTCATGTAAAAATGCTAAAAAGAAGTGTATAAGTTGATACAAGTATTAGGCCATGTCAAAGACAGTTCGGAGCCGCGGTAACCAATCGGCTGCCGCCGTATGCATGACGACACCACCAAGAGAGGGCGCTGACTTGAGGTATATAGGTTTCTGCGGGGAATTCAATCTTTCTCTTTTTTGTCTGTTCCTGGTTTCCTGAGCGGAGAGCTGAGTAGCTGTGAAAGCTTGCCGCCTTGCGCAGCAAGAATTTCCCCTTGCTGCATGTGCCTTGTGGATCATAGCTGCAGCTAAAATGCAACCAGATTTCCAGAAGAAAGGGTCGCTGGTGAACCAATGACAGTGTACAAGTCAGTGAAAAAGTGTTCTTTTCGAGTAGAATAGAAGAATAGTGATGACGCAATTGAAGCATATATGGTGAGGAGATCCGAGAATCTAGATAAGAAGGTCCTAAACTATCAGATAAAGCAAGAATGGTAAGCTGAAACCTTTTGTATTATGATAGAGTAGCCAGAGAGGAATAAAAAATGGAACATTGAAGAAATAGCCAATTTCCAGGTTGTGTTTAAAGAACTGTCTTCCTTTGGACATTTTGTCTACACCTAAAGAATAAGCAACATCTTAGGCTCGAGCCGAATAGGAAACCGAGGCTTCGGACTGTTTATATTGGAAGAAGGGAATTAATGTTATTATGTTAAGCTTAAATTTGAATGCTAGCTAAAATTTTTTGGGGGGGATAAAGTTTGGACATAAGAAGGAATGTTATCTCATGTAAGACTTGCCAGACGAAACATGTCTGATGTAATCCATGCCAGGATTGTAGAATAAGCCTGTATATATATGTATTTTCTATGTATGATAACTGAGCAGCTAAATAGAAATTAACAGAGTCTGAGAATAGATATATAAGGAAGAGTATGATTTTGATAGTATAAGAGATTATAAGAGTAGAACCTTTTGGATGTGTTAATTTAAGAAGGGGGGGGGCGCTCAGACTCTTTTAGAATTGAAAGTTTGACTAAAGTGTATCTCTATGTTTTGCCAAAATAAACGTATTTCTTATGTGTAAACCAAATGAGTCTATCATGTTTCTGTGGATTGAATTACTGCTTGAAAAATCACGAACCGTGCATTAAAGGGAAATCCATTAGTAACTAAAGAAACGGGACCTTGACTGCAAACCTCTTGATCCCTGCATTCTTTTTTCTTAGTAATCTAAGATAGTATATCAGAATTCAGTTGCCGGCTGCTTCAGTCATAAAATAATTATAAATTTGTTGGCAAACGAAATAACTGATAATAACAAGAAAAATTAGAGACGTAACACTTTAGTATCAGGATCTTGTTCCCACTAATGAGACCTCAATAAAGGTCAAAACTTGTATTAATAGTGTCCCTTCCCATAATGTTATGCAATGGGATTCTAAGGCAATTGATATGAAGTCATTAGCCTTTCTGTACAGGTAGTCCAGTTGTGAAGTTACTTCACATGCAAACTTTGTTTGCTTACACTTGGATAAAGGATGAAACCAAGAATATAATTTCTTGGCATCTTTAACATCGAGACTCAAACCTCCATTTCAAGGATGTAGCAGGATGGTGTCACTACATGTAAACCAACAGATAGTACATCTGATTGACTAGGCACATAAACACACTTTCATATACTCTTCCAGGGTTATGTTTGGGGGGGACAGTGGGGAAGAGAGGTTGTAGTAGTAACTAGGAGGCAAGAGTCACTGTCGAAGTCATATCATGGCTTCGACAGTGACAAAAATACAGGAAAATGCAAAGGATACTAGTCATTCTCTATATGGGTGTTTTATCAAGATTCTGTCTACTGTATATTTTCATCTGTTACCTAATCAAAATGAAACATACAACAAACAGAGATAATGCCACTATGTTAAAGTAAACTTCCCTTCCCCAAAAAAATAAATAAAAGAAAAAAACTAATTTCAACAAAAATGACAGATCAGACAAAATATACAAACATACCAATATACTTATAAAAAATACACTCTCATCCTTTAGCATCTGTGGTGACATAAATGAAGTACACATCGCTTTATAGACATCTGGATTAGGTATTTTTCTTAATAGAAATCCATATTGCAGCTACAACCAGCGCAGAACACTTTTTGTGTTCAAATTATATAGAGTAATTTCTTTTGCCACAAAAGTGGTGCCAGTTCCTTTCATACTGGATATTATTTCTGAGAGAATACCAAATTTAGAATCTTCTGTTTTGACTTCTTCCTAGCATATGGTTTCCTTGTTCTTCTTTTCAGCTACATTCATCTGCTGTAATGCCCTCCACATTCTGAAATCCACAGGGATAAGGGGGTGAATTAACTTCTTCACCCCCTTATCCCTGAAGCTCCACTTTCTGCATGCCAGCTATCCAAGAAGTGATATATATCATTTTCCAACATGACCAAGCTGGACGAGATATAGAAGTGTTGCAGTAAGCAGTGACCAAACACAAATCATATACATCTTCCCATCCTAAATGGATGGGAAGATGTATATGATGAATACATTGACAACTTTCTCTACTCTCCATACCCTTGATCTTTTGTTAATTATATTTTATACTTTGCAATATAATATAGTAATTACCTTCCATGTCTCACAGAGTGCTCTTCACAAATCCAAATTCAGCAAATCAGAATCTCTTGTCTTTTGACACTACAAAAGTACCAAGTGGGATGATCTCTGGAACTTCTAATGAAATTTCTGCTTCCATTCTTCTCATCCAAACACCTCTTCTGAGTAAGTCATAGAAATTATCCTTGCTAGCATGAAGGCCTTTATTCCCATTCCATTAAAATTTCTACCTGTCTTCCAAACCACAGTTTTTGAAAAGGCAAACAAATACAGTACAGAAAAGAAATTTCAGTATATACAAGTGGCTTACAACAAGAACCCCAGCTTAATATGCAGTCCATGTTGAAGCATGTAATACTCTGCACTTGTCCCAGTACTTTTAATCAAGTATATATCCAAACTATTCCAAAAAGGGAGACAAAAGTCTGCCATCCAGTTACCAGCTGGCCATCACCCAATCCTCTCCAGAATAATGGAGAAAATCATCACCATTCAGTTTTTCACTGCCTAGAGGCCTATTAGTTAATTAATGACCACCAGCATGGACTTCTTGACTCATGATTAGCCTCTTAGTCTACATGAGCTATGAAAGATTTGGGAAAATGTGCAATCATACATGACTTTATTATATTACTTTATACATACTCTAGGCACTGAGAGAGGAGGGAGCTGATATTTGGTAGGATCATTTGATAGGATCTGGACCAAGGTGTTCTCATTTTCCCTTTCCTTTGGTCCTTCACCCAAAGGAAGTTTCTCTATAACTGTAGGAGTGCTTCAGGACTCTCTTCTATCCCTTGCCCTCATTTTCCTATATATATATATACACACACACACACACACACACACAAATGACTTGCTTTCAATTACCAGTAATCCTATTCACATTCTGATGATATGCTTCATTCATCCTCATTCAATAACCCATTCAATCCCAAATAACCTGGTTAGTTAAGGCATCAAAATGAAGCCTTACCTTTTTACCTGCAAAGAGGGATCTCAGCTCAGTGCTGGGGAGGCTTGAGGGAAATGTCTCAGGTATGAGATATGATTCATTCTGATGATGTGTGTATGATTCATTCTGGTGATGATGAAGAGGTAATTGCATGTTAAGGCTTAAGTTCTGGAGGACATCATGTTGGAGGTTTAATGGAGTATCGACAGCACTAATAAAGGATTAAAAACTAATTTTAATGCTTTCAATATCTCATCTCAATCACTGAGACATCTTAGACATCTTTGTGTGTGTGTGTGGGTGGGTGGGTGGGTGGGTAGGTGGGTGTTATAAGTGTCATTTTTACTCCCTGAACACAATACTCATTTAAGCACATGGGCGACTCTAAAGTTCTATCTAGGTAGTGTGCCCTCTATCGTTTGTATGAGGCCTTGGTTGTAAACTGTGACAATTATTGTTTCCCAAATTTTGGGAAGTTTTATGTATCTGTATTTGTTTAAATTAGGTTGATTTCTGAGTGCTACTGCAGATTCCAAGAACAGTCTTTCTTTTTTAAATTCACTATAATGTAGCATGGCAGTTTTCTTCCAGAAGATCCTGTGAGTAGTATCCGATACATAGTCTGCAAGACCAGATTAACCATAGTCATGATTACAGATGTAAGATTTCTGATACATAGTCTGCAAGACCAGATTAACCATAGTCATGATTACAGATGTAAGATTTCTGTTCGTCTAAATGGATGGTAGATGATCTACCTGTCTGTCCAAAGTAAGGGCCTCTCCTTGCTCAGTACTCTGAGCGAGGAGGGAGCTAATCTTTGGTAGAACAGATAAGGGTAACAAGTTCTGTGGGTTTCAAGATGCACTGTGAAGGGATGTCGAGCAGCAGCTGCACATTTTCCAATGAGCTTGGTACTAAGTGGGGGAAATTATTGATGCTATTTTGGGTGAACATTTCCCATGGAAATATATGTAGAATACACATAATGTGGAAAAAAATTGTCTGTGTGAAAGTAGAAGGGAGGGAAGTGAGTTGGTAAGAGATGGATCATTAATAAGTATAATTGCTCTCCTCTGTATTGAGTCAAGCATTTTGAGGGAGCTTTTAGGGCCCCCACCCCATATGTGTGAGCAGTATTCAATAGCTAGGCAGATTTGCAATTTATAAAGTTAAGAGCTGTTCAGGAATGAAATAATGTCTTGAACGAAAGAGAAATCCTAGGTTTTAGAAGCTTGAGGATGCAATGGTTGTGATATTTTTATACCATGAGAGGCTGGCTGTCAGAGTAATTCCAAGAAGAGAAATCTCAGATTGTCTGGAAATTGAGGGAGGTTGATGTTCTGTAGTTTGTGATGAGTTGTGCAGAGTAAAGTTTATCAAATGAAAGGGAGGAGTGCAATGTGCTGTCATCTGCAAAACTGTGTATCGGGTTGGAGGTCATTGATATATAGCATGAAGAGGGTTGGTGAGAGGAAAGAACCTTATGGAACCTCAGCATTCGTTGAATGGTGAAAAGATAAGGAACCATCCACAACCATACATAGTGTGTATCCAGGCAGAAAGCTGGCAATCCAACTACAGAAGTCCTGTTATATACCAAACAATAATAGTTTGCTTAGTAAGCCTTTGTGCTAGACCCAGTCAAAAACTTTGGAGATGTCAAGTATAACCAGTTGAGATTCACCAAACTTCTCCATGGCATTTTTCAGGAGATGGATGACATATGTGAGCAGATCTCCTGTTGATCAGTAATGATGGAATCTATGCTGGTAGTCACTTATTAGGTGGATGCCAAGGTAGTGTAGGAGTTGGAAATTGATGATTTTTTCCATTACTTCAGAGAGGATTGAGGTTAGCGAGATGTGGTAGTTGGACAGCAGTGACTTATCACCCTTCTTGGGAATGGGTTGAATATAGGCCAATTTCCAGGCTGTGGGATAGAACCAGTGGAGTAAGAGAGTATATATATAGGTGACATAGGATAGAAGTCGGTTTTAGTGTACAAATTTTCAGGACAACTGTAGGAATGAAATCAGGGCCAGGAGACTTTTTGTGTCTAATTTGAATAGTATTTTTCTGATCTCTTTCTGGCAAAAGGATAATGGGGAATTTTATCTTGGGCATCTGGAATGGTTGGGGGCATTTACCATTCTCAGTAGTTATGCATGCATTAGAAGCAAAGTGTGAAGCCAGGAGATTGGCTTTTTCTGTGAGTGATGATAAAATGGAGCCATCTGGGTATGATAGGGTTGGGAATAGTGTTGGGCAGAAGCTACAACCAATTGCTTTGACAAGAGACCAAAAGCTCAGCTGTCATTTTGACAGGCTGCTAGTTTCCTGCTTTTTGCTCTTTTGAAATGTGTTTTGGAAGCATGATTGTTTTTTTGTATCTATTTTGAGCTTGAATACAAGCTCTAAAGGAGGATTGAGTTCTTGATTAGAGCCAGTTGTGGTATGTTTGGTTTTTCATTTGTACAGCCTTGACACATCTTTTGGAGAACCAGGGTTTGGTTAGGGAATGGCAGTTCAGAGTAGTGTGAGGAATGTATGTTTCCATGCCAGAGAGGATTACTTTGGTGATAAATTTGGTGCATATGTTTGGGTTGGATGGCCAGAAGCAATAGTCCAACCATGGGAATGAGGCATAGAAGTCACAGAGACTGTCCCACTTGGCACTGTTATAATGCCAAACTACTCTTGTATGGAAGTGGCTGTGTAATCATTGTTGCATGGGGGGGGGGAGGAGATGAGCACTAAACTGTGGGCAGAATTACCCAGGGGGCTCACTATATTCGCTGCATATTTGGAAGGGTCATTGGTAAGGAAGAGATTTAGGATAATTGGGGAGTAGTTCAGGTTATCTGGTATTCTGATTGGCATCTGAACTAGTTGTGTAAAGTCATTGGTGAAGGCAAATGTTTCAGCATCTCTGCCTGAAGATCTGTGCAGCTGGAGGAGGAAAGCCAGTTGGTGTTGTGGATATTAAAATCTAGATTCTCATAGGAGGTTGATTTTGCTGTTGAGAAAGTGCGACTGAAGAAAATCAATTTTTCAGGAGAGGAAATTAAAGAACTGAGAGTGGTTGGTTAGGTTAGGGGAGCCATAGAGACAGCAAATGAATTTGATTGAGCAGGGAAAGTGTACTTTCAACCAAAGAAGGTCAAAGTTGGTTGATTCTAGGTTGGCTGCTCTTTGCATTATACAGATCATCACACAGAATCATATCTCATACTTGAGACATTTCCTTCTGGCACATTATATCAATGGCTTTCTCAGTCTCTAAAAAACTAAACATTCTTTTCCACTCAAGATGTTACTAACTATATATATATATATATATATATATATTTATCTACAAATCTGTCCATCTCCTTAGAATACTGTTCACATGTTTGTTTGGAGTTTTGCTCTCAGAACATTCCTAAAATTATTGATAATGTCCAAAGAAAAGTGATTCCGCTGACAGATAATCCTTTCCCCACCCCCACCCCACCCCGTCTCTCTCTCTCTCTCTCTCTCTCTATGAATTCACAAACTACTGTCTCATAGATGCACTGTTACAGCTGCAATGGCAACCTTTATTCCTCCACTTTTTGCTAGGTCTACTAAAATAAGAGCGGCTGCTGTCCAGTATATTTTCATTTCAAATGCAAACAAGTAACTTTGCTTCTTCCATTCCATCAACCTTTGTTCTCTTGAATAGCCTCCTTCATTAAGTTGTTTTCCAACAACTACTGCCTCCAACACTTCAAGAAAAATATCAATATGTTTTTCTCACTTCTTTCATCCGCATCCTACATATGACACTCCTGTGCTACAGGCTGTTCTACCTCTTGTGTATGAGATTAATATTAAAAAAAAATTAAGAATATAGTTTATTATTATTATTATTATTATTACCCCAAGACCTCATGGAGTCAAAGACTCATCTGGAAGGTCCTTTTATCACACACACACACGCACGCACGCACGCACGCACGCACACACACACACACACACACAGCTCATCATACCATGCCTTGAACACATTCAAACTCCTTGCAGACACCACACTCTCAGGCAAGGCATTCCAATCATTCACAACTGTGCACGAAAAAAACCTACCTCTCACTCCCCTACTCACACCCTCTTTATACAGTTTCCAGGAATGACCTCTGCATCTCCTCCCGATTTCACACTATTTTCTGTAGAACTTCTCCAGCATCGATCCTATAACAACCCATTACCAACTTGTAGATTATGTCTTTAACATATCTCCCCTCTTGTCCACCAGACAGTGCAAATTACATTTTCTCAAAGTTTCCTCATACTCAACATTCCAGGTCAGAAACTACCTTAGTCAATCGCTTTTGGACCCTTTCCAACATCTCTTCATCCTTCTGAAAACCAGGTTACCAAATCTGGGCCCAACAGTCCATGTGTGGCCTAATCAAAGCCTTATACAACGAAACAAGAATCTCCCTACATCTACTCCTCTGCAGCATTTCCAACAGCCTTTGTGTTGTCTTCACAATTTTGGCTACATGTCCCCTATATTCAGATCCTTATCCACTATCACCTCCCAGATTTATTATTTCTTCCACCTCCAACAATATATCCTCACCAAGCATAAATTCTGAATCCCATCTTTGTTTTCCAAATTTTAAAACTTTACATTTTGCAACATTGAAATCACATCACCATTATCATGCCCAATGACTCAATTTATTGTCTTCTTGTAAAGCCACAACATCTTCACTACTCTTCATGGTTCATCCCAACTTTGCATCATCTGCAAACAACTGAATATCTCCATCCAAATCTTCACCAATATCATCATTATCATCTTCATTATCAAATTCCTGCCATATACCCTCAAAGGGGTGTACTTGATATGATAGTACTACATGAAAAAATTACATCATTATTAATTTCCTATCTACAATTTTCCTCCAAATTAGTCTGTTACTTGTCAAGACTCCAACATTATCAGATCTTATATTCTTATCGTCTAAAGCACTTTGTACTGTATCAATCCACCTATATCTTGGTCTTCCTCTGGGTCGTTTTGCTGCCAACCTGGCAGAGAACACTTATTTTGGTAATCTTTCCTTGCCCATTCTGTTTAAGTGACCATACCACCTGAGATTAGCTCTGCTAACGCATTCCTGGATGCTGACAATGTCAAGTTCTTTCCTAATATCTTCGTTTTTAATATGATATTGCCATTGATGCCATCTGTTCACGCCTCTAATCTTTCTCAGGACTCTCATATCTGCAGTCTCTAGTCTTTGGTCAAGTGTTTTACTTCTGACCCAGCTCTCAGATCCATAAGTTAAAACTGGTTTGAACACTGTCTTGTATAGAGTTAATTTAGTGTTCCGACTAATTTCTCTCTTATTCCATATGAATTTATTCAATTGACTTCCCACCATACCAGCTTTGCTGATTCAGTTGTCTATTTCTATATTTAATTTACCATCTTCAGTAAAAATTGTGCCTAAATAGCTGAAATAATTTACTTGTTCCACAGGTTCTCCATTCACAACACAGTTGACATTTTCAATGATTCTGCCTATTTTCATTGTCTTTATCTTTTTATTGCTGACCTTCATATCATATCTATCAGAGAATCTTGCAGACTTGTAGCGGATTTATTTAGAAGTATAACATCATCCGCATAAAGCAAAGAGCTGACATTAACATCTCCAATTTGAATATCATGTTTAATACCACTTTCCTTCATAATGTGATCTATATAGATAATGAATAACAGAGGGGATAATGTACATCCTTGTCTCACACCAGATTTAACATTAAACCATCTTCCTGTATTTCCTTCAATTCTAACTGCTGACTTACAACTCAAATAAAGACTAAGTATTGCTTGATATAATGCCCATTGACCATATAACTGCAGCGTATTGAATAGCTTCTCTCTTGGCACCTTGTCATATGCCTTTTCCAAATCGACAAAACTCAAATACAGATCTTTGTTATATTCCCATGATTTCTCCACTATTTGTCGTAAAGTGAAGATCTGATCCTGACACCCTCTATTTGGCCTGAATCCAGCTTGTTCTTCACCAAGCTTTTCTTCCACAATTCTTCTCAACAGTTTCTCAAGTATACTTGCATAGGTCTTGCCAGGAACACTCAGTCGGGAAATACCTCTGCAATTCTCACATGCAGTTTTATTTCCCTTTTTATATATGAGTGCTATGAGAGCTCTACTCCAATCATCGGGAATTCGTCCCTCTGTCCAGGCTTTCTGAACTATACAGTGCAGCCACTGTAAGCCTCTTATACCACCATAATTCAGTATTTCTGGTTGAATATCATCTACTTCTGCTGCCTTTCCACATTTTAAGCCTTTGATGGCTTTTTCTACTTCAAGTATGGATATGTATTCCTGACTGCATGCCTGGTCAGTGTTTTTTACCACTGTGCTGTCATCACTGCTTGTTTCATTTAGCAGTTTTTCAAAGTAATTACTCCATACTTCAAGGATATCTTTTTCTCCTGTTTTCATGTCACCTTTATCATCTTTAACTCCTTTTACAACACTCTTTCCTCCATTCTTAAGCTTCTTCAACAACCTCCAGAATATTTTGCCACCTTTTTGATATTTATTTTCTATATTCTTGCCAAAGTCCTCCCATGACTTTTGTTTAGCTAGTTTTACACAGTGTTTAGCATTCTTGCATTTGTCTCTATATTCTGTAAGAGCACAAGCTGACTTATTTGACAGGAACTTTTGGTATGCTTTCTTCTTTTCCTTCACTGCCTCTTTAACTTCCTGTGTCCACCAGGGAGTTCTGATTTTTTTTATCCTTACAGACAACCTCACCACATGCCTCTCTGGCAGAATCAATCAATGTTTTCTTCAGAGTTTGCCACTGAATCTCCAAGGTTTGATTCCTGTTCTCAAACTCTTTCATTTTTTCTTCAATAATCTTTGTGTATTTTAGTCTACAGTTCACATCAGAGAGCTGCTCAACTTTTATTCGCTTTAAGACTTTCTTACATGTTATTCTTTTCAATATGAAATTCAATTTTATCCTGCTCAAGACTAAATAGTGATCACTTCCAATTTCAAATCCTCTGTACACTCTGGTGTCCTGCACCAGGGAGAAAACATCACTATCAACAATAACATAGTCAATTAGACTTTTCTTATTCCTAGCCTATTCTCTCCATGTGAATTTGTGCACATTTTTATGTTGGAACATGGTCTTAGTAATAACCAATCCATATCCTGAGCAGAAATCCAACAGATATTTGCCATTATTATTAGCTTTGCTCTTTTCTCCAAATTTTCCCAAAATATTTTTGTATGTCTCACAATCATTTCCTACTCTGCTATTTAGATCCCCAACAAGAACCAACTTTTCATTTTTCATTGTGTCAGTTGCTTTTTCTAAAGCATCAAAAAATTCCTCCGCTTCTTCCTTAGTAGAACCTTCTGTGGGACCATAGGCACAAATAAGTCTCATTGTCCAGTTCCCCATTCTCATATTTGCTCACATTACTCTACTTGAGACTGGCTGCGATTCAAGAAGATTAGCCTCGTATTTTGTGTTGAATACTATGGCTACTCCTTCTTTTCCTTGATTGTCATTGCCTGAGTATAACATTTTTTATTTATTGCTCAGAAAGATCTCACCAATATCATTAAAATTAAAATATAAATTAAATAGTAATGGCCCTAAATCAGACCCTTGACGGACACCACTAGTAACTTTCCTTTTCCTGGATATCACTCCCCCTTACAAAACTGGTTGATAAATATCAGATATGCAATCTCCAATCCAATGCATAAATATAATATCCAATCCTATCCACTCCAGTTTGACTATTAACTTATCATGAGGTAATCTAACAAAAGACATTGCGAAATCTAAGTATATTACTGTATATCCTTCTCCTCTGTCTAAGGAAGTGGTCACTTTATTGTAATTATTATTATTATTATTATTATTATTAAACAAGACCTCATGGAGTCAAAGACTCATCTAGGAGGTCCTTTTATCTCAAACACATCTCATCATACCGGGTCTTAAACACATTCAAACTCCTTGCAGACACCACACTCTCAGGCAAGGCATTCCAATCATTCACAACTCTGTACGAAAAAAACCTGCCTCTCACTCCCCTACTCACACCCTCCTTATACAGTTTCCAGGGATGACCTCTGGTTCTCCCCTGATCTCCCACTATTCGCTGTAGAACTTCTCCACCATTGATCCTATAGCAACCCCTTACCAACTTGTAGGTCTCTATCATATCTCCCCTCTTCCTTCTCTCCACTAGTCTCTGCAAATTACATCTTTTCAATCTTTCCTCATACTCGACATTCCAGAGGTCAGAAACTACCTTAGTCAGTCGCCTTTGGACCCTTTCCAACATCTCCTCATCCTTCTGAAAACCAGGTGACCAAATCTGGGCACAATAGTCCATGTGTGGCCTAATCAAAGCCTTATACAATAAGTAAGTAATAAGTAAGTAGATTACTAAACCATGACCTGCCTTTAGTAAATCCATGCTGCCCATTAAAGATAATACCATTGTTATCAACCCAACTCTGGATCCTAGTTCTCACAAGCTTCTCCAACAACTTAACCACAACACCTGATACAGAGATAGGCGTATAGTTTGATGATTGAGTTCGATCACCGCCTTAATGAAGTGGCACAATCTTGCCCTCCTTCCACTCTTTAGGGAATTGACCAGGTGCAAGACTCGTATTAAAAAAATATGGGAAGACAGGTGTCAACATCCTTGGAACATTCCTTCAGAATACGTGGCGATTATCAAGTCTCACATCCTTATTAAAATCTA
This sequence comes from Typopeltis vanoorti, assembly GCF_054136105.1. Lineage (NCBI taxonomy): Eukaryota > Metazoa > Arthropoda > Arachnida > Uropygi > Thelyphonidae > Typopeltis > Typopeltis vanoorti. Next base: position 28,687,009 of record NC_143549.1, read on the forward strand.
GTTTACTCAACTCCCCATACACCTCTTGCTCACTTACAGTCAATCTCTCCTCCCCATCATCTACTGTTCTCAATCTCTCCATGAAGTCACATTCACAAGATTGAAAGATCTTTATGAATTGCTCATTAAGTATCTCCACTACACATTTTGCAACAGCTGTCTTTATACCATTTTCTCCTATCAATGTCATCCTTCCATAATCATTCATTCTTTTGCTGGCTACATATCGAAAGAACTCCTTAGGATTCTTTTTGGCTTCATTAGCGAACTGCTGTTTTCATGCTTGCTTATCTTTAGCTACACTCACCAACCAAGTCACTCTCCTTGAAGACCATGGAATTGGTTATTTCCACTTCTCTTATTCTGTCTCCACAATGCCCTCTTTCTCTGTATCACCTGCTTAGTCTCTTTATTCATCCATCTCACACCTACCTTATTTAACCTTCTCACCCATGGAATACACTTAGACATTGTATCTACTGGATAGTCTTTGAAAATCCCCCAAGCTGCATTGAACTCTTTTCCAGCTAACTCCTCACTCTATGCTACACCTGCAAGCTGTCTCCTGAGCTCTTCATAATCACCCCCTTGTAGTTCCACATATACCCTTTTTTCACAGGGGTCCTTGCACTGCTGGCAACCACACAGGTAATCACCTCATGGTTACTTTCACCAATTGGTGGATGATTTGACACCTCATTTATAATTACATCCTCTGATGAGATGACCAAACCCAAGACCCTTAATCCTCGTGTGCCCTCTGTTACATAATGTCTGAGGTAGTTATCCCTCAAAAAACTCAAGAAACTCATTTTCTTAACTTCCAGTTGCTATCTCTTCATTCCAGTCTATATTGCCATAATTAAAATCACCCATAAGGAACACCCTTTTCTTATTTGCTTGACTAATTTGATTATACATTTCATTATTACCACCATCCACATTGCCTGCTCTGTAACAACATCCAACCAAGTATTTAATTCTATTCACTTGTATCTCACACCATACTGCCTCAAAACCACTGGCCCTATTTCCCTCTTGCATCTCTACTTTGCATGGACATAACTCTTTGTCTGTCATCAATAGCACTCCCCCTTCCCTTTTTATCCCTTCTATCCTCACAAAACACATCATTCCCTTCCATCTCTATTCCTGTCAGGATGTTGTCCTCTTCCAACCATGTCTCACTTATTCCAACAATCTTTGGGTGAACAGATGCAATTAATGCAAGCATTTCATCTGCCTTGTTTCTTACACTTGTAGCATTTGTATACAAACACAACAGCTCATTTCTGGATCTACAGCTAGTTCCACTGATACCACTCACTCTATGTGATCTCTCCATGCTCGACTGGGGCCATTTCCCTTTCTGCATAATCATTTTAAAACCCTTTTCAATTCCAACCTTGATCCCAGGTCATCTCATTTCTTTCCTGTCTTCACATGCTCTCACCTGCTCTCGGAGCATCCACCTTTCTGATACTGTGTTCCCATGTCCACCCTGAGCCTCCCCATTTCCCAGCAGACAAAATATGAATCTATACTCATACCACTCACTTCCTCATTCATAACCATCTCTTCAATCTCTCCTATCTTCTCTCCTGCTCTTCCACATCACTTCACGCTTGATCTGATTCATTCTCTCTCACTCTACTCACTTCCAGCAGCAGCAGTCTCTCCAACCGACTTACACCATAAGCACTCAAATACAGTCCATTGCTCCCATACAGTTCACTTCTTCCTTCAAACTCATTCCACACATTAACAAACTGTACTCCCATCTCCTCACATATTTCAGCCAGTATATCATTCATAATGGCCAGCCTGGCTGGCCGAGTGGTTAGCGTATCCGCACCCCACCCAAAAGGCTGCGGGTTCGAATCCCGCAGTGGGCATGGATGTTTGTGATTGTCTGTGAAAATAAGTGGTGGTGGTTGGCGATAAATGGCGTTTCAGTTGGTGGATTGTGAGTGGTAGAGAGTTGTAGAGTGGATGCCCTCCCTCGATGAGTGTTTGGACTCCCTGGAGGTGACAAATAATAATAATAATCCTTGCTCTCCGCCTCATCTCACCACAGTCATACCTAGGCAACATGCTGACTGCCCTTTCTTTCATGCTATTCTCTTTTATCCTTCCAAGCAGCCTCCTGACATCCATTCTGACTTGCTCTTTGTCCTCTGCCAAATCATTCGTGTCGATTAAAACCATCAATTCCTTTGCTCGCTCCTGCCTCATATCCAATTATGCCTCAATCACTGTACTCATTTTACTGCCTGGAAAACATAGTGATAATTAGAATAATCTTTCTAATTAACTAACTCTCGATACTCTCTTCTCACTTTCACTCTCATTCATCCTTATGTGCTTCCGTACTTTCGGTCCAACGTGCGTCCGACTTTCACTATCCTTCATTCTTTTGATTTTTTCCACTTTTGATTCCTGCGTCACGCCATTTCCAGTTTCATTCATTCTCTCAATTTAGTTTCCTTCCACCACTCTCGTCTCACTTTCGTCCTTATTAACATCCATTACGGTTTTTAAATCACTCGGTTTCTTTTTTACTGATTTTTTAACATTCTTTCACCTCTCTTTCACACCATCCTTTTCTTTCGAACGTGCACTCATTTTCCCCGCGACATTATCACTACTAACACTTTCTGTCATCAATTTCATATTTGCATTCATCAATTCCTCGTTCAGGTCACAGTTCGTACACACCCTCCTTCCATCTACCCTAAACATCCACAAATCATTTATGTAATCAAAAGAATGCATATAACACACATCGCACTTAACGAAACGACTGAAATCTAAGTTAAAGTGATGGAATGACAAAGCCGCCACCATGTTTAATCTGCCGGTTAACACTCTGAAGTCTAATAATAACAACGAACTCGTAATTAAGTTTAAGCAAAACAGAATCCCTCACACTAATAATAATTGTAGCGCACAACTTTTACAGCAGCTCTTACTCAAACAGACACTCATATTTTGAATGACATACTTAATTTTCTGTATTGTTAACAAATTCTAAATAAGTTCTTAAATAAATAATAATAATACTATTATTATTATTCAGGTCTCCATGTAGTCAAAAGACTCATCATGGGAGGTCCTTCCTAGAAAACATGAAGTCCATCTATACCACTCCTTGAACTCATTGACCATTTGTTTTCTTGCCATTCTATAAGGCAGTCCATTCTCCTGTTCAACCATCCTCCATGCAAAGAAACCACTCCTCACCCTCTTGCTCATAGCTTCCTTTTGTAACTTCCATGGATGACCCCTTGTATTTTCTCCACACCCCTGTTCCACCAAGTGAAAGAACTGCCCAGTGTCAATCCTGTAACTATCTCTCAAAGTTTATCTTTATCCTTCTTCTATCTACCAAACTCTGCAGTCCACATTCCCTCAGCCGATCCTCATAATTAATATTGTACAGTCCTGAAACCATCTGTGTTATTCCCTCCCTCTGTACCCTTTCCACAGTTAATTTATCCCCTTCAAATCCTGGGGACCAAATTTGAGAACAATAGTCTAAGTGTGGTCTGATCAGGGTCTTAATGGAATGATAACACTTTTATTTCTGCAGGTTTGTATCCTTCTCGGTATTGCAGCAATCCTCTGTGTTACTTTCACCATCTTTGCAATATGTTCCCTGAATTTCAGGTTTCTATCAATCATCACCCCAGATCTTTTGTCTCCCCTACTTCCTTCAGTACAGCTCTTCCAACAGAGTATGCAGCCTTCAATTGATGTATTGCAGACTTTAAGAATTTACATTTTTCTGCATTAAACTGACACCCATTCATTTGTCCATCTGTCCTGTTTATTTAAATCCTCTTGTAGGACTGCATTATTACTAATAACCCTTCCTAGCTTCACATCGTCCGAAAACAAGGGAATATCCCCCTGCAGTCCGCTGACAATGTCACTGATATAAAGGTTAAACAATACAGGTGCAAGTACTGAGTCCTGTGGGACCCCACCTGTAACCTTCTGACTCCTTGATATTGCCCCACCATACACAACTCTCTGATACCTATCAGAGAGCCAATCCTGAATCCATTTCACTAACCTGACATCTAAACCCATGCATTGTAACTTAAATATCAACTTATCATGTGGCTCCCTATCAAATGCTTTTGCAAAATCAAAAAAAAAAAGGTAGTATATGCCTTTCCCTCATCAACCACTCTTGTCACATTATTATAAAAGGCAATCATATTACTAAAGCAAGAGTGCCCCTTAACAAATCCATGTTGACTCTTACAGATAACATTACCCTCATTTGCACCTGTACAGTGCAGATGAGGGCAATGTTTTCTTCTTCACTTGTGGTATACAGCTAGCTACTGCTGCTAATAAATATTTCTTTACAAGTTATCGGGCACTAAAGATATCTTGCCCTTCCAATTCCCCTCCATGGACCTACCCTAAGTTGATATCTAAGACTATTATAATCACCTGCTTTATAATTCTACATACATTCCCTTCTCTTTGATACTCCTGCATGTCTATTCATCTTCCAAGTCAAAACCATCTGGTCACTCTCTCCAACTGGGGAAGAGATGCCATCTCAGTTATAATCAGCTCTTCTGATGCCATGACCAAATCCAAAATTCTTGAACCTCGTATTCCTTCTATTACATGGTGCCTAAGACATTCGTCCCTCAAGAATTCTAGAAATTCCATTCCCTTATTACTTATTACATATAGTTTCCTCTTCCCAATTTATACTGCTCCAGTTAAAATCTAGACTAGGACTAATTCTTGACAAAGTTAACAAGATCAGTAATAACAGAGGACTTCAACTCAATTCTAGCAAGACAAAGATCATGGTTCTCAAAGGAAAAACAAACAGAGAAGCTCTTGAGAAACAAGTGTATCTTAATGGAGAAATAATTGAGGAAGTCAGCAAGTTTGAGTACCTGGGATCCATTATTAATGTGAAGAATTGCTGTTCAGAAGATGTCAGAAAAAGGTTAGGAATGGCTAAAACAACAGTCAGAGACTAGACTAAAATCTGGAAGGATGGATCTATCTCCATGGGAACAAAGTTGAGGATTTTAGATGCAGTTGTTTTTCTAACAGCGACTTATGGATGCGACTTGGAACCTAAAGAAGTCAGATAAGAAACAGATATCTGCTTTTGAGATGTGGTGTTACAGAAGGTTGTTGAGGATATCATATACTGAAAGGCATACAAATGAATGGGTGTTAGAAAAGATTAGTAGAACTTTAAGGCTCCTTAAAGATATTGACAGAAGAAAGTTAAAATATTTTGGGCACATAGAAAGGATGGAAGGAAGATATCTCAGAACAGTAATAGAAGGTAAAGTTCCTGGGAAAAAGAGGCAGGGGGTAGACCATCAATGAGATGGCGTGTGTGGAGTGACTGATCTTCAGAGAGTTGTGGCTGCCAGAAAAGTAAACAACAGGACTACATGGCGAGGCCTGGTGTGGAACATCACCGAGCATCGGAGTGACCATATGGCATCTGTAGATGCCCAGTGAACATAGAGAGAGAGAGTTAAAATCTCCCATTACAGTCATTCTTCTTGCACTTACCAAGCTCAACTGCCTAAATGTCCCCACATCCTCACCCTCTGTGCTCCTTGGTTTGTAGCAACACCCCACTAAATATCCTGTCTTGCCCACTTCTACCTCACACCATATGTTTTCAAAACCATTAGTGTCACTGCCCTCCAAATCCTCCACTCTGAGAGGACATAAGTCATCACTTATCATAATCAGTACTCCACCACCGTGTTTTCCTTTCCTTTCGTATCTTGTTGAAAAATGCTGTATCCTGCCACTTCTATTCCTTGTATAGAAGCTTACCTTGCTACTACTTCTATAATAGGATAAGTAGTATATTTTTGAAACAACAAGCACTTCCATAGCTCATTCACTCAGTTTTAACAATGCACTTTTTGGTTGGAAAGTCTTGTCAGCAAGGTAATTGACAAGTGATTTATAAAATTAACTATTAACTAATCTTAAAAATCGGGTGTAATTTGTTGTGACATTTATTGTGTTCTCTTAGTACTTATAAAAGTATGTATGCTTCTGAAGAAAACTCAGGTATGATTATTAACCACCCAACTGGCCAAGACATATATATATGTCCAGGTTACTATGGATAAGAAGTGCATATTAAAATTGTAAATACCATTGATATTACATTGAAATATATGATGGATACGATGTGTAGAGGAGTGGTGTATTTTATTCATATTGATGGCGACGTGGTTAAATCATTCAGAAATTAATGACTATTGCAGCTGACTCTTACTGTAGTGAACTTGTAGGGATCATAGATTACGACTTCCAATTAGGACTTTTTGGTTTGGTACAGAGGGAATTGTTACAAGTGTTTGTTATAGCAAGATGTAACTGTATTTCTCTAAAATGGTAGATAAGCAAAAACAAACAAGCAAAGAAAAAAAAAACATTAAACAATACTGCCACTATTTCAGCATTAAAAAACAATAAATGAAAAAAAAATTAATGGTTACATGTTCTGTACTATAAAGCAGGAATCAGAGTGATTTGTAGAAATTATGCCACTGCCACACTAAATGGACTTATATATTGTGCCAGAAGGCTGCCTTCTAATAGAATAATAATCATAGAGAAAAATAGCAAAAAAACAGCAATCTTTTGATTCTTTTATATTAGGTCAACATTAGGTTATGAATGATTTTGCTTCCACATTTTTACTTTTTAAAATTATATTCAATTTCCTTACTATCCAAAGTTTTTTTTTCCATTTTAATTATTAGGCATTGCAGTTTCAACACCTTTCTGCTGAAGCATTTGCTAATTATGTTGGTCAACTGGAACAGATTCAGCGAAAACAGAAGCAGTTTCAAGAGGATCTGTGCCATGTCAATACAGCATTTAAAGTGAGTTATCTTTAAATTTTATTCATACGAAAGCTACACTTACTATTGATAGTTTTTACAATGCCATTTTATGTTGACTCAGCTTAAAAAATTTAACTCAAAACATAAACAATAAGTTCAACATTTAACTTTTCAGTAATTCAGCAATCAATGAATAGTTGAATAAGTACAACAATTAACTCTTGCTGATCGAGACAGTGGGGAAAAGGAGAGAGCCACAGTCTTCTATTTTGGTGGATCATTTTCCATTATTATCCACAGTTGTATAGCTAAATATATAACATTACATAAAATGTTGTCATCACATCTTCTACAGAAGCATCTCCACTCAAAAAAAATGAAGTATCTTCAAAGGTTTTCAAATACTTCTAAAATTACAAAGGAAGGATGTTAGTAGTGCATGGGAGATAGTTAAGGGGCTTCTACAGGAAGCAATATTAAATTGTGTACCTAAGGTATGAGGAATTAATCAGGTAGAAGTTAGATGGATGAGTAATATCATTAAGCATGAGCTGCTGAAGAAGAAAATGCTGTGGACAGTATACAAAGAGAAAGATGACCAGCAAAATCATGAACAGCATAAGGCTAAGGCAAGAATTGCAGCTAGCATGGCACAGAAGGCAAAACCAAATTATGAGAAGAATCTCACCAAGTAGGCCAAAAGAAATTCCAAAGAGTTATTTTGTTATGTAGCAAGTAAGATATGGAAGATTAATAGTAATGAGTGATGTTGGCCACAAGGAGACAGAAACAGGTAAATTAGCTGAGTTACTGAGTGACCACTTTACAATGGTATATCATCCTAATGAGGTTACTGCTTTAACTTATATGAGGGGACACTATGTGAGAACAGAGGTGGATGAATTGGAGGTTCTTAGAATATTGCAGAATCTCAATGTAAATACAGCTGTGGGATTAGAGGGATATCAGCCAGAGTTTTGCAAGATCATGCAAGGAAACTGGTATGCCTTTGACTAGGCTCTTTAATTTAAATCTCAGCTCTGGCAGAGTTCCAAGGGAGTCGAAAGCAGACAATTCCATTGCATAAGGGAGGTCCTAAGAATGCAGAAGCAAATTATAGACCAATCATTGTCTCAGGCATGATGATAAAAGTACTGGAAAAATTGGTCAAAAAGAGAATTCAAGAATAGGTAGATAAAAATATGATACCATATGAAGGTCAAAATGACTTTGTGAAGCATCAGTCATGCATTAGTAATTTAGTAACTTTTTATAATAGAATAACTGCTGAGTTGGATAAATGAAATGGCTACACAATGATTTTGCTGGATTTTGCAAAGGCATTTAACTGTATTTAATGGTACTCTGTTACACATATTAGAACAAATGGGAATGGATATGACACTGGTTAAGTGGATAAAAGTGTGGCTGCTGGACAGATATCATAAAGTGGTATATGGAAGAGTAGAATCAAGATAGAAACAGGTGACTATTGGTGTATTGCAAGGTTCAATGCTGGGTTTAATTTGTATATGGTTTATGGTATTAACCATTAAACCATTAAATTAAACCATTGCTGTTTAATTTGCATAAACCATATAAGAAATAACCTGAAAGGAAATATTCAGTTGTTTGCTGATGATGCAAAATTTGGTAGAGTAATAATTAATCAAGGCAATTTGGAGAGCTTGCAGGATGATTTAAATAGACCGCCAATATTATTGTTATTATTACTATTATTATTATTTTAGGCAATTCCAAGGAGTTCTTAGACTCATTGAGGGAGGCCCTAAACATTGCGTCAAGAACTATCCAACATTTTTTGCAGTATCTATCAGACTTTGCTTTGTACTCATTCACAGTCATGGCACCTTCAACAGACTCTGGCAACCTATGCCACTCATTCACTACTCTATAAACAAAAAAAACCTACTTCTAACACCCTTGTTAACTACACTCTTACTCAGTTTCCATGGATGGACCTGTTCTTCCACCACCAGACCTGTTCTGAAAAATTCCACAAATCCTTCATTAATTTGTATGTCTCAGTCCTATGACTCCCTTTCTGCATGTCAACCAATTTCTGTAACCTATAAATCTTCAACCTGTCCTCATAAAATTTATTCCACAGACCTGATATGTTCTTGGTCACTCACATATACATCCTCTCCTTATCCTCCTCATCCCTAAGAAATGCAGTATAAATATGCAATGCAATGACCAGATGGGGTCTTACCAAAGCTGTATGAAGAGGTATAATAACCTGCTTGTCTCTGCCCTTGAGGGTATTCTTCAGTAACCAAGTAATTCAGTGAGCTGCTGTAGCCACTATTGCAGTATGCCCTGTAAAGTTTTTTTTTTTTATTATTATTATTATTATTGTTCCAGGCAACTCCAAGGAGTCGACAGACTCATCGAGGGAGGATCTAACATCATGTCAAGAACAACTATTCGACATTCACACAGTATCTATCATACCTTGCCACGAACTCATTCACGGTCGTAGCACCCACAACAGACTCTGGAAGCTTATTCCACTCATTCACCACTCTCCAAGTAAAAAACCTAGCTCTAACACCCTTGTCAACCACGCTCTTGCCCAGCTTCCATTCATGGCCCCTAGTCCTCCCACCACCAGTCATATTTTCAAAAATATCTTCTGCATCAATCTTATAGAAACCCTTTCAGTAATTTGAATGTCTCAATCATATCACCCCTCCTTCGCCTATCGACCAATTTCTGTAACCCACAAATCTTCAACCTATTCTCATAAGGTTCATTCCACAGACCTGCTATCATCTTGGTCACTCATCTCTGGATCCTCTCCACTTCCTCCCCATCACGAAGAAACCCTGGTGCCCATAACTGGGCACAGTAGTCCAGATGGGGTCTTATTAAGGCTCGATACAGAGGAATAACAACTTGTATGTCTCTCTGCATGTTAAAGTATTTTTCAGAGGCTATGTGATTTGGTGAGCTGTTTTAGTCACTTTTGCAATGTGCCCCCTAAACTTCAATTCCCTATCCACCAACACTCCCAAATCCCTGGCCTCATCAAACTGCTGGAGTATGGTTCCACCAATGCGATATACTGCTGCTATTCTTTTCACCCCAAAGTGCATAACCTTACACTTTGGCATATTAAATTGACATCCATTTTTCCTAGCCCAGTCCTCCAAACTATCCAAATCATCCTGTAAAATTTTGACATCCTGTGCACTCATAATTGCTCTACCCAACTTTGCATCATCATCAGCAAACAAGTGAACACTTCCTCTCAAATCCTTTCCTATATCATTGATGAACAAATTGAAAAGCAGTGGTCCAAGAACAGAGCCCTGCAGCACACCACTAGTCACAAGCCGTCTTTTGGACTCCACTCCTGAATAAACCACTCTCTGGTATCTCTCCTTCAACAACCCTCCCATCCATCTCACCAACCCTATATCTATCCCCATCTGCTCCAGTTTACTGATTAGGGTTCTATGTGGTATCCTATCAAAAGCCTTGGCAAGGTCCAGTAGTATTACTGTAAACCCATTACCCCCTATCCAGTTCAGCCATCACTGTGTTATAAAACGTGAGCAAGTTACTGAGTCATGATCTACCCTTCACAAAACCATGTTGTCCCCCATGCAATATCCCATTTTCATCTATCCGATCCTGTATTCTTTTCTTGACTAATTTCTCTAAGACCCTGACAATGATTCCTGATATGCTAATCAGTCGGTAATTTATAACAGCAGCTTGGAACCACCTTTATGCAGTGGAACTATTTTCCCCTCTTTCCACCCCCTCAGGACTAACCCAGACCCAAGACTCAAATTAAACAAGATGGTCAAGGGTACTGACAATTCTTTAGCTGCTTCTTGTACAACACGAGCTGGTATACCATCCAATCCCACAGATGTATTGAACATTGAGGTTATGCAATAGACTACTCACCTCCAATTCATTCACCACAATTCCCGTATAATCTACTGGTACATTCGTTTCTGCAATGTCACCACCTGGATGATATATTCTTGCAAAGTGCTCACTCAGTAACTCAACTATATCAACTGATTCAGTTACCTCCCTACCATCAGCATTCTTTAAAATCATTCTGCCATGTACATTTTTCCTTTTACTTGCTACATATCTAAAAAACTGTTTAGGATTCTCTTTAGCCTGCATGGCCAATGTTCTTTCGTAATCCTTTTTTGCTTTTCTTACCACACTCGTCACCCTTCTTGCCTGCGCTTTATACCGTTCGTGTGCCTGCCGATCACCTTTCTCCTTAAATTCCCTCCATAGTTGTTTCTTTTTTTGCAGCTCAAGCTTAATGGTGTTATTCATCCATTTAACCCCTAGTTGATTTATTATTCGGACTCTAGGTATACAGTCAGCCATTGCTTCATGCAAACATTTCTTAACTACCTCTCATGCACTATCAACTTCTAGTCCTTGCAGTTGTACATGCCATGGCAATGAACCAATCAAACTCCTAAGCTTGTCATACTTTCCAGCCTGATAATTCCACATGTACCCTGTCTTAATTGAAAATTCTACACCTTTAGCCACCTCCCAAGTCAAGACCCTATGGTCACTCTCACCGATTGGTGGCAATGTGGTCATATTTGTTACAGCCAAATCCTCAGATGTAATTACTAGGTCAAGCACTCTCTGACCCCTAGTATTTTCCATTACATGCTGTCGCAGATAGTTATCCCTTAATAACCGAAAAATACCAATTCCTTCCTCCTGTGTGTTCTCTCCTCACTCCAATCAATGCGACCATAGTTGAAATCTCCCATAATAATTACCCTCCTTCCACTCATTTCTTCTATTTGCTTGTGCATACTGTCACCACCATCTTTTCCATCACCTGGTCTATAGCAGCACCCAATTGTATATTTTGTTCTGCTAGCCACAATCTCACACCAAATGGCCTCAAATGTGCTCTTTTCTCTACTGCAATTCAACTTCTATTCTTCTTGGGTGCAGCTCATCAGCTATCATCAACAATAATCCTCCCCCCATTTTATTCTCCCTGCCATTCCTGAACACACTATACCCATCACATTCAATCCCACTAGCTATATCATCTACAGTCAGCCATGATTCACTAATACCAATAACCTGTGGTCTGGAAGTGCCAACCATGGCCAAAAACTCTTCCTTCTTGTTCCTAATACTCCTAGCATTAGTGTACATGAATTTAATACCCCCCATTAGCCCCAACCCTACCTTGATGCCTTATACTAACTATCTTATTCTGATTTGTTGTCCTTCGTACTCTCTCGGGCATAATATTATTATTATTATTATTATTGTTCCGGGAAACTCCAAGGAGTCGACAGACTCATCGAGGGAGGCCCTAACATCATGTCTGGAACAACTATTCAACATTGACACAGTATCTATCATATCTTGCCTTGAACTCATTCACGGTCGCAGCACCCACAACAGACTCTGGAAGCTTATTCCACTCATTCACCACACTCCAAGTAAAAAACCTAGCTCTAACACCCTTGCCAACCACGCTCTTGCCCAGCTTCCATGCATGGCCCCTAGTCCTCCCACCACCAGTCATATTTTCAAAAATATCTTCTGGATCGATCTTATAAAAACCCTTCAGTAATTTGAATGTCTCAATCATATCACCCCTCCTTTGCCTATCGTCCAATTTCTGCAACCCACAAATCCTCAACCTCTTCTCATAAGGTTCATTCCACAGTCCTGCTATCATCTTGGTCACTCGTCTCTGGACCCCCTCCACTTCTTCCCTATCACGAAGAAACCCTGGTGCCCATAACTGGGCACAGAAGTCCAGATGGGGTCTTATCAAGGCTTGATAATACAGAGGAACAACAACTTGTTTGTCTCTGCATGTTAAAGTATTTTTCATAAGCCAAGTGATTTGGTGAGCTGTTTTAGTCACTTTTGCAATGTGCCCCCTAAACTTCAACTCCCTATCCACCAGCACCCCCAAATCCCTGGCCTCATCAATCTCCTGGAGTATGGTTCCACCAATGCGATATACTGCTGCTGTTCTTTTCACCCCAAAGTGCACAACCTTACACTTTGCCACATTAAACTGACATCCATTTTTCCTAGCCCAGTCCTCCAAAATATCCAAATCATCCTGTAAAATTTTGACATCCTGTGCACTCACAATTGCTCTACCCAACTTTGCATCATCAGCAAACAAGTGAACACTTCCTCTCAAATCCTTTCCAATATCATTGATGAACAAATTGAAAAGCAGTGGTCCAAGAACAGAGCCCTGCAGCACTCCACTAGTCACAAGACGTCTTTTTGAGTCCACTCCTGAATAAACCACTCTCTGGTATCTCTCCTTTAATAATATACTCATTCATACATTCAACTGCCTCCCTAAGGACTGTATATTTACCCCCCCCCATTAATAAATCTAATTTCCCTGATTTTGCACATCCACTACATTCAGCAACACTTTTTCAGGTCTCCTTACACCGTATCCATTCAAATGCAAGCCATCCATCTTATATAGATCCTTTCGCCCATCAAACTCGCTCCACACGTCCACAAATTCCACACCACTTGTCATACATAACCCACGCATAAAGTCATTTGCAATTATGGCCATCCTTTTAAACATTTCACTGTCATACCGTCGCAAAAGACTGATCATTCTAACTCTCTCACTCTTTTCTTTTGCTACCTCAAACAATTCATTCAGGTCCTCTATCATTTCCATTTTATCTCCTTTCAAATCATTCGTACCTGCCACAACAATCATTTCTTAGACTCAGGTTACATCCTTTATGGTCGCACCAGGTAGGTACGATTTTGTCAAATCCTCTACTAACACAACTCGCACTAACGAGTCTGTATACAGCACTCTATCCTTCATTTTGTTCATATTCATACTCATACGCTTATTTTTCTTATCATACTTTTTATTATTGGCTGGTTCATTCAGTCGACTTTTGCTCATATGCTCTAGCTGCTGTTTTGCCCTTTGTATTGCACCGCTCAACAACGCGATCTCACTCATTGCATCTATCTCATCTTTTTTATTCTCTGTAAACCCATTAATATGCTCTGAATTAATACTATCATTCACACCCTCACAGTTCTCTGGTACAAATCTTAATTAAACTAAATGTCAAATTCTAGAGGAACAATATAATGAGTATTCCAGTTAAGATTTTTGCAGTTATTCTTCTGAAAAGGCTAAGAAAAATTGTGGAAAACGAAACTCGAGAATGAGCAAGTTGGATAGAGGCAACTAGAGGTCAAGAAAAATTTTCTTTTTACTTTAAGACAATTGGTAAAGAAATCATGAAATATAACAAACATTTGGGTTTAAATCAGAAAGGGTATATCTAAGATATAAAAGAGATGATTTCTAAGAGATGATTTCCAAGATATAAAAGATAAGATATCTAAGAGATGATTGATGGTAGGAACAAATGACTTGAGAGGCAATGTAAATTGGGCGGCGAGGGGTATATCCGATTCTTGCTTGCTTGAGGTCGTACAAAAGAAAATGCAGATAGGAAAGACAGTGTGCATTTTGCCTAGGTATAATAGTAATGAGCTGAGCAGAAGAGCAGTAATATTGAATAACATAATAGCTAGAATGTGTCAGAAGAGAGGATTGGAATATGTGGATGCTTGGAGGGCATTTGAGGACAGAAAGGAATTGTATGCAAGAGATTGCTTGCATTTGAATGAGGAAGGACGTATGCATCTGGAGAGATTGCTGTTCTGAATGAGTCAGTGTGTCAATGCAGAGAAATTGGAATACCCAGGGTGGATGGTAGCAGGGGGGGCAGCCTTTGTATGAATGGGTACTTGGGAGAAGGGGGGGGGACGACATCAGGTAATTACAAGTGGCCATCCCTGGAAATTACAAAAGGAAGCTGTGAGCAAGAGAATGAGGAATGGTTTCTTTCTATGGAGGGTGGTTGAACCGTGGAATGCATTACCTGATAGAGTGGTGAGAGTGAGAACGGTCAATGAGTTTAAGGAGTGGTATGATAGATTTTGTGTTTCCTAGGAGGGACTTTTTGTGATGAGTCTTGATAGACTTTGTGTTTCCTAGGAAGGACCTCTCATAATGAGTCTTTTGACTGCATGGAGGCCTGAATAATAATAATAATAATAATAATAATAAAATTGCTTAAAATTTGGCATGGAAAAAAAAATGTTGTCTGAGACACAAAAAACATTGGTTGCATTCTTAATGGAGAACCTTATAAAAGAAATCAAGAAAGTGAATAATTCAGTTAATTAGGTACAATTTTATTGAAAATGGTAAAAATTATATTTTGAAATGGGAAGCCTCTTGAATAGATTTCTGTGGAATCAGGGAGCAATTATCCAAAGTCTAATCCAGGAGTAACACAACACTGTCTAGACAAATTTTAAACGTTTAAACCTAATAAAAATTATTGAGTGAACAAATGGGATCAATGGTAGAATCATTTGATGAAGATATGAAGATTTGGATTGAGATGTTCGGTTGTTTGCAGATGATGCAAAGTTGGGACGAACGTGAAGAGTAGAGAAGATGTTGTGACCTTACAAGAAGACTTGAATAAATTGAGTGGTTGGGCACGGGAATGGGGATGTGAGGTTTTAAAATTTGGAAAACAAAAATGGAATGCAGAATTTCTGCTTGGTGAGGATATATTGTTGGAGGTGGAGGAAATAAGAGATCTGGGAGTGATAGTGGATAAGGATCTGAAATTTAGGGGACACATAGCCAAAATTGTGAAGACAACATGAAGGCTTCTGGGAATGATGTAGAGCACACTGTCTTGTAGAAGTAGGTAGATTCTTGTTCCATTGTATAAGGCTTTAATTAGGCCACACAAGGACTGCTGTGCACAGATTTGGTTATCTGGCTTTCAGAAAGATGAAGAGATGTTGGAAAAGGTCCAGACACGACTGACTAAGGTAGTTTCTAACCTCTGGAATGCCGAGTATGAGGAAAGATTGAGAAGATGCAACTTACAGAGTCTGGTGGACAGGAGGAGGAGGGGAGATATATGATAGAGACCTACAAGTTATTAAGGGGTTGTTATAGGATCAATGCTGGAGAGGTTCTACAGAAAATAGTGGGAGATGAGAGGAGAACCAGAGGTCATCCCTGAATCTGTATATGGAGGGTAGTGAGAAGCAGGTTTTTCTTCATGCAGAGTTGTGAATGATTGGAATGCCTTGCTTGAGAGTGTGGTTCTGCAGAGAATTTGAGTGTGTTTAAAGCACAGTATGATAAGCTGTGTGTTTGATAAAAGGACCTCCTAGATGAGTCTTTGACTCCATATGGTCTTGGGTAATAATAATAGTAATAATAATAATAATAATAATAAAATTTAATATGAAATTATTAGAATGGAACTTGATATTGTTATCATTCAGGAATGTGAAGTGGCATGGCTACTTAAACAGACTAGTCGAGGTGAGGTTAGCAAAATCTGTTTGTACCAGGATGTATCAGATAAAATACCAATATTGATGCAGTTAGCAACCCCTCAGAGGCTTCTGGTCTTGTGATGACTGGAATGTTAGTTTTGACTGTATTGATGTCCTTACAAACAGAAGATTATGTTGGAAGAAAATTATTGATAATATAATATAATTAAGATCTGTCTAATAACTCTTGACACTAATAAGTGTCTAATCATCCATTAATACTATATTTTTCATGGTTCCACACATCTAAGAGAAAACTAATTATAAATTATCACTCCTATATATTTTGCTGAATATGTCATGAGTTTCTTTCAGGTAGAAGACAGAAAAACTGGCCAATCTATCCATCAGCTCACCGGTCATCATCAGATACTGTATAGTTGATAATGTTCCACATATCCACACCAGGTGGTCCTGTTATATGCCTTATAAAATTGAAAAACTGGTAACAACATTTAAATTTTAAACACAAGAAGGAGTCATATAGCATGCATATAATATCTTAGTTGCAGCTGTACAGTAGGAGAAAAGAGAGAAAACACTGTTAGAGTTCAGAGATGTGGGAATAGATGTATAATTAATTAATTTTAAAATAATAAATAAAAATATTTAAAAAATTCTAAAAAATTGATGTTATTCCTAGTATTATTTGAACTACTGTACTGATGATGTCCCAAGATACTTGGGATGAAATATTTACGAATTAAATAGTCATTACTGTGGTTAGTACGTGTGTTTCTTAGTAATGAATTCACCACAGGTTTCGTTATTTAAAAATTAACAGTAATGACTTCTCAAAACTTAGAAATAGACTGTATAGTCTATCCAAAAAATATTATGATGATGTCATAGGGCTTCACACGATTAAAAATATAATGATCAGATTTGAACCTGCTGTAGTGTAGTAACCTACTGTGTCTAGTGTCGATGGCATGAGAAGCAGGGCCTGAACATCTTGATGTTCTTCGATTCTAATAGTAGCAGAACACCCAGTCTGTTCAAAGTAGCAAAGATGACAAGAACAAGGTATTTGATAAACACAAGGGAAGGATAAAAGTGATAATGTATCTTTGATAGGTGGTAAGAAAGATTGCATCTTCTGGGCTGGTTTGAAGGTGGTGTACAAATTATATCTGTGAAATTTACTTGTGAAGCCCTGTCATCCTAATCTTAATCAGACAGACTGTATGCATGATTTCTAAGTTTTGGGAAGTGATTGATGTTAATTGTTTATAATTTTGTTTATTTTATGAATTTATTATTTTTAAAGGAATTCATTAATTATTCACCTCTTCCCACATCTTGGAACTCTAACCAGTGTACAGCTGTGACTGAGAAACATGATATTATATGCATGCTGTATGGCTCACTCTTGTATTCAGAATTTAAATGATGTTGTTACCAGTTTTTCTGTATTCTCTCTGAAATTCATATATCTGTTGAAGGTTGTCATTACTTTATTATTCTAATAAATGTTTTTAATTGCAGGTAATTTTTTATTTGAATGATGATTTGTATGCAACTAAAGAACACCTTAAGCGTGAGCTAGATTCTTTATGGAACAGTTTCCGTTTGGCCTTAAGTAATGGTGAACGCTTTGTTAAATTAAACAAAGAGCAAGTGGTAGAAGATATTGATACCAATTTTGAGGCAAGTATTTGATGAACTGTGATGTTCATCTGATGTTAGTGCATGCTCATTTTAATATTATTTTGCACAGTTCATCAAAATATTATAAACTGGAGATATTAAATAATGCATTATTATTACTTATTAAATTTTATAATTTATTTTATTTCAATTGAAATTATGAAATAATACTAATATATTATTAGTATACATAACATAGTACATAATATTCAAATGAAATTTACATTAGGTGTTGATCAGTCACAGTGTACAACTAACTGTGGGTGAAAGTTGCAGCTGAACGTGTTTCAAAAGAAGTAATTGAAAGTAACATAAATTACATTGTCAACAATGCAAAAGTAAAAGTAAGATAGATAGATCACATAAATTAATAGAGTCAAGCAGATCATGCAGGATAGTAGGGCTGAGTGGTTTGCTTAAGATTGTAGAGTTCAGTGTTTGATAAGAAAGAGGAAGAAATAAAAGATGAAAGAGAGGTGAAAAATACTATTGAGGTTTATACAAAAGATGTGAAAATGAGTGAAACTAATGTTTTTGCTCATTTTCATTAGAGTAAATTGGTGAAGGTGGAAAGGAATTTTGTTAGTGATACAAAGTAGGATTGAGAATTTGGAGTAAAGTCACAAAGCGGTATAGTGTTGTATGTGGAGGGAAATATGGTGAAGGATGTTAAAACAGAGCATGTATTGAAGATGTGTGCATGTAGTTGGGAGGGAGGGAGGGAGGGGGATAATATGAGCAGTAACTAAGGCTGCAAAAAAGGAAAGAAAGTGCAGCAGACCTATGATTTAGGAGACATGAAGTAATATTGGATTTGAATTTTTTTTTTTGTCAATGGTGATACAGTGAAAAATAAATAATACATTTATTGAACTTATTAATATTTCTAGGTTTCTAAGCAGCATCCTTGGATCACAAAATTACAAATCTTGTAGACACTTAGCACTAACAATTCTTATTGTAACTGTGAAAGGAATTAATATCCTAACAAGATGTTCTCTAGAGGCCAAATGAAAACTAATTTAATTTTGAAAAGTCTGAATAAATATTTGTTTTGGTATGACAGTCTTCCAGATCTTTCATAAATTAATGCAACGCTATTTGTTAAGGTTGGGGTCTTCATAATTGATACTGATTCTAAAAATATCATTTTAAACCTGTAGTGATTTCTATTGAGTAAAGTTAGCTTCTTCTATTTAATCCTGTGTGAAGGAGTGTCCAGAGCATTGTCCACTTGTCATGAGTTGCTATATTGATAATCATGGATGTAGTTTTTTTTTGTTGTTGTTCTTAAAGGTGGATGTTAACAGATCTACCAGTCTGTCCAAAGTAGGCTGGTTGCAGATACAAGGAATTTTATGTGCTCCAAGATGTACAAAAGGATGAAGCTGTACCTCACTACACCAGATGAAGGCTTCTGGTTGAAAGTGCAGAGATTATATTGCAGAGAACTTTAAGCTTTATGATGTACCTTGAACATAGAGATGTGAAGAAAGTAGGGGACATGCAATAGGTTATCTGTTTTATAGGGGTTGTAACCATTGGCTAAAAAAGTAAGTACCTAAATTTGGTAATGTGTGACTTGTAGTTTCTTTTTCTATAGTGAAGTGTATTTTAGGATGTTGGCCATTTAAGTGCACTAAAAATGCATCTAATCTGTCAGGGCCGTGAGGATAAATAGCAAACCCCAGAACTTCACTATTTTTTAGTTTTCAGTTAAAAACTAGATTCATGATTATCTATATATCAATTCAGACTAGACCATGCTCTGGACATTCCTTCACACAGGATTTTTGCTGAATAGAAGTTGCTATAGATCAGAGAGACTATTTATAGTATCAGATCAGTTATGTACTTACCCCTCTGCAGTCTCAATGAATATGGCTGCATTAATTTGCCAAAAATCTGGGCGATTTGTTAACTTTTCTCTTTATCCAACAACAGACAGTACCAATTACAGCGACTTACGTCCAAGTTCTGTTCCAATCTTCAGGACGTAAGTCGATACATTAAATCAACGGAGTTATAGTGGTTAGGGACTTAACCGTAATAAGTATACTGTCATTTTAATTTTTAAACCTTATAAAACTGTACTGTGTGTTACTGCCACTATTCCAATGTACTTTGCATATTCCTCTTCTTTTTATCATAAATTTGTTCATAGCAAGCAAATGCATTATGTACTTTCGTTTCTACTAATAATTAGCATTCAACATTGGGATCCATGTCTTCAGCCATTTGGAGAACATCGCTAACCGCAGAGAACATTTCTGCAAGACCCTTCAATGTGAACTGTTTAACTACCTCTCCCTGTGTCTCTTTTCCCTCTTACTTTTCTCGTTTTTCCTCTTCTGCAACAGTTGTTCCTCCAGTTCGACCATTTCTTCATTGGTCAACTCTTCAGGGAAACTTTCTATAAGTTGAATTATGTCGTCATCATTCACATTGAGATTCAGATTGTTTGCTAGGCCCACTATTACAAACTTCCAAAATCATGCACAAGCCTTTTTAATGTCTTTTTCCATATGCCACTTATACATTGAGAGGGCACTTTGTCCCAAGACAGCAATATTTTTAATAGCATGATAAATATTGAATCTTTTCTAGAATTGCATGAGAGTCTGGTCATTTCCTTCAGTGGGAGAATGGCTTGTGAAAAAGTTGTCCGTGGATAATAAGCCTTAAACACTGCAAAAACTCCCTGCTGTTACACCCTGATAACAAAGAATGTAAAAATTTCAGTTATCATGGTCTAACAAGAAAATAAAAATATAAAATCCTATGTAAGTAGCTAATACAAGATATTTAAAGACAGAAAATATGCTTGCATCCAAGAATATTAATTATAGCAGAAATTGTTTGTTTAACTAAATAATTAAAAAAAAGGGATTCTTATTACAAAAAAAAAAGGATATGGAAAAAATAGGTTAAGTAAGACAAAGAAGATTAGATATAAGAATTTGTATTTGAGAGGCTAGTTTAACACTTGAATAAAGGAGATTAAAATATTCAAGTAAATTATAAAAAGGGGATTAATTTAGTATAGAGGCTAGCTTAAAACAAATGACGATCACTCAAGGTCAACTCCCGAAGTGAGATGTCATGCAAGGAACCGTAGCATGTTTTGAGCAGAAAAACATGAGTTTAATTGGTGAGTGAGATCAACTCCAGTAGGGGGTGAGAAAAGAAATTGAAGAAGGTGCTGATAGGACCATGCAGATAAAAGGGTTAGGAACCCCCCCCCCCCCCACACACACAAGGCTTTTTTTTTTCCTCAGAGTTTCTTCACGAATTTTTCATATAGGTAACATGGGTTTTCCTGAGTGACGGCGTAGGAGTTATCTCTGTCTGACGCAACAAGGAAACAAAGTGTGTGGGAATTCAATCCCGTATTTCTATTGCAAGAGATGAGGAATACCGTATAGTTACAAGAAGGAAGGAATTGTCTATTTATCTCATCATCCAGTACTCGTATCAAGGGAAAGAAAATCGACACAGAAGTCCGTGCCCATGTGATGAGTTCCATAGTGAAAAAATAGAAGATCCTGTGTGTGTCCTTAATTCAAGCATGAAAGGTATAGATCGTGAAAACCAGGGTTCGTCCTAGAAAGGTACTGTAAAATCTTGTATCAATTGAAATCGCATATAGTTGCAATCATTGTTAATTACTGGACAGTCGATGAGATACCATGCGCATACATAAATCTCTAGCACATGAATGCTTATCAAACAATATAAACTAGTTTACTCTCATTCTACTCTGATTCGTACTAAAGTCCTAGTATATCTTCAACTGTCCAGTAATTAACTATGATTGCAACTATATGCGATTTCAATTGATACAAGATTTTATAGTACCTTTCTAGGACGAACCCTGGTTTTCACGATCTATACCTTTCATGCTTGAATTAAGGACACACACAGGATCTTCTATTTTTTCACTATGGAACTCATCACGTGGGCACGGACTTCTGTGTCGATTTTCTTTCCCTCGATACGAGTACTGGATGATGAGATAAATAGACAATTCCTTCCTTCTTATATGGGTAATACAAGAAGGAAGGAATTGTATGGGTATAGCGAAAGGATAGTTTAACCTATATTGTTTTGTTTTGTAAGTTAGATAAGGTAAACTGAAAATAAACATTAATGTCCATGGTATTTCAGCAATATAGAGCATTCTGACTAGTATAAGGTTAAGTAAAATGTTAATTTGTTCCAGGATTATATGTGTATATTTATATCTATAAAGTCTGTTATGATGGTATGATCGCGAATTCCCATATAGGATTTTACCCTGATACTTGTAATTTGCTTGTGTAATTTTGTAAATTTTATTCGTAGTATTGAGTTGTGTTTTATATAATAGAAATTGAATTCTTCTATGTTTGAGATTTTAAATAAACTTTTGATCACTAATAATACAGTTATCTGAAATTGCTGCCTAATGCACCACTTGAAAAATGTACGAACCTAATCACGCAGGAAATTAATGTGTTATGTTAGGAGATAGAGGGTCACGACTGCTTAATAGTTTCACGCTCAGACATATTTTTGTATTTTGCTCCTTGTTTTTTAATTATATATCTTAAACTAAATATCCTGCAAAGCACAGTATAATATAAATATTAGGGACACTAAGGGGAGAAAAGGCTTAAATATTTGAATTTTGTAATATCTCATGCATAGTTAAGTTTTGATTAAAGAAAATATAGAGATTCATTTGAAAGGATAAAAGAAAATTTAATAATCGTAGATATGGACACAACATTGATCCATTGGTTCGATCAGTGAAGTAGTGTTTGGAGGGAGAAATATGACCTTGAACTTCGTGAAGATCACCTCTATTAGACTTACAAGACGAATGACCTGGAGCGTTATCTAGAATTAATAAAATTTTAAATTCTACATTTTCTTTCACGTAGTGGCTTTTTATTTCACTCGCATAGCAGTTGATTAAGCCATCCGCAAACAATTTTTGAGTCATCCACGACTTGTTATTGTCCCGATAATGAACTGGGAGTATGCTTCCTAATGTTTTTGAAGATTCGTGGATTCTCACTGTGCCATAACACAAACAGTTTCAGTTTTTATCCAGCCACAACCCTTAACAGAATAATAATACAGCCATTATGAGCTTTGAAATTAGGTATAGATTTCAGCTTTTTGTGGATGAATGTCCGATCGGGCATTTTTTTCAGATATTAAATATTTGCTGTGGCAAATAATTTTCCTCTATAATAATTTTATCCAATTTTTCCACAAATAACTTGGCAGCCTTCTCATCATTTGCAGATTCCCATAGATTTTCACATTATGCAGCACAAAACGCTGCTTGAATCTCATGAACCAACCAGAAGAAACATTGAATTCGTAGTCATAATCGGGTTCTGTTATCTCCTTCAATATGCTGAAGAGCCTTAGTGCCTTGGCCGTTATAGTCACAGTACTAAGGGGTATTGGTTCAGGTCCTCTGTATAATAGCCGAAAATGTTATTTATTCCCTTCTGGGATCACGGACGTATCTTCGAAAGGATGTAAGTCGAGGGATGACTGTATTATTATTTTTTATTATTAAAATTTGACCTCCATGGAGTCAGAGACTCATCGTAGGAGGTACACACTATTGCATACAATGCTTATCCAACCATGTCTTAAACTGATTCAATGTGTCTACATCCACAACACACTCAAGCAATCCATTCCACTCACCACCCACCCTCCATGCAAAGAACCTGCTGCTCACTCCTCAGTTCACACCCTCCTTATCCAGTTTCTAGCAATGGCTTCTTGTTCTACTCCCCTCTCCCATTCTATGAAAAATCTCTTCCATGTCTACCCAATAACAAACCTTGACCAGATTATATGTCTCAGTCATATCCCCCCCCCCTTGTTCCTCCTATTCACGAGGCTCTGCAACTTGCATTCTTTCAATCTGTCCTTGTGCTGTACTTAAACTACCTTTGTGAATCTTCTCTGGACCCTTTCCAACATATCCTCGTCACCATGAAAACCTAGCAACCAAGTCTGTACACAATAATCCATATGAAGCCTGATCAAGGCCTTATACAATGGAATCATAACTTCTCTATTTCTGCATGTGAGGGTCCTCCACATCATTGCCATTATCCGATGTGATGTCTTCACAACTTGTGCAATGTGGCCCCTGAATTTCAGGTTGTGTTACTATCACTAATAGATCTCTCATCTCCTCTACTTCTGTTAAAGTTTCCCCACCAAGTGCATCCCATTCCTTGCTTACCAAATCTCAAAACCTTGCACTTGGCAACAATGAACTGAAAGTTCCACTTACTTGCCCATTCATTCAATCTATCCAAGTCCTCTTGTAAGGCATTAACATTCGCTTGACTTTGCGTTGCTCTCCCCAGTTTTGCATCATCTGCAAACAGCTGGATATCACTAGTTAAACCCAACCCAATGTCATTAACATACAAATTGAACAACAGTGGCCCCAAAACTAATCCCTGTCTCCCCGTCCACCCGAGCTCCCAATTAAGACTTTAGTTCTTTGTGTTGTCCATTACAAATTTAAACTGGTTCCAAAGTTAACTAATTATTACTGCTGCATTCTGTGGCATACCATTTCTGTTCTGAAGATTCTGGGTATAAAACCAGCAAAATATCAGAAATGAATTTGAATGAATGAAATAAATCATGCTAAAATGAAGGCATCCTTTCTCTATCCTGCTCAGAATTTCCACTATCCTAGCTTCCTGGTTTTCTGAAAATTGCACTATAGCACTTAAAAAAAAAAAGGAACAGAAAGAAAGTGGCATGCTTTAGCTTCATGCTCATCCTACACTATATAATTTTTTTATGTTGCTCCCACCCACAACTGGTTATTAATCTATTGTACCTTTGATACTGTGGATAGGCTAATATTTTTTTTTCTAGTTTTATCAGTTTATATATATTTTTTTATTTTTTACATAATCCAGAAACACTGCTCTAAAGACCAAACATGGAGCGTTTTCAATCCACTTCAGGCCTCTAAATAAGCAGGGTAAATTTCTTCTCCCACCTAAGAAACAGCATGGAACAACTGCAGCAAGACCATTATCACATCCAAATCACACTTTGGAAAGAACCAAATGCAAAAAATGTTATTACTATTCAGATTTCAGTCTAGCCTTCTTTTCTCACCAAGCTGTTTGGTTGCAAAAGCTGCAACCATTGCTGCATGTGCTGACATTGCCTGCAGGAAATTGCTTTAACATATGTATGACACTTCCATGGTGGGCAGGTGCTTTTTCACAAAGTCTATATGTTATGTTAGTTGCAAATCTTTTTGTAGAATTTTATTTGTAAAATTAGCATTTGTGATCTGTCTTAATGATCTATAAAATCCCGAATGCAATTCAGACTGATTTCAAGTTATATACAGGCATACCCAAACTTATACCATTGACTTATGCTGCTTTGCACTTACAGACTTTTTGAATTGCCACTTATCCAGTAGTTACATCACTTACTTTAGAGTTACAGGTCATCAGAATCAACAGGTGGTTCCATTTCTAGCTCTAACTGCCTTTTGCAGGTAGAGTTAGAAGTGGAGCCACAAGATGTAGCCAGACTTATGGATACCATTCTCAGTATATTAGCAATGAAGGTCTTCTAATAATAGTTAAATAGCAGAGGCAAGAAGAACAAGATGTGCCTGAAGAAATCTCCAACTTAAAGGCCTAACTTCCAAAATTGTCTCTGAAGATGGAAAGCTTTGACACTATGGCATGACTCTTTTGGAAAAGCATTATCTGGATTTTGAAAGAAGTTAAAAGTAAATACCAACATTGTAGGAGGTTATACCTGATACATGTAAATCTGCCAAGAAAAGAAAAGACATTCTAGCTTACATACAACTGTAGGCAAGTACTTCCAAAAAGACCTGCAACATCTACTGAAAATCTAGCTGTATGATCGACATCAATCCATTCTCATCAAATGTAGACAATACATACCAATATGACACAATGTTATGTCTAATCAACAACAGATGGCATTGTAGCACATGAACTCATTTAATAAACCAGTTTCTATATTATACATATTATACACTCTACAAAATCACTGTCTTCAAAGTCCAACACAGTGCTTTGACTTATGGACATTTTCGAGTTATGGTATCCCCTCTGGAACTGAAGGTGATGTCTTTGGGATATGACTGTGTGTATATATATATATATATATTTGCTTTTTGCTCCCAATGACTGCATTATTATTATTACCCTAACACCTCATGGAGTCAAAGACTCATCTGGGAAGTCCTTTTATCACACACACACACACACACACAGCTCATCATACCGTGCCTTGAACACATTCAAACTCCTTGCAGACACCACACTCTCAGGCAAAGGCATTCCAATCATTCACAACTCTGCACCAAAAAAACCTGCCTCTCACTCCACTACTCACACCCTCTTTATACAGTTTCCAAGGATGACCTCTGGTTCTCCCCCGATCTCCCACTATTTTCTGTAGGACCTCTCCAGCATTGATCCTATAACAACCCCTTAATAACTTGGTCTCTATCATATCTCCCCTCCTCTTCCTGTCCACCAGACTCTGCAAGTTGCATCTTCTCTATCTTTCCTCATACTCGACATTCCAGAGATCAGAAACTACTTTAGTCAATCGTCTTTGGACCATTTCCAACATCTCTTTGTCCTTCTGAAAACTAGGTGACCAAATCTGGGCATAATAGTCCATCTGTGGCCTAATCAAAGCCTTATACAACGAAACAAGAATCTCCCTACTTCTACAAGTCAGTGTCCCCTGCAGCATTCCCAGAAACCTTTGTGTTGTCTTCACAATTTTGGCTATGTGTCCCCTAAATTTCAGATCGTTATCCACTATCACCCCCCCCAGATCTCTTATTTTTTCCACCTCCACCAATATATCCTCACCAAGCATAGATTCTGCATCCCATCTTTGTTTTCAAATTTTAAAAACTTACATTTTGCAACATTGAACTTGCATCTTCATTTCTGTGCCCAATCACTCAATTTATTCAAGTCTTCTTGTAAGGCCACAACATCTTCACTACTATTCATGGTTCATCCCTACTTTGCATCATCTGCAAACAACTGAATATCTCCATCCAAATCTTCACCTATTTCGTTAATATACAAGTTAAACAGTAATGGCCCCAAAACAGACCCCTGAGGCAATGTAGCAGACCCAATATAGCCCGCCAGGGGGCACCATCAGGACTTTAGGAAAACGCTAGCTTCCTAGCTTCAGTCTCATTTGCTGTTATTAGTACTTGTGTGCACGTGTCTTTTTAGTAAGTTCCCAAGAAGATGGCAACGTGACGTTCGCCGAAATATCGGAAGGTGTATATTAAAGTTTATTTAATCTATATTTCCAGTATACGCTGTCAATTCCTTAAATATTAGTTATCATGTCTAACCAGCGTATAAGCCTCTCAACAAGAATAAATATTTCATCCTAAGTATCTTAGGACATTATCAGTACAGTAGTTTAAAACAATAATAGGAATAACATACAGTTAGAGTTCATGATTACAATAGAATCTCATTAAACACGCATAACGTGTTACAGAATTACAGAAGTAAAAAAAAAAAATAAAATAAAATAATAATAATAATTATTTTACACAATTTTGTATGACAATTTCCCATACTTTAGGAATAGTAAGAACGTCGTTGTGGTTTAAATTTGGTCTGTGTAGTACTGAGAACTTTCTTTATATAAACGTTCATGTTTATATAAAGATGTATGTAAAAGTTTAGATTTTTCCCAATGGATCCTATGGCTTGGATTTTCAATTCCGTGTTGAGAGAGGCCAGATTTCTGCAGTTTAAAAAGACGAATATGGTCTTGATGTTCTGAGATGCATTTCTGAACAGACCTACCTGTCTGTCCTTTGCATGAGCATGGAATCTCATAAACGCCAGGCAACATCAAAAGTGAGAGTTTGTCCTTAGGAGAAGGTAACAAATTGTAAATTTGGTTGATAGGTTTGTAAATAGTGGCAAAATTGTATTTCTTCATAATTTTATAAAGATGCTCAGAGATGCCTTTGACGTAAGGTATGGGAATCCTATGGACTTCTTGTCTGGTTTTATGTGTGGGAAAATAACTAATGATTTTTTGAGTTGTTTTAGGATTATATCCATTTAGGATGGCTGTATTTTTGATTACTTCTAATTCTTGGTTTAGAGATTCTTCAGAGGAGCAGAATTTGTGTGCTCTGGAAACTAGTGATTTAATAATGCCAGATTTCTGAGATGGGTGATGAGCGGAAGAATTGTGAATGTAGCGACCTGAGAATGTAGGCTTGCGAAAGACAGTTGTAGAGATGGAACCGTCTTCTTTTCTTTGAATGTGTAAATCCAAAAAGGAGTTACCCTGAGGAGATTCTTTTTCTAACGTAATGGTGATGCGATGATGAAGAAGGTTAATTTTATCTAGAAACAGTTGTAATTCATGTTCGGGATGATCCCAGACTGCAAATACGTCGTCGACATATCTTAACCAAATTTTTGGTTTGGGTTCAAAAGTGAATATTTTTTCCTCAAGGTGTTCTAGAAACAAGTTTGCTAGGTTTGGTGATAAAGGAGATCCCATTGCTGTTCCTTCTTCTTGCTTGTAAATTTGACCTTTCCAGGTGAAGTAACCTGATGCAATAACAAACTTGAACAATTCAACTATATCAGACGGAAATTTTTGAGTTAGTAATTCTATTGTTTCTTTATGGGGAATGTTCGTAAAGAGGGAGACAATGTTGAAGCTGATTAACAAGTCAGTTTTTGACAGTTGAATGTCTTTCATTTTTGTGTGAAACTCTGTAGAATTTTTGATTGAAGAGACTGAGTGGCCTATGCGAGGACGGAGAAGGTTAGATAAGAATCTTGATAACGTGTAAGTTGGACTGCTAATACAGTCTACGACGGGTCTCAGTGGAACATTAGTTTTGTGTAGCTTAGGTAAGCCATAAATTCTAGGAGGTCTGGCATGGTATGTCTTAAGTTTTTTAATTGTTTCTTCATCTAAGGAGGAAGTTTCATTAAGTAGCTTATTTAATTTTCTGAGTTGACATTTTGTAGGATCATAATCCAATTTGGCGTAAGTATTACGACCTCGAAGAAGTAAATTCATTTTTTGGTCATATGAATTGGTATCAAGAACCATAGTGGTATTTCCTTTATCAGCTCTGGTAATGATTATGTTTTTATTACGTTTTAAGGATAAAATAGTTTTCAATTCTGATGGTGGGATATTTAATTCCGAAGGTTTGGCATTGTAGATCACTTTAGCTACCTCAAAACGAAGTCTGTTGGCTTCAATACTGGAGAGATGGTTGACGTTTCTTTCTATATTATGTATGAAGTCTAAATATGGGAAACATTTTGGTGAAATCGCAAATTTATGGCCTCTTGCTAAAACATTTAATTCATCTGTTGTTAGTGGACGGTTAGATAAATTGACTACCCATTTTTTCATTGGTAATTTGTTAGTGATCTTTTTTGATCAATTTAGTAGATTAAGTTATTTATTATGTAGATCACTATTGCTTTTATCAAAAGCTTTTTTTTCCTGAATTCTTTGAGACAGTTATAATTAATTGTCGCAATGCTTGATTTAATGTATTTGACAAGTCTGTTTCTAGTTCTGTAATTTTTAAATTGTTTGTTGCTAATTCATTCTTAGAAACTCTTAACTGATCGAGTAGTAAGGAATGGCTTGCTTTAAGATAAATTTTATGGGCACCTGGAGATTTGATGACTTCCTTCAGTTTTGAAAAGGTAGGAGTGAGATTATTGTGTCTGCATTTTTTTAAAAAAGAGATTCGAGCTCGTAGCTTACCCTGTTTTAATTGCAGTTTTCCTAGTAAGTTTGTCTTCTGAGCTGTTATTTCCCCATAAAGGAATAAAACTTTTTTAAATAACGAAACCTGTGATGAGATCATAATTAAAAGAAACACACGTATTAATCACCGTGAAAATTAGTTAACTGTAAATATTTCATCCTAAGTATCTTAGGACATTATCAGTACAGTAGTTTAAAACAATAATAGGAATAACATACAGTTGAGGCGCATGATTACAATAGAATCTCATTAAACATGCGTAACGTGTTACAGAAGTAAAAAAAAAAAAATAAAATAAAATAATAATAATTATTTTACACAATTTTGTATGACAATTTCCCATACTTTAGGAATAGTAAGAACGTCGTTGTGGTTTAAATTTGGTCTGTGTAGTAGGGCTGCTGAACTTTCTTAATATAAACATCCATGTTTATATAAAGATCTATGTAAAAGTTTAGATTTTTCCCAATGGATCCTATGGCTTGGATTTTCAGTTCCATGTTGAGAGAGGCCAGATTTCTGTGGTTTAAAAAGATCAATGTGGTCTTGATGTTCTGAGATGTGCTTCTGAACAGACCTACCTGTCTGTCCAAAGTAAGACAATTTGCACATAAAACTCTCACCTTTGATGTTGCCTGGAGTTTATGAGATTCCATGCTCATGCAAATTGCCTAACTTTGGACAGACAGGTAGGCCTGTTCAGAAGCGCATCTCGGAACATCAAGACCACATTCATCTTTTTAAACCACAGAAATCTGGCCTCTCTCAACATGGAATTGAAAATCCAAGCCATAGGATCCATTGGGAAAAATCTAAACTTTTATATAAAGAAAGTTCTGAAGCCCTAATACACAGACCAAATTTAAACCGCAATGACGTTCTTACTATTCCTAAAGTATGGGAAATTGTCATACAAAATTCTGTAAAATAATTATTATTAGTTTTTTTTTTTACTTCTGTAACACGTTACGCATGTTTAATGAGATTCTATTGTAATCATGCTCCCTAACTGTATGTTATTCCTATTATTGTTTTAAACTACTGTACTGATGATGTCCTAAGATACTTAGGATGAAATATTTACAATTAAATAATTTTCACTGTGGTTAATATGTGTATTTCTTTTAATTAGAAAGTGAATTGTTTCATTTGAATTATGTGTGTGGAGGAGACCATTAAGAATCCCATGGATTGATAATGACCAATAAGAAAGTTTAAAGAATATAATGAAAGAATGCTCCTTGGAGGCGATGATCACTAAACAGAAGTTGATGTATTTTGGACATTATGCAAGCTGATGAATCATTGGAAAAGGTGGTTATGTTGGGGAAGATAATGGAATGAGAAAAAGAGGAAGACCACAAAAGAGTTGGATGGATGGATGGAGAACTTAACAACTTGAACTTACAATTACTGGAAGAAAGCGCAAGAGGCTGAGTGGGATGGAGAGCCTTTTTTCACAGGATCACCAAGAATCAAAAACATCTGGATGGCACATAACAACAACAACAATATCTTAAAACAAATGTATTCATTTTCCCTCCCTCACACACTGTTTTTGGTAACAATCGAACAACCCATCACAATATGCAACGCATCTGCCGATATGCCAGCATGAAATTGTTGCAGAGCAAAGTGTTTTATTTTATTGTGCCCTACCAAAAGGTTAAGATAGTAGCAAGATTTCCAATTACCCTGGTATGAATATGCTAAACCCAGCTATTACACTGTAATATCATCTCCTGGCATAATTATTTTCCTCCAGTTTTAAATGAAAATCTGAGGTGAATTATTTCTCTAATGATATCATTAGAACTAGATTAATGTGAGGTACAAACTTTTTGCTTCAGAATTAATATCATCTTTACAATCTTATAAAAGATAATGCACATGATATGGAATAAACATACTTAGATACTTATTCAGCATTTTCATTGCATTTTAATGCTTGAATATAGAAATTCAAACTCATTCCAAAAATAAAAGCTAAAATTCATTTGTCAAGCTATCACTCCATTGCACTTTCCTTGGCTGTCTTGAAATAACGGAGAGGCTTTATCTATGATCACTTCGCTACCTGGCACTCTCTACCAATTAATTAGTGACCACTGATACGAATTCATTATTCATGATCTATTGCAGATTCCTAGCCACTGCTTCTCAATTTTGGACAAAAAAAAAAAAAATACCCTATTCCAGATCATTTTGATCTTATTGTCCACTTTTTACTCTTTGAAATTGCAAATTAATTTCTTTTACATAATATTATTTGGTTTGCAAATTTAATGACATATTGTCTTCATGTTTGCCATGTTTTTTAATAATATTTTGCATGTATACTTCATTTTCTGCAGGTTTTACAGTGTGAATTGAAAACTGCAGTTTCTCTAATAAACAAGGAAGAATTCAAGAATCCAACTACATCTAGCAAACAGGTTGTAAGAGATTTAGAAAAGGTAAATGCATACTAACAATGATTATTTTGATTATTAATAACACTTATTTAAGAATTAATGTTTACTATTATCATGATTATGATTCACGAGACTCTTCATAGGCCCATCCATAGAAAAAACAAAGTCTATCATACCACTCCTTGAATTCACTTTTTATGTTCTCACCACTCTATCAGGCAGTGCATTCCATGAATCAATCCCCCTCCATACAAAGAAACCACTCCTCACCCACTTCCTCACGATGTCTGTTTGCAACTTCCAGAGATGACCCCTTGTCCTTGCTCCTTCCATACTTTGCAGTTTGCATTATCTCAATCTATCCTCATAACTAACATTGTAAAGCCCCTGATATCATCTTTATAGGCTAATTTATCCCTTTCAAATCCTAGTACAGTAGTCCGAATGTGACCTGATCAGGGCTTTATACAATGGAATGACAAATGTTTTATCTCTGCTGGTCTGTGTCCTAAGTATTGCAACAATCCTCTGTGTTACCTTCACTACTTTTGCAATATGTTTCCTGAATTTCAAGTTTCTATCAATCATCACCTCAAGATCCCTTGCTTCCCTTTCTTCCTCCAGTATAGTTCATCCAACAGAGTATGCAGCTTCGCATTGAAGTATCCCAAACTGTATTTAGCTGAATTAAACTGATCATATTCATTTTTCCATCTGTCCATTTTCTTCAAATCCTCTTGGAGGGCTACCACATCTCCACTGTTACTAATAACCCTTCCCAGCTTTGGATCATCTGCAAAGAACTGTATATCCTCCTGCAATGCATTGACAATGTCATATATATAAATGTTAAACAATGCAATTTCCAGTACTGAACCCTATGGGTCCACACTTGTAAACTTCTGCTTCCTTGATATTGGTTCCTCATACACAACTCTCTAATATCTGTCAGACGGCATTCTCCAATCAAATTCACTAACCTGACTTCTAAACACGTGCTGTAAATTAAACATCAGCTTATCATGTGGCACCCTACAAATTCAAAATCCAAAAAATGATAGAATATGCCTCTCCCTCATATACTGCTCTTGTTACTTTATTAGAAAAGGCAACAATTAGATTAATAAAACAAAAGCTCCCCTTAACAAATCCATGCTGACTCTCAGAGATAACATTATTCTCATCTGACCACTGCTGCAAATGCTCCCTTACTAATTTCTCCATAATCTTAACAAAGTAGAGATCAGAAACTGATCTCTAGTTTGACACTTCCATTCTTACCACCACCATTATGCAATGGCACTGGCTTCTTCCACTTCTTCCACTCCCTTCTTCCACTCCTTGGTTACATTTCCCGTGGCTTGACTCTCACTGAAATTCAGGTCAATGGAGCTAACCCACTCTCTTCTTATATTACTAAACCACAAATCCGCACCTTCCCTCTAGTATTAAAATCTACTTCTCCAGAATGAAATACCCCAATAAAGTGTTCATCAAACAACTTCACTATGTCCTTTGCATCAGTCACTCTACTCCTATTTTTATCTAATAATGTCATTCTTCCACAATCATTCCTCCTCTTCTATTCACCACATAATGAAAGAATTCTTTAGGACTTTCTTAAGATTTCATGGCCAGTCTCTTCTCATATTCCAGTTTTGCCTTGATTACCATATTATTCACTATCCTGCCTGAGTCTTATATTCTTCGTACATCTTCTTTCCATCCCTCTCCTTATATCTTTTCCATAACCTCTTTATTAGTATTATTTTTTATATTATTATTATTATTATATATTGTTTATCCTTTAGATACTTAGACCTTTAGAATCTTAGGTTCAACAATGAAAGAGGATGGAGAGGCTGAGAAGGAAGTGAGATGCAGGATACAAGCAGGATGGAGTAACTGGAGAGAGAGATAGCTAGAATGCTATGTGATAAGAGGGTGCTGATCAATCTAAAAGGCAAAATCTATAGGACAGTTTTGATGCCAGCTATGATGTGTGCTATGGAAACTGTGGCCCTGAGGAAAAATAACATCAGCAGGATTGAGGTAGCGGAGATGAGAATGCTTAGGTGGATGTGCGGTATGACCAGAAAAGATCGTCTGAGAAATGACTATGTGAAGGGAACAGTGAAAGTTATGAACTTAGGAGCAAAGATACAGGAGGCAAGGTTGAGATGGTTTGGTCTTGTGATGAGGAGGGAGGACGAATATGTGGGAAGAAAGGTCATGCAGATGGACGTGCAGGTGGCCAAAGAAGAGACAGAAGGAGCTGGTCGAGGAAGATTTGAGGATGAAGAACTTGGATGTGGTTTACAGCCTAAGACAGGAGGATGTGGAGGAAACTCCACATGATGCCAGCTATGATGTGTGCTATGGAAACTGTGGCCCTGAGGAAAAATAACATCAGCAGGATTGAGGTAGCGGAGATGAGAATGCTTAGGTGGATGTGCGGTATGACCAGAAAAGATCGTCTGAGAAATGACTATGTGAAGGGAACAGTGAAAGTTATGAACTTAGGAGCAAAGATACAGGAGGCAAGGTTGAGATGGTTTGGTCTTGTGATGAGGAGGGAGGACGAATATGTGGGAAGAAAGGTCATGCAGATGGACGTGCAGGCGGCCAAAGAAGAGACAGAAGGAGCTGGTCGAGGAAGATTTGAGGATGAAGAACTTGGATGTGGTTTACAGCCTAAGACAGGAGGATGTGGAGGAAACTCACCTTGGATAAACAATATAAGATATATATTGTTTATCCAAAATGAATGTACATAGTAATTTGTACACAGAATTGACTTTTACAGGCGAGAGAGGTTGCATCTGAATGATTGGAGAAAGTGTTGCTAAGTGGAAGTACGGTGTGTGATGTATGCAAGAGACCTGAAATAAGAGATGAAGTGAAAAATCAGGAGAGTGATATTATAGAGATAGAAGCTTGGCAGTGGAAACAGTTGTAGTGTGAGAGATGAAGAGAGAACGAGATTGCAAGAGTAACAGAGAAATGGGGGGGACTCGAGTAAAATGGGAGACACGGCATAGGGATGTTGAAAGTGGTACTGAATGTGTGTATGAAGATGGAGTATATTGCAGTGTGGATGGGGAAGTTGAGACTGAGCCCAAGTGTGAGCTCAATCTCCAATCACCTTTATCACCACTTACCAATCACCTTTATCACCATGGTAGGTGGTGATAAAGGTGATTGGGCAAGGGCAGGTATAATTTAACTTCAACCTGCAGTTTTATATAACCTACAGGTATAACTGTGGTGCAACCTGACTTTTACAATATGCCTTCTGAACTTCAACTCTCTCTCTCTCATCACTGTAACCCTGAAATCCTTAGTATTTTCATATTGCCCAATTCATCAATTAATACATACATGGCTTGTAATCTTCTCATCTCAAATTCCATAATTTCACACTTTGCGACACTACTTTGCTCACAAGTGCCAGTCTGTTTAAATTACCTGTTTAGATTTCTGCATCACCTTTATTACTTGTTTATTAGCCACTTTTGAATCATCATCAGCAAACAAAGATATCTCCCAAATCTTTTCCTATAATGTATTCAAATTAATTAAAAATAAACACTACTGGTTTCACTTCCTTCTGTGAGGTGAAACCACAAAAACTACTACTGGATTTAACCAGTATGAGTTTCTGTGATTTAACTCCCTGTTATGGAGTTTTGGATTTAACTCCCTGTTATGATGTCTGCTCATTAGCCAGTATTTTATTAATATTACATACATTCCTGTTTGCTCCAATTTGCATAAAAGTTATGTATATCCCTAGAATGTCTTTGCAATGACCAATAGTATCATAATGATCACTTTCTTTATCTGGTTCAACCGTCATTTTATCATAGAGAGTGAGTAAATTACTAAAATGACTTCACAAAGCTATGATTTCCTCCATAGAGTATAATTTCTATCTCCACCCATTCCTGAATTCTGTCCTTAAGCAGGTTTTCTAGTGCCTTTAACCATTATTCCTGAGATAATATGCTCTATCTAGTATCATGAGTTAATGTAGCAGTATATTTGAACTGTGCCAAGAAAAGTGTTTTTAAATAGTGTATTGTGTGGCTTTTTTTCATGCTGCTGCTTTTTATTTTTTTATGCTGCATGCAAGTGTCCTTCAGTGGTGTTTGTTTATTGTGTTTTGCTACTTGTTCCTACTGCTTCTGCTTTAAAAATGACACCTGTAAAGAAGCTCGTGTCAGTGACATGGAAAGCTTTGGCACAAAGTTCAAGTTCTGTCCAAGTTTTTCCTTGTGGATGCATTGCAAAAATTGCTTCATGCATGTAATGAAAAAAGTGAAAGATTTTTGGACTGTTAGAGTAAACAAAAAGAAGGAAAGCATTAATGTTTTTGAAAAGTGTATTTGATAGGTTAGAATGATTAGAAATGGAAGCTAGAATTGTGACTGTAGTAGAAGAGTTTCAGGCAGGCTCTACCGACAGTGCAAGACGTGCATTTGTACAGGTCAGCAAGTTTTTTAGGGTGGCAAAGTTGGCATAAACAATACGAAAAATAAGTGTGAAGGGGCAGCAAAATATGCTACTGCATGGGGCAGCAAAATTCCTAGGGGCGGCCCTGAGTTTAGTCAAGAGTTACTGAAAACGAGAAGGGAAATGAAACATCTGGAAGATGAGATTAAACATTTACAGAACAGATTGGCAGATGTGAATGAGGAGGAAGTTAGCATTAGGAAGAAAGAGTCAAAGGATAATCATATATCATTGCATGGAGACCCAATCATTAGAGATATCATGACTGATAAAATACAGAAAACATGCTTTGCTGGTAGAAGAATGAAACAATTAACTGATGGTTTGCAGAAAAGGAAAGAGCAAATATTAGAATGAGTGTAGTTTTGGGCACAAATGACTTCCTTTATAAAAAATAGAATGTTAATAGAGACTTGAGGAAGTTGTCAAGGAAGATGAAGGATAATAGTATTGGAAAAGTCAGAAGAAGAGAGTAGATAATGAATAGCAAGGCGGCTGAGGTGCATGAATCAAAGGGGATTCAGTTTGTGAATTTGAGGAACAAATTTGAAGGAAAGTTGGAATGGTTTAAAGTTGATGGATTTCATTTGAATGGGTTTAGTGTTGGACAGAGTTAGGATGGCTATTGTTTGCTTAGTAGGCATAGAATCAAGAGGATAATGTAGCTAACGATCTAAGGGTACTAGTTAAGCAGGAAAACACAGCTAAACTAATTGTATA
This sequence comes from Typopeltis vanoorti, assembly GCF_054136105.1. Classification (NCBI taxonomy): domain Eukaryota; kingdom Metazoa; phylum Arthropoda; class Arachnida; order Uropygi; family Thelyphonidae; genus Typopeltis; species Typopeltis vanoorti. The sequence continues at coordinate 28,724,487 of NC_143549.1, forward strand.
ACATAAGGAAGATGAATACAAGATTGAAGATGTGATTGTAGCAGCACAAGGTGAAGGAGTGTATAAAGGTAAAGATGGGAAAGGTATGAATGGCAATCAGAGTAAGGATCAGGAAAATGGGAGTGGTCAGACCAAGAGAGAGAGAGAGAAATAGAGAGTGAGATGTGATATAGCAGCTAGAATAGAGAATGCTAGTGCTTGTAGAATGCCCCAAAGACACAGGGATTGTTATGTTTATATACAAATGTAAGAAGTACAGGCAGCCTTCAGTTTATGATGGTTCAATTTACGCTGACTCACAATAAACCCAGATTCTTGCGCATGCTTTCTTACTGTAGTATAGTCCGACTGAGAAACGACGTGAGCAGGCACTCTAGTGTTTGAGTGTTTACCTAGCTACTACGACATATATGTATCAAACTTAGTTTTATGTTGAATCTATCTAATTGTTCTATTTAATTTTTGTTACATACATACATATTTAAATTGATAAAATACATAATTACATACCATGTCTGATAAAAGAAGTGCAGAAAAGTTAGCAGAACTTGTGTTAAGAGGGCACAGAAATTAATCACACTTGAAAAGAAGATGGCGGTGATTTGAAGAATGGAAGATGGCAGACACGTGCTAATGTCTGTAGAAGTATATACTTACCTCCATCGACTGTTACTACAATTATGAAAAATGCAGATAGAATAAAACAGTCTGCGCAACAATCTACGACAGTACTAAATGCAAAACATGTAAGTTATAGCAGAGGTAAACTTCATGAAAAAATTGAAAAATTATTATCATTATGGGTGGATGACTTGAATCAGAAAAACATTCCTCTGACGCAGGCTGTTATAACTGAGAAAGCAAAAACAATTTTTAGGAACATAAAAAGACAGATGGAGGCGAAGAAACATTTTTAGGAAGCAAAGGTTGCTTCATGAGATTTAAGTCTCGAAGTAAATAAATGCATAGTGTCAAATTATGTGGTGAGGTGGCAAGTGCAGATGTTACGGCAGTAGCTGCTTTTCCTAAAGAATTTCAAGACTGAATAGAACAAGGAATTTATCCTCCTGATCTCATTTTTAATGTTGATGAGACTGGGCTCTACTGGAAAAAATTGCCATCGTGCACCTTCATTTCCTGTGAAGAATGTTCCGCTCCAGGTTCTAAAGCTGAAAAAGATAGACTTACGATTTTGTTGGGTGCAAATGTCTCCAGAACTTTTAAGCTTAAACCAATGTTCGTGTGCTATTCACAGACACGACGTGCCTTCAAGGGTCTAAAAGCCATGTCGCCTGTCTATTGGAAATGGAACAAGAAAGCTTGGGTTACACAAGACGTTTTTATAGATTGGTACACAAATTATTTTTGTCCTACCGTGCTTCGCTCCTGTAAAGAAAATGATTTGCCAGCCAATGATTGGCTGGCAAATCATTTCAGCACCATTGACATCCAATAGTGCTGAAGTAAGAACACCATTGGATGTCAAGGTTGTTTACATGCCCCCAAACATATTGCTTTTGCCACCAATGGATCAGGGGGGGGGGGTTATATCAATCTTCAAAGCCTGTTATCTCCATATAACATTTATGGAAATGGAAAGAGTCTTGGACACTTCAGGAAAAACTAATAAAGACTGTTGATGGTCATTTGTTATTTTGTAGGGCATTAACAACCAGGGCCGGCTTGCACCATCTACTGATGGTGCAAGATGTGCATTTGCATGGGGTGGCAAGTTTTTTTGGGGTGGCAAAGTTGGCATAATCTATACGAAAAATAAGGGAGAAAGGGCGGCAAAATACTACATGGGGCAGCAAAATTCCTAGGGGTGGCCCTGTTAACAACATCAAGGCAGCTTGGAACGAAGTGTCAGCAAAGTGTTTAAAAGGAGCATGGCAAAAATTTCTTCCAGCATTTATGCATGACTTCGAGGAATTAGAGCAAGAGGAGAATGTTATTGAAGACGTTACCAGGCTTGCACGAGAGGTGGGATTGGACGATATTACAGCTGAATGACAGAAGTCTTAGAGAGCCATGATAAACCGTCTTCCAATGAAGACTTAAAAGAATTAGCTGAACAATTAACATCCAAAGGAGGAGAAAGAAAATGAAGAAGGTTCTCTGAGAGATATAAAAACAGTTGATTTATAGTGTATTCTTGCAAGCATAGAGACATTGACTGATGAACTCTGCGAAATGGACCACGATTGGGAACGGAGTGCAAATGTAAAAAGGAGTGAATCGGATCTATTCGACCTTACACTGAACTCCTTAAAGAAAGAAAAAGAAAATTATAGGCAGTTGACACTGGATACTTTTTTTTTTAAAAAATGCAGGTGATCCGAAACCAGGAACTTCAACATAGAAATATGTAATATCTTTTCGAAGTTTCATATTTTTTTTATATATAATTTTGTTTTGTTTTCATTATTAATAATTTTATTTTAACAAATATATATATATATACGTATGTATTATCAAAGCTTTAAATATAATAATGTTACACATACTTCATGTGCATACTTTTTGACTGCGCAGAACATAACTTTCTACCTCCGATTAAAATTGAGTTCGTTTTACGCTGATTCAGTTTACGCCCATTTTTTCAGGAATGGAAGTGAGGCATAAACCGAGGGCTGCCTGTATTTGAAATAAGAGAGCTGAGTTTATGTCATTGAGTCAGTATGCCCAAAGATAATTGGTGTAAGTGAAGCTTGGTTGTCTGAGGATGATATGATGTCAGGAATAGAAATGGAAGGATATACAATTTTCCAGGAGAATAGGAAATTAAAAAGAGCTGGGGGGGGGTGCTATTAATGATTGCAGAGGAATTATGTTCACAAAGTGAGGAAATTCATAGTACATACAAAGATTTTGAATCTGTGTGGTGTGAAGTTGAAATTAACAGGATAGCATATTCAATAGGATGATAGCTATAGCAAGGCCAGAAAATATAGAGAAAACTAATTATGAATGTTTAGGCAAATTGGTTGGGCATGGAAACAAAATGATGATTCTGATGGGAGCTTTTAATTACAGGAATATAGAATGGCAGGAGGAGATGTTGGTCCAGAGGCAACTGACTAAGGTAGTTTCTAACCTCTGGGGAATGTCGAGGAAAGATTGAGAAGATGTAACTTGCAGAGTCTGGTGGACAGGAGGAGGAGGGAAGATATGATAGAGACCTACAAGTTAATGAGGGGTTGTTATAGGATCAATGCTGGAGAGGTTCTACAGAAAATAGTGGGAGATCAGGGGAGAACCAGAGGTCATCCCTGGAAACTGTGTAAAGAGGGTGTGAATAGGGGAGTGAAAAGCATGTTTTTTTCATGCAGAGTTGTGAATGATTGGAATGCCTTGCCTGAGAGTGTGGTGTCTGGAGAGAATTTGAATGTGCTTAAAGCATGGTATGATGAACTGTGTGTTTGATAAAAGGGCCTCCTAGATGAGTCTTTGACTCCATGGGATCTTGGGTAATAATAATAATAATAATATTGCAAGTGTTTCAAAGACTGTACATCATAGTGCTGTTATGATACAAAGTACTCTGACATATAGGATAAGTAGGTAGTTATGCAACTGTATAAAATACACTTGGACCATACTTGGACTATTGCACTAAGATTTGGTTGCCTAGTTTTAATTGAGATGTGGAATCATTGGAGAGGGTCCACAGAAGAGCGGCTAAGATAACATCAGAAGTCAGGAATACTTGCTATGGATATATAGAGGTTGAAAAAATAAACAATTGAATGCTGAGCTTTGATGAAATTTGCACTCAATATCTTTAAGAAAATTTTTCAATAAACTTAAGTAGTCTCTTAAAAATGTAGAAGCCATATCAAGCAGTGAGTTCTGTGTTTTAACATCCATAACTGATTCTACCTCATATCCCAATTCATTTTTTGTTTTTGTTCCAAGAGACTATTACATGCAGTCAGGGCCCATATGAGAGTATTTGATGCCTCTAGGCAAAGAAAATTCAGGCACTCCTATACATTGTCTCCCTATATATATATTTTGTCATACTCACACAAACATAATCCCAGAAGTCATAGTGCCCCTGGGCGATTGCCTAGGTTCACCTAATGTTAAAACCGGCCCTGCTTGAAGTCTAAAAATTCTGAAGTTGCGGTCTTAAAATACTTCAGTATATATACCATGATCATGATGAATAATTTCATTTAAATCATGAGACTGCTAATTCCAATTTATGACCTTCAAATTTTTCTCCCTTGTCACTGTCTGAGAAATCTAATAAATCACCACCAGCCTATCTTAAATTTTTCATTTTCATCAACAGTCATCTTCTGAAAAAGAACATAATAAATATATAAATGTATTATTAAAGAAAGTTATGCAGCATCTCTGTTGTTTTGTAATCAGATGGTCAATAATAGATATTAAACCTCTTGTACACTTGTATCCAAGTAAATCTGTAGATATTGTTATCAACTGTGCTTCACACAGTACAATCAGTCTTTTGCCATGGTCAATTCTCTACATACTGACAAAGATCCAGCTGTTAAATCCCTATTCTTCTAGTTCCTTATTATCTCTACTTGGGGACTTAAATAGTCGTTTTTTACCTATGATGCATTCTTTGTTAGAGCACACCTTATTATGACCATTTTCATTCCATAAATAATGAGCACTATTCTTAATAACCACTCACTGACTTGCTCCCTGCATTTAATAGAACTTTTCCATTTCTTCTTTATCCATAAGAAAATCATGAATTGCACACTGTTCATCTTATCAAAGTCAATCCAGATGTATACATAACTGCCCCAGATTTTGCATTCATTACCTTCTTTTTAGTTTCTTTCAAGACCACTAGATCTAAGTTTTTTTCAATAGCTTTCAGCCAGGTTAAACTCTATATGCTCCACATTTCAAGTTCATAGCTAATTTTGTTATCTAAATTTCTTTTCAGAAATGAAGGAAAAGAGTGCTATAAAATGAATTAGAGATGATAAAGGGGACATGAAAATGAGAAAAAGATATTTTTGATGTATTATTTTTATTATTATTATTCAGGAAAAAAGATTCATCATGGGAGGTTCTTCTTAGGAAACACAAAGTCTTTCATACCACTCCTTGAACTCATTGACTGTTCTTGCTCTAACAACTCTCTCAGCAATGCATTCCACATTTCAACCACCATCCATGCAAAGAAATCACTCCTGATCCTCTTGCTCACAGCTTCCTTTCGTAACTTCCAGGGATGGCCCCTTTCATCATTCCTGCCCACCAAGTGAAAGAACTCCACAATGTCTACCCTGTAACTGCCTCTCAACAGTTTAAAATTCTCGATCATATCACCTCTCCTTCTTCTATCTACCAAGCTCTGCAGTAGATAGAAGAAGGAGAGGTGATTTCTTCTATTGATTCTCGTAACTGATATTGTACAGTCCTGAAACTGTCCTTGTTATCCTCGCCTGTACCCTTTCCAGTTAATTTATCCCCTTCAAATCCTGGGAACCAAATTTGAGAAAAATAGTCCAAGTATGGTCTGATCGGGGTCTTATACAACGGAAAGCTAACTCTTTTATCTCTGCAGGCCAGCATCCTTCTCAGTATTGCAGCAATCCTCTAGGTTACCTTCACCACCTTTGCAATATGTCCCCCTGAATTACAGGTTTCTATCAATCATCAACCTCAGATCTCTTGTCTCCCCTACTTCCTCCAGTATAGCTCCTCCAATACAGTATGCAGCATCCCATCGATGTGTCCCAAACCTCAAGACCTTACATTTTGCTGCATTAAACCAACTCCTCCGTTCATTTGCCCATCTGTCTATTTTATTCAAATCCTCTTGCAGCGCTACCACATCTGCACTATTACTGATAACCCTTCCCAGCTTCACATCATCCACAAATAACTAAATATCCCCTTGCAATTCATTGACAATGTCATTGATATAAAGGTTGAACAATACAGGTCCCAGTGCTGAGCTCTGTGGAACCCCACTTGTAACCTTCTGCTTCCTTGATATTGCCCACTATACACAGCTCTCTGACACCTATCAGACAACCAACCTGAATCCATTTGACTAACCCGACATTTAAACCCATGTACTGCAACTTAAATATCAGCTTATCATGTGGCACACTGTCAAACACCATTGCAAAATCCAAAAAAATAGCAGTATATGCCTTTCCCTCATCAACTGATCTTGTCACTTATTATAAAAGCAATCGTATTACTAAAGAAAGTGTGCCCCTTAACAAATCCATGTAGATTCTCACAGATAACATTATCCTCATCTGCCTAGCACTGTATATAATCCCTCGCTAATTAATCCAAGACCTTAAAAATTACTGATGACACACAAGCTGGCCTATAATTAGACACTTCCAGTCTGCTACTGCCCTTGTGCAATGGCACTATCTTACCTTGCTTCCATTCCTTGGGTACCTTTCCCACAACCAGACTTTTATTGAAGAGCCAGGTCAATGGAGCTGTCGGTTCTTTAGCACATTCTCTCAAAATCCATGGTGAAATACCATTCAGTACCACAGCTTTACTGATATTTAGAATACTATATTTGGAACACACTCTCCTCTTGCACCTCTAAACCCTGAACATGCATTATCCCTCTAGTATTAAAACTTTCTTCTCCAGGATGAAATACTCCAATAAAGTGTTCATTGAACAACTCCACTATGTCCTTTGCATCAGTCACTCTAATCCCATTTTTATTCTGCAGTGTCATTCTTCCACAATCATTTCTCCTCTTACTGGCCGCATAGCTAAAAATTTCCCTTGGATTTTCTTTGGATCTTAGTGCCAGTCTTTTTTCATATTCGAGTTTTGCCTTCCTCACCATACTGGTCACTCTGCTCGCCTGCATCTTATATTTTTTGTGTATCTGCCCTCCACCTCTCTCTCCTTGTATCTCTTCCATAATCTCTTTTTCAACTGCATTTCCTTCCTGTTTGAAACACAAAATTTTCATCCACCAAATTGTGTCCGCTTCTTCACTCATGGAATACAGCTTACTGTTGCTGCTAATAAATATTCCTTCACAATTTCCCAAGCATTAAATATCCGGGCCTTCCAATTCTGTCCTCCATGGAACTTCCCCTAGTTGATACCTGACTATTATAATCACCTGCCTTATATCATTCCCTTTTCTTTGATACTCCTGCATGTAAATTATATATTTAGTTTAATCCTTTATCCTAGTGTAGACACCTGAAGTATCATTAGGACTGGGGCAACTCATGGCAAAGGTAGACTGAGTTCTCATCACTTACCTTATACCGTAATGCAAAGCACAACTCCTTGCGGACATGTATAATAATCTAACCAAGTGAAGGAAATAAACTTCCAACATCTTTCTCTAATCCAGAATAATTTAATAATAAGGTGTGACTCCTTTTGGCAACTGGCATATGGAAATATGAGTTCTGCATTGCTTCAACATTTGTGTCACCTCTGGGTCTGGCTCCTACTGAAGAAACCTCAATAAAAGTCGAAACCAGTCTGAGTAGTGACGCCTTCCCATAATGCATGACATTATGCATGTCCACAAGGAGAGGTGCTTTGCATTATAGGATACTAAGGAAAGTGATGAGAACTCATACCAAATTTGCCATGAGTTACCTCGGTCCTGAAGATACTTCAGGTGCAAACTTTGTTTGCTTACACTTGGATAAAGGACTAAACTAAATATATAATTTATAGTCTAACCAAGGGGTGCTTAAGGGTCAAAGCTGTATAACTGAGAGGAGACCTCCACATAGCCTTTAAAGGAATGTGGAGAACCGACCAGGGCTTCTGACCTAATGCCGAATCCTCACCCTTTCATGGTGCACCCTGTTGGGTATCTACCCGGATACTGAACGAACGAGGATGAGCTGGCAATGTGGGATTTAGCCAACCAAATTGTAATTCTTATTGGCTTAAACCAAATTACAAAATGATGGTACAACATGAAAAATTTCATGCCGGCTGGGGCGTCGCCTGGTTAAACAAGGCCCCCATTATTTTCACCAGGGAACCAGGGTGAATAGCGAAAAGTCAGCTACTTTAACAAATCTGAAAAAACACCCCAACTCAACATCACCAGAGTTAAAGATCGGTACTATCAACATACAAAGCCTGAATGGCAAAGAAATGGAGCTAGCTGAAGAATTAAATACATACCAGATCGACATAATAGGGGTGATTCAAACAAAAAACACAAAACTGGTGAGATCTTTCTGAGCAATAAATAAAATATGTTATACTCAGGCAATGACAATCAAAGAAAAGAAGGAGTGACCTTTGTATTCAGCACTAAATATGAGGCTAATCTTCTTGAATGGCAGGCAGTCTCAGGTAGAGTGATGTGGGCAAATATCAGAATGGAGAACTGGACAATGAGACTAGTTTACGTATGGTCCCAGAGAAGGTTCTGCTAAGGTAGAAGTGGAGGAAATTTTTGAGGATTTAGAGAAAGCATCTGACACAATGAAAAAGGAAACGTTGGTCCTTGTTGCGGATCTAAATAACAGTGTGAAAATGATTGTCAGACATACAAAAATATATTGGGAAATTTGGAGAAAAGAGCAAAGCTAATAATAATGGCAAATATTTGTTGGATTTCTGCTCAGGACATGGACTGGTTATTATTAACACCATGTTCCAACATAAAAATGTGCACAAATTCACATGGAGAGAAGAGGCAGGAAATAAGAAAAGTCTAATTGACTATGTTATTGTTGATAGTGATGTTTTCTCTCTGGTGCAGGACACCAGAGTGTACAGAGGATTTGAAATTGGAAGTGATCACTATTTAGTCTTGAGCAGGATAAAACTGAATTTCATATTGAAAAGAATAACATATAAGAAAGTCTTAAAGCGAATAAAAGTTGAGCAGCTCTCTGATGTGAGCTGTAGACTAAAATACACAAAGATTATTGAAGAAAAAATGAAAGAGTTTGAGAACAGGAATCAAACCTTGGAGATTCAGTGGCAAACTCTGAAGAAAACATTGATTGATTCTGCCAGAGAAGCATGTGGTGAGGTTGTCTGTAAGGATAAAAAAATCAGAACTCCGTGGTGGACACAGGAAGTTAAAGAGGCAGTGAAGGAAAAGAAGAAAGCATATCAAAAGTTCCTGTCAAATAAATCATCTTGTGTTCTTAGAGAATACAGAGACAAATGTAAGAAAGCTAAACACTGTGTAAAACTAGCTAAACCAAAGTCATGGGAGGACTTTGGCAAGAACATAGAAAATAAATATCAAGAAGGTGGCAAAATATTTTGGAGGATGTTGAAGAAGCTTAGAAATGGAGGAAAGAGTACTGTAAAAGGAGTTAGAGATGATAAAGGTGACATGAAAACAGGAGAAAAAGATATCCTTGAAGTATGGAGTAATTACTTAGAGAAATTGCTAAATGAAACAAGCAGTGATTGCACAGTGGTAAAAAACACTCAGCAGGCATACAGTCAGGAATACCTATCCATACTTGAAGTAAAAAAAAACGATCAAAGGCTTAAAATCTGCAAAGGCAGCAGGAGTAGATGATATTCAACCAGAAATGCTGAAGTATGGTGGTATAGAAGTCTTACAGTGGCTGCACTGCATAGTTCAGAATGCTTGGACAGAGGGACGAATTCCCGATGATTGGAGTAGAGCTCTCATAGTACCTATATATAAAAAGGGAAATAAAACTGCATGTGAGAATTAAAGAGGTATTTCCCTACTGAGTGTTCCTGGTAAGATCTATGTAAGTATACTTGAGAAATAGTTGAGAAGAATTGTAGAAGAAAAGCTTGGAAGAACAAGCGGGATTCAGGCCAAATAGAGGCTGCCAGGATCAGATTTTCACTTTATGACAAATAGTGGAGAAATCATGGGAATATAACAAAGATCTCTATTTGAGTTTTGTAGATCTGGAAAAAGCATATGATAAGGTACCGAGAGATAAGTTATTTAATACACTACAGTTATATGGTGTCAATGGGGCATTATATCAAGCAATATTTAGTCTTTATTTGAGTTTCAAGTCAGCAGTTAGAATTGAAGGAAGTACAGGAAGATGGTGTAATGTTAAATCTGGTGTGAGACAGGGATATACATTATCCCCTCTGTTATTCATTATCTATATGGATCAAATTGTGAAGGAAAGTGGTATTAAACATGATATCAAATTTGGTGATGTTAATGTCAGCTCTTTGCTTTATGTGGACGATGTTATACTTATCAATAAATCCATTACGAGTCTGCAAGATTTCTTGACTAAATTGAATAACTGTTGTAATAGATACGGTATGAAGGTCAGAAAAAAAAGACGAAGACAATGAAAATAGACAGAATCATTTAAAATGTCAACTGCATTGTGAACGTAGAACCTGTGGAACAAGTAAAACATTTCACCTACTTAGGCACAATTTTTAGTGAAGATGGTAAATTAAATATGGAAATAGACAACAGAATCAATAAAGCTGGTATACTAGGAAGTCAATTAAATAAATTCATATGCAATAAGAGAGAAATTAGTCGGAACAATGTATGCAAGACAGTGTTTAAAGCAGTTTTAACGTATGGATCTGAGAGCTGGGTCAGAAGTAAAACACTTGATCAAAGACTAGAGACTATAATAAATTTAGTTTAATCCTTTATCCAAGTGTGAGCAAACAAAGTTTGCGCCTGAATGTATCTTCAGGACTGGGGTAAGGTAGTGCAACACTAGGGCGACTCCTTGCAAAGGTGGAGCAAGTTACTAACATTCCTATCTCAGTATCTCCCATAATGCAAAACACATCTCCTTGCGGATATGTCTAATTTTATGCATTAAGAGAAGGGCGACTACCCAGACTAGTTTCGACCTTTATTGAGGTCTCTTCAGTGGGAGCCAGGCCCAAGTGAGGATACCAGCCAGAAGCATTAGCAAGATCATCTCCACCTATGGGAGTTGCCAAATGGTGTGCCACCTTTCAATATCTTTCTCTAAATCCAGAGTAATTTATTAAAAAGGTGGCACACCATTTGGCAAGTCCTATAGGTGGAGATGATCTTGCTAATTATTTTTATTATTATTATTATTATTCAGGCCTCCAAGGAGTCAAAAGACTCATCGAGGGAGGTCATTTCTAAGACATACAGTCTGTCAAGACTCATCGAGGGGAGGCTCCCCCCCTGAGAAACACAAACTTTATCATACCACTCTTTAAACTCACTGACCGTTCTCGCTCCCACCACTCCATCAGGCAATGCATTCCACGGCTCAACCACCCTCCACACAAAGAAACCACTCCTTACCCTCTTGCTCACAGTTTCCTTTCGTAACTTCCAGGGATGGCCTCTTGTCATCACTCCTTCCCGATGATTAACCAAGCGAAAGAACTCCCCAGTGTCAACCCTGTAACCACCTCTCAACAGTTTAAAAGTCTCAATCATATCACCTCTCCTTCTTCTATCCACCAAACTCTGCAGTCCACATTCTCTCAGCCGATCCTCATAACTATCCTTGTACAGTCCTGAAACCATCTTTGTCATCCGTCTTTGTATCCTTTCCACAGTTAATTTATCCCCTTCAAATCCTGGGGACCAAATCTGAGAACAATAGTCCAAGTGTGATCTGATCAGAGACTTATACAACGGAATGATAACCCTCTTATCTCTGCAGGTCAGTGTCCTGCTCATAATTGCAGCAATCCTCTGTGTTACCTTCACCACCTTTGCAATATGTCCCCTAAACTTCAGGTTTCTATAAACCATCAACCCCAGATCTCTTGTCTCCCCTACTTCCTCCAGTATAACTCCTCCCATAGAGTATGCTGCATCCCATTGATGTTTCCCAAACCTCAAGACCTTACATTTTGCTGCATTAAACTGAGACCCCCATTCATTTGCCCATCTATCTAGCTTATTTAAATCCTCTTGCAGGGCTACCACATCTGCACTATTATTAATAATCCTTCCCAGCTTCGCATCATCTGCAAACAACTGAATATCCCCCTGCAATCCACAGGCTATGTCATTGATATAAAGGTTAAACAATATAGGTCCTAGTACTGAGCCCTGTGGGACCCCACTTGTAACCCTCTGCCTCCTGGAAACTGCTCCACCATACACAACTCTCTGATACCTATCAGACAGCCAATCCTAAATCCAGTTGACCAATCTGACATCCAGACCCATGTGCTGCAACTTAAATATCAGCTTATCATGTGGCACCCTGTCAAATGCCTTCGCCAAGTCTAAGAAAATTGCAGTATATGCCTTTCCCTCATCTAATGCTCTTGTAACTTTATTATAAATGGCTAGCATATTGCTAAAACAAGAGCATCCTTTCACAAATCCATGTTGATTCTCACAGATAACATTACCCTCATCTGCCCAATGCTGTACACGGTCCCTCACTACTTTCTCAAAGATCTTAACAACTACTGATGACACACAGACTGGCCTATAATTAGACACTTCCAGTCTTTTACCACCCTTATGCAATGGCACTATCTTACCTTCCTTCCATTCCCTGGGCACCTTTGCCAAAGCCAGACTTTCATTGAAAAGCCACGTTAAAGGTATTGTCAATTCCCTAGCACATTCTCTCAAAACTCGTGGCGAAATACCATCCAGTCCCACAGCTTTACTGACATCCAGGGTACTCAGTATCTGAAACACACTCTCCTCCTGTACCTCCAGCCCTCGTACCAGTCCTATCCCTCTAGCATTAAAACTGACTCCTCTAGGATGAAATACTCCAATAAAGTGTTCATTGAACAATTCCACTATGTCCTCTGCATCAGTCACTCTATTCCCATTTTTATCCCACAATATCATTCTTCCACAGTCATTTCTCCTCCTACTGGCCACATAGCTAAAAAATTCCCTAGGATTTTCTTTGGATCTTAGGGCCAATCTCCTCTCATATTCCAGTTTCGCTTTCCTTACCACACGAGTCACTCTTCTGGCCTGTGTCTTATATTCCTCATGCATCTCTTCACCTGTCTCCTTATATCTCTTCCATAGCCTCTTTTTCGCATGCAATTCCTGTTTAATATTGTTTGTCATCCACTTTACTCCAAATTGTGTCCTCTTCTTCCCTCGTGGTATACAACTTACCATTGCTGCTAACAAATATTCTTTCACAATTTCCCATGCACTAGTGATATCCCGGCCTTCCAATTCCTCCCTCCATGAAACTTCCCGAAGTTGACGTCTAAGACTATTATAATCACCTGCCTTATAATTCCACATAAGTTCCCGTGTCTTTGATACTCCTGCATGTCTATTCATTTTCCAAGTCAACACCATATGGTCACTCTCTCCAACTGGTGGGAGAGACGTCAACTCAGTTATTATCAACTCTTCTGATGCTATAACTAAATCCAAAATTTTTGAACCTCTTGTTCCCTCTGTTACATGTTGCCTAAGACATTTGTCCCTCAAGAATTCTAGAAATTCCATTCCCCTATTGTTACATGCATCTTCCTCTCTCCAATTTATACTACTGAAGTTAAAATCTCCCATAACAATCATTCTTCTTGCACTTGCCAAACTTAGCTGTCTAAACATCTCCTGGTCCCCATCCTCTGTGCTCCTGGGTCTGTAGCAACACCCCACTAAATATCCTGTCTTGCCTACCTCTACCTCACACCATACGCTCTCAAAATCATTTGTCTCACTTCCTTCCAAATTCTCCACTCTTAGAGGACATAGGTCATCACTTATCATAAGCAGCACCCCACCACCATGCTTTCCCCTCCTATCCTGACGAAAAATGCTATACCCAGCGACTTCTATATCTGTTTTTATATCCCCTTCTGTCAACCACGTCTCAGTGATCGCAATAATTTTTGGCCAGGCTGATGCTATCTGCGCCACCAATTCCTCTCCCTTATTCCGGATACTCCTGGCATTAGTATACAGCATATAAATGCCACTGTTTCTATACCCAGCAATATCCCTTCTAAACTCCACTGGGCTCAGTGTTACCTGACATTGTCTCACTTCTCCCAAGTATCCATTCCCACAAGAGGCCACCCCTGCTATCATCCTCCCTAGGACACACTGACTCGTTCAGAACAGCAATCTCTCCAGATGCCTACATCCTTCCTCATTCAAATGTAAACGGTCTCTCGCATACAACTCCTCTCTTTCCTCAAACGCACTCCAAGCATCCACATATACCAGTCCTCTCTTGTCACACATTCTCGCTATTATGCCATTCAATATCACCGCTCTTCTGCTCAGCTCATCATTGTCATACCTAGGCAACACGCACACTATTTTTCCTCTCTCTGTCTTCTTCCGTACAGTCTCAAGCAAAAATCTCATATCTCTCGCTGCCCGACTTACATTACCACTCAAGTCATTCGTTCCTACCATCACAATCATCTCATCCACCCTTTCACTTCTCTTAATTGCCATAGCCACCCTTTCTATTGTTCCTCCTGGCAAACACTCCTCACGCATCCTATCTTGAACACCACGGATCGTTGAGTCGCCTTTATTAATGCTTCTGGTTGGTATCCTCACTTGGGCCTGGCTCCCACTGAAGAGACCTCAATAAAGGTCAAAACTAGTCTGGGTAGTGGCCCTTCCCTTAATGCATAACATTAGACATATCCGCAAGGAGATGTGTTTTCCATTATGGGAGATATTGAGATAGCAGTGTTGGAAGCTTGATCCACCTTTGCAAGGAGTAAACCTAGTGTTGCACTACCTTACCCCAGTCCTGAAGATACATTCAGGCACAAACTTTGTTTGCTCACACTTGGATAAAGGATTAAACTAAATTTATTATGTTCTAACCAAGTGAAAAATTAACTTTCAACAAAGACTAGAGACCACAGATATGAGAATCCTGAGAAAGAGATAAGAGGCACGAACAGATTGCATCAATGGCAATATCATATTAAAAATGAGGATATTAGGAAAGAACTTGATGTTGTCGGCATCCAGGAATGCATTAGTAGATCTAATCTCAGGTGGTAAGGTCATTTAAACAGAATGGGTGAGGAAAGATTGGCAAAACAAGTATTCTCTTCCAGGTTGGCAGGAAAACGACCCAGAGGAAGACCGATATATAAAGTTGGATTTATACGGTAAAATGTGCCTTAGACAATAGAAATATAAGATCTGATTATGTTGGAGTCTTGACAAGTAACAGACTGATCTTAAGGAAAATTGTAGAAAGGAAGTTAGTAATGATGTAAATTTTTCATGTAGTACTATCATATCCTGTACACCCATTGAGGGTGCATGGCAGGAATTTGATGATGATGATAGGCTAACCAAGTGAAAAAAAAAAAAAAATACCTGCATTTCTATTTATCTTCCAAGTCAAAACTACGTTGTTGCTCTCCTCTACTGTTGGGAGAGAGAGATGTCATCTCACTTATTAACAGTTTTTCTGATGCTGTGACCAAATCCAAAACTCTTGAACCTCTTGTTCTCTCTATTACATGTTGTCTAAGACATTTGTCCCTCAAGAATTCTAGAAATTCCATCTCCTTATTCCTACATGCATTTTCCTCTTCCCAGAAAATCTTCCAAGACAATAATTCTTCTTGCACTTGCCAAGCTCAACCGTCTAAACATCTCCTTGACCCCACCCCTCTGTGCACGAAATATCCTGTCTTGCCCACCTCTACCTCACACCATATGCTTTCAAAATCATTAGTGTCACTGCCTTCCAAGCCTCCACTCTTAGAGGACATAAATCAGCACTTATCATAAGCAGAACTCCACCATCATGTTTTCCTTTCCTATCCTGCCGAAAAATGCTGTACCCTGCTACTTCAATTCCTGTTATTATATCATCCTCCATCAACCACGTCTCAGAGATCCCGGTAATCTTTGGCCAGGTTGATGCAATCAGCACCACCAATTCCCCTCCTTTATTTCGGATACTCTTAGCATTAGTATAAAGCATAAAAATGTCACTGCTTCTATACCTATCATTATCCCATTGCCGGATTTACATATGAGCTAAGAAAGCTACAGCTTCGCAGTCTGCCGGGGCCTCAAATAAAACAAAACAAAAAGACCAGCTGGTGTAATTTAAAACAGTTGGGGGCCTCTGGGTTTTGTATAGCTTAGGGCCTCAGTAAGTCTAATCCGGCCCTGCATTACCCCCTCCAGACTCCACTGGACTCAGTGTTACCTGATGCCGTCCCCCTTCCCCCAAGCACCCAATTCCACAAGAGCCCCCCATTACCCTGCCCAGGAATTCTAGTTTCCCTGCATTGACACACTGACTCGTTCAGAAAACATCAACCTCTCCAGATGCCTTTGTCCTTCCTCATGCAAATGCAAGCAGTCTCTCGCATAGTTCTCTTCTGTCCTCAAATGCCCTCAAAGTATCCACATATTCCAATTTTCTCTTCTGACACATTCTGGCTGTTATGCTATTCAGTATTACTGCTCTTCTGCTCAGTCATCACTATCATACCTGGGCAACAGACACATAATCTTTCTTCTCTGTGTTTTCTTTTGCACAAAATTAGCTGTATACAAGACAGTGTTCAAACCAGTTTTAACTTATGGATCTGAGAGCTGGGTCAGAAGAAAAACACTTCTGACCCAGCTATCAAGAATCTCAATTCGTTCCCACTATCACAATCATTTCATCCATCCTTTCACCCCTCTTAATTGCCATAGTCTCACTTTCTATTATCCCTCCAGGCAAACACTCCTCTGGCATCCTATCTTTCACACTACGATGTATGTATCGAGTAATTACTTTGAGAAATTGCTAAATGAAACAATCTGTGACAGCACAGTGATAAAAAAACACTCACCATGTTTGCAAACAGGAATACATATTCATACTTGAAGTGGAAAAATCCATCAAAACACTGAAATGTGAAAGGGCGGCTGGGAGATGATTTTTTCTATAAATGCTCAAGTATAGTGGTGTAAAAGGCTTACAGTGGCTGCACTGCATAGTTCAGAAGGGCAGGATAAATGGACAAATTCCAAATGATTAGAGTAGAGCTCTCATAGTACCCATATATAAAAAGGGAAATAAAACTAAATAAAAATAATTTAATCTAAATAAAAAAATAAAACTAAAAAGAGCCTGTGTAGCTCAGTGGATGTGGCATTTGCATACCACTATGCTTGGCCGCACGAAGGAAGACTTGGTTTCGAGTCTGGTCGGCGACTAGAGGAAATTTTTCTATGGTTCCCGAGTTAGGTTTTTCCTCCCGGAAACTCGGGTTTTTCATCCTGTAAACTCAAGAAAATCGACCGTGGAACCCACATTATTTCAGACATTAAATATATTGTGTTAGAGTTAGGGACCACGAGATGGCGGCACATTTGAGCCATCTCTCTTCACTGTGTACCACTTAATTAGTGATAGCCTTGGACCATCTATCTCTGATTGGTACCAGTGGAGATTGAACTGCCCACTCAATCTCCAAAAAACTTAGATAGGGCTAAAATGGCCTCGCCTACTCCCCGTATATGGGAATAAAAAGGCGTTAGCTGATTTTTTTTTTTTTTTTGAATAAAACTAAATATGAGAATTGCAGAAGTATTTCTCTACTGAGTGGTCGTGGTGAGATTTATGCAAGTATACTTGAGAAATGGTTGACAAGTATTGTGGAAGGGAAGCTTGGTGAATAACAAGCTGGATTCAGGCCAAAGGATCAGACTGTCACAATCAGATTTTCGCTTTGCAACAAATTGTTGAGAAATCATGGGAATGTAACAAAGATCCGTATTTAAATTTTGTAGATCTTGAAAAGGCATACACTACATATACGCTACAGTTATATGGTGTCAATGGGCATTATATTAAGCAATACTTAGTCTTTATATGAATTGTAAGTCAGCAGTTGGAATTGAAGGATGTACAGGAAGATGGTTTAATGTTAAATCTGGTGTCAGACAAGGATTACGTTATCTTCTCCTTCTGTTATACATTATCTATATGTATACGTTATCATTATGAAGGAAAGTGGTATTAAACCTGATATCAAAATCGGAGACGTTAATCTGATCTCTTTACTTTATACAGATGATGTTATACTTCTGAATAAATCTTGTACAAGTTTGCAAGATTCCCTGACTAAATTGAATAACTGTTGTAACAGATATGGTATAAAGATCAGCAATAACAAGCAAAAGACAATGTAAATAGGCAGAAACATTGAAAATATTAATTCTATTAATGGATTATTAATGGATTCTATGAAGTAGTGACTGTGGAGTATGCCTCGAAATTTGTGGTTTTTTATGATATTTGCAATGTATCATCAGTAAATTAATATGAGAATTTTATTTCCTTGGTAATATAACATTAATATTCCCTGTCTGTCATGCTGGAGAACTGCAATCAATTCCCTGAACTGGGAGGAATTTGATTGGCTGAGGGAATGTGAACTGCAGAGTTTGGTAGATAGAAGAAGAAGAGGTGATATGATGGAGACTTTTAAACTGTTTAGAGGTAGTTACAGAGTTGAAACTGGGGAGTTCTTTTGCTTGTGGAAGAGGGAAGGAGTGATGACAAGGGCCATCCCTGGAAGTTACAAAAGGAAGCTGTGAGCAAGAAGGTGAGGAGTGGTTTCTTTGCATAGAGGGTGGTTGAACCATGGAATGCATTGCCTGATGGAGTGGTGAGAGTAAGAATGGTCAATGAGTTTCAAGGAGTGGTATGATAAGACTTTGTGTTTCATAGGAAGGACCTCCCATGATCTTTTCACTCCATGGAGGCCTGAATAATGATGATGATGATGATAATAATAATAATAATAATAATAATAATAATAATATCAACTGCATTGTTAATAATCCATTATTAACAATAGAACAAGTAAAACATTTCAGCTACTTAATCACAATTTTTAGTGAAGATGGTAAATTAAATATGGAAATAGACAACAGAATCAACAAAGCTGGTATGGTAGGAAGTGAACTGAATAAATTTATATGGAATAAGAGAGAAATTAGTCAAAACACTAAATTATCTAATTTTAACTTATGGATCTGAGATCTGGGTTAGAAATAAAATAATTGACCAAAGATTAGATACTACAGATATGAGAGTCCTGAGAAAGATTAGGGGCATGAGCAGATGGGATAAATGGCAATATTATATTAAAAACTGGGATATTAGAAAGAACTTGATATTGTTAGCATCCAGGAATGTGTTAGCTGTGCTCATCCCAGGTGGTATGGTCACTTAAACAGAATAAGAATGATTAGCAAAACAAGTTTTCTTTGCAAGGTTGGCAGGAAAAAGATGCTGGATTGATACAGTAAAAATTGGCTTGTGAAATATAATATCTGATAATTTGGAGTCTTTATAGGTAACAGAGTGATTTGGAGGAAAATTCTAGATAGGAAGTGATTGGTGATGTTAGTGTTTCATGTGGTACTATCATATCCTGTACATCCCTTGAGGTACATGTTAGTAATTTGATGATGATGATGAAATTTCTTTCCAGTACCACTATTCTTTTGAGGATATGTAACAATAATATTTTACAAGAAGGGGATGATGCAAGTCCTTTTCTTATTCCTTAACTTGGAGGACCAGTGTTTTATTCTCTGTGTTCATAATTTCCCAGTCTATGGAGAAATAATCAACTAACCACACACACACACACACACACACACACACACACACACACACACACCAAAATTAATAACTCTCAGGGAGCTCTACACTCAGAAGGATTGTTTTTACCTCACTTCATATGAGACCCTTCTACTCATTGAAAGAAAACTTAGGGTAATATAAGGAAGAGAAAGAGCCGTAGCCTTTAACTAGTTAACTACTTAGAAGATATCATATGAGAAGATAAGGGTAATGGGTTTACAGTGATACTGTTGGACCTGGCAAAGATATTTGACAGGATACCACATGGAATTCTAATCCATAAACTACAACATATGGGAATGAATATAGGGTTGGTGAGATGGATAGGTGGTTGGTTGATGGAGAGATATCAAAGAGTAGTTTATTCAGGAGTAGAGTCCAAAAGACGACACAGGGTTCTGTTCTTGGACCACTGCTGTTTAATCTGTTCATTAATGATATGGGGAAGGATCAAAGTGGAACAGTCCATTTGTTCGCTGATGATGCAAAGTTGGGTAGGGCGATAGTGAATGCAGAAGATGTCAAAATCTTGCAGGATGACTTGGATAGATTGGAGTTCTGGGCTAAGGAGAATGGATGTCAATTTAATGTGACAAAATGTAAGGTTATGCATTTTGGGGTGAAAAGATTAGCAGCAGTATACCACATTGGTGGAACTGTACTCCAGGAGATTGATGAGGTTAGGGACTTGGGAGTGTTGGTGGATAGGGAGATGAAGTTTAGGGGGCACATTGCAAAAGTACAGCTAAATTAGCTCATCAACTCGCTTGGTTGTTGAAAAATACCTTGACGAGCAGAGACAAGCAAGTTATTGTACCTCTGTACCGAGCCTTGATAAGACCTCATCTCGACTACTGTGCCCAGAATTGGTCACCTCGGTTCCTTCTTGATGGGGAGGAGGTGGAGAGGATCCAGAGGCAAGTGACTAAGATGATAGCAGGTCTATGGAATGAACCATATGAGAACAGGTTGAAGATTTGTGGGTTGCAGAAACTAGTTGATAGGCGGAAAAGGGGGAGATATGATTGAGACATTCAAATTGCTAAAGGGATTTTATAGGATTAATTCAGAGGATATTTTTGAGATCAGGACTGGTGGTGGGAGAACTAGGGGACACCTATGGAAGCTGGGCAAGAGTGTGGTTAGCAGGGGTGTTAGAGCTGGGTTCTTTACTTTTAGAGTAGTAAATGAGTGGAATAAGCTTCCAGAGTCTGTTGTGGGTGCTATGACGGTGAGTGAGTTCAAGGCAAGGTATGATAGATACTGTGAAAATGTCGTATAGTTGTGTGGACATGATGTTTAGGGCTTCCCTCGATGAGGCCAAGGACTCCCTGGAGTCGCCTGAAATAATAATAATAATAATAATAATAATAATAATAATAATAACTATTCTAATAGCATCTGGATTGGAAGTGAACAGTCAGTCAAGTGACAACACAGTGAATATAAAAGAAACAGGTTATCTTAAAGTAAGTGCATTTAGATCATCAACTACCGGGATAGGAAGACCCTAGGAAGATCAGTTCTATCAATACAATAAAATAAAGTTTGCATGAAGTAGTTTCACAGTTGGACTACTTGTATATAGAGACTAATGACTTTACATCATTTGCCTTAGTATCCCATAATGGAATATACATATCCTTGCGGACATGAATAATGCTATGCATTATGGGAAGGACCACTTTTTAAGACTGGTTTCAACCTTTATTCGGGTCTCATCAGTGGGAGACAGACCCAGAAGTGATACCAGGATTGAAGTAATGCAGAAATCATATTTCCATATTCAAAAGTTCCATATTCAAGTATTCAAAAGGTGTCACACCTTATTACTAAAATACTCTGGATTAGAGATAGATGTTGTAAATTTTTCACTTAGTTTTTTTGTAAATTAAAGAGCCAAGAAATTATATTCTTGGGCTCATCCTTTATCCAAGCATAACCAAACAAAGTTTGCATGTAAATTCACTTCATAACTGAGCTATGAGTAATCAAACTTTGTTTGGTTTCTTGTTTCATGTTACTGGCTTTTAGTTAGTCTGCATTAATTCCAACTAGTTCCAGTTTAAATTGCCATCTGATGCTGATGAAAAATAGCATTCTAAGAATTCTGTTATTTTTTTTAGTGGTAAACCTTGCCACCAATGTTTTTGCTTTTATATTTTAACTATTCACTCAATACTTTTTTTTTTACGTGACATGTCACTCTTCATTATTAAATATTTTTTAAAATTTATTTTTTGAGCATCATTATAGCAAATTTAAAAAAAAAAAAAATGTGTTTGTAGATGATACAGTCAGGAAAAACTATGAGGAGTGAAGCAGATGTTGTGGCCTTACAAGAAGACTTGAATAGACTGAGTGAATCAGCATGGGAGTGGGGATGCCAGTTGAATGTTGCAAAATATAAGGTTTTTAAATTTTGTAAACAAAGATGGGATGCAGAATTTACCTTGATGGGCATATATTGTTGGAGGTGGAGGGAATAAAAGATATTAGGGTGATGGTGGATAAGGATCTGAAATGTAGAGGACACATAGCCAGAATTATGAGGAAAACACAACGAATTCTGGCAATGATGTGCAGGACACTGACTTGTAGAAGTAAGGCGATTCTGGTTCCATTGTACAAGGCTTTGATTAGACCACATATGGAGTGCTGTGCACAGATTTGGTCACCTGGTTTTCAAAAGGATGAAGAGATGTTGGAAAGGGTCCAGAGGTTATCGACTAAGGTAGTTACTGATCTCAGGTGTGCTGAATATATTTGGAACGGTTGAGAAGATACAGTTTACAGAGTCTGGTGGATAGGAGAAAGAGGAGTGATATGATACAGTGATATGTACAAGTTGGTAAAGGATTATATAGGATTAATTTTGAAGAGGTTTTTCATAAAATGGTGGGAGATGGGGTAGAACAAGGTCTTCCCTGGAAGCTGTATGAAGAGGGAGTGAGACTGTTTTTTGCAGAGAGTTGCAAATGATTGAAATGCATTACCTGATAGTATGCTGTTTGCAAAGAATTTAAATGTGTTTAAGGAATGGTATGATGAACTGTGTATATGACAAAGGGAACCTCCGTGATGAATCTTTGACTCCATGGGGTCTTAGGATAATAACAATAATAATAACAATCTTTAATTTATAGTATAACCAAGTGAAAAAACTTTAAACTTCTATTATATGATAGTTCCTGAGAGCTTGTTGCACAATGAATCCAAGTTTTCTTATAGATCCCTAAAATCTCTGAATTCATCCCCCAGTTAGCAAATAGGAGATCCCAATAGATGTGGTTGGATGGTCTGAATGTATATATTTAATAGTGAAATTAGCAAAACAAAATTGCATGTATAGCACAATTCTTTAAATAACAAGTGGTATGAGTACAAGAATGCCAACTACTAAATGTCTGTAATTATATGATAAATGCATAACTGAAGTATATAGTTTTTAATGCATGTAATTAAAGATTAACATTTTCAATAATAATTTGCTAGTTTTTTTTTCTTTTTTAATAGATGCAAATACATGTTGATAGTCTCATTAAGGAACTTGGAAAGTTTTCAAAGTGGAAGAGTGCGATTAGTGGAACAACAGAAGATTTATCTCACGTCACAAACTTAAAATCCCAGTTTGATTCACGTAAAGAACTTTGGGAGATTAGTAATAATTCCACGGAGATAATTAATATGTGGTTATCTTCAAAAGTAACAGAAGTAATGTTCATTATATATATGTATATATATATTTTTTTCTTTTTCAGTTTTAGGTTAAATATATTTTAATAAAGCTCTCTCATAGTTTTGTCATATATAACATTATAAAAGTGCAATGTGGATAACTGATACCATAGAATAAAATAGATTATACTAATTCATGTGTTAAAATAGGTTATTAGTTAATCATTGACCAGCAGTATGGATTCTGTCAATCCAGATCTCGTACCGATCACTTAGCATATTTCACCGACCACCTGACACATGCCATGGAAAGTTCGGAGAAATGTGCACTGCTGCCCTTGACATTTCCAGGACTTTCAGTTGGATTTAGTATTAAAGCCTGCTTTGCAACCTGGCTTCCTTTAGTCTACCTGCCACCCTCTTTTAACAGCCAGCCTTCTCTCTGTATTTCCATATTCAGATTTCCATAGTTATAGTGATTCATGTTAAATTTTTAGAATGAATTACATAGAAACAGGAATTAAATAAATAATTATACAAATTAAGTGGATATTATCCAGCATTATTTCAAAACCGAATGTAGAAACTATAAAAGTTTCATATGAAATTCGACCAGAGAGCTTACAGGAATACACTCACCAGCATTTATGAGTTGCCCAAGTTGGACCTTATAGGAGACACGATCGCTATGCCCAAGTGTCCATATATTCGCCTCCTATTGCAGGCGAATATATGGATTCTTGGGCACAGCAATCATGTCTCCTATAAGATCTGAATAGGGCAACTCCTAAATGCTGCGAGTGTATTCCCGTAAGCTCTCTGGTCAAATTTCATGCGAAACTTTTATAGTTTCTGCATTTGGTTTGAAATAATGCTGGATTTAATATCCACTTGATTTTTATCATTTTTGCATTGCCAAACTAAAGCCTTTTGGCTCTTTAATTTAGAAAATTAAATAAATAATTTAGTAGCTAATCTAATTATTTACAACATGGAATTGCATCAGAGACTAGAAATAGTTTTTAGACTGGAACTTTTTTGTTAATTGGCTTAATTATTTGACCAGAAATTTTTGTAAAATATATACAAGAATTGTCTACAAGTTTCACCAGCTGTTCTGTCTGGCTTTTTCAGGACATGTGTAATGGTACAAGGAACTAACGTTTACTAGTAAAAAAAAAAAAAGAATGGAGTAACACAGTCAAATAAATTAAACCGATGCTTAACATCATAATTAAACCAATGTGTAAGCATGGAACGTGGTGTATCAGTCATTGTTTAATGAACGCGTTCACCACCATGTTCCATGCTTATGATGTTATGCATCGGTTTAATTTATTTGACTGTGTTACTTCATTCTTCTTTTTTACTAGTAAATGTTAGTTCCTTGTACCGTTACACATGTCCTGAAGAAGCCAGACAGAACAGCCGGTGAAACTTGTAGACAATTCTTGTATATATTTTACAAAAATCTCTGGTCAACTAATTAAGCCAATAAAAAAAAATTCCAGTTTAATATTTAAGAAGTGACCAAATACAACACAAAGAAATAGTTTTTGGTGTGTGTGTGTGTGTGCATGCCACTGTTGCCTTCCATGTACATGATTGCCCTTGTTTTGGAGGTTATTGTATTTCTTGGCTCCATTGAGTGCATATGTTCAAAAAGTCTTTTATAATGTATCATGAGTGGCAAAACATTAGGTTGTAAATACCGAATTTAGTTATTAAGTTATTTATTTTATTCCTGTTTCTAAGTAGTTTACTCCAGAAATTTCAAATGAAAAGCTTTCTCTCTGATCATTTAAGGTGTGAAAGGAACATTGACATTTAAAAGGTCATTTTGCATCTTTTCATGCCTTACTATCACTTCACACCTGAACTATTGCCTGCAGATTTAGTCTCCTGGGTTTGGATGGGATAAAGAAGCTATGCAAAGAACTCAAGGAACAATGGTGATGTCAGTATTATGGAATGCTGATTTGGAGGACAGATTGAAAGTATGTGGACTGCAGATGCTGGTGAACAGGAGAAAGATGGGTGATATGATATGATAGCAATTTATAAACTTCTGAAAGGGTATTATGGGTCATCATTTGATAAATATTTTATTATATGACAGGTGGAGATATGTCAAATGGATATCCACAGAAATTAACTTTGTGTGCAATGAAGAAAGGGGTTTGAGGTCAATTTTTCTTTCACATAGCAGTGAGTGATTGGAACAATCTACCTGTTGAAGTGCATCCAGTGTGAATGAGTTTAAGAGAAGGTAGGACAGCTGGTGTGGGTGATCTATTGCATCCCTCAATGAGTTCTTGGCTCTCTGATGGGCTCTGGTAATAATATTAATTATATTTCAGTCTATAATTCACCTCTAAAAACTGTTTAACTTCGATTCTTTGTACAACTTTCTTACATACTTTTTTTTTCAATATGGTGTTCAGTTTTTTATCCTGCTCAAAAATGGAGATCACTTTCTAATTCAAATCCTCTGTATTCTGCTTTGTCAGAACCAGTGAAGATATCACTATCAAAAATGGGATTTTTCCATATGAATTTGTGCACATCTTTATATTGGAACATGGTGTTAGAATTCTTTCTTTCAAGGTTACAGGTAGTCAGTATTCATTGTGTAGAATTTATGGATACAGAACACCCATGTTGGAGTAATTACTTGACTTACAATTAAGCAAATAACACTTGACATTTTGAGTTTTATATTGAGATATCATCAAGAAAATATACATATGTACAGGAAATAAGCTATATGACACTAAAATAAGATAAATTGAAATGTTTTGTTAATTGTTTACACTAGCCTGACCGCAGGTGAAAAAAATTTTTTTTTTTAAATAAAAGTAAAATAAATAAAGATAAAATAAAATAAAATTATATACTGTATATATAATTTTATTTTATTAAATTTAAAAAAAGTTACTAATTTAATTAATTATTTAACATAAATAAAATAATTTTAATATACATAATAAACATCAAATTATGCAAACAATGAAAAAAATGTGAAACTATTTCAAACACTTCTGTAATGTCCTGTTTTTTTATTCTTGTGTTGGGGTTGTGCCATCATGTTCTGGATGCTACATCAGTTGTAGATGAGTCCTTCAGATTCTTGAATTACTGATCCATCATCCTTGTTGAGATTAGGATGATGTTTCAGCATCTCACCAGTTTCCTTGAAAATTTTCTTTCAAACCAGATTTTGGTGCTTTTCCACTCGATTCTCTGAGATGTTTGAAGTGCATGGTCTGACAGGCCTGTTTTACCATAGCGAAGGATTTAATGCGGTAAATATTATTTCTGGAAAATTTAATGTTGTGTTTTTGTTTGTCTTTTCTTGTTGGAATGTTGCATCCTGTTTCTACCGTAGGGTAGATTGCAGATATACTGAATTTTGTAAACCTCATGGTGGGCAACATATTATTATTATTATTATTACGGGCTGCTTCATGCAATCGTTTGACTCATTCAGCGAGGCATAAGCATCATGCCAAGCACTATCGAACATTTGCACATATCTATCATTCTTTGTCTTGAATTCGTTCAGAGTCATGGAACCAACAACAGACTCTGGCAACTATTCCACTCTTTTACCACTCTCCAAGCAAAAAAATCTAGTTTTAACACCCTTGTAACTGCACTCTTACTCAGTTTCCATGGATGGCCCCCTAGTTCTTCCACTAACACAGCTGTTCTGAAAAATTTACTCTGTATTAATCTTGTAAAAACTCTTCAGTAATTTCTATGTCTTAATCATATCACCCCTTTTCTGCCTGTCAACCAATTTCTGTAACCCATAAATCTTCAACCTGTTCTCGTAATGTTCATTCCATAGACCTGATACCATCTTGGTTACTTGCTTCTGGATCCTCTCTTCCTCTTCCTCATCACCAAGAAACCCAGGCAACCAGA
Organism: Typopeltis vanoorti; assembly: GCF_054136105.1. Taxonomy (NCBI): domain Eukaryota; kingdom Metazoa; phylum Arthropoda; class Arachnida; order Uropygi; family Thelyphonidae; genus Typopeltis; species Typopeltis vanoorti. The sequence continues at coordinate 28,751,651 of NC_143549.1, forward strand.
TCTGCACTCAGTATTCAAGATGGGATCTTATCAAGGCTCAATAAATAGGAATAATAACCTGCTCATTTCTGCTCATCAAAGTATTCTTCATTAATGAAGTAATCCGATAAGCTGCTTTGGCCTCTTTGGCTATGTGCCTTCTAAACTTCAACTCCCTATCCACCAACACTTCCAAATCTCTGGCTTCATCAATTTCCTGTAGTAACATTCCATCAATGTGGTATACAGCTGGCAATCTTTTCACCCCAAAATGCATAACCTTACACTTTGCCACATTAAACTGACATTCATTCTCTTTTGCTCAGTCTGCCAATCTATCCAAATTCCAAATTGCTCTACCCAACTTTGCATCATTGGCAAACAACTGAATAGTTCTTCTCAGATTCCTTCCTGTATCATTTGTACAAATGAAACAGCAGCAGCCCAAGAATAGAGCCCTATATCATGCCACTAGTCACATGCCTGCTTCTGAACTCTACTTCTGAATAAACTGCTCTGTGATATCTCTCCATCAACTGCCTTCTTAGGTGGAAAGAGGATCTTTACATGAGCTGAGTACACTTTTTTAATTTTGCAGGAGGATTAAAAGTTGCCTTAATGTTGTATTTCTATAATGTTCTGTCTATTTTTTCTGATATTCCCCTAACGGTTGTATGGTTATGGCATTCTTGTAATTTTTTTGCTTATCATGGTATTATTGTGAAGGATCTTACGAACTGTTTTTTTTTTTTTGTTGTTGTTCATTTTTTATGAACTTTTGGCTAATAATTTCAAATTCTTTTTTCAGCAACTGCTCGTTAGAGCAAATTGTTAGGGCTGTATGTTTGATGGTGGTATGAAATTTGTGTATGTAGGTCTGTGTGCATGTGTAGGTTCGTGGTAGACCTTGAAAGAAAGGAAACTCAAGGGAATATGTGTGACAAGTGTGTCTAGAAAAGGAAGACAGTTATTGTTTTCACTCTGAATAAAGTGGATATGTTTGTTTTGTTTGTTCATGAAGCAAACTGAACCAGCTCGTATTCATCAGTTGATCTTACAATCTGCTCCCCTTCCATTCTTCCAGTGTTCATGTGGGATGTTGAAGATAACATTTATAGAAGCGTTCATTCACTTGCCTGTTCTTTGCACATTGTCTTCACAGGAACCATGTTATCCTACCCATATGGAATAGACTGACTGTAACACCTTTTTCCATCTTGCAAAATTTAGTATTGATACAGTTAGTCAAACACCTATCATTGAAGCAGTAAAGTATGTAACAGATTGCATTGTCCAGGCAGTAACAGCTTCCATTCCAAAAGCATCATCTCAATTTCCACTCTGTCCAAAGCCTTGGTAGAACCCAGAGTGCCAGGCAGCCAGAAAAATTAAACATGGGGTATATTTCGTAGATACTCTACCACATCAAACTTAATAGCTTTTAAGCGTGCTTGAACCAGAGCATGTTATGTGAGATGTCATATTCAAAAACAATCTTAGATCTAATTTACTTCATTAATTAATCAAATGACCAGTGCAAAAATTGTATGGATAAAAAAATGGAAAATGAAAAGTAGATATTGAACACACCATTTGTCTATCTTAGACCATAATGGATGCATTATTGCTGATCCCAAAGCTATTGCAGACATTTTGGGAGAAACTTTTGCCAGAATGTCAGCAAAAGCTTCATATTCTCCTGAATTTTTAATATTGAAAGAGCAACAAGAAAAACAATGGCTAATTTTTTCTACCAATGGGCTTGAGCCATACAGTCAGGAGGAACTAAAAAAAAAAAAAAAAAAGAGCTCTTTTACTGTCTCACGCTAGTGCAGTAGGGCATGATGACATTCATTATGAAATGATAAAACATTTATCATCATCTTCTGTGGATCTCCTCTTAATATACACCTAAATACTTGCAGAGGAATGTTTCCAGATTTTTGGTATAGGTCAGTTGTCGTTATTATCCAAAAACAACAAAAGGATTCGACACAAACAAATAATTATCCACCTAAAAAGGGGTTAATGCCAGACTTCTCTGGTATTTAGAAAGCAATGATCTTCTCTCCAATAGACAGTGTGACTTTCATAGACATCATTCAACTTGAGACCAATTGGTCCACTTTGAAACTTGTATAAGAGGTGAATTTTTGAAGCAAGAACATCTGGTTTCAGTTTTCTTTGACATGGAAAATGCTTATTATACAGCCTAGAGATACGGCATATTAAAAGACTTTTATAACATAGATCTCAGAGGACACCTTACTTGTATTTATTTAAAACTTTCTTTCTGGGTAAACTTTCAAAGTCAGAGTGGGAAATATGTTTCCTCAGCCATATCATCAAGAACAAGGTGTTCCCCAAGAGTCTGTCATAAGTGTGACACTTTTTGCTATCAAAGTTAACTCAATCATTGAACAGCATCTTTCCACTGTTGATAATGCTTTATATATTGATGACTTCACAATTTATTGTCACTCCCAAAACATGAGGTAATTGAAAGACAACTTTAACAAACAATGATTGTGTTTCTTCTTTGAAATCTTCTTTCAGTCCTCTTAAAAATGGGTTCAGGTTTTCAACAGAAAAAAAAAAAAGTAATTGAGCTGATTCATTTGCTTCTGTTTTCAACACAAACAAATGAACCAGCTCTATTACTTAGATGATTGATTGAGGAGCATACTAGATGGATATTGCTGCAGCAACATAGCTGAAAAATCAGGATTCCTCTTTACTTTAAATAAATACTAGGATGTGGGAACATCACTTGAAGGAGTATGAGGTTGGGGTGAGAAAGTGAGTGTGAAATAGGTTTTCTGTATTGTCAGAGCAGATTGTGACTGAAACAAATGATGATGATTATGATTGAATTCATAATCATCATCAGTGTAATATGATTAGATAATGCACAATTAGGTGTGGATCTTCTTTCTCCCACACTGAGTAGTTTTTTTGACTACTCCGTGAAGTTACCATTGGTAATTAATAATAATAATGTTTTGATGAAATATTTTCTAAGAATGAGTGAATGAGCAAGTTAGTGTTTTTCTGTTTATCATATCAAATTCATATCAAAATTTTTTTCTTTGATTCATATAAAAATACATAATTATAATAAGTAAGATTAATAAAATTATAAGTAAGAATATTTTCAACATTTACTATCAATTATTATTTATTAGCATTATTTATTTATTTATTTATTTATTTTTATCGTTGTTGTTGTGTATAGAACCTTGAGGATTCAGTGAAGGCCTATGTAACCAAGTGGAATCAGTGTTCAGATGTTCTGTTTACTCAAATGCCAGTTCAAGATCCAGTGTTTACAACATGGCAGTCTAATATAAATCACTGGAAAAGACTATTACCTCTCATTTCTGAACTTGCACATCCTGTTATTGAGGTATGAGCTTTTTAATATGTATTGAACTATTAGACATGAATTACTCAGTACTCATTAATCTGCTACTTTTTCACATTTTTTCTTAAAATCTTTAATTTATTTATGAAGGCTCTGAGAATAAGATTTAAAATTAATCTAATAAGAGTTAAAAGAGTTATGATATTTAGTTTTTTAAATGTAAAAAATCTGCTGGAAAGTGAAGATTTAAAAAATAGTGTTTATTAAAATGCAAAAATTAATATTGGCAATAATATTATAAAAGGAATAATATTCAGAATGATTTGTAGTGTAAGCAAATATGCAAAATAACGATTCCATTATTAAATTAATAATGCCACTTGTATAGAATGAGAGAAGAGACTTAAAAGATATGAAAAAACAAAACAAAATTATAAACTCATTATTGAAAGATTAAGATGCACAAATAATGGGACTTTTGTTTCATCTTTCTGACAGAGTCAGTGTGTCCTAGTCTGGATGGTAGCAAGGGTGGCCTCTTGTGGGAATAGGTATTTGGGAGAAGGGGGACAACATCAGGTAATGCTGAGCCCAGTGGAGTCTAGAGGGGATAATACTGGGTATAGAAACAGTGGCATTTTTATGCTTTATACTAATGCCAGGAGTATTTGGAACAAGGGAGAGGAATTGGTGGCACTGATAGCATCAGCCTGGCCAAAGATTATTGGGATCACCGAGACAAGGTTGACAGAAGAATATATAATAACAGGAATTGAAGTCACTGGGTACAGCATTTTTCGGCAGGATAGGAAGGGAAAGCATGGTGGTGGAATACTGCTTATGATAAGTGACGACCTATGTCCCCTAAAAGTGGAGGCTTTGGAAGGCTGTGACACTAATGATTTTTGAAAGCATATGGTGTGAGGTAGAGGTGGTCAAGACAGGATATTTAGTGGGGTGTTGCTACAGACCAAGGAGCACAGAAGAGGAACCAGGAGATGTTGAGACAGTTGAGCATGGCAAGTGCAAGAAGAATGATTGTTATGGAAGATTTTAACTACAGCAGTATAAATTGGGGAGAGGAAGATTCATGTAGCAATAAGGGAATGGAATTTCTAGAATTGTTGAAGGACAAATGTCTTACGCAACATGTAACAGAGGAAACAAGACGTTCAAAAGTTTTGGATTTGGTTATAGCATCAGAAAAGTTGATAATAACTGAGATGACATCTCTCCCGCCAGTTGGAGAGAGTGACCATATGGTTTTGACTTGGAAAATGAATAGACATGCAGGAGAATCAAAGAGACAGGAACATATGTGGAATTACGAAGCAGATGATTATAATAGTCTTAGATGTCAACTTGGGGAAGTTTCATGGAGGGAGGAATTGAAGCCAGGGATATCATTAGTGCATGGGAAATTGTGAAAGAATATTTGTTAGCAGCAATGGTAAGCTGTATTCCACGAGTGAAGAAGAGGACACAATGTGGAGTAAAGTGGATGACAAACAATATTAAACAGGAGCTACATGCAACAAAGAGGCTATGGAAGAGATATAAGGAGACGGCTGAAGAGAAGATGTATGAAGAATATAAGACACAGGCCAGGAAAGTGACTATTATGGTAAGGAAGGCGAAACTGGAATATGAGAAAACATTGGCCCTAAGATCCAAAGAAAACCCTAGGGAATTTTTTAGCTATGTGGCCAGTAAGAGGAGATATAACTGTGGAAGAATGACATTGTGGGATAAAAATTGGAATAGAGTGACTAATGCAGAGGACATAGTGGAATTGTTCAATGAACACTTTATTGGAGTATTTCATCCTGGGAGAATCAATTTGAGTACTAGAGGGATTGGACAGGTTCGAGGTTTAGAGGTGCAAGAGGAGAATGTGTTCCACATACTGAGTACTCTGGATGTTAGTAAAGCTGTGGGATTGGATGGTATTTTACCACGAGTTTTGAGAGAATGTGCTAAGGAACTGACAGTGCCTTTGACACGGATTTTCAGTGAAAGTCTGGCTGCGGGAAAAGTGCCCATGGAATGGAAGGAAGGTAAGATAGTGCCATTGCATAAGGGCAGTAGCAGACTGGAAGTGTGAAATTAGAGGCCAGTTTGTGTGTCGTCAGTAGTTGGTAATATCTTGGAGAAAGTAGTGAGAGACTGTATACAGCATTGGGCAGGTGAGTGTAATGTTATCTGTGAGAGTCAACATGGATTTGTGAAGGGGTGCTCTTGTTTTAGCAATAAGCTAGCCTTTTATGATAAAGTTACAAGAGCATTAGATGAGGGAAAGGCTTATACTGCCATTTTCCTAGACTTTGCAAAGGCATTTGACAGGATGCTACATGATAAGCTGCTATTCAAGTTGCAGCACATGGGTCTCGATGTCAGATTGGTCAACCGGATTCAGGATTGGCTGTCCATTAGGTATCAGAGGTTTGTATGGCGGAGCAATATCAAAGAGGTTACAAGTGGGGTTCCACAAGGCTTAGTACTGGAACCTATATTGTTTAACCTTTATATCAATGACATTGTTCGTGTATTGCAATTGGATATTCAGTTGTTTGCAGATGATGTGAATATGGGAAGGGTTATTAGTAATAGTGTAGTTGTTCTGCAAGAGGAATTGAATAAGCTAGATAGATGGGCAAATGAATGGGGGTGTTAGTTTAATGCTGCAAAATGTAAGGTCTTGAGGTTTGGGACACATCGATGGGATGCTGCATACTCTATGGGAAGAGTTAAACTGGAGGAAGTAGGGGAGACAAGAGATATGGGGTTGATGATTGGTAGAAACATGAAATTTAGGGGACATATTGCAAAAGTAGTGAAGGTAACACAGAGGATTGTTGCAATAATGAGGACATTGACTTGCAGAGATAAAATGGTTATCATTCCATTATATAAGACTCTGATCAGACCACACTTAGACTATTGTTCTTAGATCTGGTCCCCAGGATTTGAAGGGGATAAATTAACTGTGGAAAGGGTACAAAGGTGGATAACAGAGATGGTGTCAGGACTGTACAATGATAGTTATGGGGATCGGCTGAGGGAGTGTAGACTGCAGAGTTTTGTGGATAGAAGAATTAGAGGTGATGTGATTGACACTTTTAAACTGTTGAGAGGTGGTTACAGGGTTGACACTGGGGAGTGCTTTTACTTGGTTGAACAGCACAAAGGAGTCATAACAAGGGGCGATTCCTGGAAGTTAAGAAAGGAAACTATGAGAAAAAGGGTGAGAAGTTGTTTCTTTGCATGGAGGGTGGTTGAACCATGGAATACATTGCCCAATGGAGTGTTGAGGGCAAGAACGGTCAATGCATTTAAGGAGTGGTATGATAGACTTTGTGTTTCTTAGGAGGGACCTCCCTCAATAAGTCTTGATTGACTGGTGTTTCTAGAAAGGACCTCCCACAATGAGTCTTTTGACTCCATGGAGGCCTGAATAATAATAATCTTTCATATTGCACTTACTTACTTACTTACTTACAGCACCACAAAAGATATCTTGCTAATAGAACAGTTGAGCAAAGAATAATTCCCTGAATTCTAACTGTGTGTCTTGGACTCTAAAGTGGCACAAAAGTATTCTATTCTATTCTAGTCACTATCATATAACAGTGAACATTTTATTCTTCCAGCACTGAATTCCAACATTCTCTTTCATATTTGTTATGCAAAAAAATAAAGAAATAAATCACTTTCTGTTGGTGTTATGACATCTTCACAATTAATATTGATAGTTTTAATAGTTTACTATGCAGTACAACTTCTCTAGTCTTCAGCACTTTGCAAGACCATGATCAGAGAGAGAGAGAGAGAGAAAGAAATACAACTATAACAATTACGGGAAGAGATCTGCTGCAAGATCTCTTGACTTAAGCAACTCAGGCTTGCAGTGTATTGATAAATATTATAATTTTAAATACACATGAATATCATATGTATTTTTAAAGTGGTCACTTAAGAGTAAGATAGATAACTTGAAAAGAGAGATCTACACAGTCTTTTAAGCAATGCAGAAAAATGATTGGACCATCTGTGTAATCTCCATTTATAGCATGCCCCTTTAGTAGGTATCCATTTGGATACTGAATGAATAAGAATTGGCTCCCAATTTGAGATTTAGCCATCCAAATTGTATTCTGTATAGGTCTGAACTAAGAACATGATGAATTGTCATGATAGCTATGGCATCACTGTAGTATAGAAGATCCTGCTATGTTTATCAAGAAATCAAAACAAAGAATGGAAAGTGAGCTATCAGAAGAAACTTAAATTCAGCAGCAAATTTTAAGATAGAGAATCTACATAAGATGTATTATCATTGCTTAGGACTCCATGGAACATCACAAGAGGACTATGTCATACAAGATAAAGTCTATCATATCACGCTAAACTTGTCCACCTTTGTGCTCTCACCACACTATCAAGTAATGCATTCTATGGTCTAACCACCTCAATCCATGCAAAACAGTCACTTCTCCCTCTCTTTACCCTTGGTCCACCATATAAAAGATCTCCCCAGTGTAATTATTTCTCAACATTTAATATGTCTCAAACATATTGCCTCATTATATTCTATCCATCATACTCTGCAGTTCCGTATCCCCACAGTCTACCCTCATAATTAACATTGTACAATCCTGATATTATTCTTGCTATTTTCCTCTGTACCCTCTCCAAGGTTAATAATCTTCAGATACCTGGCAGACTAGCTCAGATCACAGTAATCCTGATGTAGTCTAATCATGCTTTATGTAATGAAGTCACCACTCTTCTATATCTGCTGGTCAGTGTCCTTAATATTGCATTAGTCCTGTAAGCTATCTTTACCACCTTCACAATATGTCCCCATCATTACCTCCTTCCCCAAGATCCTTCTCTTTCATATTTCTTATGCAAAAATAATAAATAAATAAGTAAAATAAAGGAATAAATCGCTTTCAGTTGTTATAATGACATCTTAACAATTCATATTGACAAGAGTATACAAAAGAACATGCAGGTAGGTTGTTATTGTCTGTACATTAATGCTAGGAGTATCAGAAACAAAGAAGTAGAGATTGTTGCTTTAGTCAATATGTTGGGACATTAGATTGTAGGCATTAGTGAAACCTGGCTATCAGAACCAGACATACCAACGGGAATGAAGTGTAAATGGTATACTATTTTTAGGTAGGATAGAGAGGTTAGGAGAGGAGGGGCATGCTGCTAATGATATCGAATAACATGAATCCATTTAGAGTTGAGACCTATGATTGTAGTACTACTACTAACAGTATTTCATGTGGCAAGGGTTTGAAGCAGTGGCAGCCCATACATAAGCACTGCTACACTGCAGCACCCCCAAGGAAAAAATGAAAAAATTAAATTTTTTTTGTATTTATAAATAATGACAATGCTTACAACATTATATAAATGCAGCATTGGTTAAAGGTTACAGCTTATGTTTTGACATTGATTGAATAGTTAATAATTGGAATTGTTCGATTAATGAACAATTCCAATAACAAATGCACTGTGATCTAACGCCGATATTCGTTTGCTCTTGTCATTGCATGTTACGTCATTCCCAACTGTAACTGCTCAAACAGCAGCATATTTTTAGTAAGCATATGCGCCTTATTTCTGTGAGATATGAAACATTTATTATTGGTGCATATGCCTGGTGAACTATTTTTTGTAAATCTTATTTTATTTTGTTAAAATAACATATAATTATTTATTTATTATAGATACAAGGCTGAATTATGAGTGTCACTGTTGAAAATATGAAAAGAATTATATTTTTTCAATTATCGTTACACAAAACAAATGCACTGCGATCTAATGCATCAATAGCAATGACAAGTTTTCACTTGTCATTGCTATTGATACGAAACTTTTATTATTGGTATTTGGTCGTGGTGTGGATGAAATATTTTTAATAAAGCAATTTTTAATATGTAAATTTATTTATTAATAAATTCGTTACTGATTAGATAGATAAACTTAAAATTGCCTCAAAATGTCTTCAAACCATTTGGTGTGAGGTGGAATCTAACAAGATCAATTACATAGTAATTGATCAATATCCACCAGGTTTGTTATTACAAACCTGGTGGATTGGTTGCTAGTGATGAAGAAATGCATCACCAAATAGACAAGATGAATGGAAAAGAGTAATCATAATGGGAGACTAATTATCCAAATACTGATTGGATAGCAGCAAAATCTCATGAGAAGAATGAAACTGAATTTAGTGAACTGTTGCAAGACAACATCCTCAAGCAGCATGTGACAGAAGGAACTGGAAGTCAAGAGTGTTAGATTTGATGATAGTGTCAGAGAGCGTTTCAGTTAAGACGTAAGTTTTCTGCTTCGGTTGGTGACACTGATCAGTGGTACTCACTTAGGAAGTGACTATGTTCCATTCAAAAAAGGTTACATGCTGAACTACAAAGCAGGAAATTATGACCAACTCAGGAGTATACTAAGTTCAGTGGAATGGGATCGGTTGTTGGATGGGAAGAATACCTGCGGTACATGAGAAGTATTAAACAATACTTAAATTATGCAATATCAGAGTGTGTCATGAGAGAGTTCGAAGAATAAATAGAGCAGGAGTCAAATCGATGTGTAATCTTATTAAGCAAGAGATTCATAAGAAAAGGATGATGTGGAAGTAATACCATATGCATAAGGATGATGTCCGTTATGAATTATAAACAGCAAGCTGGAATGGTCACAACTGTTCTATGGAAAACAAAGTCTGAGTATGAAAAGAAACTGGCTCTGCATGCAAAAGACAACCCACAAGAATCCTATTGATATGCTGCAAGTGAAAGAAAGAATGAATATGAAAGAATAACTCTTCTAAGTGCAGATGGTGTGAGGGTTACAGATGCAGATGAGGTTCAACTAATGAGTGCCCATTTTGTTAAAAGCTATCAACCTGGTGTATGCAACATTGAGCTCACTGCTACCCCTCTTTACTAGATGAAGAAACTCAGGTAAATGAGCATGAGGTATTAGAGTTTTTGCAAAAACTGAATAAGAATTCAGCAATAGGCACTGATGGGATATCAGCATGTGTGCTAAAAGAGTGTTCAGCTGAATTGGCTATTCCTTTGACCAGGCTGTTTAACATGAGGCTCAGATCAGGGAAGGTTCCGCAGGAATGGAAGGAATGTATATTAATTCCATTGCACAATGGTGGTGCAAAGACCGATGTGTCCAACTATCAACCAATTCGTATCTCAGGAATGGTGGAAGATTTTGGAAAAATAGGTTAGGACTCGCATTCATAAATGGGTTGACAGTGAATCTCTACTTTGCAATGAACAACATGGGTTTACTAAGGGAAGGTCATGTTTTAGCAACTTGTTCACATTCTGTAACAATTTAAAATTAGATTTAAATTCAATTATCACTGAACTAGACAAGGGGAATGGATACACCATAATACTTTTGGATTTTGCTAAGGCTTTTGACAGAATACAGCATGATAGACTGTTGCATAAATTGGAGAATATGGTTTGGATTATACAATATTAGCATGGATAAGATAAGCATGGCTGACTGACAGATATCAAAAAGTGGTATATGGAGGATGTAAGTCTGCTAGATTTAAGGTAATCAGTAGTGTACCACATGGATCAATGCTTGGTCCGCTGTTATTCAATCTATACATTAATGATATTGGAAAGGATTTGACAAGCGACATTCAGCTATTTGCTGATGATGCAAGGATAGGTAGAGTAATCAGGAATGCTGCTGATATGCAGTACTTGCAGAATGATTTGAATAGGCTGGAATTGTGGGCATGGGAAAATGGATGTCAGTAAAATGTCAGTAAAAGTAAAGTCATTCACTTGATTAGATATCCATTGTATTACATTGGATTATGCTTGAAGAAGCTGATGGGTCTAGGGATCTTGGCGTGTTAGTAGATAGGAAGTTGAAGTTCAGCAGCCATGTAGCAAAGATTGCAAATACAACTCAAAAGATAATTGCAATGCTGAAACGAACATTCACATGTAAAGATAAGGTTGTTATTTTCCTGTTTACAAGGCCTTGATAAGACCTCACTTGGACTATTTTGCACAGGTCTGGTTTCCATTGTAATTCTGATATATTGGAGAGAGAGAGAGAGAGTGTGCAAAGAAGAGTGTTAAAAATGATATCATGATTGTAGAATACTGATTATGAAGACAGATTGAGAATTTGTAGACTGCAGACACTAGCAAACAGGAGAAAGAGGAGTGATATGATTGAGACTTACACACTTCTGAAAAGGTCATACAGGATTTCAATTCATGGAATTTTTCCATTTATGGAGGGTGGAGGAAAGAACAAGAGGGCATCCTTGGAAGCTGAGAATGAATGCCGCTAAGAAGAGATTGAGGGCTAGATTTTTCTCTCATAGGATGGTGCATGATTGGAATGGATTGCCATTTGATGTTGTGAGTACAAGCAATGTGAATGAATTCAAGAATATGTATGATAGCTGGTGTGTGTGTGTGTGTGTAGTATATGGCCTCCCTAGATAAGTCTCTAACTCCCTGGAGGTCTCTCTTAACAATAATAATGATAAAAATAATAATATTGATGGCTTTAATTATTTACTATGCTGTCCAACTTCTCTAGCCTTCAGCACCTTTGCAAGACCATGGTCAGAAAGAAACACTACTATGACAAGAATCTGCTGCTGCAATATCTCTTGCCCTAAGCAATTCAGGCATGCAGTATACCTCCTCTACTTCATCTTGATCCACCAGTAGAGTAGGCGGTCTTCCATCACTGGATCCCAAATTTGACGATAATAAATATAATTGCATTAAAGTCACATTCCCATTTCTTTACACGTCTGTCCAGCTTATTCAAATCCTTCTGTGTTGCAGCCACTACATTGGCACTATTATAATAACTCTTCAAGCTTCATATTATCTGCTGACTTTTATTTTATTAAAAAAAGCAAGCAAATCACTGAAACAAGGGCACCGTTTATTCATGTTTACTTTAGAGATACATTAACTTAGAATTCCAATGCTGTAGACAATCTCTCATTAATTTTCCAAACTCTTAACAACTCATAAGAAATATAAATATAAAGTATAGTTTTATGCTTTCATTCTACCATCATCCTTATGCAATGGCACTATCTTGCTCTTCTTCCATTTTTTGGGCACCTTTCCCACATCAGCTTTTCATAAAAAAAGTCAGTATAATGGAGTTATCAGTTCCTCAGCACATTCTCTTAAAATGTGGAGAAATCTCATATACATCCAGTTCCAACTGCCTTATTGACATCCAACTTAGTGTTCAAAACAAGTTCTCCTCATGTTCTTCTAAACCTTTAACCCCCTCTCCTATCCTTCTAGTAATAAAACATACTTTTTCAGGACTAAATACCCTATACTCTGCATCACATCTTTGCTTCCCAGATTTTCAAGTCTTACATTTTCTAACATTTCAGCTACTTAGGCACGATTTTTACTGAAGATGGTAAATTAAATATAGAAATAGACAACAGAATCAGCAAAGCTGGTATGGTGGGAAGTCAATTGAATAAATTCATATGGAATAAGAGAGAAATTAGTTGGAACACTAAATTAGCTGTATACAAGACAGTGTTCAAACCAGTTTTAACTTATGGATCTGAGAGCTGGGTCAGAAGTAAAACACTTGACCAAAGACTAGAGACTGCAGATATGAGACTCCTGAGAAAGATCATAGGCATGAACAGATGGCATCAATGGCAATATCATATTAAAAACAAGGATATTAGGAAAGAACTTGACATTGTCAGCATCCAGGAATGCATTAGCAGAGCTAATCTCAGGTGGTATGGTCACTTAAACAGAATGGGCAAGGAAAGATTACCAAAACAAGTGTTCTCTGCCAGGTTGGCAGCAAAACGACCCAGAGGAAGACCAAGATATAGGTGGATTGATACGGTACAAAGTGCCTTAGACGATAGAAATATAAGATCTAATAATGTTGGAGTCTTGACAAGTAACAGACTGATTTGGAGGAAAATTGTAGATAGGAAGTTAGTAATGATGTAGTTTTTTTCATGTAGTACTATCATATCCTGTACACCCCTTGAGGGTACATGGCAGGAATTTGATGATGATGATGATGATGATGATGATGACATTTTCTAACATTAAATAGTAACTCCACTTATTTACTCATTTATTCAAGACCTCTTACAAGTCTTTTCCGATATCATTTACAAACAAATAAAACAGTAACTGTACCAAAATAGATCCTTGGAGCACACCAATAGTGAGTTTCCTTTGCTAGGATATACTTCTGGATACAGCTTGCTGATAGCTATCAGTAACCAATCCAGCACACTAATCTCTCATCCAACCCCATCTGTTCTAGTTTAATAACTTTGTAGCAGTCAGTCAAAAGCTTTTGCAAAATCTCATGTACAATGTATTAGTCACTGTTATAATAAGTAAATAGACTGCTAAAACATGATCTTCATTAAGCAAACTCATTCTGTCCATCAAACATATGCTGCTATCCTCAACCCAGTTCTGAATCTTGCTGTTCACAAACATTTCTAACACTTTGACCACAAATTTAGACAAACAGATTGGCCTATAATTCAAATACTTAGTCTGTTTTGAAATAGAACAGTTTAGTCTCAAGTTCTGAGACTAAGCCAAGCTATTACTGCATGCTATTGCATTCATCAGGATGAAATTCCTTATACCTTTATGGAGTTTTGTTTAACATCTCAACTATATCCTCCTCAGTGGTTATCATTTTACCATTTTCACTAACCATTATCATCCTTCCATAATAATTGTTCCTCCTACTGCCATATATTAAAACTTCCTGGGGTTTCTTTAAGCTTCAATAGCTAATTGATGCCCATACTACACTTTTGCTACTCTCGCCATGTGAGTTACTTTCTGGTCCTTTTGGAACTAATTAATCATCTTGTGCTGTCTCCATAATGCCTACTTCTCCTTCCAAAGTGCATGTCTCTCCTGTTTGTTATTCCATTTCACATGTAGCTTATTTGACCTTCTGACTTTTGGAATGCATTCAGACATTGCCTTTTCCAGACAGTTTCCAAGCAAGACCTGAGCATCATTGATCTCCTTTCCATCCAATTTCTCTTTATATGATATAGTTGCAAACCATTTCCTGAGTTTGTCATAATCACAAACCTTCTTCTTCTAGCTATTTTTTTATAATTGTTTATGGTTATAGACCCCCCTCCTTTTGTCTCATTCTTTCTCTGTTAACTGATGCCAACTCTAGTTAGATTGACTACCTGCCAATCTTCTCTCAAAATGATTCATTATAATTGGAGAAAAGATGACCCCCCCCTCCCAATAAAACTGTGAATAGATGATAAACCTTATAGTTTCCCATATATCTCTCTTTCTCATAGGTCCTCATATAGCTGATCATCATCCAAGCAATCACTTCATGGTCACCTTAACCTAGTGTAGGAAGATTTGACATCACCAAGGATCTTCAATCAAATTGAAGATAGCTATTAACTCTAGCAATTCATTCTCCTTGCCCAGATTTTCTCTTCATTCTAATCTGTATTACTATAATTAAAGTCACCTATAATTATTATCACTCTTTTCTTATTAACCAGACCAATTTGCCTATACATCTCCTTCTCACTGTCCAGGTCTTTAGCAACACTCAACTAAATACTTCAAAACCACCTCCAATATTTTTTCCTTGTATCTTCACCTTGACTGGGCATAACTCCTCTGCTACCATCAACAGTACTCCTCCTGGCTTTCTGCCCTGTCCATCTTTATGAAAAATACCATATCCTCCATCTCTTTTCCTGTCAGGATGCCAGCTTCATACTGCCATCTCTCACTTATTCTGACAATTTTTTGATGATTGCATTCTGTCAATACAACAGTTTCATTTCCCTTATTTTGAATACATCTTGCATTTGTAAAAGGTTTTTTATTAGCTGATTTTAAAATCTTGTACCAGTTAGTTTTGCTCACTCACAACTGGTGGCTTCTTCAGGGTTTATAAAAAAGCACATAAAGAGTACATAAAAATAAATAACTCCAGAATGGTTCTATTCTGAAAAATTTATTACAGTGGAAATGAATAAATTCATTGTATCAATAATTTAGGATGAATTTATATGGATGCATGGCATGCATTTGCTGTCATTCAATAAAGATTGAAAATTATTGTTGGAAAAATTAAAATCTGGCATGTTAAAAGATTTAATGAAAGATTTCCCATACGAGACCTTGATTTCTATGAAAATACCTATATGAATGGACAACTGCGATTGATTCTTTCACAGGGTCTAAGGTTGGCTGGCCTGGTTGGCCGAGTGATTCGCATATCTGCTCTCCAGCTAAAATGCTGTGGGTTCGAATCCCTCCATGGGCTTGGATGTTTGTGATTGTCTGTGAAAACAATAGTGATACTGATGGGCGGTAGATGGCGTTGGTGTAGTTGTGGTTCATTCCAGTTGGTGGAATGTGGGTGGTGGAGATAGAGAGTTGTAGAGTAGATGCCCTCCCTCGATGAGTCTTTGGACTATAATAAATTTAGTTTAATCCTTTATCCAAGTGTAAGCAAACAAAGTTTGCACCTGAAGTATCTTCAGGACTGAGGCAACTCGTGGTAAAGATGGACTAAGCTCTCATCACTCCTTGTCTTAGTATCTCCCATAATGCAAAGCACATCTCCTTGCAGACACGTATAATGCTATGCATTAAGGGAAGGGCCACTACCCAGACCGGTTTCAACCTTTATTGAGGTTTCGTCGGTGGAAACCAGACGAAACTCGTATATTTGGCAACTCATATATTTACCTATACAAGTTGCCAAAAGGTGTTTCACCTTATTATTAAATTACTCTGGACTTAGAGAATGATGTTGGAAGAGAGAAAGAGAAGAGAGAAAAAAAAAAAGAAGGAAAAAAAAAACTTCCAAGAGTCTTTGGACTCCCTGAAGGTGTCAAGTAATAATAATAATAAATACAATATGGTGGAAATATTGCAATGTACTGTACAGTTGGTAATTGAAGTATGCTAGGCCAGACCAGATCTTTCCTTTATTTTGTGCTCAATGTCTCCAATTTTCTTCTTTCTCACCTTAAATCCAAGTCTTGCCTTCCCTATGTAGGCCAAACCACATGATCATATAGACTGAACCTGAATTGGAATGACTGCTTCCTGCTATCTGATATAGAGAAGAATCTTTTCCTTTAGTGTTACTTGGTGATCAGCACTCATTTCAAACAAACTATGGAGACTACAACCATGTTAGAAATACGGTTGTAGTCTCCATAATTTGTTTGAAATGAGTGCTGATCACCAAGTAACACTAAAGTAACTTTTAACTCTCATCCGTTCACCTAAGGACAAATGCACTCCTTTATCACATCCAGGAGTCTATGAAGTACCCTGTTCTTGCCATCAAGCCTACTATGGACAGACAGGAAGAACTGTGGACATCTGCCTCAGTGAACACAAAAAATATATCTGACACTTTCACTATGGCAAGTCAGGTCTGGCAGACCATGCTTTGGATACCCCTGCACACAGGATCAATTGGAAAGAAACAAAAGTAATGCACAGAAGCTTCTACAAGTCAGAGAGGTCGTTCCTGGAATCAGCAGAAGCCTTAAAACATACTCCAAACCTTAACAAGTATGGCTGTATAAATCTACCAAAGATTTGGGAGACAGTCATCCTAAGACCAAATTAATATTTATTACTTTTATTTTATTTTATTTTTTAAAACTTTCTAAGACTATCATTTGGACTACTATTTCAAAACTTTGAATTTTTTTTTTTAACCTAGATGGCACCATATTAGGACTTTAGTCTTGTGTTGCACGCTGCAATTACTTATACTAGCCCCACTGTTTCCCTGATTGTGGTTGTCTTGCTTTTATAAAAACTTTGTGTTGTGTGCTCTGAAGATGCTGGATATAATACCAGCGAAATATTAGCTTCTAAGTTAATAAATAGTTATTTTCTTATCCATCTGTGTTCATATCATACCGTTAAATCTATTACAATGTGTTAGAAATAATTACTTTAATTTGCCAATGTTTTAACTTTCATATTAAGGTCATCATCTGAAGTATACACATATATATATATATATACAGCAACGTTTCTCAAACTTCAGATATCTGCTTACTCCTTCTTAATGTTATTACCAAGTACTCCCTTAACAAAATAATAAATAAATAAGTAAAGTATATTTCATTATAAATGTCTATTTTATTTGAATTTATATGTTCATATAAACAAAAAATATGATTTATTTTTAATAGAACACAATTTATAAAGATACTATAAATTTTTACTTAATTTAAATAATTTATCATTAATGAGAGAAGTGAAATTGTTTATGGTGGGATAAAATTTCAGCAAAATTTGGCTCTGTAGTTGTTAATTTCAATCTCAGATGTGGTTTGACATCTGTAATGTGGTTCCTCTTCTTCGTTTTAATATCTACAAGGGCCGAAAATCAAACTTCGCATAGACATCAACTTGGAAATGGAAAAATGAACCTTAGAGTTTTATTCGTTAATTCAGGAAATTCTTTTGTATTTGTGGCCAAAATGATGATAACGTATTCTCGTTGTATTTATTTTTTAGAAACCATCAGAAGCTAGTTCTAAAAGTTGTTGTTCTTCTTTTGACAACCAGACCCTTCGGCATTATAACAAATTTAGTTTAATCCTTTATCCAAGTGAAAGCAAACAATGTTTGTGCCTGAAGTATCTTCAGGACTGAGGCAACCCATGGTAAAGGTGGACCAAGCTCTCATCACCACTCGTCTTAGTATCTCCCATAATGCAAAACACATCTCCTAGCAAACATGTATAATGCTATGCATTAAGGGAAGGGCCACTACCCAGACTGGTTTCGACCTTTATTGAAGTCTTGTCAGTGGGAGCCAGACCCAGAGGTGGTGGTGATACTAAGGTGGAAGTAATGGAGAAGTCATATTTAGCTATACAAGTTGCCAAAAGGTGCCTCACCTTATTATTAAATTACTTTGGATTTAGAGAAAGATGTTGGAAGTTTTTTCCCACTTGGTTAAACTATAATAAATTTATTTTAATCCTTTATCCAAGTGTAAGCAAACATAGTTTGCACCTGAAGTATCTTCAGGACTGAGGCAACCGTGGTAAAGGTGGCCCATGCTCTCATCACTACTTGTCTTAGTATCTCCCATAATGCAAAGCACATCTCCTTGCGGACATGAATAATGGTATGCATTAAGGGAAGGGTTACTACCCGGATTTATGTATGATTACTTCCCATTTCTTTGCAAAGCTGAGAGAAAAGTCTGGTATTTAGAGGATGGCCTTTAATATAATTTATGATTTTTACATTTATGATCCAGAACTTTTCATAGGTCTGTAGAAATCATATGTGTAGCCAAAGCCTCCCTGTGTATGAAGCAGTGTGTCGACTGCTGCATACACAAGCCCTTTTTTAGATCCGACCATGGATTTTTCTCCGTCCGTGCTTATTCCAACAACTTTTCCAATCAAGCTTGTTTTGATGCATAAATCTCTCTCTCTCTCTCTATATATATTGTTGAATATTTCTTCTCCTGTTGTATGTTATGGCAAGAATTGACAACATATAAGGTCGTCATTGAAGATTTTGATTTTTTTCGTACCTAACAAAACTAGAACATTTGCGAAATTTGTAATGTCAGTGGATTCATCAACCTACATAATAACGATGCTTACATATATCGTATAATAATTTTTTTTATATTTTCAGCAATTTCACTGATTCTTCGATGAACAATACTATTTGAAAGGCAAATCTGATCAAAAGACCTTTTTGAATTATCTTCAATCATAATTTCTGCTAATTATTTTTGCTGCAGGCTTGACTAAATTTTCTCCAATTGTTTCTGCTATGCCACTTTTTGCTATTAATAGTGACACACAATGTGAATCTTTGTAACCTTCATATTTTCACCTCCTGACATGATCAACATCATTTTTTGAGATTCTTTTAAATTTTTAGTTTATTTGAAAAAATTCTGTAGGTTTGTCCTTGTAATCATTATGTTTTGTTTCAAAATGGCGATTTAAATTAGATGGTTTCATGCTTTCATTTTTAAAGTTTCGCCACAAATGACACATAATGGAATAGGTTCCTCTTCATTTCCCATCCATGAAAATAAACATTTCAAGTAATCATATCATACTTACGAAGATTTTTCATCTCCTTCCTAACTGGTTCTCTAGAGATGCCAGATGACACACCCTTATCGATTTCATTTGATCCAGATACAATATTAACGTATTCTTGTTGCTTACAGCTACTTGTATTTTCTATATTGCTCTCTTTTGTGCATTTTATAAATCCAGTCTTTAACTAATGATCCATACTTAAGAAATCGAAAGCTAAAAAAAATTACCATATTTACTTGAATATAACTCTCACTTTTTCCCCAAAATTAAAGCTAAAATGTCGTAGTGCAAGATATATGCAGGGATTTTCAGAAACTAAAGTTTTCAGAAAAAAAACTGAAAATGGTGTGACTTACCAAGAAGCTCCTATTCACTATTGCTACTTTTGGCATTGAGAACAGTTTCTTTGTATGCATCGTCAAGTCATTTACCCAAATAGCTTCATCTTATTCTTAAACGATACTTGTGACATAATGATTATTAAATATATACACGTTTACACAAGAATAATATTTAATTTGCCAAATATTTTGGTCTGAATATTACAGACTATCTTCAGTTGCTACATAGGAATAGTTTTAAAAAAAAAACAAGGTGGAATACACACAATTGATCATTCACACATAGAAAGAGCTGCGTGATGTCATATCGCTAAGTATTATTATTATTATTATTATTATTATTACGGGTATCTCCATGGCGTCAGTAGACTCATCGCGGGAGACCCAAACTAGCAAAACAATATCTGTCATATCTCTTCTTGAATTCATTTACAGATGAAGAGCTCACAACAAAGTCAGGCAATGAATTCCACTCATTCACCACCCTCCAGGCAAAAAACCTTGTTCTGACACCTTTGTTAACCACACTCTTCTTTAATTTCCAGAGATGACCTCTTGTTCTTCCATCACTGTCACACAGCTGAAACATTTCCCCTGCATCAATCCTATAAAAACCTTTTAGTAATTTGAATGTTTCTATCATATCCCCTCTTCTTCGCCTATCAGCCAATCTCTGCAATCCACAAGCTCTCAATCTATCAATGTAGGGAGCATTTTTTTATATCACTCACCAACTTGGTCACTCTTCTCTGAACCCTCTCCACAGCCTCCTCATCTCCAAGGAATCCAGGTGACCAGACCTGAGCACAGTAATCCAAATGTGGAAGTATCAATGTTTTATAAAGGGGAATAATAACCTCTTTATCTCTGGATGTCAGTGTGTTCCTCAACAACCAAGTAATCCTATGTGCAATCTTGGACACCTTAGCAATGTGTCCTCTGAACTTCATCTCCTTATCTACCAATACCCCTAAGTCCCTAGCCTCATCAATCTCTTGGAGTACCTTTCCATCGATGTAGTACACAGCTGGTAATCTTTTAATCCCAAAATGCATGACTTTACACTTTTCCACATTGACATCCATTTTCTTTTGCCCATTTTACCAGCTTATTTAAATCCTCCTGCAAACTTTCAACATCAGCTTGATTTTTTATTGCACTACACAACTTTGCATCATCAGCAAACAACTGAATATCTCCCTTTAAGCCGTTTCCTATATCATTTATATACAAATTAAACAACATTGGCCCAAGCACAGAGCCCTGAGGCACACCACTGGTCACCTGCCTCATTCTGGACTCGGCTCCTCCATACACCACCTTATGGTATCTCTCCCTGAACCATTCTCCTATCCACATCACCAATTTAATATCCATTCCCATCTGCTCCAATTTGCGTAACAGTGTTCTATGGGGTATCCTGTCAAAAGCCTTAGCAAAATCTAGAAGTACCACTGTGTAGCCAGTTCCTTTGTCCAACTCTGATGTTATTCTATTATGGATAGTTAATAGATTGCTAAGGCAGGATCTACCTTTAACAAAACCATGTTGGCCTCTATAGAGTATCATATCCTGATCCACCCATTCTTGAATTTTGTCTTTAACCAACTTTTCCAATACTTTTACCACTACTCCTGAGATGGTGATTGGTCTGTAATTCAATACTGCAGTTTTAGAGCCACCCTTATGCAAAGGAACCACTTTGCCTAACTTCCACTCCCTAGGGACCATACCAGAGTTCAAACTTAAATTAAATGTCCAGGTAAGAGGGGTTGACAATTCATTTGCACATTCACGCAACACCCGAGCTGATATTCCATCTAAGCCTACCGCAGTGTTTGCATTTAAGTTTCACAATATATTTAATACCTCTGATTCTTTAGCTTCAATTCTCACATTAGGTATTGCTATAGGTATAGAGATATCCTCACTTGGGTGATAGACTTTTGAGAAGTGATCACTCAGTAACTCAGTAAATGGGGAGTATTAGAAGAGTAAACATTTTAAAGTCATAATTAAAGATATTAATTCAGAAATTCATGTAATAATCTTAAATAACATTAGACTAATATAGGAAATTTACATTAAAAAAATATATAAAAATAAATAAAAATAAAAATTTTCTAGTTAACATCGAACGGAACCTCATTCATCTTTCAAGTGAAAAAGCTAATGCGCTCCATCTAGAAGTTGCTTCTTCACTACTTAAAGCCAAGCTTCCTCCTTCGAACATATCTCCTTCTGAAAAGAAAGCTATACATTCCTTAAGAAACAACAGTCACCTCATCATTACTAAAGCTGACAAGGGGAAAGCGACAGTAATTATGGACTCTTCAAACTGTAGAAGAAAACTTTTTTTCCTTTTACTTCGAGATCGCTCAACATACCAAGAACTCAATTAGGATCCAACCAACAGACAACTGAAGAAATTAAATTCCCTGCTAGATGAGGTCATAAGTTTGGATGTAGACACTATTGAAAGACAAAAAACCCATTTTGCAAGACCTCCTAGGTTTTATGGTCTACCTAAAATACACAAGACAGATATTCCTCTTCGCCCTATAGTGGATTGTATTGATTCTCCTACTTATCGCATAGCTAAATATCTATCTAAATTATTGAAATCACACATTGGCAACTCACGCTCTTTTTGGAAAACTCTTCTGATTTCTTAAATAAATTGAAAAACATCGCTTTACAACCTACAGATCTTATTACTATTATTACGGGCGACTCCAGGGAGTCCTTAGACTCATCAAGGGAGGCCCTAAATATCATGTCCACACAACTATTCGACATTCTCACAGTATCTATCATTATCTACCTTGCCTTGAACTCACTCACTGTATAGCACCCACAACAGACTCTGGCAGCTTATTCCACTCATTTACCACTCTAAAAGTAAAGAACCCAGCTCTAACACCCTTGCTAACCACACTCTTGCCCAGATTCCATAGATGTCCCCTAGTTCTCCCACCACCAGTCCTGATCTCAAAAATATCATCTGAATTAACCCTATAGAAACCCATCAGCAATTTGAATGTCTCCATCATATCTTCCCTTTTCCACCTATCGACCAATTTCTGCAACCCACAAATCTTCAACCTGTTCTCATAAGGTTCATTCCATAGGCATCTTATGGTTAGCTTTCATATAGAATCTTTGTATACGAATATACCTCTCAAAGAGACTTTAGAATTAGTTGCTGACATCTTCCCACAAGATATTATAAAATTATTTGATTTTGTAATGCACTCAGATATTTCTTATGTCAAAACAAATTTTACAACCAAGTGGAAGGAACAGCCATGGGAAGTCCACTCTCTCTTGCTCTTGCCAACTTTTATTTGAAACATCTAGAAATCCTGTTCTCATCTATATTTCCTCAATCATCCTTTTGGGTTAGATATATAGATGACATCCTTGCTGTATGGCCTCACAACAGAGACTCCTTACCGTCCTTTTTAAGCAGTATCAGTTCCTTACATTCTCGTATAAAGTTTACCATGGAGATTGAAAAAGACAACAAGTTATCATTTTTAGACGTCCTTCTCATCCGTTCACCTTCAGGTATTCTTACAACAACAGTTTACAGAAAACCAACTTTCACAGGTCGTTATATTCTCAAAGAATCTACTCATCATCCTTGTCAAAAAACAGGAATCATAAAATGTTTAATCCGACGAGCCAAAACTAATTGTTCAACTTCTCATTTATTACAGAAAGAACTTTCGACTATCAAACATCACACGAAACTAAATGGCTTCTCCGAAAACAGTACACAACATCTTTTTGATTCTTACAATCCAACACAGAACAGCAAAGATTCAATACATCGAATTCTAATTCCTTACATTTCCGGGATTTCAGAACCAATTTCAAGAATTCTGAAAAAATATGATTTAACAGCCACTTATACACCTATTAACAAATTATCCACCCATTTTCCTTCATCTAAAGATAAACGCTCAACCTTGTCTCTACCTAGTGTGTATCAAGTTCCTTGCAACTGTAATCTTGCCTACTTTGGACAAACTGGACATTCTATAGAAAAAATAATTCAAGAGCATCAATTATCAATTCAACACAACAAACCCGAGAAATCTGGATTAGCTCAGCATGGATTAGAAACAATCCACAACAACCTTTGGTCCAAGACTCTCCTCCTACACAGATGTCACTACAAAAAAAGTGTGGAGGCCTTATTTCAACATCCAAACTTGAATTGTAATGATTGTATATCTATATCAAAAATTTGGGAAAGTTTAATCAGGATAACACATTAATTTTTTATTTTTTTTAATGTAAATTTCCTATATTAGTCTAATGTTATTTAAGATTATTACATGAATTTCTGAATTAATATCTTTAATTATGACTTTGAAATGTTTACTCTTCTAGTACTTAGCGATATGACATCACGTGGCTCGTTCTATGTGTGAATGAATGAGCCGCGTGATGTCAATTGATATCAATTGTTCATATTCCACCTTGTTTTTTTAAAACTATTCCTATGTAGCTACTGAAGATGGTCTGTAAAATTCAGACCAAAATATTTGGCAAATTAAATATTATTCTTGTGTAAACGTGTATATATTTAATAGCTTCATCTTCTTTCCTATTATTTCAAGCAAAAATTATTTCAAGCAAAACTTGAGATACATAGTGAACAATCCTTCACAAATTACTAATTATTATTATTATTATGGGTATCTCCATGGAGTCAGTAGACTCATCATGGGAGACCCAAACCAGCAAAACAATATCTGTCATATCTTTTCTTGTATTCATTTACAGACGAAGAACTCACAACTAAGTCAAGCAATGAATTCCACTCATTCACCACTGTCCAGGTGAAAAACCTCGTTTTCACACCCTTGTTAACCACACTTTTCTTTGATTTCTAGAGATGACCTCTTGTGCTTCCATCACTATCACACAGCTGAAACATTTACCCTGCATCAGTCTTATAAAAACCTTTTAGTAATTTAAATGTTTCTATAATATCCCCTCTTCTCCGCCTATCAACCAACCTCTGCAATCCACAAGCTCTCAATCTATCAATGTAGGGAGCATTTTTTACATCACTCATCAACCTAGTTACTCTCCTCTTAACCATCTGCACAACCTCCTCCTCATCTCCAAGGAATCCAGGTGACCAGACCTGAGCACAGTAATCCAAATGTGGAAGTATCAACGCTTTATAAAGGGGAATAATAACCTCTTTATCTCTGGATGTTAGTGTGTTCCTCAATAATCATGTAATCATATGTGTAATCTTGGACACCTTAGCAATATGTCCCCTGAACTTCATCTCCCTATCCACCAACACCCCTAAATCCCTAGCCTCATCAATCTCTTGAAGTACCATTCCATCAATGTAGTACACAGCTGGTAATCTTTTAATCCCGAAATGCATAACCTTACAATTTTCCACTTTGAACTAACATCCATTACTCTTTGCCCATTTTGCAAGCTTATTTAAATCATCCTGCAAACTCTCAACATTAGCTTGATTTTTTATTGTGCTACCCAACTTTGCATCATCAGCAAACAACTGAATATCTCTCCTCAAGCCATTTCCTATATCATTTATGTACAATTTAAACAACAGTGGCCCAAGACAGAGCCATGAGGCACACTACTCATCACCTGCCTCATCCTGGACTCTGTTCTTCCATACATCACCTTCTGGTATCTCTCCCTGAGCCATTCTCCTATCTATATCACCAGTTTAGTATCCATTCCCATCTGCTCCAATTTGCATAACAGTGTTCCATTGGGTATCTTGTCAAAAGCCTTAGCAAAATCCAGAAGTACCACTGTATAGCCATTTCCTTTGTCCAACTCAGATGTCATTCTATTATAAAAAGTTAATAGATTGCTAAGGCAGGATCTACCTTTAACAAAATCATATTCACCCCTATAGAGTATCATATCCTGATCCACCCATTCGTGAATTTTGTTTTTAACCAACTTTTCCAATACTTTTATCCCCACTCCCGAGATGGTGATTGGTCTGTAATTAACTACCGCAGTTTTAGAGCCACCTTTATGCAAAGGAACTACTTTGCCTTACTTCCACTCCCTAAGGACCATACCAGAGTTCAAACTGAAGTTAAATAACCAAGTAAAAGGTGTTAACAATTCCTTTGCACATTCATGCAACACCTAAGCTGATATTCCAGCTAAATCTACAGCAGTGTTTGCATTTAAATTTTGCAATATATTTAATAACTCTGATTTCTTAATTTCAATTCTCACATTAGTTATAACTACAGATACAGAGATATCCTCACTTGGGTGATAGACTTTTGAAAAGTGACCACTCAGTAACTCAACTATTACATCTGATTTGGTCACCTCAATACTATCAGCACCCACTAAAGTTATCCTTCCAAAGTCATTCTTCCTTTTACTTGCTAAATAGCAGAAGAACTCTTTGGGATTACCCTTGATCTCATTGGCTAGGGTCTTCTCGTAATCTGATTTAGCTTTTCTTACTATGCTGGTAACCTTCCTAGCCTGAGCCTTGTGCTGCTCATTGGTGTACTGATCGCATTTCTCCTTCTACATTCTCCATAACATTTTCTTTTTTTTTTTTTTTTTTTGCAGATCAAGCTTGATACTACTGCTCATCCATCTAATGCCAATCTTGTTTGTCTTCCTGACCAATCTGATATTGCTTTCCTCAGATACCCGTTGATTTTATCCCATGCACTGCTGACATGTTTCCCCTGCAATATGTTCTGCCATTGGAATGGCTGCAAGCTCACTCCAAGGCTTGTTATAATTGCCTAACTTGTAGTTCCGTATATCCTTCTTAACAGAAAAATCCGCAGATTTTACAACCTCCCAAGTAAATACCACATGATGGCTCTCACCAATTGGAGGTAACGAGGATATATGCATAACTACTTATGCATATATCTTCTGAACTAATGACCAGGTCTAACACTCTCACACCACATGTCCCTTCAGTTATGTGCTGTTTCAAGTAATTATCTCACAGAAGAGAAGACACTCCATTTCCTTTTTGCCACTTGATATTTCCTCTTTCCAATTGATATCACCATAATTAAAATCCCCCATAATAATCACTAAACCTGCACTCATTGCACTAATTTGCTGATGCATGAATTTAACATCCCCCCCCCCCTTGCCCTATAGCAGCAACCAACTGTATATTTGGTTGCGTTGGTCACTATTTCACACGACGCCGCCTCAAATGAACTCTCGTTCACATGTCTATCATATTGATATTTGATATACTACTTTCTTTGTCTGCAACTCATCAGCTATCATCAACAGTATCCCCCACCCAATTCTATCTTCTCTATCCTCCCTGAAAATACTGTAATCATCACATTCAATTCCAGTGACCACATCTTCTACTGACAGCCAAGTTTCATTAATGCCTACAACTTTTGGTGAGATTGCGCTGACTAATGCCAAAAATTCTTCTCTCTTATTTCGAATGCTTCTTGCATTGGTATACAAAAATTGCAGATTTCCTTTAGTTCTTGTACCGGCTTTAGAACTGATATACAAGTCACTAATTTCAGTAGTCCCATGCCGATTTTTATCCCCTCTCTTCCGCAATTTATTCTGTGAATAAGGATCAATAAATATACAATCACTGCTAAAGTTTCTCTCTCTTACACTCAACCGTTTCAATTTTTTGTTTCCCTGACCAATTACTTCAACCTGTTCAGAAAACAGTAACTTCTTCAATCGCTTATGTCCTTCCATGTTCAGATGCAGTCCATCTCTAGCATACAACTGACTTTTTCCTTCAAACACACTCCAGACATGAACAAATTCCAGACCTCTTTTTTTGCACATTCTTGCAATCATATCATTCATTATCATCGCTCATCTACTTAACTCGTAATTGTCAAAACGAGGTAGCACACACACTATCCTCCCATTGACACTTTTCCTCTTCACAGTATCTAACAATGTTTTTAAATCTTTTGCTACGCTATTTATACCACCACTCAGGTCATTTGTACCCACCATAACTATCATCTTGTCTGCATCATGCCCTCTCTTTATTGCTAAAGCCACTCTTTCTATTGTCCCACCAGCCAAGCACTCCTCATGCATACCACTCTCCATACCCTTAATCATACAATCACAATATATCTTACCACTCTTAACTTCATTCAAGTCCACACAAGCATCACTTATGGACTCATTTTCTGCGACATTCAACATGACTCTCCCAGTTTCATTACTCGACGCTCTTTTACTTACCCCCTCACTCTTACGACATCTTGTTTCTTCTAGACCTCTTGTGCTTTTATTTTGTTGACTCCCAGTCACTTCCATACTATTTGTTACTTCATCATTCACCAAAGACATTCCCATATGTAATCCTCTTTTAGTTACTTTAGCTAAAGTAATCTCTATAGTATTGATATACTACTTTCTTTGTCTGCAACTTATCAGCTATAATTTCTCTGTTCAACACATTTAACTCAGTTTTAACTTCCAGTACCTCCTTACTGAGCACACCAATTACTCTTGCAGAAGATGAAGGTCACTTTTCATTTTCATGAACTCCCGCCGAAGTTCTTCTGCTACGGTCCTGATGTCTGCATCCGTTTCTAAACACTCCAGCCTATTCTGACACTTCTCACATACATACATTTTCATTCTTCACATTTAGCCAGACCATCCACAGATCTTTCACATTCTTCAGTGCATACACGTAGCAGTTTCTGGAACACATCCATTGCTACAAATCTAATGCTGAGCCAGCCTTTCGTGTAGAAGTCCTGCACACCGGTGACGTATGCTTCTTGTTGGTCGCCATCTTTAGATGCTGAAGTAGTGCAGCAGCGAAAACACAATGTATACAGCAGAGTTTCAAACAATAACATCACTGAAGGACACTCGTATCTAACTGATGCACAACTGCAGCACAATTTGAAAAAAAGCCACACTATACTTAAATTTAAAAACACGTTTTCTAGCCTAACTGAACACGACCACCACATTCACCAACGACACTAGTGCCATCCTAATGAGAAGTAAAAGCAGAGCATGAAACAGACAGCAATGGTAGGCCAGTAGAGATAAAGCAGCTATGAAGAAGTGCATATGATTGGTATGGTAT
This sequence comes from Typopeltis vanoorti, assembly GCF_054136105.1. Classification (NCBI taxonomy): domain Eukaryota; kingdom Metazoa; phylum Arthropoda; class Arachnida; order Uropygi; family Thelyphonidae; genus Typopeltis; species Typopeltis vanoorti. Next base: position 28,780,660 of record NC_143549.1, read on the forward strand.
TAACAAAATATCTCGCAAAGGAGAAAATGGCAGTGCTACTGAAGCAGGTAGCACCTGATGACTTGCAGCACTGTTTCCAACAATGGAAAATTCGTATGCAACAGTGTATGGATAGAGGAGGGGAGTATGTTGAAGGGAATAACAATTAAGTTGCACAATTGTAATAATAAACCACATTTTTGCAAGCAGTCTCATTATTTAATAGCCATACATCATATATTCAATGCTAACTTCTATTTTTGCATTATATTTCTCTAACTACATGACGTCCGTGTGGTTAGCCTAATGGCTATGTGCTTCGCAACCATATGCCTATCGATTCCCGTTGGAGACGTGAGGATCTTCCTCAGCCGTAGCCAAGTTAGCCGGTCTTGGGCGTGGACAGCAGGGTTTTTCCCCCACTTTATCTTGGGGTTTTTTCCTCCCACAAAGCAGGCAGACCATCCCCGTGAACACATGCTTTGACAGACATGGGATACCACCGGGAATAAGGAGCAACCAACCTATTCCACGGGATTATCGGTTACGGAAGCTTATGCAGTAAAATGTGTAGGCCTGCTCAAAAGTGTAACATATGATTAACTACATCATTCTCTATTCATGCTTAGGTTTCTGTGGTTAAGAAGTTCAATAGAAATATTCTGGTTTTGTGACCACATGTTTATTAGGGAACTGTTTTTAAAAAACTAGACAAGTATTAAAAATAACCTGACAAGTTTCGTTAGTCATAAGACTAACATCTTCCAGGGTAAAGAGAACTAACAGTTTAAAGCACAAACTATAAAAAATTATGAAAATGCAAGTTCATTTTGTTGGTATTATGAACATAAAAAAAAGTTCATTAAAAATAATGAATATCAAATCTATACAACCGTTAATGCATATTAGTTGTCACTTTCTGTCCAAGTGGGTAAATTTTTAATAAACAATGACCAACTTGATTTAAGATCAAATCTTGGTTTTTGTTGCATTGCGCAAGAATTTTAACCATATTTGCTGCCTCTATGAATTTTCTTGTGAAACAATTCTTATCAATATAGGAGATGTTTGTTTTATCATAAAGTACATCATGACCGGTAGAAGCTGTGATATGCTAAGCCAGATTTATGTCCTCTCTTCTTTTGTACGTCCTTTTGATATTCGCTCATGCGGATTTCCCCCGATCTCCCTGTCTGGCCCACGTAGCAGATACCACAGGAACATTTTGAATATTATGAAGCACTGGGTTTTTCATTGGGTGATGTGGGGGTTTTGGAGGATGAAGAGATCTTGTTATTTTTTCAAGTGGCAGGAATGTCACTTTTATGTTGTACTTGTAGAGTAATTTGGCTAATTTATCTGTTACATTCTTGATATAAGGAAGGGTGACTTCGTTCTTGAAGTCTTGTTTATTTAAGTTTTTTGTAGGTGCTGTATTATTGAGAATTTTCTTAATTATCTTATCTTGAATTACATTTGCATTCATTTCCCCATTCAAGTGCTATCACTAATCTAGGAGGTTGACTACCATAATGTGACTCATGGTTATTTATGAGCATTATTACATGTGGTGAGGACCCTATCTTTTCCACATGTTTTCATAAGTATTCATAGATGTAAATTCATGTGTGTTCTATGGGACCTGTTTGCCTGTTCTGAGGAACAAAAAAAGCCAAGCTTCCAGGTAAAAAAATCTCCTACCTCCATATGAGACTGGCTAACTCACCTTTAGTCGAAAGAGACCAGAAGATTCCTCATGTCATGGACGGGAATTCAACCCCAGTCTTTCTGACCAAAGAACTTCATCTATACCAACTGAATTATTGAGGCTCTTTGCATTCATTAGCATGAGTGAAACTAACATACTATACACAACATTTGCAAAGATATGCAGTTAAGAATTGGAATATAATTACTGATACACACACACACACACACACAAAGTACAAACACTATTTCTGAAGATGACAACCACAGATTGAAATGAATCAGCAGCAATTTGAATAACTGATGATTTCGAGTAGAAAGTGGGTACACATTCCAAATTTTGATTTGTGCTCAAAGGGGATGGTAGCACTCAAGAGGATAAAAAGCAGTGCTGTACAAATTGTGTTAGAAGGAAGCTTTTTTTTTTTTTTTGCGTGAAGGAATAAAGTTGCAAATTTAGATGTCTTGTAATGTCTCAAAGACATCATCTATGATTTCACTATGATGATAATGCCACATCACATCGTACATGAGCAATGTAGATACTTCTGGAGACAGAGGATGTTAATCAAATCGAGTAGCCAGCATGCTCCCTAGATCTCAACCCCATAGAACACATTTGGGACACAATAGGGAGTAACGTTGCTACTTGAAATTGTCCTGCAAAAAACAAACATTGTCCTATCCTTGCTATGAAGGAGGAGTGGGCTAATTTGCTTCAAAAACTCCTGAATCACTTGATACTAAACATGGTATGATGTTGTGAGAGCTGCATTGCAGTTCGTGGTAAACATATTCCATACTGAAATGTCTCTCCACATAGTAAGCACTGCTCATTAATTCCTTAATTACATCCTTAGGAAATTTGTAACTTTTTGCCAAAAACTTATTGCAATTTAATTTGTACAAAATTTATAACACATTTTTTGTGTAACATAATTTATTAGTATGCAGGCAAAATTTATGTCCACATTTGGCTGTAGTCATGAGAATTTTTTCATATACCGGTAAAAATGTAGTTCTAACTTAGCTTTTGGATACCAGAGTATAACTTATTCCAAATCCTAATGAATTGAAATTTGAAATAAGTTATATGTGTGTGTGGTAAGAATGCTACAGTCAATCTCTGGAAATCAATATTGCTTCTACATGAAATCTAGTAATAATAACAGTAATCTGTAATACACTGAATTTTGATAAACAATGTTTAATTAATTTAATATATATATATATATATATATATATATATATTTTTTTTTTTTTTTTTTTTAAGATGTCTGATTGGAAAACCATCTTAATTGGACTTCAATGCCCATGTGAAGATCGAAGCATTCCTCCAAATTTGGGCATTCTTCTAGATTATGATGTGGAATCATATGGAAATTGGGTAAAATTTGTATGCCAGACTGCTAGACAAAAAAGTCATACTAAAATCACTTTGAAGCACATTTCAGAATGTTGGCAAGGAATGAAATTTCGGTTTTCTTCATGTCCTGAAATGACCTATTCAACATTGAAATCAACTCCAAGTAAGCCAACAGTCAGTTTTTTCCCAGATATATGGACGTCACCAGAGAGTGTGTTATTTTTAGATAACACTGATGAACTACTGAAACAAATTGAGGTGAGTATGCAAGTATAATTTTTATAAAGGTTACGATCTAATGTAGACTTCGCATGCCAGCTTTTCTTCATTTTTCATTCCATCTGGTTGTATTCTCTGACTCAGCTTTCATCACAAGAGTTCCCCAACAAAAGAATGTTAATTAACTCCTTAGGAGGAAGCTCAGTTGGAATGTATGGTTATGGAAGGAAGTACATTTGAGCATATGTGGTAGTCAAATAGAGGCCAGCACAACAAAACATATAGTTAGTTGCAGCCATAGATGAGGAGGGGCAAAGAAAAATAGAATGGATCAGCTATTTTTATGTATGACTTCTACCTACTAAGGGTTACAAACCTATAGAACATTAGTACCATAGTTAGGCTAAGGATCTTTTAATTATTCTTTTATTTTCTTTCTTTTTTTTTTTTTGTAAATACAAAAATAAAATAAAATTCAATTTATTTTTTATGTAATTTGGAAACCCTACTTTTGGAACCAAACATTGCCCAACTTACTGAAGGACTGAAGTGATTGTTCAAGTCACTTCAGTCATTCAGAATGTTGGGCAATGATTTCACACCGTGCAATGAAATCATCTCCCACATGAAATTAGCTTAATTGCTGCAGGACAAGTAATTATTAAGGGAGATGCCAGATGTTGATTGAAAAGAGGACAGGAGACACATGGAAGATTGAAATTGAATTTATGAAGCTACTGAGAGATAAGCACCAGAAACAGTATGAGATGGAAGTCTAGTGATAACATCACATATCCCTCATTCTCTCCCAGAGCTTTTCCCATAAGCATAGTTACCACTTTGCCTCTGACTGTGGAGAGTGATCATGAAGCTTTACCTGGAAAGTGACTAAACATGTAGAATTTTCATTCAAGCAAAGAGAGGATTTGTATAACTATTAGAGGTGGTGATTATAACACATCTAGGAAACAGCTGGGAAGAGTATTATGGCATAAGCAGCTCAAACAAAGATTGCAAAAAGCATGGGAAATGGTGAAAGGGTGTGAGGGAAGTATGTCAGACTTTATGCTTAGTAAAGGGGATAAATCAAGTAGGAGTTTAATGGATGATAAGCATCATTAACCAGGAGCTGCAAGCAAAGAAAATGTTATAGAGGGATTTTAATTCATTCCACAAAATCTTCTGTAGTACAAAGCAAAGGCAAGCAGGTAGCCTGCATGGTAAGGAAACCAAAATCAGATTATTATTATTATTATCTAGGCCTCCATGGAGTCAAAAGCCTCATTGTGAAAGGTCCTTCCCAAGAAACACAAAGTCTATCAAGACTCATAGAGGGGAGCCCCCCCCCCCCTAAGAAACACAAAGTCTACCATACCACTCCTTAAATTCATTGTTCGTTCACACTCTCACTAATCTATCAGTCAATGCATTCCATGGTTCAACCACCCTCCATGAAAAGAGGGTGGTTGAACCATGGAATGTTCACCGTCTTGCTCACGGTTTCCTTTTGTAACTTCCAGGGATGGCCTCTGGTCATTCATCACTCCTTCCATCTGTTCAACCAAGCAAAAGAACACTCCCCAGTGTCAACCCTGTAACCACCTTTCAACAGTTTAAAAGTCTCAATCATATCGCCTCTCCTTCTTCTATCCACCAAACTCTGCAGTTCACATTCCCTCAGCCGATCCTCATAACTAACATTATACAGTCCTGAAACTATCTTTGTTATCTGCCTTTGTATCATTTCACAGTTAATTTATCCCCTTCAAATCCTGAGGACCAAATCTCAGAACAGTAGTCTAAGTGTGGTCTGATCAGAGTCTTATACAATGGAATGATAACTGTTTTATCTCTGCAGGTCAATGTCCTTCTCATTATTGCAGCAATTCTCTGTGTTACCTTCACTACCTTTGCAATATATCCCCTAAATTTCAGGTTTCTATCAATCATCAACCCCAGATCTCTTGTCTCCTCTACTTCCTCCAGCATAACTCCTCCCATAGAGTATGCTGCATCCCATCGATATTTACCAAACCTCAAGACCTTACATTTTCTGCATTAAACCGAGATCCCCATTTATTTGCCCATCTATCTAGCTTATTCAAATCCTCTTGCAGGGCTACCACATCTGCACTATTACTAATAATCCTTCCCAGCTTCGCATCATCCACAACCAACTGAATATCCCCTTGCAATCCGCTGGCAATGTCATTGATTTAAAGGTTAAACAATATAGGGCCCAGTATTGAGACCTGTAGGACCCCACTTGTAACCCTCTGCCTCCTTGAAACTGCTCCACCATACCACAACTGTCTGATACCTATCGGGCAGCCAATCCTGAATCCAGTTGACCAATCTGACATCCAGACCCATGTGCTGCAACTTTAATATCAGCTTATCATGTGGCATCCTGTCAAATGCCTTCGCTAAGTCTAAGAAAATGGCAGTATGTGCCTTTCCCCTCATCTAATGCTCTTGTGACTTTCTTATAAAAGGCTAGCATATTGCTAAAACAAGAGCGCTCCTTCACAAATCCATGTTGACGCTCACAGATAACACTATCCTCATCTGCCCAATGCTGTACATGGTCCCTTACTACTTTCTCCAAGCTCTCAACAACTACTGATTACACACAAACTGGCCCACAATTAGACACCCCTAGTCTGCTACCATCCCCCATGCAATGGCACCATTCAACTCCCTCCACTCCATGGGCACCTCCCCCGCAGCCAGACTCCCATCCAAAAGCCAGGTCAAAGGCACTGTCAGTTCTCCAGCACACTCTCTCAAAACCCATGGCGAGACACCATCTAGTCCCACAGCCCCACTGACATCCAGAGTACTCAGTATTTGAGACACACTATCCTCCTGCACCCCCTAAACCTCGGACCTGCCCCATCCCTCCAGTATCAAAACTGACTCCTCCAGCACAAAATACCCCAACAAAGTGCCCACTGAACAACTCCACTACGTCCTCCACATCACCCCCCCCCCCCCCCACAGCCACCTCTCCTCCTGCTGGCCACATAACTAAAATATTCCCTAGGATTTTCCCTGGATCTTAGAGCCAAGCTCTTCTCATGCTACAGTTCTGCCCCATCCCCACCATACTAGTCATCCCTCTAGCCCATGTCCTATATTCTTCATGCATCTTCTCTTTGCTTGTCTCCCCATATCTCCCCCATAGCCTCTTTCCTGCATGCAATTCCCGTTTAATATTGTACTTCATCCACCCAAACTGTGTCCTCCTCATCACTCGTCGTATACAATCCACTGTTGCCGCTAACAAATTTTCCCTCACAATTTCACACGCACCAACGATATCCCGGCCTTCCAACCCCTCCCTCCATGAAACCTCTCCAAGTTAACGTCTTAGACCATCACAGTTACCTGTCCCATAATTCCACATACGTTCCCCTCTCCCTGACACTCCTGCATGTCCACTCATTCTCCAAGTCAAAACCACACGGTCACTCTCTCCAACTGGTTGGAGAGATGATATCTCACTTATTATCAACTCCTCTGATGCTATAACCAAATCCAAAACTTGTTCCTTCTATTACATGCTGCCTGAGACATCTGTCCCTCAAGAATTCTAGAAATTCCATTCCCCCATTGCCACATGCATCTTCCTCTCCCCAATCTATACTACTGTAGTAAAATCTCCCATAACAATCATTCTTTCTGCATTTGCCAAACTCAACTGTCTAAACATCTTCCGGTCCACACCCTCTGTGCTCCCGGGTCCGTAGCAACACCCCACCAAATATCCTGTCTTGCCCACCTCTACCTCACACCATATGCTTTCAAAATCACCAGTGTCACTGCCCTCCAAAGCCTCCACTCCTAGAGGACATAGGTCATCACGTATGATAAGCAGCACTCCACCACTATGCCTTCCCCTCCCATCTTTCCAAAAAACGCTGTACCCAGCGACTTCCTCTGTCAACCACGTCTCAGTGATCCCAATCGCTCTTGGCCAGACTGATGCCAATCCCCTATTCCGGGTACTCCTTGCATAAAGCATATAAATGCCATTATTTCTATACCCAGCATTATCCCCTCTAGACTCCACTGGGCTCAGCATTACCTGATGTCGTCCCCCTTCTCCCAAGTACCCATTCCCAAAAGAGGCCACCCCTGCTATCATCCTCCCTTCAACACACGGACTTATTCAGAACAGCAATCTTTCCAGATGCCTACGTCCTTCCTCATTCAAATGTAAGTGGTCTATCGCATACAATTCCTCTCTGTCCTCAAGCGCTCTCCCAGCATCCACATATTCCAGTCCTCTCTTGTCACACATTCTAGCTATTATGTAATTCAGTATTGTTGCTCTTCTGTTCAGCTCATCATTATCATACCTAGGCAACACACACACACACTATCTTTCCTCTCTCTGTCTTCTTCTGTACAGCCTCAAGCAAAATCTCATATCTCCTGCTGCCTGACTTACATTACCACTCAAGTCATTTGTTCCTATCATCACAATCATCTCATCCACCCTTTCACCTCTCTTAATTGCCATAGCCACACTTTCTATTGTTCCTCCTGGCAAACACTCCTTACACATCCTATCTTGAACACCACGGATCATTGAGTCCCCATACATTATACCTCTTACCATTCCCTCTCTCCTATTGTTTCCATTCTCTCCTCTTCTTTCATTCCCCATACGTCTCTCTCATCCCCTCTCCTCTACTGCTCCTATTCTCTCTTCTAGGATTCCCATACCTCTCTCTCCTACTGTTTCCACTTTCTCCTCTTCGAGCACTCCCATACCTCTCTTATTCCATCTCTCCTACTGTTTCCATTCTCTCCTCTTATAACACTCACATACCTCTCTCTCACTCCGTCTCTCCTACTGTTTCCATTCTCTCCTCTTCTAGCACTCCCATACCTCTCTCTCATTCCGTCTCTCCTACTGTTTCCATTCTCTCCTCTTCGAACAGATTATGAGAAGAAATTCACAAGCAATTCAAAGGAAGTTTCAAATTATCTTGCTATATGAAAGGAAGAATGATTATGGATGGATAGCTTTAATAAATGCAATATTATTATGGAGGTGGCAAAAGGTAAAGAAATAGTTGAATTTTGAGTAATTACATTACAAGAGTTATATCATTGAGATGGATATATTTTAGATGTGATAAGGGTCATTAGGAGAATAAAAGTAGATGAACTAGAGGTGTTTAAGGTATAAAATATCAATGTGAATAGGAATGGATAGTTAAAAGTTCACCTGAACTTTTAACTTACTTAAATGTGAATCACCAGAAGACCTCTAAATATCAGAACTTTGACAGATACAGTTTAGCTAGAATAGGGTCTGGGCAAACTATGCCCTTATAAACCACATATAGCCTTCACAGCTTTTTTTCTCCTTGAGTATGTTTTATTTGTAATATGTTTCATCTATTTATTTTAAAATTAAAAAAAAATCACTAAGGTAGCTCTGCACAATTGGAAGAACCAGTACGTTGTGTCCTTCGATTGGAAGCGGTCTAAGTTCAATTCTTGCTTTATATGTATTTTTCAAATGAAGGTGAGTTAGCCGATCTCATATGGAGATAGCATGGTTTTTTCCCGGGAAACTCAGATTTTTCATCCTGCATACGACCCTTCAGAACACATGCAATTTACAACAGACAAAAAATTCTAGTGGCGGTTGTGGAAGTAAATGGTATTGATGTAGTTGATGGTAGTAGAGGTTTGGTGTAGTGGTGGAGATGGAGAGTTGTCCTCTGTCGATGAATCTTTGGACTCCTTGGAGGTGTCATAAGGTAATTATAATAATAATTGATTGCAAAATAAAGTGATTATCTCAACACAGGTATAGTTATTAATGTTGAATGAAGCTGGGATGTAGAAGTAAGTTTTTTTAATTTTTAATAATCAACAAATGTCTTATTAAAAATATCAAGCAGTTTTTATTTTATTTTATTTATTTATTTTGTTGTTGTGTTAAATGTGCATGTTGTTTTTGCATGTGGCAGTGTGGATATTTACTGTATACCCACATTTTTCTGCCTTGTTAGTTGAGTGGATAACATACTTAATATCCAAACAATAGTCTGTGAATTTGAATTATACTCTTATGGATGTTTGGAAAAGTCTTTAGGTGGCAAACAAGTTTTAATTTCTGGTATAAAACCACACCATTCTTATTAAAGGCCTGATGATGTAGGTTGAAAAACTTCCATGTTCTGTAGAGGAGGATAACAATTATCTAACCCTTAACCCACCAGTGGCACTAAATTATACAACTTTTCATTGTTAAAAGCATCACTTTTGAAGATAATTTAATGATTAAAAGTTTGGAATTTAAGATAACATTACGATTTATATCTATAAGTAATTACTTGAACACAGATCATTTTTAGCTTTCACATTGATTTGTTGAGAAGCAGCAATAAAAATTGTAATCTAGGTTCTCGTGTTTTGTTGATTTTGAAGACTGTTCAGTATGCTTTACCTGCACATTGTGTAGTATGATATATTTACAGTCCTGAAGAATCCACATAATTTCTCTAATCCCCTTCAGTGAAAACTTTGTTCATGGCTCTTTTGAAAAATTATCATTACTCATAACATTGACATTTCTTCTCTTTTTTTGGTTAAGTTATTATCAATCATTTGATCATTTATGGAAAACTACACACACACACACACACACACACACACACACACACACACATGGACATAGATTTTTCGTACTGTTTCAGTCTTATAATTAGCAAGTTGGTGACATCGCATTTAGTGATGAAAATTCTGCTAATAGATTCACATGCTACATCAGAATTCAAACTACAACCTTTAACTGCAATGCAGTTAAGACCAGTTTAACATGGTAATTGAAATTCATGTTTTGTTATTTTTTTTTAATTGTCTCACTTTTTAATTTTTTCCAGGAACATTTGATTACCCTACACTCTCTTTATCATCATGTAATAGATACCACTCTCAGAGATAGAATTTTAGACTGGACACAGTTTCTTAATGAAATGAGGATGATAGTTGGTCTCTGGATCAGTTGTCAGCTTAAGGTATGGTACCATAAATGAAATATTTACTGCAATATCACATTATTTTAATTATTAGAACAGAATAAATTTTGAAAATTCCAACTCATTTAAAGATAAACAAATTAAAAAGTAAATTAAATTACTTATTACTATATATATCAGAGGTGGCCAACTATGTGTCCATTTGGAGCCAATATGATTCCGGTAAGACTTAGAAGAGCCGCAACCTTTGACCGATGCAAATGGCATGGGAGTAAGTGAGTTTGCGCATGGTGAGTTGAGGATACAGAAGCTATGCCTGCCTGCCAGAACATGTTGGTTACACTTCTGGAGCTCATGTGTGAGTCCATTGTGTTAGATCTTGAATGATGGCACTATCAAGAATAGAACTGCTCCATTCAAGATTTAACAAGAGAACAATATCAAGCAAAAGCACACTTATACTCTTAGCAAAGGCCGACATAATATGTGAAGATGCAGATATTAACTTTGCTTAAGAAGGAATTAAAATATAAAAGAAGAGGTTGAATCTTAAATTAAAATGAAATCAAAGAAGGAAATAAATATCAAATTGTACTATGTTTAAGGTTATTGTCTAAAACAGATGGAATCTTAGCTGTTTTAAGGATACTTGTGACATAAGGACTGAATGATATATGCACGTAAACACAAGAAAGATATTTAATTAACCAAATATTTCGGTATGGAAATAGCAGACCATCCTCAGTGGTATTACAAGAACAGTTTTAAAAAATACAAGCTAGAATACTAACAATAGATCGTCAAAAATAGAACACGCCGCATGATGTTATATCACTAAGTATGAAACGGAATATTTTGAAGTAGAGACATGATTGAAAAAAAAAAATGATGAGTAATCTTGATTAGACTTTCCCAGATTTTTGATACAGATATACAGTCATTACGATTCAGGTTGGGATGATGGAGCAAGGCCTCCATGCTTTCCTTGAACAAACGTTCAAACCTATAACGGGATCTATGCAAGAAGCGAGTCCTGGACCAAAAGTTGCTGTGGTCAGTTTCAATACCGTGTTGAGCCAATCCAGACTTTCCAGGTTTGTTGTGAAGAATGGAGGATTGATGTTCTTGGATTCTTTTTTCAAGAGAACGTCCAGTCTGTCCAAAATAGGAGAGATCACAGTTGCAAGAAATTTGATAAACTCCAGGAAGAGATAAAGTTGAGTGTGTTTGTCTTTAGGAGAAGGAAAATGAGAAGACAATTTGTTAATAGGTGAATATGTAGCTGTTAAATCATATTTCTTTAAAATTCTTGCGATATGTTCTGAAATACCAAAGATATAAGGAATAGGCCCTCGACGTATTGAAACTTTGTTGTTTTGGGGAGGATTATAAGAATTGAGTTGTTGAGTACTTTTGTCAGAAAAGCCATTGAGTTTCATGTGTTGTTGAATAGTAGAGAAAGTTCTTTCTGTAGATAATCAAAAGTAGAACAATTAGTTTTGGCTCTTCTGATGAGGCATTTTATAATTCCTGTTTTTTGACATGGATGATGGGCGGATTCTTTAAGAATATAACGACCTGTGAATGTTGGTTTCCTGTAAACTGTAGTTGTATGAGTATGTGAAGGTGACCGGACGAGGAGAACGTCTAAAAATAATAACTGGTTGTTTTTTTGCGTTATAGTAAACTTTATACGATGATGCAAGGAATTGATACTGTTTAAAAAAGAAGGTAAAGAGTTTTTGCTGTGTGGCCAAATAGTAAAGATGTCATCTATATATCTTACCCAAAAGGAGGGTTGAGGGAAAATAGATGAGAAGAGGACTTTTTCTAAATGTTCTAAATAAAAGTTGGCTAAAGCAGGAGAAAGAGAACTTCCCATAGCCGTTCCTTCTACTTGGCTGTAAAATTTATTTTGACATACGAAATATCCAAGATGTATTACGAAATCGAATTGTTTTATAATGTCTTCAGGAAAGATGTCAGCAAGTTATTTTAAAGTTTCCTTGAGAGGTACATTGGTATATAAAGATTCTATATCAAAGCTAACCATAAGATCTGTAGGTTGTAATGGAACATTTTTTAATTTTTCTAAGAAATCTGAGACGTTTTTTAAAAAAGAATTAGAGTTGCCAATGTAAGATTTTAATAATTTAGCTAGATATTTAGCTATACAGTAAGTAGGAGAATCAATACAACCTACTATTGGACGAAGAGGAAAATCAATCTTATGGATTTTTGGAAGACCATAAAATCTAGGAGGTCTTGCAAAATTAGTTTTAAGTCTTTCAATCGTGTCTTTAAAATTATTTGCTGACATCTTTCCTGAAGACATTATAAAACTATTCGATTTCTTTTTTTAAACTTCTTTTTTAAACAGTATCAATTCTTTGCATCATCATATAAAGTTTACTATAGAAATAGAAGAAAACAACCAGTTATCTTTTTTAGCTGTTCTCCTCATCCAGTCACCTTCAAATATTCTTACAACTACAGTATACAGGAAACCAACATTCACAGGTCGTTATATTCTTAAAGAATCCGCCCATCATCCATGTCAAAAAACAGGAATTATAAAATGCCTCATCAGAAGAGCCAAAACTAATTGTTCTACTTTTGATTATCTACAGAAAGAAATTTCTCTACTATCCGACAACACATGAAACTCAATGGCTTTTCTGAAAAAAGTATTCGACATCTCAATTCTTATAATCCTCCCCAAAATAACAAAGTTTCAATACGTCGAGTGCCTATTCCTTATATCTTTGGTATTTCAGACCATATCGCAAGAATTTTAAAGAAATATGATTTAACAGCTACGTATTCGCCTATTAACAAATTGTCTTCTCATTTTCCTTCTCCTAAAGACAAACACACTCAACTTTATCTCTTCCTGGAGTTTATCAAATTTCTTACAACTGTAATCTCTCCTATTTTGGACAGACTGGACGTTCTCTTGAAAAAAGAATCCAAGAACATCAATCCTCCATTCTTCACAACAAACCTGGAAAGTCTGGATTGGCTCAACACGGGATTGAAACTGACCACAGCATCTTTTGGTCCAGGACTCGCCTCTTACATAGATCTGGTTATAGGTTTGAACATTTGTTCAAGGAAAGCATGGAGGCCTTGCTCCATCGTCCCAACCTGAATCGTAATGACTGTATATCTATATCAAAAATCTGGGAAAGTCTAATCAAGATTACTCATCATTTTTTTTTTTCAATCATGTCTCTACTTCAAAATATTCCATTTCATACTTAGTGATATAACATCACGTGACGTGTTCTGTTTTTAACGATCTATTGTTAGTATTCTAGCTTGTATTTTTAAAACTGTTCTTGTAATACTACTGAGGATGGTCTGCTATTTCCATACCGAAATATTTGGTTAATTAAATATCTTTCTTGTTGTTGGATCCTACTTCTTCTCAATCTATATTTTGGATCCGACATGATTACTATTACGATGTTCTTAACTAATTGATAAGTTGTAAGTTGATTTCTAATTCAAATATAAAGAAAATTTATATTTAAAGACTGCGCCAGTTTATATCTGAATTAGTTCAAGAATTTGAAGATAAACCAACTCTCATTTTTATATATACTGGCCGAGAATATTTAACTTACTTAATTTACCCACTTTGGTTCGAATATTTTATGAATGTCACAGTAAAAGAGATTCAGGCAAAATACAACTTTTGATTAACAAAAACAAACATTTAATTTTAGAATCATAAATTTTACACTTAAATTCAAATCAGTAATTAAGATATCACAAACATTTTAAGTTCTCTCATAAATTCAATCATATAACTCAGACAATGATATAAATCTGTTATCTTTATAATACAGTCTTCTCACAGTTCTTTAAGTTCCAAATACGACAAAAATTGCAGTAACACCTCTTCACAAACAAACACTTTTAAATTTACACTTCAGCTAATCTTCGCAATAGTTACTGTTAGTATAAGGAAATTCTAGGATGAAACTCACACACTTCTCTGCAAGGAATATTAAAGGTTGGAATAATCTTACCAATAATTTTTTTTCTTCTTCAACTTATACGTAAACACTTAAACAGTATACGGCACTCATTAAATAAATCTTCTAAGCAATAACTGAATTAATCATCGGTCACTATACACATAAACAAACGTTCTTGCTCGAAATACTACTGATCACTCATTAATTAAGGCAATACACAATAATTCCTTAACTTGAGGTTTTATATGCACAGTTGTTCACTCTTCCAGCATTCAATTAATTCTTTAGACACTACAATTCTAAACACAGCTATTGGTAAACTTCAACTTTACAGCCTCTACTATTTTCTAGTAACTCCGTACTTTGCTTCAAGGTTCCGCATGTCCTTGAAAGGTCAGCGCTGAAATTAAATCTCAACTCAAGTATCTCTAGTCTATTTAATAGTCTCTCAGCTGTTTTTCGTAGCTATAATTGTTATTCTACAACTTATTAGCTAACTGCTTCTCGACTAGTAGACTTAAAATAGCTGCTTGAGTGACTTTCCGACTCTCTAATATCGCACTCTGATTCTCGAATGCCCAATGCTCCGATTCCAACCCAATACCAATCCTCTCTGTTTCCTCTCTCCCTTTATTTTCTGCGTTCCTCCTTTATATATGTGTTCTTCCCACCTAAATTGTTCTGGTGAATTCTTTGACTAAAACTGTTTTCAGTAATTTTCAACATTCTCCTCACGTGGTGTTCCAAACTCGTGCTCGCTTACTTACATACGTCTCCATGACAACAAAACAAAACATAATAAAATTGAGCTATTGCATAACGTTAAACTTCTACAACTAGGAATAAATAGAGAATATTTACATTTCAATTAGTGTGCAGTTAAATTATTAAATACAAGTTCTTATAATATTAATATAGTAATAAAAAAAAAAATAAAAAAAAATCAGCTAACGCCTTTTTATTCCCGTATATACGGGAGTAGGCGAGGCCATTCAGCCCTATCTAACTTTTTGGAGACTGAGTGGGCAGTTCAATCTCCACTGGTACCCAATCAGAGACAGATGGCCCAAGGCTATCACTAATTAAGCGGTACGCAGTGAAGAGAGACGGCTCAAATGTGCCGCCATCTCGTGGTCCCTAACCCTAACACAATATATTTAATGTCTGAAAAATAATGTGGGTTCTACGGTCGATTTTCTTGAGTTTACAGGACGAAAAACCCGAGTTTCCGGGAGGAAAAACCTGCTTGCCCGTGCCAGAGATCGACTAACTCGGGAACCGGTCGAAAAAAGGCTTAGAAAAATTTCCTCTAGTCGCTGACTAGACTCGAAACCAAGACTTCCTTCGTGCGGCCTAGTGCGGTGGTGTGCAAACGCCACATCCACTGAGCTACACAGGCCTATAAATAGCTTAATAATATTTAATACAGTCTTTTCATTATTAATACATATATCTTTGATTAATTAATTAAATATTAGATAAAATTAAAGGTAGTTATATGAATATTAAATTATGAAATAAGTTATTTACATTAAATAATGTTTACAAGTCTAGCCTAAGATCTTTTTTTTTTTTATTAACAAATATTTGGTTAATTAAATATCTTTCTTGTGTTTACATGCATATATCATTCAGATGGAATCTTAATTTGTCAAAAACATCAATGTTAAAATATGCTATGTATAAAGTCGTGAATCATCGTGCGCACGAAAGTTCAATGGTTGCAGTTTGACCACCAAAAATGACATAACGAGCGATAAATAAGCATTTGTGAAAGGTGCAAGAAATTCGCGTTCCCCGAAAACAGCGATGCGCGTACAGCAAGGAGGTGACATCACTCGATGACAGCAAACAGGAGAGCGTCGTAGACAAGTTTGGAGTGCAGAAAGAGTGCACTATAATGGGGTTTTAAAACGGATTCACATTGTTGAGAGAGGACTCTTTTTTTTTTTTTTTGCCTTGATTTACGTTTTTTCTCCTAGTTCCTGTGGTGTTCCCCAGTCGCGTGTGCCCTCCTAGTGGGTCTCCTGCTCGAAGTTCCCGAGCAGATCAGCATGTCTGATACCCAACAAGGCGTGTGAAGATGGCAAAGTGGCAGCATGTTTCCTATTGCTGAGCGATGCAAATCGAAGAAAATATAGCACGAGATGACAGCAGTGTTCAAGTTTTAGCCATCAGTGTGGATCAGATCTGATGAGAAAGCAACAAAGGATTCCTTTGAAGGTAAATCATCTTAGTTGTGGCTACGCGAAAAGTTCGTAAGCCCCGAAGAAATAGGTGATTGCCACGTGGCTGCAATCTATCATACAGAGGGACAATCTATAACAAAGAACAGACAGAAGGATCAAGAAATCATCTAACAAGGTGGTAATGTACAAATCTTCCTTTTTATATGTTATGTATTGGTGATGAAGGTGTAAAATGGACAGAGTTTAGAAAACAAGAAAGAGAGATTTTGAGACAGTTTCCTGTGTTATGTTAGTCAAATTGGACTGGTAGTCTACATTCATAATTTTTCTACACCAAGTTTAACGTATATGGGTTGTTAGTAGCAGTAATTTAGTCTAATACTGACATCCATGTTTGTGATATAGATGAACATAAGATTCTCATGAGTGTGTTTGAATAGCCTGTCTGTTTGATTATTATTACCCTGCTTTACTCGTATTTTAGTATTAACCTTGATTTGCTTGATTATATGTGTTGTTGAAATTGTAATGTTCTTAGATAAATAATAAATGTGTTTTCCCATGTATACCTGAGTTTGTCTGAGTAAGAGATTGAATTTTACCACTCACGAAAATATTGAACCTATGTTTAGAGGAAAAAGGGAGATTTTAGATTGTCAAAGCCATGACTATATACTGAGAACTCAATCTACCTAACTACTTAATCTATATAAGGTATTACTTGATTTCTGGGAAAGTTTCTTCAGATAAGAATTTCTATCCTAGAGTTCTGACTGGCACAGCATTAACAAATAAATTTCGTCAGAGCTCGAAGAGAGAAATGGTCCCAGAAAGTCAGTTTAGAAGCCAGATCTCAGTAGGCACAAGGAGAACAATAGAGGTAAAATATTTAAGAAAACTATGACGTAACAATGGCACAACTGACAGGATGTGTTTGATCCAAAGAAATAAAAGAACTGGATCAAATACCATGAGTTGGTCTTCGGTCTCATACTCAGCAGTCAGGACATTTTGAAAATTTGGAAAAAGAAAAAAGGGAGGGAACCTTGAAGTTTAATCTTTATATAAGAGTATAAGCCAAACGTACAAGAATGTCTCTTCCATCTAGTTCGGATCTGAGGGACCCAGAATATTTTAAAAGCATAAAACCTTAGCAGATTTTTCCTCAGTTCTCTGGAGAGGACTCTGATGACGTGAGGGCCTTTTTTTACTACATAGAAGAGCTTAGGAAGATTGGACAATGGAGTGACTTCCAGCTGCTTATTCTGCTTCACTGTAAGCTTCTTGGAAGAGCAAAGAGTTCCTTTTACTCCTCGTCACTCCTAAAAGAGACTTTGGATTACCGAAGGTTTAGGGAAATCGTCATTTCACAGTTTTCAAGGGTGAAAAGTGTGGGACCCAGCCTCTGGAAGCTCCAAAAGATAGTGCAAAAGGAAGGAGAATGTGCCTCTGACTTTCACAACAGGCTGCTCTCATTTGGTAGTACTATAAATGTGCCTGACGAGGAGAAAGATCACTTGGAATGGGCCATATTCCAGCATTTTAGAGTTAGCCTAAGGCCAGAATTGAGGGAAATAGCATTCGGGAAGGGGATAACTACTCTGAGGGGATTGTTTCGAGTCTGTAAAAGAAAGGGAACAGCTGCTTGGGGATATTTGTCCCACAGCTGTAGCAAGCACAGTATATATGATCAAGAAAAGTACAGATGTGGGTAGAAATTCTAACCAAGAAAGGGAGGGAATGGACAGGAAGGAGAAACAGAAGGTGCAGGGAGGTAATGGAAGAAATAAGAGTGAGTCAATCTGTAGTGTTGCTGCCTGTGAATTTAGTGAAGTTAGCTCCTTGATCAGACAGGAAGCAGAGAAGTTTCAACAGCTGCTTATAGAACGTCTTGACTCAGTGATTAATCAATTGACATTGGAATCTCCCAAGAATCATGAATCTCTTTCCTCCCGAGAAGAGGGGATAACAAAAATAGTTTACAGAGAGGTAGAAAAATTGCAACAGCCTATGTTAGAAAGGATGGACACAATGATGAGAAAGTTCACTGACCTGTCTACCAGGTGTGAAAATAACTCTCCTTTGTCCATGGACGGAGAAAGTAGAAGAGGCTACTGCTGAGAACCTCCTAGGTGCTACAACTGCAATAAATTGGGGCATATTGCCCAAGACTGCTTTGTATCACCAGGAAACTCGAGCAAGGTATCAGCCTGAAACGACTTCCCACTTTTGTGCTAGACAACCTGATAGGGAATGGGCAGCAAGGCAAAGGACAGTTGCCTGAGATGGCAGTAAGTGGAAGAATTTGCAGGAAGGATCTCAAAGCACTCTTTGACATCCATTCTCCCCGGTTTCCATTATTTCTGAGAAAGGTCTCAAGGAACTGGGGGCTTGTGTGAGTGGAAGAATCAAGAGCGTGAGAGAATCCATCAAACTTTTAGGGATATCCCCCCTCCCCGCAACTCATGCCACCACCAAAGCAGTAAGACTAAGAATAGGATTGTCAGCATTTGGCTTGTATGCCTGGCATAACTTCCTAATTCTGCCCAAGAACTCGCTCTCACGAGTAAGATTAATTTTAGGGGAGGATTTCTTAGGGAAACATGGTTTCTCATGTGATTATTCCAGAAAAGGATCAGTTTCTCTGGGAAAGAAAATACTAATGCAAAATACCAGAGCCTTAGAGATCAGAGTAAAGGAGACATCACTTGGAAAAGTAAGCCCCCAGAACATAGAGGATGTTAAGTTGACAGAGGACAAAGAGGATGTTAAGTTGATAGAGAAAAAAGAGAACCACATGGATTGCACGCAGCCAAATTCAAAAGCGCTTGTCTTATCACATGAGAACCAGAAATCTGATGCTGGAGGTATAGATCAAGCTGAATGATCAGAGAATGAACAACTGGCTAAAGTGAAACAAGGAAAATCAAACAATGAGGTGGTTGAAGAGAGCCAAGTCAGCAATAATAGTAAATCTGAGAAGGCTCACAACAAAATGACAAATGACCCAGATGTGCCTCAAGGAAGGCAGGATGAGCAAGGCACTGTTCACAACATGTGTCAAGTGTCCACTCAGAGCACAGAAGATGCATCCTGGACCAGGTGTGAGTCTAATTTGAGAAGATCAAGATGGAAGAGTCATCTCCAGAGAGGAGAGGGAAAACCAGAAGTTGAAAAAATTTTCTAGGGAAAAATTTTTAGGAAAAGGAAGGGGTCTTTGTTAGATCTTGAATGATGGCTCTTTCAAGAATAGAACTGTCAATTCAAGATTTAACAAGAGAACAATATCAAGCAAAAGCACACTTGTACTCTTGGCAAAAGCAGACATAATATGTGAAGATACAGATAATAATTTTGCTTAAAAAGGAATTAAAATATAAAAGAAGAGGTTGAATCTTAAATTAAAATGAAATCGAAGAAGGAAATAAATATCAAATTGTCTAAAATAGATGGAATCTTAATTTGTCAAAAACATCAATGTTAAAATATGCCATGTATAAAGTCATGTATCATCGTGCAAACGAAAGTTCAAAGGTTACAGTTTGACCACCAAAGATGACATAACGAGCGATGAGTAGGCATTCATGGAAGGCACAAGAAATTTGCATTCCCCGAAAAAAGCGATGCACGTACACCAAGGAGGGGACGTCACTGAGTGACGTCCTGTCTTGTCTATGACTATGACACTCTCCTAAATGGGAGAGTGTCATAGACAAGTTTGGAGTGCAGAAAGAGGGTGCTGTAATGGGGTTTTAAAACGGATTCGCATCATTGAGAGAGGACTCTTTTTTTTTTTTGGCTTGCTTTACGTTTTTTCTCCTGGTTCCTGTGGTGTTCCCCAGTCGTGTGTGCCCTCCCCATGGGTCTCCTGCTTGAAGTTCCCGAGCAGATCAGCATGCCTGATACCCAACAAGACGTGTGAAGATGGCAAAGTGGCAGCGTGTTTCCCATTGCTGAGCAACGTGAGTCAAAGAAAATATAGCATTTTGTACTATATTTTTTTTGATGACGGCATGTATTCGAGATGAGATGACGGCAGTATTCGAGTTTTAGACCATCAGTGTGGATCTAACTGATGAGAAAGCAACAAAGGATTCCTTTGAAGGTAAATCGTGTTAGAGGCAGTGACGCAAAAAATTCGTAAGCCCAGAAGAAACAAGTGGTGTAGTCTTATTATAATTTTTATTATAAATTAGTCTTGAAAAAGTAATGTACACTAGATGACAAAACTACTTACAGAAATATAGCATCTCACAAAAGCAGTATGATTTCCAGAAAAGAAGAGGGCATTACAAGTGAGCTAATTAAAGCTCTTGATAAAAACAAATTTGCTATCCTCATATTCCATGATCTTTCCAAAGCTTTTGACATTCTTAACCATGAAATACCGCTAAGCAAACTATACTCATTTGGAATAAGAGGGGAATTCCATACCTGATTTAGGAATTATCTCACAGACAGAGAAAGTAACAAAAATAGGTACATGTTACAGCTGGGGAATACAAAATACAGCACAGAGTTCCTCAAGGAGAAATGTTATCACCCACACTGTTCAATATATTGTATATATATAAATGACATTCAAGACTTGCCCTTAAAAAGTCAAATATATCAATAGACAGATGACACAGTACTACTAACAGTCCACGCAGACATTGCACTCCAAAGCAAAACATGACCTAAACAAAATAACTGGCTACTTTTGCCACAATTCAATTATATAAACAACATTGTTATTATAATGCAAATGCTAATAATAAAGAATACCAGAATTATGCATCCTGCACCACTAATGATATATAATCACACACATACCATTGCAAAAACCATGGAAGCTTCCACTGTTCAAAAATCACTCCCATAATACACACTAAATACCTCAATTTATACATTAACAACCACTTTAAATGGACTAAACATATAGAATACCTTCATAACAAATTACATTATATTGCTGCAAAAAATGGGACGAGTATTGTTGATGATAGCTGATGAGCTACAGCCAAGAAGAATAGAAGTTGAATTGCAGGATAGAGAAAAGAGCACATTTGAGGTCATTTGATGTGAGATTGTGGCTAGCAGAACTAAATATACAATTGGGTGCTGCTATAGACCAGGTGATGGAAAAGATGGTGGTGACAGTATGCACAAGCAAATAGAAGAAATGAGTGGAAGGAGGGTAATTATTATGGGAGATTTCAACTATGGTCGCATTGATTGGAGTGAGGAGAGGACACACGGCAGGAAGGAATTGGATTTTATGCAGTTATTAAGGGATAACTATCTGCGACAGCATGTAATGGAAAATACTAGGGATCAGAGAGTGCTTGACCTAGTAAACAAAAGATATGATACCAACCAACTTAAAAAAAACTCATATATCATGGAATTTGTGAAACAATACTAAGGTACAGTATAGACAATTATTATTATTATTATTATTGTTCCAGGCAACTCCAAGGAGTCGACAGACTCATCGAGGGAGGCCCTAACATCATGTCAAGAACAACTATTCGACATTGACATAGTATCTATCATACCTTGCCTTGAACTCATTCACGGTCGTAGCACCCACAACAGACTCTGGAAGCTTATTCCACTCATTCACCACTCACCAAGTAAAAAACCTAGCTCTAACACCCTTGTCAACCACGCTCTTGCCCAGCTTCCATTCATGGCCCCTAGTCCTCCCACCACCAGTCATATTTTACAAAAATATCTTCTGGATCAATCTTGTAGAAACCCTTCAGTAATTTGAATGTCTCAATCATATCACCCCTCCTTTGTCTATCGTCCAATCTCTGCAACCCACAAATCTTCAACCTATTCTCATAAGGTTCATTCCACAGACCTTCTGTCATCTTGGTCACTCGTCTCTGGACCCTCTCCACTTCCTCCCCATCACGAAGAAACCCTGGTGCCCATAACTGGGCACGGTAGTCCAGATGGGGTCTTATCAAGGCTCGATACAGAGGAACAACAACTTGTTTGTCTCTGCAGGTTAAAGTATTTTTCAGAATCCAAGTGATTTGATGAGTTGATTTAGTCACTTTTGCAATGTGCCCCCTAAACTTCAATTCCCTATCCTCCAACACTCCCAAATCCCTGGCCTCATCAATCTCCTGGAGTACGGTTCCACCAATGCAATATACTGCTGCTATTCTTTTCACTCCAAAGTACATAACCTTACACTTTGCCACATTAAACTGACATCCATTTTTCCTATCCCAGTCCTCCAAACTATCCAAATCATCCTGTAACATTTTGACATCCTGTGTGCTCACAATTGCTCTACCCAACTTTGCATCATCAGCAAACAAGTGAACACACATCCTCTCAAATCCTTTCCTATATCATTGATGAACAAAATGAAAAGCAGTGGTCCAAGAACAGAGCCCTGTGGCACATCACTTGTCACAAGCCGTCTTTTAGACTCCACTCCTGCATAAACCACTCTCTGGTATCGCTCCTTCAACCACCCTCCTATCCATCGCACCAACCCTATATCTATCACCATCTGCTCCAGTTTACTGATTAGGGTTCCATGTGGTATCCTGTCAAAGGCCTTGGCAAGGTCCAGTAGTATCACTGTAAACCCATTACCTCTATCCAGTTCAGCCGTCACTGTGTTATAGAACATGAGCAAGTTACTGAGGCCTGATCTACCCTTCCCAAAACCATGTTGTCCCCCATACAATATCCCATTTTCATCTATCCAATCCTGTATTCTTTTCTTGACTAATTTCTCTAAGACCTTGACAATGATTCCTGATATGCTAATCGGTTGGTAATTTACAACAGCAGTCTTGGAACCACCTTTATGCAGTGGAACTATTTTCCTCTCTTTCCACCCCCTTGGGACTAACCCAGACCCAAGACTCAAATTAAACAAAATGTTCAAGGGTACTGACAATTCTTTAGCTGCTTCTCGTACGACACGAGCTGGTATACCATCCAATCCACGGATGTATTGACATTGAAGTTATGCAATAGACTACTCACCTCCACTTCATTCACCACAATTCCCGTATAATCTACTGGTTCAGTCATTTCTGCAATATCACCACCTGGATGATATATTCTTGCAAAGCGCTCACTCAGTAACTCAACTATATCAACTGATTCAGTTACCTCTCTACCATCGGCATTCTTTAAAATCATTCTGCCATGTACATTTTTCGTTTTACTTGCTACATATCTAAAAAACTGTTTAGGATTCTCTTTAGCCTGCATGGCCAATGTTCTTTCGTAATCCTTTTTTGCTTTTCTTACCACACTCGTTACCCTTCTGGTCTGCACTTTATACCGTTCATGTGCCTGCCGGTCACCTTTCTCCTTATATTCCCTCCATAGTTGTTTCTTTTTTTGCAGCTCAAGCTTAATGGTGTTATTCATCCATTTAACCCCTAGTTGATTTATTATTCGGACTCTAGGTATACAGTCAGCCATTGCTTCATGCAAACACTTCTTAACTGCCTCCCATGCACCATCAACTTCTAGTCCTTGCAGTTGTACATGCCATGGCATTGAACCAATCAAACTCCTAAGCTTGTCATACTTTCCAGCCCGATAATTCTACATGTACCCCATCTTAATTGAAAATTCCACACCTTTAGCCACCTCCCAAGTCCAGACCCTATGATCACTCTCACCAGATGGTGGCAATGTGGTCATATTTGTTACAGCCAAATCCTCAGATGTAATTACTAGTTCAAGCACTCTCTGATCCCTAGTATTTTCCATTACATGCTGTCGCAGATAGTTATCCCTTAATAACCGCATAAAATCCAATTCCTTCCTTCTGTGTGTCCTCTCCTCACTCCAATCACTGCGACCATAGTTGAAATCTCCCATAATAATTACCCTCCTTCCACTCATTTCTTCTATTTGCTTGTACATACTGTCACCACCATCTTTTCCATCACCTGGTCTATAGCAGCACCCAATTGTATATTTAGTTCTGTTAGCCACAATCTCACACCAAATGACCTCAAATGTGCTCTTTTCTCTATCCTGCAATTCAACTTCTATTCTTCTTGGCTGTAGCTCATCAGCTATCATCAACAACCATTTTATTTTCCCGGTCATTCCTGAACACACTATACCCATCACATTCAATCCCACTAGCTATATCATCTACAGTCAGCCATGATTCACTAATACCAATAACCTGTGGTTTGGAAGTGCCAACCATGGCCAAAACTCTTCCTTCTTGTTCCTAATACTCCTAGCATTAGTGTACATGAATTTAAGAAACCCATTAGCCCCAACCCTACCTTGATGCCTTATATTGACTATCCCACTCTGATTTGTTGTCCTTATTCACTCGGGCATATTATATTCATTCATACATTCAGCTGCCTCCCTAAGGACTGTATATCTACCCCCCTGAATAAATCTAGTTTCCCTGAATTTGCACATCCACTACATTCGGCAACACTTTCTCAAGTCTCTTTACACCATAACCATTCAAATGCAAGCCATCCATCCATCTTATATAGATCCTTTCACCCATCGAATTCACTCCACACATCCACAAATTCCACACCACTCGTCATACATAACCCATACATAAAGTCATTCGCAATTATGGCCCTTCTTTTAAACATTTCACTGTCATACCGTGGCAAAAGACTGATCATTGTAACTGTCTCACTGTTTTCTTTTGCTACCTCAAACAATTCAGACAGGTCTTCTATCATTTCCATTTTATCTCCTTTCAAATCATTCGTACCTGCCACAACAATCATTTCTTTCACCCTTTCCTTTTGCTCTCTAATAGACTCAGTTACATCCTTTATGGTCACACCAGGTAGGTTCGATTTTGTCAAATCCTCTACTAACACACCTCGTACTAACGAGTCTCCATACAGCACTCTATCCTTCATTTTTTCATGTTCACACTCATACGCCTATTTTTCCTGTCATACGTTTTATTATTGGCTGGTTCATTCAGTCAACTTTTGCTCATACGCTCTAGCTGCTGTTTTGCCCTTTGTATCGCACCATTCAACAACATGATCTCACTCATTGCATCTCATCTTTTTTATTCTCTGTAAAACCATTAATACTATCATTCACACTTTCTGCTTTCACACTCTCACAATTCTCTGGTACAATCTCGCCGTTTCTTGTCATATCCCTATTTTCTTCATTCTGAAGTTGGACAAAAATATCACACTCACGATCCGAAATACACTTCAATTCCTTATTCTCACTACATTTTCTACACACATTCACTCCTTTATTATCATCTAACCACACTCTGACTGCACTCCGCAAAGCATACATTTTACAGATAGTACACTGAATCATCTCCTTTTCATTACTGTTCTTGAAAGAAGTGGCCACCATTTTCCTTCGTACTGGAGCCATACTAGTAATGTATTTTATGAAATTATAAATTATAAACACCAAAAACACACAAACAGACACACTAACAAAGCAAAGCAAACAAAACTACACAATATTAAAGTAAATTTATCAACGATAACTGAAAATAACTGAAAATAACGCTTATCTTATTGGGAGCTTTCACGAACACTACACACTATGAATCCCTCTAGTGGCGACTTCCCGACATAGATTATGTTATAAAACACTTTAATACACTAACTACACTCATTATACTACACTACATTATACTGTATTAAGGTAGAGTATATGTTAAAGATACCAAGTAATTTTAAACCTGGTTTTACTCCATTTTTTCCAAGTAAGCAAACAGACAAAATGTCAAGTTTGCGCCTGCAATTTATGCAAGACTAGCTGATCCCACAGGTAGTGCAAGACCAAGGGAACTCATGGTAGAAATGGAGCAAACTGTGATCACTAATCTTAATATTTACCCTTAATGCCAAAACACATCTCCAAGAAGGGGATGTATGATGTTTTGTATTAAAGGCAAGGGGCCACTACCCAGACCGGTTTCCACCTTTATTGAGGTCTCATCAGTGGGGAGCCAGGCTAGAAATACCAAGATTTAGTAATGCAGAGCTTGTAAGTATTTTACCAAATATAAAAAATTGTAATATAAAAAAAAAGGTAGAGTATAACTGTCTATGCAAACACAGCAAACACTCACTTATCAAATTTAGAAAAACTTCACCAAAGAATAATTTCAACGATACTTTGGAGACACAATACATACTGGGAAATAACCAAACTCCTAATGGGAAAACACAAAATCCTGAGTATAAAGAATCTAACACACTACATACTGTTACTAAGACACTATTTCAACAACAATTACCATAATAACAGAGAAACATATTGCACAACCAGATCAAATACAACCCTCCACACAACCAAGTATTATAACAATCTATATGGAACTGCCGTGAGGGAGGATCTTATTACTCAGCATTACTCAACAACTTGCCATATATGTAAATCATCTGAACAGTTATAGGACATTAAAAGCTGAACTATGGAAATTGTATCAGCACTCTTAGAACTACAACAGTTACTTACATTTCACATAAAACATATTAACCACAGTAACAAACCTAATAAAAAGATAAAGAAAAAAGTTTAGTTAATTATTAATCCACTGGCTGCAGAAAAAGATAACGCTAACTTTGAAATAGTGGATTACTCCACCTCATCCTTTTACTGCAAATATTACCATCTAACTCATTTTTATAATATATCATTTATGTTCCTTATATCACATTAACCTATTATGTATGTAATCTAATCTAAATTATATTATTATTGAAGTGAAATTGAGGGAACTTATATTCATTAATATATCATTTCCGTTCCTGTACTTTATGTAAGATACACAAACATACTTAATTATTCAAATAATGTACATTTAAAATAGTGATTATAAAAGTCTTTTATAAACCTTATTTTAAATGAAGCAAAAAAAAAAGTATTTATTGCATAAAACATAATTAAATTAATACTAATATTAAAATTACTAAATGTAATGTAATAATATTATTAGGTAAAATTTGACTATGTTGTGTATAGTGTAATAAAGTAATAATCTTATATAATATATCAATATTACTGTACATAATGTAATAATATTGCTAAAAATGTTTGTAAATAATGAATTTGCTTTGTACTGTATGGTTAAAGTGTATAAAGTCTCACATATAAAATCACATGTTCTCAAATTTTGAAAGGAAAAAAAAAAGAAGTGAACTGCAGCATGTATTATTAATTAATTTATGAAACTGAATTTGCACATTATACAAATTGTAAGGATATTATTTAAATTTTGTACTGAACCACAAGTAGTGCAATATAGTATTGCTGTCTAAATTATGGGGGGGGGGTATATGTATGTAATTTATTTGAGCGATAATAAAGCATTTTGTATTATTAGTCTTTAGAATCTTATACACTACATACTGTTACTAAGACACTACGGTCTTAATTACATACTGTAATTAAGAATGTAAGCATTCCATTAGATGAAACAGGTCGATATACTGTTGCCAGTGCACCATCTGAATTGATTATTATTAATGTATTTACATTGCAAATTTCAAAATGCTAATATTCTAATGTGAAGGATAAAAAGATGAAATTCAAAAACATTTCGTGATGAAAAAATTAAAAAGAAAAAAAAAAAAGGCAGGACTGTGTTTTGGTATCATTGAAATTCACTAGATTATTGTCATGCCAGTGAAAAAGATATGATCACTGTTTAAATATTGGTTAACAGATCTCAAAGATCGAGATCTATTTCAGCACCGCAATGTTTGCCAAATGATGTATGTACAAAAATATGGATAGGATTTGTGATTATTGTTAGAAGGTAATTAATATATGGAAGGAAGAGTATGGAAGGATGATCATGTATAAACCCGGCCTTTTGTCCAAAATTAATAATAGAGAAAAGTTATTGACTTTGAAAAAGCATTTTTGACAAAGTTAAAAGAAACATATTATTTAACATATTAAAAGAAAGACAAATACCAAATAATATCCTAAAAGCTATCATAAGTATATATGAAAATAATCAAATACAAATAAGATTAAATCACGAGCTATCATATACGAGAGAGAGAGATAAACCAAGGGGTCTGACAGAGATGTCCCCTCTCAGCAACTCTTTTTAATATCTACTTAAATGAAATAATAATAAAATGGAATAAAAATTTACATCAAGGAATTGAACTTTCTCCTACAGTTAACTTAAATATTCTCTTCTTTGCCGACGACCAAATAATAATTACAAATTCTGAAGATAACTTACAGAAAGCTATTTTAAATCTAAATGAGATATCCAAAGATTATGGTATGATAATATCAACGGAAAAATCCAAAACTATGGCCTTTAAAGGACAAGATCCAGCAAGAACTAAAATAGTAATAGATAACAAGATCTTAGAACAGGTGAATTCATTTAACTACCTAGGATGTATGATCACATATGAAAAAGATATAAACTTAAAAATTGCAAAATATTTAAAAATAACAGGTGTAATTAACTCTATATTTCGAAATCTGGACAATAAAACAAAAAGACAAACAAAGATTAATACCAGCTGAAATGAAGTTTATGAGAAAAACAGCAAAGTATACTCTATTTGATCACAAAAGAAACAAAGAAATTATGAAAGAATTAAACCTAGAATCAGTAATAGAAGTAATAGAAAAAATTAAAAAATATAAACATAAATGGATGGAATACATTCAAAGAACAAAAACAGAAAGAATACCAAAACAAGCCTTAAAGTACAAGCCATTAGGAAAAAGAAAACTAGGACGTCCTCTTAAACAATTCAACGATGACTTCTAAGACTGGAACAGGCTGCTAGGCCTAAATCCTTGATATGCATGATAATGATGGTGAAGGAAGAGTTTGGTCAATTGAAGAGTTTGGATGCCTTCGCATTAGTAGAGGGATTCAGTATCAGTATTACAATACTGATTACTAAACTTAAGGAGAAAAGTCAAATAACTGGGAGGAGACTCCACATCAACATTAACGAATGTGGAGAATGAAGTGGATCTTCTGATGTGATGTCCAATCCATACTTTAATGTTTTGTGCTCTGCTAGTTGGTATCCACTGTGTACTGAACAAATGACTTTGGGCTAGCAATTTGGGACTTAGCTGACCAAAATTTAGCACTGGAAAAATCTCAAGCTCAACATCTAGAAGAAGAAGGAGAACAAACCCAACATCAGAAGAAATGAGAATAGAAACCATCAATATTAGGAGTATTAATGAAAAGAAAATCAACTTTGCAGTAGAACTGGAAAAGTACTACTTAGGCATAATTGGCATCACTGAGACAAAGAAAAATAGGTGAGATCTTACTAAATTATAAGTATAGGATATTCAAGGAAAGGAAGGAGCAACGATATCACGCAACACCAAACATGAATATAAACTTTTTTAATTGGAAGACAGTTTCAAGTAAAACCATGTGGGCAAACTTCAAAATGAGGGAAATGGACAATGAAACTTATTTGTGCCTATAATCTAAAATCTTAAATAACCAATTGATGCAATTTTTTTAATCTAAAGTTAAGTAATCTCAGGATATATTATTACATTTTACATAAATATGGCAAAAAATAATAAAAATTAAAACAGAACCTTGCTGTTGTTGCTTAGGGTAAATTAGGAATTACCAGATCTTTTAAATTGTAATATAATCATGGTAAAACTTGCATTCCTTAATTTTTTAGTTATATGAAAGATTTCATATCACTTCTTTTTGTTCTATATTTAAAATTTAACTATAGGATAGTCTTGTTTTATAGATCCTTAATATCAGATTGGCACTTAACAAAGTTATGACAGTGCACCTTAACTTTGATAAGTTTTTATATAAAAGTATATCATTTTACTTAATAGTTAATGGTAAAAATAAATTTAATTGCTGTGAATAACATTCTAGAAAATGTAAATCTTTTGTGTATTTTCAGCATGCACATTACTAAGTCCTGTAGTCATTTGAAAAGGTTTTCATGATATCATTAACATTGAAACCCGGTCTGCTTGGCTGAGTGGTTAGTGTATCTGCTTTCGGGCCAAAAGGCTGTGGGTTCGATTCCCACGTGGACATGGATGCTTGGATTGTCTGTGAAAATACTAGTTGTGGTAGTGGGTGGTAGATGGCATTGATACAGATGATGATAGTAGTTGTGGTTCATTGTAGTTGGTGAGTTGAGTGGTGGATACAGCTGTAGAGTGGGTCCCCTCCCTCGATGAGCTTTGACCTCCCTGGAGGTGTCATAATAATAATAATAATAATAATAATAATAATCCTATAGAAGGTTCTCCTAAGGAAGAAGTGGAAGAATTTTTAAAATCAGTAGAGCAGGTAGCTGACATAAAGGATATGGAAAAAGTGGCCTTTGTTGGAGATCTAAACAGCAGAGTAGAAATGAATCATGCCAAGCATATAGAAACATTTTGGGAAAAATTGGCAAAAAGAGTAAAGCTAATAATAATGGTAAGTATCTCCTGGATTTCTGCTAAGAACACAGATTAGTCATTACTAAAGATGTGTAAGTTCACGTGGAGAGAAGAGAAATGAGAAAATCCTCATTGACTGTCATTGTTTATAGTGATGTCTTCATGTTCAGGATACAAGGGTGTACAGAGGATTTGAAATTGGAAGTGACTATCAATTAGTTAAGCAGGATAAAAATTAATATCATATTGAAAAGAACAGTAAGAAAGTTTTAAAAAGAAATAAAGTTAAACAGTTTTTACAAGTAAACCGTAGACTTAACTATTCAAACATTATCGAAGAAAAATGAAATAGTTCAAAAACAAGAATCAGTTAATGAAATCTCAGTGATGTACTCTGATAAAAAAAAAAAAAATATATA
Source organism: Typopeltis vanoorti (assembly GCF_054136105.1). Taxonomy (NCBI): domain Eukaryota; kingdom Metazoa; phylum Arthropoda; class Arachnida; order Uropygi; family Thelyphonidae; genus Typopeltis; species Typopeltis vanoorti. The sequence continues at coordinate 28,811,926 of NC_143549.1, forward strand.
TATATATATATATTAATTCAGCTAGGGAGGCATGTAGTGAGGTTTCCAGCAAGGATGAAAAAATAAAAATACCATGACAGTCCTGGAAAAGAAGAAAGCATACGAAAAATCCTTTTGGCAGATGCCCTTAAAGAATATAGAGGAAAAATGTAAGAGAGTTTGCTTATTATATGAAAATAGCCAAACAGCTCATGAGAAGATTTTACTAAGAATATAGAAGATGAATATCTGAGAGGTTGTGAAAAAAAATGCTCAGAAGGGGAATACTGTAAAAGGAATCAACCAGATGATAAAGGTGACACAGAAACTCAATATAAGATTATCCTAGAGTAAAGACTCTTAAATGAAGCAACTAGAGACAAAGCAGTTGCTTCATTTAAGAGTCTTTTTACTCTAGGATAATCTTATATTCAATTTCTGAATATAAGATTATCTATCTTGAAATGCAAATATTCTCTATTTACATTTCAAGAGAAATGCAAATAGAGCTCTCATAGTTCCCATGTATTAAAAAAGGGAATAAAGCAGAATTTGAGAATTACAGAGGTTCTCTGCTAAGTGTTCCAGGTAAGATTTATGCAAGCACACTTGAAAAGAATCTGGGAAAAATTGTTGAAAAGAAACTTGAAGAAGAACAAGCTGAGCAGCAGTTGTCAGAACAGATTTTCACCATACCACAAATATTGGAGAAGTCATGGGAACAAGGATCTTGAAAAGGCATACCACAAGGTACCCAGAGTAAAGGTATTTTTAAAGTAAAAGTAAATTTAAAGCCTTTCAAAACACTACAGTTATATGGGGTAAATTTAACATTATATTGAGGAATTATTTGTAGGATCTAAGATCGCTAGGTTGTGTGCAGTGATACAAAATGCACAGTGGCAATTAGAGCACCTGCAAAACTCTTTCCATCGGCTCACGTAAATAAACATTGTAAGAGTGGGAGAATTTATGAAATGAAGGAAAGAGTGTTGTATGGTGACTAATTATTAAGAGGAGTGAGAGATAGGAGTGTAACTAAATCGTACTTACTGGGTGCGAAATTTAAGGATGTAAGTGAGAGTATTAGAGTGCAGAAACAGAGGGTAAAAGAATTAATAGTTGTGGCGGGTACGAATGAATTGAAAGGTGATAAATTTTTTTATGAGAGAGGACATGAAAGTATTGTTAATGGTAGCAAAAGAAAAGAGTGACAGAGTTAGAATGGTGAGTCTGTTGCTGCGGTATGATAGAGAGGAGTTTAGAAGGAGGGCCATAATCGCAAATGATATTATGCGCAGGTTATGCAGATGGTGTGGTGTGGAATTCGTGGACGTGTGGAATGAGTTTGATGGGCGAAAGGACTTATACAAGATGGATGGCCTGCATTTGAATGGACTTGGTGTGCGGAGATTGGAAAAAGTGTTGCTGAATGAAGTGAAAATGGATGTGCAGAACCAGGGAAACTAGAACTACCAAGGGGGGGGGGATATGCGGACATCAGTGAGACGGTTGAGTGTAAGAATGTATATAATGTACCCAAGCCAGCACTAAGGACAAAAAATGGGAATGGGACATTTAGAATAACGTATCAAGATAGGGGTGGGACAAAGGGATCACTGCATTTCATGTATACTAATGCCAGGAGTATTAGGAACAAGAAGGAAGAATTTTTGGCCTTGATTGGTTCTTCCTGGCCACAGGTTATTGGCATTAGTGAAACGTGGCTGACGGAAGATGATATAGTTAGTGGGATAGAATGTGTAGGTTATAGTGTGTTCAGGAGGGACAGAGAGAATAAAATGGGGAGGGGTATTATTGATGATAGCTGATGAACTGCAGCCAAGGAGAATTGAAGTTGTATCGCAGGATAATGAAAGGAGCTCATTTGAGGCTATTTGGTGTGAGATTGAGACTGGCAGAATAAAATATACAGTTGGGAGCTGCTATAGACCAGGTGATGGAATAGATGGTGGAGATGGTATGCATAAACAAATTGATGAAATGAGTTGAAGGAGGGTAATTAGTATGGGGGATTTCAACTATGGTAACATTGATTGGAAGGAGGAGAGGACGCATGTGAGGAAGGAAATGGATTTTATTCAATTATTAAGGGATAACTATCTGAGACAGCATGTAATTGAAAATACTAGGGGTGTGAGAGTGCTTGACCTGGTAATAGCATCTCAGAATTTGACTGCAATGAATATGACCATGTTGCCACGTATTGGTGAGAGTGATCATAAGGTCTTGGCCTGGAAGGTGGCTAAAGGTGTGGAATTTTCGATTAAGACAGGGTATATGTGGAATTACTTTGCTGGTAAGTATGACAAGCTTAGGAGATTGCTTGGATCAGTGCCATGGCATGTACAACTGCAAGAGCTGGACGTCGATAGAGCATGGGAAGTGGTCAAGGAACGTTTACAGGAGGTTATGGCTGATTGTATAACTAGGGTCCGAATAGTAAAACAAGTAGGGGTTAAATGGATGAATAACACCATTAAGCTTGAGCTGCAAAAAAAAGAAACAACTGTGGGGGAAATTTAAAGAAAGGGGTGACCTGCAGGCACACGTACGATATAAAGTGCAGGCCAGAAGGGTAACGAGTGTGGTAAAAAAGCAAAAGCGGATTATGAAAGGAAACTAGCCATGCAAGCAAAAGAGAATCCCAAACAGTTCTTTCAATATGCTGCAAGCAAGAAAAAAACTGTACACGGCAAAATGATTTTAAGGAATGGCGATGGTAAGGAGGTCACTGAATCAGTTGATATAGTGGAGTTACTGAGCATGCACTTTGCAAAAGTATATCATCCAGGTGGTGACATTGATAAAAGAAGGAACCATTAGTTTATACGGGAATTGTGATGAATGAAGTGGAGGTGAATAGTCTATTACAGAACCTTAATGTGAATACATCTGTGGGATTGGATGGTATACCGGCACGGGTCTTGTGTGAAGCGGCTAAAGAATTATCAGTGCCCTTGACCATGTTGTTTAATCTGAGTCTCAGGTCTGGTTTAGTCCCGAAGGTGTGGAAAGAGGAGAAAATAGTTTCACTGCATAAAGGAGGATCCAAGACTACGGTTGCAAATTACCGACCGATCCGCATATCAGGAGTCGTTGTCAAGGTCTTAGAGAAAGTAGTCAAGGGAAAATTACAGGAATGGATTGATGAAAATGAGATACTATACAGGGGACCGCATGGCTATCTGAAAGGTAGATCATGCTGAAGTAACTTGCTCAAGTTTTATAACAAGGTAACGGCTGAACTGGATAAGGGTAATGGGTTTACAGTGATACTGCTGGACCTGGCAAAGGCATTTGACAGGATACCACATGGAATTCTAATCTGTAAACCATATGGATATGGATATAGGGTTGGTGAGATGGATAGGTGGGTGGGTGGTTGATGGAGAGATATCAAAGAGTGGTTTATTCAGGAGTAGAGTCCAAAAGACGGCCTGTGACTAGTGGTGTGCCGCAGGGTTCTGTTCTTGGACCACTGCTGTTTAATCTGCTCATTAACGATATAGGGAAGGATCTAAGTGGAACAGTTCATTTGTTCACTGATGATGCAAAGTTGGGTAGGGTGATAGTGAATGCAGAAGTTGTCAAAATCTTTCAGGATGACTTGGATAGATTGGAGTTCTGGGCTAAGGAGAATAGATGTCAATTTAATGTGACAAAATGTAAGGTTATGCATTTTGGGGTGAAAAGATTAGCAGCAGTGTGCCACATTGGTGGAACTGTACTCCAGGAGATTGACAAGGTGGGATTTGGGAGTGTTGGTGGATACGGAGTTGAAGTTTAGGGGGCACATTGCAAAAGTGGCTAAATCAGCTCATCAAATCACTGCTGTGCCCAGATCTGGGCACAGGATTTCTTCTTGATGGGGAGGAGGTGGAGAGGATCCAGAGGCGAGTGACCAAGATGACAGTAGGTCTATGGAATGAACCATATGAGAACAGGTTGAAGATTTGTGGGTTGCAGAAACTAGTTGTATAGGCGAAAAAGGGGAGATATGATTGAGACATTCAAATTGCTAAAGGGATTCTATAGGATTAATTCAGAGGATATTTTTGAGATCAGAACTGGTGGTGGGAGAACTATTGGACACCTGTGGAAGCTGGGCAAGAGTGTGGTTAGCAGGGGTGTTAGAGCTGGGTTCTTTACTTTTAGAGTGGTAAATGAGTGGAATAAGCTGCCAGAGTCTGTTGTGGGTGCTATGACGGTGAGCGAGTTCAAGGCAAGGTATGATAGATACTGTGAGAATGTCGTATAGTTGTGTGGACATGATGTTTAGGGCCTCCCTTGATGAGCCTAAGGACTCCCTGGAGTCGCCTGAAATAATAATAATAATAATAATAATACAGAGCAATATGTAATCTATATTTTAGTTGTAAATCAGTATTTAGAATTGAAGGAAATACAGGAACATGCTTTAATGTAAAATTAAGTGTAATACAAGAATGCACATTATCTTCACTCTTCATTATATATATATATATAGTCGTCCCTCAACTTGTGTCCGTGTTCCATTCCCTCCAGCAGGAAGTAAGTCGAGTCGGATATAAGTCAATACATTAAATCAACAGAGTTATAAGGGTTAGGGACTTAACCATAATAAGTATACTATGATTTTAATTTTAAAATCATAGTATACTTAGTGGTAGTAACACACAGTACAGTATAAAACTGTACTGTGTGTTACTGCCACTATAAAACAGGAGAATAATCACCCAAATCTTCCTCCACAATCACATCTTCATTACCTTCCCTGTGTGAATTATCAGGCTGTGGCTCTTCTAGTGTAACCTTTGTTTTTTTTATTAAAATTTACAATGTGCTTTGCTTATTTCTCTTCTTCTTTTCATCATAAATTTGTTCATAATACGCAAACGCAGCATGTACTTTCGTTTCTGTTATTAAGTAGCGTTCAACATTGGGGTCCATGTCTTCAGCCATTTTGAGGACATCAATAACAGCAAAGAACATTTCTGCAAGACCCTTCACTGTAACTTAATAACTACCTCATCCTGTTTCTCATTTTTCCTCTTCCTTTTCTCGTTTTTCCTCCTCAGTTGTTCCTCCAGTTAGACCAATTCTTCATCAGTCAGCTCTTGAAGGGAACTTTCTATGAGTTGAATTATTTGTCATCATTCACTTCGAGATTCAGATTGTTTGCTAGGTCCCACTATTATAAACTTCCAAAATCATGCACAAACCTTTTTAATGTCTTTTACCATATGCCACTCATACATTGAGGTGTCACTTCGTCCCAAGCCACAGCAATGTTTTTAATATGATAAATATTGAATGTTTTCTAGAATTGCATGAGAGTCAGGTCATTTCCTTCAGTAGCAGAAATGGCTTGTGAAAAAGATCTCCATAGATAATAAGCCTTAAAGACTTTAAGAACTCCCTGATCCATTGGTTGAATCAATGAAGTAGTGTTTGGAGGGAGAAAAATTACCCTGAACTTAGTGAAGATCACCACTATAAAACGTATAAGACAGATGACTTGGAGCATTATCTAGAATTAATAAAATTTTAAATTCTACATTTTCTTTCACACAATAGCTTTTTATTTCACTTGCATAACAGTTAATTAAGGCATCCTCAAACAATTTTTGAATCATCCCCGACTTCTTATTGTTTCAATAATGAACTGGAAGTATGCTTCCTAATGTGTTTGAAGATTCGTGGATTCTCACTGTCCATATCACAAATGGTTTCAGTATCCAGCCACATTGCCCATAATAGAATCGTAATATGGGCATTAAAAACTTTGAAACTAGGTATAGATTTTAGCTTTTTGTGGATGAATGTCTGCTCGTGCATTTTTTCCCAAAACAAGGACGTCTCATCCATATTAAATATTTATTATTATTATTATTATTATTTAGGCCTCCATGGAGTGAAAAGACTCATCGTGGGAGGTCCTTCCTAAGAACATAAAGTCTGTCAAGACTCATCGAGGGGGAGGTCCCCCCCCCTAAGAAACACAAAGTCTATCATACCACTCTTTAAACTCATTGACCATTCTCACTCCCACCACCCCATCAGGCAGTGCATTCCACGGTTTAACCACCCTCCATGCAAAGAAACCACTCCTTACCCTCTTGCTCACAGTTTCCTTTCGTAACTTCCAGGGATGGCCTCTTGTCATCACTCCTTCCCGTTGTTCAACCAAGCGAAAAAACTCTCCAGTGTCAACACTGTAACCACCTCACAACAGTTTAAAAGTCTCACTCATATCACCTCTCCTTCTTCTATCCACCTAACTCTACAGTCCACATTCCCTCAGCCGATCCTCATAACTATGCTTGTACAGTCCTGAAACCATCTTTGTCATCCGTCTTTGTATCCTTTCCACAGCTAATTTATCCCATTCAAATCCTGGGGACCAAATCTGAGAACAATAGTCCAATTGTGGTCTGATCAGAGACTTCTACAACGGAATGATAACCCTTTTATCTCTGCAGGTCAGTGTCCTTCTCATAATTGCAGCAATCCTCTGTGTTACCTTCACCACCTTAGCAATATGTCCCCTAAATTTCAGGTCAATCATCAACCCCAGATCTCTTGTCTCCCCTACTTCCTCCAATATAACTCCTCCCATAGAGTATGCAGTATTCCATCGATGTTTCCCAAACCTCAAGACCTTACATTTTCTGCATTAAACCGAGATCCCCATTCATTTGCCCATCTATCTAGCTTATTTATATCCTCTTGCAGGGCTGCCACATCTGCACTATTACTAATAATCCTTCCCAGCTATGCATCATCTGCAAACAACTGAATATCCCCTTGCAATCCACTGGCAATGTCATTGATATAAAGGTTAAACAATATAGGTCCTAGTACTGAGCCCTGTGGGACCCCACTTGTAACCCTCTGCCTCCTGGAAACTGCTCCACCATACACAACTCTCTGATACCTATCAGACAGCCAATCCTGAATCTAGTTGACCAATCTGACATCCAGACCCATGTACTGCAACTTAAATATCAGCTTATCATGTGGCACCCTGTCAAATGCCTTTCCCTCATCTAATGTTCTTGTAACTTTCTTATAAAAGGCTAGCATATTGCTAAAACAAGAGCGTCCTTTCACAAATCCATGTTGACTCTCACAGATAACATTTCCCTCATCTGCCCAATGCTGTATACAGTCCATCACTACTTTCTCCAAGATCTTAACAACTACTGATGACACACAGACTGGCCTATAATTAGACCTTTCAGTCTGTTACCACCCTTATGCAATGGCACTATCTTACTTTCCTTCCATTCCTTGGGCAACTTTGCCGAAGCCAGACTTTCGTTGAAAAGCCAGGTTAAAGGCACTGTCAATTCCCTAGCACATTCTCTCAAAACTTGTGGTGAAGTACCATCCAATCCCACATTTGCTGTGGCAAATAATTTTCCTCTGTAATAATTTTTTCCAATTTTTCTACAAATTCCTTGGCAGCCTTCTCAGCACTTGCAGATTCCCATACATTTTCACATTATGCAGTGCAAAATGCTCTTGAATCTCATGAACCAACCAGAAGAAGCTTTTAATTTGTAGTCATTATTATTTTAATAATCTCCTTCAACATGTTGAATAGACTTAGTGCCTTAGCTGTTATGGTCACACTGCTAAGTGATATGCTCTTTTGGTGCAGGTCCTCTATCCATGATGCAAGTAGCTTTTCCATATTACCGATAGGACCTTGTCATTGCTTCGTCACTATCGTCGATTTAATGGAAGTAGATCCTTTCAGAGCCTCTGCAATTTTATCTTTATTTTTCAAAATGGTCGTCACTGTAGAATGAGACCATCCGAAGTCATGTGCTATCACATTAACAGCTTACCAGCTTTTTTTTCTGTGATTCTTCACTAGGTTTTTTGATTGTGCGTGTAGGGGCCATGTTACACAAAACATCGGGAAATATTTAATGATAAATACACAACCCATTTCTCAATCAAATACAAAATCAACAGAGGAACTTTTGAAGACACGTGCTGACTTGACAAGAGAGGTTACCACTGAAAACACTGTTGCCACTGTGCATGCTTTACCTTGCGCTCGTTTGTGTCTTGTTTGAAAGTATAGCCAGAATATTGAAAACTTTACTTGCATTCTCAATGGAGATATTTATTATTATTATTATTTTACTAATCTCCGTAGAGTTCACAAGACTTTTTGTGGGAGGTCAATACTAGTCAACAAAGCATATTGTGCCACTCCTTAAAATCATCCACAATTTGCACGTTCATCACATTCTCAGGCAATGCATTCCATGCTCCTATGACTGTAAATGCAATAAAACTTACTGCTTACCCTTTTACTCAACACCTTCTATTCCAGAGATGGTCCCTTGTCCTTGCTCCTTTTCCTCATTCTACCATATGAAAAATCTCCTCAGTGTTAATATGGTAATAATCCTTCAACAACTTAAATGTCTCAATCATATTCCCCTCTTTGCCTTTTATTCACCAAACTCTGCAGTATATCCTCATAAATAACATTGTACAGTTCTGATATCATTTTTGCTATCTGTCTCTGCACCTGCTCCAAGGTTACTTCATCCACTTCAAATCCCGATAACCAGATCTGAGCACAGAAATGCCTATGTGGTCTGATGAAAGCTTTATTCAATGGGACTACTACAATTTGATCTCTTGTGGTCAATATACATTGCCACAATTCTCTGAAATGTTTTCACAACCTTTGTAGTATGTCCTCAGCATTTCAAATCTCTATCCACAATCACCCCAAGATTCCTTGCTTTCTCTAGTTCTTCCAGTATAACTCCACCAAATGACATCCCCATTTATTTAACAAATCCTCTTGAAGAGCCGGCACCATTACTAATAACCCTCCCAAGTTTTACATCATCATCTGTAAAAACTGAACATCATCCTGTGGTCCTGTATCAATATCATTGACATAAAGATTGAACAGTAATGGTTTCAGGATTGAACCCTGTGGAACACTTCACTTGTAACCTTCCTACTCACAGATACTGCTCCTCCATATACAACTCTCTAATATCTGTCAGAGAGCTAATCACCTGTCCATTCCACTAATTTGATATCCAAACTAAACAAATGGAAAAAAGACAATGCATTGTCCTTTTTAGATATTTTACTGCTCTGTTCATCATCAGGTGAATTAATTACTTCCGTTTATTGAAAGCCTACTTTTGCTGGATGCTACATTCAACAGCAATCAGCTTACCATCTATCACAGAAGACTAGAATTATAAAAACTTTACTGCAACATGTTCATACTATTTGTTCTACAGCTCAGCTATTACACCAGGAATTCTTAAACAGCAAATTATATATGAAACTTAATGGCTTCCCAGAAAGGACCATGAAACAGATTTCTTTCCTATAATTCTAGCTCAAATAACAGGAAACAGTATATCGAGTTCCAATTCCTTACATTTCTCTCATCTCAGAACCCATTTTCAGAATTCTAATTCTTAAGAAATATAATTTAGTGGCTACTTTACTTCTTATCAAAAACTTATCAGTATGGTTCCCATCTTCAAAAGATAAATGGTCTCCTCTAGCTCTCTCTCTGATGTCTAACAAATTCCTTGTGACTGTCATTGTTATTATTATTATTATTACCCAAGATCCCTTGGAGTCAAAGCCTCATCTAGGAGGTCCTTTTATCATATCATGCTTTAAACACACTCAAATTCTCTGCAGGCACAACACTCTCAGTCAAGGCATTCCACTCATTCACAACTCTGCATTAAAAAACCCTGCTTCTCACTCCTCTACTTACACCCTTTTTATACAGTTTCCAGGGATGACTTCTGGTTCTCCCCTGATCTCCCACTATTTTCTGTAGAACCTCTCCAGCATTGATCCTGTACCAACTGTCATTATTCTTACTTTGGACAAACTGGATGCCCTGTAGAGAAGAGAATACAAGAGCACCAGTCTTACATTAGCAACAGTAAATCTGAAAAATCTGGCTTGGCACAGCAGGGAATAGGTACAGACCACAACATCCTATGGTTTAAAACATGCTCACTTCATCGATATCCGTATAAATTTGAATGCTTGTTTAAAGAAAGTGCTGAGGCCTTACTGCACTGTCCAAAATTAAATTGGATTGACTGCTTCTCTCCATCTAAGATATGAGAAAGCCTTATTTTAATCACACATCAATAATTTTTTTTAAATAGTTGATAAATTATTATTGTAATATTTCCTCAGTTATATAATTGCTTTTTTTTATGTATAACATTGCACAGCTCTTACTTTTTTCAAATCAATCCACTGTTCACATTCCACTTTGTAATTAACTGTTGTTGAGACTGTTGATGGCCCGTAATACTCAGACTGAAATATGCAGCCTTAAATAAACAGTATTACTTATCCCTTGTTTTTTTTTCTTGTTAATTGAAGTTTCTGCCTCTCATGGCACAAGTATCTCTTAAACAACAGGACATAAGAGTTGAATACTAGATTAGTGCATTAGATTGGAGGTTGGCTATCTCATAGGTATCAAGTGGTGTATGGATGAGCAATGTGTCAATAGAGGAAAGTCACTAGAATGTACTTCATAATTTAATTCGTATGTTAAGAATATTAGGAATGGTTTGTAGGAGGATATTTGTAGAAGGTAAAAAGTTGGGAAGAACTGTACTGTGTAGAGCGGATGTTATGTTTTTTAAATGGCAATTTGAATAGACTGAATGAATGGAAATGGAAGTGGGGTAGTCAGTTTGATATTGCAAAGTGTAAAGTTTTAAAATTCAGAAAATGAACACAGGATGTTCACTTTACAGTTGTGGGATACAATGGATGGAGGACGGAAGAAGTAAGAGATCTTGGGTTGATAGTGCATAGAGATCTAAAATTGAGTACAGCATAAATTCTACCAAGGATATTGGAGACACTGATTTGTAGAAATAAGGAGATTTTGGTTATATTGTATACAACCTTGATTAGGCCACATATGGACTACTCTGCACAGATTTGGTCATCTGGTTTAAAAAGGTTGAAGAGGTATTGGAAAGGTTCCAAAGGCAATTGATTGAGGTGATTTCTGTGAGCATGAAGAAAGATTGACAAGATGCAGTTTATCTAGTCCAGTGGATAGGAGGAGGAGGAATGGCAATATGAGAGAGATATATAGGTTGGTAAGGGGTTCTTATCAGATTAATTTTGAAGTGGATTTTTAAAGAATGCTAGGAGATGGGAAGAAAATGAGCTGTGTGTATGACCGAGGAACCTCCCACAATAAGTCTTTGACTCCGTTGAGGTTGAGAATAATAATATAGAGAGGAGATTTTAAAATTGAAATGCAAATGGTAGGGCATCTTGCAAGGATGAAAAGTGATCAGTGGATAAAGTGATCATCTTAAAGAAGATGAATGGCTGAATAACCAAAGAAGTATTAAAAGTGTGAGCTGGTGGAGATGGTCAAGAATGTTGCATTGGAAAGCCTTGAACAAAAAAAAAAAAGATGAAAATAAACAATGCAGGCCTAACTAAAATTTATTATTAAAAACAATATAGAAAAAGATCATATAGGTGTCATTTTCCAGCTCTCTGTTTGGTCAATAAACTCATTGTAGAATCCCAAATACTTACATACCATAATACCTATTATACGTTGGCTTGAAACATTCACCCAATCATTCATATCTCCTCTCTTCATTCACCACTCCCCATGCAAAGTTCTATTTTTCCATTGATCACCTGACCTTTTTTTTTACATTTTACCAAACTGACCTCTCTCTCTCTCTTTAAAACCTATTCCCTTGTGCAATAATTCTCCTATATTTATCTGATAGGTTCCTCTCACCAACTATTATGTCTCCTGTCTCAGTCATATCATATTTTATTCTCTGGTCTACCAAACTTGCAGACCACCCTAATACATGACATTCATCCTGATACAGCCATAGCTCTGCTCCCTCTCTTTCTCTCTCTCTAATGTTTCATTATCACCCTAATATCTAGATCTAGATCTGTGCATAGAAATGCAAATTTCATCTGATTTATGAAGGAGAACTGTCACCTTATCTGTACTTGTCAGTGTCCTTTGCATCAGCAATTATCTCAGTAACCTTTACAGCTTTTGCAATATGTCCTCTGATCTTCAGCTCTCAATTCACCAAGATTCTCATCCTCATCTCCACATCTTTGAGCAAAGTTCCTTCAGTCTAATAAATCCCATTCCATCTTCTCTATTCAGCTTTACATTTACCTCTTTAAGCCTCAAATAGCAATCTATTCAAATTATCTTGTAACAATATCACATCACGGCTTCTTGACACAGCACTTTCTAATCTAGTATCATCAGCAAACACTTGCATATCTCCTGTCAAACTCTGAAATATATGGTAAATATAAAAGTTAAACAGCAGCAGCAGTCCCAAGTCAAAACCCTATGGACCATTGCACCTGATACACAACTTGCGTGTTCTTAGAGCCGAATCATCCTTGTAATTGCCAACTAACTGACTATGTCTCCATCTGCTCAGTTTCAACAACAATATGTCATGTGATTTTCTAGCAAATACTTTAGGAAAAATATAGTAATATCACTGTGAACACCTCCTCTGTCCAATACACTTATCACTCCTATTATAAAATGTAACCATATCAATGAAGCAATACCTCCTCTTAACAAACTCATTTTTCTCTCCTGAAAGATTACAAGAGATTAAATTCTCTTTTTGTAATTTTCCTGTTTGCCACAATCAAGTCAAGGGCACTACCAGATCCTTTATACATTCCCTTAACACCCCTTCCGACCGAGGTGGATAAATAGTGACACTGAATTGCACTTCTTATCCATATCATTCAATAGATGTTACAGAATCTTATCCAGATTTAGCTGGACATCTATAGATGTCCTGGCCAGTTGGGGGGGGGTTAATATTCCTTACCAGCCTGGTTGGCTGAGTGGTTAGCACACTCCAGCCAAAAGCTGCAGATTCGAATCCTGCCGTGGGCAAGGTGGTGGGCAATAGATGGTGTTGATGTAGATGATTTCGTTTGCTGTGGTTGGCGGAGATGGAGAGTTGTAAACTCTCCATCTCCAGTAGGTGATGTATAGAGAGTAGGTGCCCTCCCTTGATGAGTCTTTGAACCCCTTGGAGGTGTCACGTAATAATAATAATAATAATAATAATAATAATAATAATAATAATAATATATGTAGTGATATCCCATCCAGTCACAAAACCTTATTAACATCCAGCTTATTTAAAATTCTAAGCACTTCACATTCCTGAACTGTTAGTCTTCTATCTTCTTTCCTGCTATTGGTCACACTACTCCCAACTCCCCAGATGAAATACCCATTTAGTATTTCTTCAGTGGATGTGACCTATGTTCTCTCTCTCTCTCTTGCAACTAAACTCAGACTTCCATACTTAATTCCCTCCCTTTTCCCCCCCTGCTAGCCACATAACTCTAGAATCCTGTAGGATTTTCCTTGACTACATCAGCCAGTCTCGTTTCATATGCCAGTTTCTTCTTTCTCGCTATGCTTATCTTCTTCCTAACTTTTGCTTTATATTCCTTGTACTGCTGAAGGATAGCAGTACAAGGATGTTAAAATGTTTCTTAACATAAATTGTGCTGCATTTTTTCACTTCGGATACAAGTGTCCCTCAGTGATGGTGGTGGTGTTGAAATTTTTTTTCAAAGGATATAGTGGAATTATTGAATGAGTACAGTACTTAATCAGTGAATATCATGCTGGTGTAAATGATGCCATGCAATAGAAGAGAGGCAAGTATTAGGAGAATTGGAAGTGACGGGAGCAGAGGTAGCTATAATGTAATGAAATATGCATATTTCATTACAATTAATTGATAAAACTTAAAGTATTCAAAGTTATCCTACAATTAACTGCATTTGTTTTCTGAGTTTCATCTGTTTTACATGCATGAAGTCTGAATTGATGTGCTTAGGACACTGATATAGACAAGTTTTTAATATATAATTTTCTATAAATAATTTATAACTTTTTTGTCCATATTTACAATGGGGAAACAATGTTCACAATCTACTGAATATTCCATTTTCTGCCAGAGCTTTTGCAGATTGTATGATTGTAATCGAAGGAGGTAAGTCTCATCCTCCTCCTCCTCCAAATTTACTATTATATTTACGATTTTGAGTAATTCAAATATATCAACCTAATAATGTCTTATCTTAAAATAATGTTTTGTTTTCTAATAATGTCTTATCTTATCACATTGTCTTTCACTCTATGCATATTTCATTACAATTGATTGATAAATGAAAGTATTCAAAGTTATCCTACAATTAACTGCATGGATGTGAATTTTACAGTGTAGGTTGCATAAGCCACACGACTGCACACCCAACTGAAATGTGCATGGGACTCCACTGGTGTATATTATGGATGTTCAGACTAAATTTTTTGCTTCAAGAGAGATGAGGATTGCCAATTGTTGTGAGCGGTCTGAGGGTGAGTGGGTTTAAGAAGAGATATGGTAAATATTGTGCATGTAAAGGATAATGTGGGTCTTCCATGATGAGTTGTCTAACTCCTTGGAGATACTTTTGTAATAGAAGAAGATGACTCCCCAAAGCTTTTCAACATGTTCGTTCAATGCTAAGGAAAAGCTTAGCCTTGGTTATGTAGGGCAACATAACAAAAGATTAAGGGACCTCTTAATCTTAATCCTGATGGAATCTATATTTTAGTTGAGAAGTTTTCATCTAGTTTTCATAAAAGTTGAGTGTTAACAGTTTTCCTCTTTACTTTAGCAGGAATTAAAGTAATAAAGGTTGGATGGTAATTTGATGGGAAAACATTATAATGTGTTTATAGAGCACATAATAAATAAAATATTTATAAAGAATGTATAATAAATAATTTATTCATTTATTATTATTATTTTTTCTTTTGTAGTGGGTGCTTTTGAGAACTTATCTTCCAGTTTACTCTACTGTTGAATGGAAATTGTGTTGTGAAGATTTTGGCAAAATTACAACCACTTTCAAGGTTAGTCATTTTGATGTATTCCCAGAATTACTGAATATGAATACTGCAATTGCAGTTATGGTCTCTCAAAAGAAGTTATCTATCAGAATAATCTCTCAAACCTTTTTGTATATAGAACTTGTTTTTCTATATGTTCATCCTCATTTACTGTTTGGGGCTGCATGATATCACAAGGTGTTGGAAAACTATGTATCGTGTTATGTCCAGTCTGAAGTCTATGAAGAAATTGCAGAGCACTTTTTGGTTCTAGTATCGAAGAATGGATTCAGGATTCCACTGACTCATTTTTCCAGATGAGAATGCATCTTGTCACCACAGCAGATGAATCAAGAACTATCTGGAAACTGTGGAAACACTCTAATTAAAACTGTGACTTGACCTTTGAATAGTTGAGACCTTAATCCAATCGAAAATGTTTGGAGTATTTTAAAGTGAAAAATCAACACCAAAAGAAAAATCATCGAATGACGTCAAGCAATCACAGAAAGCTGGAGTGAAATTCTGCCACTGTCAAAGCTTATTGAGTCCATGCCACAAAGGATGAAAGCCATCATTCGGGATAAAGGAGGAATGACAAAATACTGGGTTTGGTAACCGGATATATATTTCCTGATCAAAGAATGGTTGCATACATTTTTCTTCAGTGTTTGATTTCCATTCACCTAATTTCTGGTTAAAAGTAACTATAAAATATTTTTTATAATACATTTTATTTCTTTGTTAATCAGATTTATATTCGCAGCTGTTCAAATTGAACAGTTGCGAATTTATGCATTGAGGAAAAATAAATCCTAATAAATAAATAAATAAATATATATATATATATATATATATATATATGTACACACACAATGTTAGTATTGCAGTCATTGATCAGATACTTTTTGCCAGGGGTTGTATAAACTGCTGTGAGATCAATGAACACTGCAGCTGTTTCAGTTGTTTTTGAAAGCATGTTTCTATAAACGATGTCAAAAAGTTAAGACCTGGATGATGAAATAGCAGAGAGGATCCAGAGTCAAGTGACCAATATGGTGAGTGACATGTGGAATGCTCCCTATGGAGGAAATTTATCAGGAAGTTAATAATAGCTTCTATAACAGTCTTACCCAAGCCACTTGTTGGTTGTGATTTCCCCACCACACCTGCCCAGTCACCTTTATCACTGCTTACCACATGTATCTGCTCAGTCAAATCTACTTCATTCTCATCCCGATCTATTCCATTCCTATACTGATCGTCCAAACATCTACTTCCAACATCTACTCTTCCAATGCTTCCTGTCCCTGTCTACATGGGCTTCCCCTGTTTTCTTCTTCCTCTTGCATTCTCATTCTCTCTACATCTCTCACACACTACCATATTTGCATTGCCATATATAAGATATAACTATTGGTGACCTCACAAATAACAAATTAACTTGTTTATGCCTTAACTTGTTGGAAATTTATTAGAAAGCTAATAATAATGTAAATGAATTATATTGAAACATCCTGTGCATCACTTGGAGATATATATTTCATGGATTAATGATAATAACAATGGTCAGGTATTTTGAAAACATTTTTCCTTCATTGTAACCCTCAGTCCACAACTCTTTAGGTACAATTTTTCAGTTTCTCAAATAGATGTTCTGTTGTGCTGAGATTGGAACTCTGTTCAGACTACTCTACTTTTGCCATGTTACTTTCCTGAATCTATGTCATCAAATTGAAAGAGACACGGGTCCAAAAAAAAAAAAAAAAACCTGATCTGAGACTACCATTCTACTTAATGCAAGCCTGAAGTGGCCTGACAAGGTTTTATTTTAGTCTATAGATGCAGGGATTCTGGATTATGTGGAAAAATAAATAAATAAATAAAGACTTAATAATAAAAAAATAAAAAAAATCTTTAACCCACCCACTATATGTACTGTAAGTTTGCTTCCTTGTTTGTCGGTGGAAGTCATATAAAAGTCATATGTTATCAAGAAGTATTAGTATTTGTCCATATTATGAGAAATAGTTTCTTACCGTAACTCTTGCACCATCACTAAACTTCACAACCATGATTGCATGTTTCGGGTTCAAGGGCAGCCTGTAAAAACACTCACACATGCTTTCCCATTCATTCATAGAATTTTATAGCAGTTCTCTGATAAGAGGAGTACTTCATGAAAGTGCTACAAATTCTTGTTACCCTAGTGCAGAAATTAATATTAATAATTTGGAATTTGGAAAACAAAGGTAGGATGCAGAATTTATGCTTGGTGAGGATATATTGTTGGAGGTGGAGGAAGTAAGAGAATCTGGGGGTGATAGTGTATAAGGATCTGAAATTTAGGGGACACATAGCCAAAATTGTGAAGACAACACTAAGGCATCTGGGAATGATGCGGAGGACACTGACTTATAGAAGTAGGCAGATTCTTGTTCCATTGTAGCATTGAAGCTTTTGATTAGGTCACATGGACTATCGTGCCCAGATTTGGTCACCTGGTTTTCAGAAGGACGAAGAGATGTTGGAAAGGCGATTGACTAAGGTAGTTTCTAACTTCTGGAAGGTCAACTATGAGGAAAGATTGAGAACATGTAATTTGCAGAGTTTGGTGGACAGGAGGAAGAGGGGAGATATGATAGGATCAATGCTGTAGAAGTTCTACAGAAAATAGTGGGAGATCAGGGAAGAACCAGAGGTCATCCCTGGAAACTGTATAAAGGTGGTGTGAGTAGGGAAGTGAGAAGCAAGTTTTTTTCATACAGATTTGTAAATTATTGGAATGCCTTGCCTGAGAGCGTGGTGTCCGCAATTTGAGTGTGTTTAAGATACAGTATGATGAGCTGTGTGTGTGTTGGTGTGTGTGTGTGTGTGATAAAAGGACCTCTCGGATGAGTCTTTGACTCCATGAGGTCTTGGGGTAATAATAATAATGCAGTCAGAATGCAGAAAGGGTAGGTAAAATAATTGGTTGTTTTGGTGATACTTTTGGATTTCACATGAGAGGTGAAAAGTGTTGTATGAGAGAGAGGAGGTGAAAGAGTTAATGGAAGAAGCAAAAAAGAAGAATAAGAGGATAACGTTTATATATCTGTTGCCATGCAATGTTAGAGGTGAACTGAGAAGGAGGGTGAGGATAGCTAATAAATCAATATGCAGGTTGTGCAAAACGAGTAATGTAGAATTTGTTCACCTATTGCCTGCATTTGATGAGCATAAAGATTTGTACAATGTTGATGAACTATACTTACATGGATTCAGAGTTACATGTCTAGAGAAACCTTTGCTCACTGAGAGTATAGAATGCAAAGGCCGGACAACTAAAGGAATTAGAGTTGATGCAGGAGAGTGTGTGTGTGTGTGAAGGCACCCATGAAGTGAATGAGTGTGTGATTAAAACAAGACAAAAAAAAGAAGTGGAATGTAGTTTCCCAAGAGACTACACTTTCTCTTTTTTGAAACTGATGCTTAAAATTGAATAATATAAGCATGTAAACACAAGAAAGATATTTAATTAGCCAAATATTTTGGTCTGAAAATTGCAGACCATCTTTAGTGGTCTGCAATTTTCAAGGTGGAATACTAACAATAGATCATTTAAAAATGGAACAAGCCGCGTGATGTTATATCACTAAGTATTAAAGGGAATATTATTAAGCAGAGACGCTATTAACCAGATTTTTGATACAGATATACAGTCATTCCGATTCGGGTTAGGATGATGAAGTAATACCTCTATGCTTTCCTTGAATAAACATTCAAATTTATAGTGGGATCTATGTAAGAGGCGAGTTTTTGACCAAAGGATGTTGTGGAAGGAATGGCCATGGGAAGTCCTCTCTCCTGCTTTAGCCAACTTTTATTTAGAACATCTAGAAAATGTCCTCTTCTCATCTATTTTCCCTCAACAATCCTTTTGGGTAAGATATATAGATGACATCTTTATTATATGGCCTCACAACAAAGACTCCTTATCTTCTTTTTTAAACAGTATCAGTTCCTTACATCATCATATAAAGTTTACTATGGAAACGGAAAAAAACAACCAGTTATTATTTTTAGACGTTCTCCTCATCCGGTCACCTTGACATACTCTTACAACTACAGTTTACAGGAAACCAACATTCACAGGTCGGTATATTCTTAAAGAATCAGCCCATCCTCCTTGTCAAAAAACAGGAATCATAAAATGTCTAATCAGAAGAGCCAAAACAAATTGTTCTGCTTCTAATTTTCTACAGAAAGAACTTTCTACTATCCAACAACACATAAAACTCAATGGCTTTTCCGAAAAGAGTACACAACATCTTCTCGGTTCTTATAATCCACCACTAAACAATAAAGATTCAATACATCGAGTTCCAATTCCATACATCTCAGGGATTTCAGAACCTATCTCAAGAATGCTGAAGAAATATGAGTTAACAGCTATGTATTCACCTATTAACAAATTATCTTCCCATTTTCCTTCTCCTAAAGACAAATGCTCAATTATGTCTCTTCCTGGAGTTTATCAAATTCCCTACAACTGTGATCTCTCCTATTTTGGACAAACTGGACGCTCTCTTAAAAAAAAGAATCAAGAATATCAATCTTCCATTCATTACAACAAACCTGAAAAATCTGGATTGGCTCAGCACAGGATTGAAATTAACCACAACATCCTTTGGTCAAAAACTCGCCTCTTACATAGATCCTGCTATAAATTTGAACGTTTATTCAAAGAAAGCATAGAGGCATTACTCCATCATAATAACCTGAATCGGAATGACTGTATATCTATATCAAATATCTGGGAAAGTCTAATCAGGATAACTCATTAATTCATATTAATTTTATGTTATTTAATATTATTAATTAATATCTTTATTTCAATCATGTCTCTGCTTAATAATATTCCCTTTATTACTTAGTGATATAACATCACGTGGCTTGTTCTATTTTTAAATGATCTATTGTTAGTATTCCACCTTGTATTTTTTAAAACTGTTCTTGTAGTGCCACTGAAGATGGTCTGCAATTTTCAGACCAAAATATTTGGGTTTGATTAGGCCACACATGGACTGTTGTGCCCAGATTTGGTCACCTGGTTTTCAGAAGGATGAAGAGATGTTTGAAAGGGTCCAGAGGCGACTGACTAAAGTAGTTTCTAACCTCTGGAATGTTGAGTATGATGAAAGATTGAGAAGATGCAACTTGCAGAGTCTGATGGACAGGAGGAAGAGGGGAGATATGTAGAGACCCAGGGCCAATCCAATGGTATCTATGCCCTAGGCAAAGGAAATTTAGGTGCCCCTATACATTGTCTCTCTATACATATTTTGTCATACTCACACAAGCACACGTACACCTCCACATGTGGATATTTATAAAAATGATATCATTATGAACATTAAAAAAATTGTTAATCAAAACCATTACATTTGTATACATATAGGATTACTCCTAATATCTGTATAGCAAGAAAATTATTACATCTTAAATACAAAACAAAATTTATGAAAAATTAATCTTGGGACAGAAGGAGGAAAAATCTCGGCACTTGAGGTTAAGTATACAAAGAGCAGGGGAGTGGAAGAAATAGAAAAAGGCGAAAATAATGTAGGATCATCAGCGAGCACCAGGGCGGCTTGATGTATTTCAGTTTTTTATTATTAATCAAGGTTTTACTAATATTTTTTGAAGGTCTTAATTTTTCCCCAAACTATGTAGCAAAATCTGGCATCCTGAAGTCTTAGCACCCCTAGGTAATTGCCTAGATTCGCCTAATGATAAAACCAGCCCTATGGAGACCTACAGGTCAGTAATTGGGTTGTTATAGGATCAATGCTGGAGAGGTTCTACAGAAAATAGTGGGAGATCTGGGGAGAACCAGAGGTCATCCCTGGAAACTGTATAAAGAGGGTATGAGTAGGGGAGTGAGAAACAAGTTTTTTTCATGCAGAATCATTCCTGGAAACTGTATAAAGAGGGTGTGAGTAGGGGAGTGAGAAACAGTTTTTTTTTCATGCAGAATTATGAATGATTGGAATGCCTTGCCTGAGAATGTGATGTCTGCAGAAAATTTGAGTGTATTTAAAGCACGGTATGATGAGCTGTGTGTGTATGATAAAAGGACCTCCTATAGATGAGTCTTTGACTCCAAGGGGGGGGGGGGTCTTGAGTAATAATAATAATAATAATAATAATAATAATGCTAGAAGCATCAGGAATAAGAGTGAGGAATTTTATCGATTGGTTAGTGCAATCTTGTCAAATGTTATATTCATTAGCCAAGTTTCACTAATGAATATAACATTATCCCTGTAGCTGCAGCAATGCTGTAGCTACAGGGATAGAATGTGATAAATCTAGTATTTTCAGAGCAGATAAAGTCCACAGGACAAGGGCTGGACAAGTGCACAGGATAGTCAATTTATATATATATATATATATATAATTGATTGCTGCCATAAGCCAGGGGCATGCTAACAAAAATGTGGAAGATATGCATCAGCAAATTAGTACAATGAGTGCAAGTCAGTTATCAAGTAAATTTTATGTGGGACTTCTGATTTGTGGACATAGTTGGAAGGAAGAAAGCTAACATGGTGGGAAGGAAATGTAATGCGAGAGTGTTAGATTTTTGTTATAGGAGCAGAAGACCTGTCCATAATTAAGATTGCTACACTGCCTCCATTTGTATAGTGATCATGTGGTCTTGACCTGGGAGGTAGCAAAACATGTGGAAATATCAGTTAAGAAGGTGTATATATGGAACTACATTATGATTTTGATACACTCAGGAAGTAGCTTGAATTAGTACCATGGCATAAAGATCTGCAAGGGAGAGATGTTCACAGTACATGGGCATAGTCAAAGGATATATGGAAAAAGTAAGATTACACTGTATACCAAAGTGTTGACTAATTTTGACATTAATATATCAGAACACAGAAAGATAAGTAAATAATTATTTATTGACTTGCCGATATTTTTAGAACACAAAACACAGTTTGTCACGAGTGTATGTGAGATTACAACAACATGGTGTAATAATGGGAGTAGTTAAAAATTGTTGCAACAACACAGACTGAAGTCCTAATTAGGCACCCTCTATGTTAAAAAACAAAATAAAAAAACAGAGACAGAAAGCAGGTACTAGTTATGTCTTAAGATGACTGTGTCCCAAATCTTAGGGCAAATTTATACAGTCATATTTTTCAAACTAGTCTCATTATTACACCATGTTGTAGTCTCATGTACTGTGTTCAGAGCACGGAACACAAACTGTTTCATGCTCTGAAGATGCTGGTTATAACATCAGTGAAATATTAGCAATAAGTCAATAAATAATTATTTACTTATCTCTCTGTGTTCTGATATATATTATAGAACACAGAGAACACATAAGCCTTTCTACACATACACTGTATACCAAAGTTCAGAAGGATAAATTGTGTATGAATTGGATGGATGAGTGCTTTAAGTGTCTTTAAGGATGAACTTCAAAAATTTTTTTTTCTGAAGGGTATATAAGTAGAAAGGTGACCAGCAGGATAATTTATTATTTTTATTATTACTTGACACCTCCAGGGAGTCCCAAACTCGTCGAAGGAGGGCACCTACTCCTTTCTTTTAGTGTTGCACAGTGATCAGCATTCATTTTAGAAATTATGGACTTTATAACTGGGTTAGAAATAATTTGGAAGTTTATTTTGCACTTGGTTAGACCATAATAAATTTAGATTTATCTTTTATCCAAGTGTAGGCAAAAACGTTTGCGCCTGAAAATATCTTCAGGACTGAGGCAAGGTGGTACATCTGTTGGTATCTCGTAGCAAAGGTGGACCAAGCTCTCATCTCTCCTTGTCTTAGTATTAATTTAATTAATTAATTAGCAAATTAATTAATTATTTAGAAACTACATCAAGCTAAATTTTATTTATGATAACATGAGCAAACATTCTTTCTTATAGATAGTTTTCTTTCAGTAACAATGATGTCCTATTTTTAGTATTACAATTGTTATTTTTGATTTAGGATCCTGGATTATCTACAGTCCTGTTTATAGTTACTCTTAGAGAGGAAGGTTCCATGGGTCGAATATGTGCCTTCCACATGTTTGGGATTTTTAGACCATCATTATTGTTCAGATTTGGGTGGTTGATAATAATCTCACAGGCTTCTTAAATTTGTATTCATACCATGTTTTGGTGTGATCTAAACAAGTAGTGCTTTTCCAGTCAGTCCTATGTAAGGTGTTCAGGGCATGATCAGAAAGGCCAGCTTCACCATAGTTATGATATTTAATGTGTCATTTATGTTATTTTTATCTGATAGGAATTGTGCATCCTGTTTCCTCTTATATGGTATGTTACAGGTGCAATAAATACAGTATACTCCAGGGTGGGTCAATGGAGAGAGTGGGTCTTTGGATGAGTTAAGTAACTTTTTAATTTTGCAGGAGGTTAAAGGTGGCTTTGAGGTTGTATTTTTGTAGTATTCCATTTATTTTATCTGATGTCCCTTTAATGTAAGGAATGGTTATAGTTTTATTGTAATCTGGTTTATCTTTGTTTCTTATTGAGGTCGTGTAAAGAATTTTGTTAATAGTGTTTTGGCTGTAACCATTTTTAAGAAAAGTATCGCTGAAACTTTAAATTCGTCTTTCAGTGCAAGTTCACTGGAACAAATCTTCAAAGCCCTGTTTTTTAGAATATTAATGACACCTAGTTTTTGTGTTGTGTGGTGGTAGGAGTTTATGTGTATATACTGGCCAGTATGTGTCGGTTTCCGGTAAACAGTGAAGGAACACAGAAAGATAAGTAAATAATTATTTATTGACTTCTTTCCGATAATCCAGAAGGACAAGTGTGACAGGTGTATCTAGAAATGGAAGTGTGTTCTGTTTTTCAATCTCAGTTGTGAACTGTATGCGTTTCTACAGCTCTTTGTCTCCACCACTCATTCCACCAACTACAGCAAACTGCATCATCTGGGCCAATGCCATCTCCTGTCATCACCACCACTAGTATTTTCACAGACAATCACAAACATCCGTGCCCACAGCAAGATTTGAACCCACAGCCTTTTGGCTGGAGAGCAGATATGCTAACCACTCGGCCAACCAAGTGGTTAGCTTATTCAGATTATGAGAAGAAATTAGCTAGCGAGCAAAGAGAAATTCCAAAGAGTTTTTAATTTATGTGGCAAGTCAGAGAAAGAATGACCATGGAAGGATAACTTTAACACGTTCGCTGCCAACTACGAGTATACTCGTAGTGGGTAAACCTGCTTCACAAGCCAGCTACGAGTATACTCGTAGGACGCTTACCGCCGGGAACGAGATTATTGTAGTGACCTTGAAGAAGTGAAAATGCTTGGCTTGTGGGGCTAGCTTCAAAACTGTGTATTCTCATAGACCGTATATGCTCTGTACAAGCCAACTACGAGTATACTCATAGGACGTTTACCTCCGGTAACGAGATTATCGTACTGACCTTGAATAAGGAAAACTGCTCGGCGTAGGGGAACAGACCATGCCAAAGTAGCGTGGCAACGAACGTGTTAATGAATATACAGATGGTAGAGAGGCAGATGAAATTTTTGAGCTGATTGATCACTTTGCAAGGTTATATTATCCATGTGAAGGTGTTATTATGGTAGAGTTGACAGGGACTGATGTGAGAACAATGTTGAAGAATTAGAGGCACTTAGTATATTGCTGAATCTAAATGTAAATCCAACTATGGGAATGAGATATCAGCTTGCATTTTAAGAGAGTGTGCAAGGGAACTAACTGGCCATGGCTTTGATTAAGCTGTTTAAATTAAGTCTCAGCTCTGGCAAAGTGGAAAGAGAGCAAAATAATTTCTTTCCATAAAAGAGGATCTAGGTCTTTGGTAGCAAATTATAGAGCAATCAGTATGCCAGGAGTTCTGATAAAAGTACTCAAAAAGTTGGTCAGAAAGAGTTTTCAGGAATGTGTGCATAAGTATATAATAGTCTATGAGAGGCAGCATGGCTTTGTGAAGAGTCTGTCATGACATAATTATTATTATTTATTATTATTATTATGGGTATCTCCATGGAGTCAGTAGACTCATCGTAGGAGACCCAAACTAGCAAAACAATATCTGTCATATCTCTCCTCTCATTCACCACCCTCCAGGCAAAAAACCTTGTTCTCACACTCTTATTAACCAAACCCTTCTTTAATTTCTAGGGATGACCTCTTGTTCTTCCATCATTATCACACAGCTGAAACATTTCCCACTGCATCAATCCTATAAAAACCTTTCAGTAATTTAAATGTTTCTATCATATCCCCTCTTCTCTGCCTATCAACTTAGTCACTCTCCAACTTAGTCACTCTTCTCTGAACCCTCTCCAAGGAATCCACGTGACCAGACCCAAGCACAGTAATCCAAATGTGGAGGTATCAACGCTTTATAAATGGGGAATAATAACCTTCTTTTTATCTCTGGATGTCAGTGTGTTCCTCAACAACCAAATAATCCTATGTGCAATTTTGGACACCTTAGCAATGTGTCCCCCTGAACTTCATCTACCTATCTACCAACACCCCTAAGTCCCTAGCCTCATCAATCTCTTGGAGTACTGTTCAATCAATGTAGTACACAGCTGGTATCTTTTAATCCCAAAACGCATGACTTTACACTTTTCCACATTGAACTGATATCCATTATCTTTTGCCCATTCTACCAGCTTATTTAAATCATTCTGCAAACTTTCAACATCAGCTTGATTTTTTATTGCACTACCCAACTTGGCATCATCAGTAAACAACTGAATATCTCCCTTTAAGCTATTTCCTATATCATTTATATACAAATTAAACAAAAATGGCCCAAGCCCAAACACAGAGCCCTGAGGCACACCACTGGTCACCTGTCTCATCCTGGACTCAGCTCCTCCATACACCACCTTCTGGTATCTCTCCCTGAGCCATTCTCCTATCCATATCACCAATTTAGTATCCATTCCCATCTGCTCCAATTTATGTAACAATGTTCCAATGGTTATCCTGTCAAAAGCTTTAGCAAAAAACTCTTTTGTCCAACTCAGATATCATTCTATTATGAAAAGTGAATAGATTGCTAAGGCAGTATCTACCCTTAACAAAACCATGTTGACCTCTATAGAGTATCATATCCTGATACACCCAACCCATTCTTGAATTTTGTCTTTAACCAACTTTTCCAATACTTTTACCACTACTCCTGAGATAGTGATTGGTCTGTATTTAACTACCGCAGTTTTAGACTCACTGTTATGCAAAGGAACCACTTTGCCTAACTTCTACTCCCTAGGGACCATACCAGAGTTCAAACTTAAATTAATTATCCAAGTAAGAGGGGTTGACAATTCCTTTGCACATTCACACAACACCCAAGCTGATATTTCATCTAAACCTACAGCAGTGTTTGTATTTAAATTTTGCAATATATTAAATACCTCTGATTTCTTAGCTTCAATTCTCACATTAGTTATTGCTACAGGTACAGAGATATCCTCACTTGGGTGATAGACTTTTGAAAAGTGATCACTCAGTAACTCGACTATTATATCTGATTTTGTCACCTCACTACCATCAGCACTCACTAAAGTTATCCTTCTGAAGTCATTCTTCCTTTTACTTGCCACATAGCAGAAGAACTCTTTGGAATTACCATTGATCTCATTGGCCAAGGTCTTCTCATAATCTGATTTAGCTTTTCTTACTATGCTGGTAACCTTTCTAGCTTGAGCCTTGTATGAATTAATGAGTTATCCTGATAAGACTTTCGCATATGTGATTGTGTATATATATATATATATATATATTTGGGAAAGTCTAATCGGGATAACTCATTAATTCATATTAATTTTATGTTATTTAATATTATTAAATAATATCTTTATTTCAATCATGTCTTTGCTTAAAAATATTCCCTTTAATACTTAGTGACATAACATCACGTGGCTTGTTCTATTTTTAAATGATCTATTGTTAGTATTCCACCTTGTATATATATATATTTTTTTAAACTGTTCTTGTATCACCACTGAAGATGGTCTGCTATTTCCAGACTGAAATATTTGGTTAATTAAATATCTTTCTTGTGTTTATGTGCTTATGTTATTCATTACTTATGCATATATCCTCTGAACCAATAACCAAGACCAACACTCTCACACTACGTGTCCCTTCAGTTATGTACTGTTTCAAGTAATTATCTTGTGGAAGATGTATGAACTCCATTTCCTTTTTGCTATGTGATATTTCCTCCTTCCAGTTGATATCACCATAATTAAAATCTCCCATAATAATCACTAAACCTGCACTCATTGCACTAATTTGCTGATTCATGAATTCAATATCTCCACCCTGTACCTCCTGGCCTATAGAAGCATCCAACTGTATATTTGGTTGTGTTGGTCACTATTTCACAACAGACCACCTCAAATGAACTCTCATTCATGTCTATCATCATGATATACTACTTTCTTTGGCTGCAACACATCAGCTATCATCAACAGTACTCCTCCCCCTGTTCTATCTTCTCTATCCTCCCTGAAAATACTGTACTAATCACATTCAATTCCAGTGACCACATCTTCTGCTGACAGCCAAGTTTCACTAATGCCTACAACTTTTGGTGAGATTGCACTGACTAATGCCAAAAATTCTTCTCTCTTATTTCGAATGCTTCTTGCATTGGTATACAAAAATTGCAGATTTCCTTTAGTTCTTGTACCGGCTTTAGAACTGATATACAAGTCACTAATTTCAGTAGTCCCATGCCGATTTTTATCCCCTCTCTTCCGCAATTTATTCTGTGAATAAGGATCAATAAATATACAATCACTGCTAAAGTTTCTCTCTCTTACACTCAACCATTTCAATTTTTTGTTTCCCTGACCAATTACTTCAACCTGTTCAGAAAACAGTAACTTCTTCAATCGCTTATGTCCTTCCATGTTCAGATGCAGTCCATCTCTAGCATACAACTGACTTTTTCCTTCAAACACACTTCAGACATGAACAAATTCCAGACCTCTTTTTTTGCACGTTCTTGCAATCATATCATTCATTATCATCGCTCATCTACTTAACTCGTAATTGTCAAAACGAGGTAGCACACACACTATCCTCCCATTGACACTTTTCCTCTTCACAGTATCTAACAATGTTCTTAAATCTTTTGCTACGCTATTTATACCACCACTCAGGTCATTTGTACCCACCATAACTATCATCTTGTCTGCATCATGCCCTCTCTTTATTGCTAAAGCCACTCTTTCTATTGTCCCACCAGCCAAGCACTCCTCATGCATACCACTCTCCATACCCTTAATCATACAATCACCATATATCTTACCACTCTTAACTTCATTCAAGTCCACACAAGCATCACTTATGCACTCATTTTCTGCGCCATTCAGCATGACTCTCTCTCAGTTTCATTACTCAACGCTCTTTTACTTACCCTCCCCACTCTCACGGCATCTCGTTTCTTCTAGACCTCTTGCGCTTTTATTTTGTTGACTCCCAATCACTCCCATACTATTTATTACTGCGTCATTCACCAAAGACTCACCCATATGTAATCGTGTTCTAGTTACTTCAGCTAAAGTAATCTCTATAGTCCTAATTTCTCTGTTAACACAATAAACTCAATTTTAACTTCCAGTACTCCTTACTGAGCACTTCCAATTCCTCATGCAGAAGATGAAGGTCATTTTCATGAACTCCTGCCGAAGTTCTTCTGCTATGGTCCCGATCGATGTCAGCTTCCATTCCTAAATGCTCTAGCCTATCCCGACACTTCTCACATATGTCGACATTTTCGTTCTTCTCATTTAGCCAGACTGACCACAGATCCTTCACATTCTTCAGTGCATAAATCTAGCAGTTCTGCAACGCATCCATTGCGAAAAATCTATCACTGAGCCAGCCTTTCGTGTAGAAGTCCTGTGTGCTGCTGACATATGTTTCTTGTTGGATGTCATCTTTACACGGTGAAGTAATGAAACAAACAGCAGCGAAAACACATGTATACAACACAGTTCCAAACAATAACACCACTGAAGGACACTTGTATCTAACCGATGCACAACTGCAGCACAATTTGAGACAAAAAGCCACATTATATTTAAATTTAAAACATGTTTTCTATCCTAACTAAACACGACCACCACATTCACCAAGGATTTTCTTGGTGAATGTGGAAAAAAAAATGATAATCTGCTAACTTTTTATAGTAGAGTTACAGTTAAGTTGGCTAAAGGGAATGGCTATACAGTGATATTGCTAGATTGTGCAGGAATGTTTGACAGGATACCACATTAAACTCTGTTACGCAAACTTCAACAAATGGGGATGGATATGAAACTGGTGATATGGATAAAAACATATGTGATAGACAGATATCAAAAAGTAGTATATGGAGGAGCAGAATCCAAGAGAAGACAGGTGACTAGTGATGTGTTGCAGAGATTTGTGCTTGGACCACTGCTGTTTAATTTGTACATAAATGATAAAGGGAATAATTTGAAGGAGATTTTCAGTTGTTTGCTTATGATACAAAGTCGGGTAGCTTAATAGTTTATCAAGGTGATGTAGACAGCTTGCAGGATAACTTAAATAGGCTGACAGTATGGACAGAACATGATGAATATTTAATGTAGAAAAGTGTAAAGGTATGGATTTTGGGATATAAAGATTACAAGCTGTTTACCAGATTGTGGGAACTGTAGTCCAGGAAATTGATGGAGCTAGAGATTTTGAAAATAGTAGTAGACATAATAAATTTAGTTTAATCCTTTATCCAAGTGAGAGCAAACAAAGTTTGCACCTGAAAATATCTTCAGGACTGAATATGGTGTTGTACTATCTTACCTGGGTTAGTAGTACAACACCAGGCAACTCGTAGCAAAGGTGGAGCAAGATACCAACGTTCCTATCCCAGTATCTCCCATATCTCCCATAATGCAAAACACATCTCCTTGCAGATATGTATAATGTTATGCATTAAGGGATTGACCACTACCCAGACTAGTTTTGACCTTTATTGAGGTCTCTTCAGTGGGAGCCAGGCCCACTCCTATAGGTAAAGATGACATTGCTATTGCTTCTGCCTGGTATCTCCAACTCTGGGCCTGGCTCCCACTGAAGAGACCTCAATAAAGGTCAAAACTAGACTGGGTAGTGGCCAATCCCTTAATGCATAACATTATACATATCTACAAGGAGATGTGTTTTGCATTATGGGAGATACTGGGATAGGAGTGTTGGTAGCTTGCTCCACCTTTGCTACGAGTTGCCTGGTTGTTGTACTATCTTACCCAGGTAAGATAGTACAACACCATATTCAGTCCTGAAGATATTTTCAGGCGCAAACTTTGTTTGCTCTCACTTGGATAAAGGATTAAACTAAATTTATTATAGTCTAACCAACTGAAAAATCAACTTTCAATAGTAGTAGACAGAGAACTTAAATTTAGAGGGCATATTACTAAAGTCCTCTCTAGCCTGTATATTTTGGGGCAGTGAAGAGGACCCAGAGGGAAGTGACCAAGATGGTGAGTGGTCTGCGAAATGTTCCCTAAGAAAATAGATTGAAGGTTTGTTGGTTTCAAAAGTTAGTTGATAGGTGAAAGGGGGGGGGGGAATTGGGGATATGATATAAACGTTCAAGTTACTTAAAGGATTTTATAGGACTGAGGCAGGGGAAATGTTTCTGCACTTGTCTTTGTCTAGAGGGAGCAGAACAAAAGGTCAAACCTGGAAGTTGGTAAGTATGGTTAGCAAAGTCGTGAATACCAGATTTTTTTTCACTTGGAGAATGGTGAATGAATGGAATGGGTTGTCTGAATCAATTGTAAGTGCTTTGGGTCTCTCATGATAAGTTTCAGGACTCTGTGGATGAGTCCATGCAATAATAATAATATTAATTCATTTCTCCATAATCTTGATTTACTGTTCTCTTTGCAGTCGATATGTTTTTTACAATATGTTATCAGCATTGTGTAGTTGCCCTTCTATAGAAACATATGCTGCACAGTGCAGTACTTCCCTTTATGTAGTGTCCAACTGGTAACTAGACTGCTGTAGTTCCTGAACCCTGGATTGATTGTTTCCACATCAGAATGCTGAGATTTCTGAAATTCCAAACTGAAAATATTTCCTATCACTTATTTAAATGTGTATTTTATGAAATAGATATTATTAACTGCAATGATGACCGCACAGATGATGGCTTAGTATCAAGCAATCATCTGTGCAGTTATAGTCTAGAATAAGTTAAAATAAATACAGTGGAGTAGAATACTTGAGTGATCCATTAGTATTATTCTTGCATGGGGGACCTGCACAGAGTCCTAAAACTTATCATGGGAGACCCAAACTATCAACACAGTATCTGTCTTACCTTTCTTTGAAACCAGCAACTATCGAAGTGAAAAGTCTGGTATTCACAACTTTGCTAACCATACTTACCACTTGAGAGGATCAAAAGTGTGTCTCAGGTTGCAATATTGAAGTAGTGGATGGGACTCAGAATATGATTGGAAATTTGTGTGATGTAATGTTAGATAGTATTGAAAGTGAGATTAAATGTGGCATGATTGAGAAAGTAAAAGTGTTGAACAAAAGACAAGATTAGTATGACTGATGTAAAGAATGAAGAGTTGGCTGCAATGAGGGAGATAGCTCAGTTGCATGGAGTGATACATAGGGTGAAGCGGGAATTGGAGCAAATGCAAAAATGTCTCGCTAGTGAATCAGCTGATAACAGAAAGAAAGAAAGAAATGCGAGGAAGAAAAATCAAGGATCAAGTTTTGTACAGCTTGAAGTGGCTGGAATGAATGATTTAAAAGGGGAAAAGTATGGCATGAGAAAAGACATGATAGAATTACTGATTTCTTGAAAAACTTTTGATTTCTTTTGCTGGAAGTAGCAAAAGAAAAGAGTGAGAGAGTTAAGATAGTGAGTCTGTTGCCCTGGTATGACAGAGTACAGCTGTGAAGGAGGACCATAATAGCAATTCAATCGATGTATAGGTTATGTAGGAGGAGTGGTGTGGAATTTATGGATGTGTGGAGTGATTTTAATGGCTGAAAGGGCTTATACAAGAAGTTTGTTTTTCATCTGAATGGATTTGGTGTTCAGAGACTGGAAAAAGTGTTGCTGAATGAAGTGAAAGTGGATATGCAGAATCAGGGAAACTGGAGCTTTTAGGGGGTGGGGGTAAGCAGTTAAGTGCATATGCAGACATCAGTGAGGTGTGGCAGATTGTAAGAATATGTACAGCATGCCTAAGTTAGTATCACTGGTAACAAACCAGGATGGGATAATTAGTATAAAGTGGCAGGATAGCAGTAGGCCTAAGAGGCTTTTGCACTTTATATATACTAATACCAGGAACATTTGGAACAAACAGCAGGAATTTATAGCATTGGTTGGCTCATCCTGGCTAAAGGTTATTGGCATTAGTGAGACATGGCTAACAGAAGATGATATAGTTAGTGGGATAGAATGTGAAGGGTATAGTGCGTTTGGGGTGAATAGTGAGAAAAAAATGAGAGGAGTGTTATTGATGATAGCCGATGAACTGCAGCCAAAGAGAGAAGAAATTCAACTAACTGCAGGCCAGTGAAAGTAGCACACTTGAGGCCATCTGATGTAAGAATGAGGCCAGCAGGACAAAATATACAGTTGGATGCTGCTATAGACCAGAAGATGGAAAAGGTGAAGTATGCAGTTTGCATCGGCAGATAGACTCAATGAGTGAAGGATATGTAGTTATTATGGGGGATTTCAACTATGGAAACATAGATTAAAAGAAGGAGAGGACACATGGGACAAAGGAAAAGGATTTTATGCTGTTACTAAGGAATAATTACCTGAGACAGCATGTAATGGAATATACTAGGGGGTTTAAGAGTGCTCGATCTATTAATTGCATCTGAGAATTTGTCTATAACGATGACCATGTTGTCACCAATTAGTGAGAGTGATTACATGGTCTGAACCTGGGAGGTGACCAAATGTGGAATTTTCAGTTAAGATGAAAATAAGGGGGCACATGTGAAATTACAGGGCTGGTAAGTATGACAATCTTAGGAGATTGCTTGGATCAATGCCATGGCATGGAAAACTACAATGGCTGGATTTCGAAAGGGTATGGCAATAAAGGCGTGTTTGAGAGAGGTAATGGAAGACTACATAAATAGAGTAAGGAGAGTAAATCAAGTGGGAGTTAAATGGATGAATATCATTATGAAAGTAGAGCTGGAAAAAAAAAATTGTAGAAGGAATTTCAGAAGAAAGGTGACCTGCAGTCACATTAACAGTACCAGACACAAGCCAGAATGGTAACTAGTGTGGTAAGAAATGCAAAAGCAGATTATGAGAGGAAGCTAGCAATGCAGGCTAGAGAGAATCCCAAACAGTTCTTTCGATATGCTGCAAGTAAAAGAAATAATGTATATGGCAGGATCATTTTAAGGAATGCCAATGGTAGGGAGGTAACTGAATCAGTTGAAATAGTAGAATTACTAAGTGAACACTTTTCAAAAGTATATCATCCAGGTGGTATTGCGATTGATATTGCGAGAATAAGACAGGCAAAGGCTTATATATGAACTGAAGTAAATGAAATGGAGGTGCATTGCATATTACAGAATCTTAACACTTTGAGTCCAATTGATGTAAATATACATCGATAGGACATTAAGTCCCAGTAGGTTTATTATTATTCAGGCCTCCATGGAGTCAAAAGACTCATCGCAGAAGGTCCTTCCTAGGAAACACAAAGTCTATCATACCACTTCTTAAACTCATTGACCGTAGTTGCTCTCACCACTCTATCAGGCAATGAATTCCACGGTTCAACCACCCTCCATGCAAAGAAACCACTCCTTGCCCTCTTGCCCACAGCTTCCTTTCGTAATGTCCAGGGATGATCCCTTGTCATCACTCCTTCCTGCTGTTCAACCAAGTGAAAGAACTCCCCAGTGTCAGCCCTTTAGCCACCTCAACAGTTTAAAACTCTTGATCATATCACCTGTCCTTCTTCTTCTATTCAACAAACTCTGCAGTCCACATTCCCTCAGTCGATCCTCATAACTCACATTGTACAGTCCTGAAACTATCTTTGTTATCCGCCTCTGTACCCTTTCCACAGTTAATTTATCCCCTTCAAATCCTAGAGACCAAATCTGAGAACAATAGTATGTGTGGTCTGATCAGGGTCTTATACAATGGAATGATAACTCTTTTATCTCTGCAGGTCAGCGTCCTTCTCAGTATTGCAGCAATCCTCTGTGTTACCTTCACCACCTTTGCAATATGTCCCCTGAATTTGAGGTTTCTATCAATCATCAACCTCAGATCTCGCTTATCTCCCCTACTTCCTCCAGTACAACTCCACAATAGAATATGAAGTGTGCCATCGATGCATCCCAAACTTCAAGACCTTACATTTTACTGCATTAAACCAACATCCCTATTTATTTGCCCATGTGTCTAGCATGTTTAGGACTCAAAGTGTTAATGTGAATACAGCTGTAGGATTTGATGGTATACCACCTTGAGTTTTACGTGAGGCAGCAAGGGAATTGTCAGTGCCCTTGACTATATTCTTTAATTTAAGTCTCAGATCTGGGTTAATCCCAAGGGTATTGAAAGAGGGAAAATAGTTCCATTCAATGAAGGAGGCTCCACCACTGATGTATCAAATTTCAGACTGATCAGCATGTCAGGAGTTTTCAAAATATTGGAGAAGTTAGTAAAGAGCAAAATACAGGAAGGGATAGATGGAACTGGGATACTTAATGGGGTCAGCATGGTTTTGTGAAGGATGGGTCATGCCTCAGTAACTTCTTCATGTTTTTTAATGCAGTGACAACTGAGTTGGATAAAGGTAATGAGTTTACAGTAATACTGATGGACTTTGCAAAGGCCAAGATACCACATGGATTTCTAATCAGTAAATTGTAGCACATGGGGATGAATATAGGTTTGGGGAGATGAATAGGAGGATGGTTGATGGAGAGATATTAGATAGTAGTTTATTCAGAAGTAGGCCTTTGACTAGTGGTAATGCTGCAGGGTTCTGTTCTTGGACCCCCTACTGTTTATTTTGTTCATTAACAATATAGGAAAGGGTCTGGGAGGAACTTTTCAGTTATTTGCCAATCATGTAAAGTTGGGTAGAACAATAGATAATACAGATGATGTCAAAATTTTGCAGGATGATTAGGATAGATTGGCAGACTGGACAAAGGAGAATCGATGTCAGTTTAATGTGGCATAGTGTAAAGTTATGCATTTTGGGGTGAAAAGATTGCCAGCAGTATACTACATTGGTGGAACTGTACTCCAGGAAATTCATAAGGAGTTAAAGTTTGGGGGGGGGGGCACATGGCAAAAAGTGGACAAAGCAGCCCATCAGATAACTTTGTTACTGAAGAATACTTTCATGAGCAGAGACAGGCAGGTTATTATTCCTGTTTATCATGCCTTGATAAGATCCCATTTTTACTACTGCATGCAGATCTTGGTGCCAGGGTTTCTTAGTGATGATGATGAGGAGGAGGTAGA
Organism: Typopeltis vanoorti; assembly: GCF_054136105.1. Lineage (NCBI taxonomy): Eukaryota > Metazoa > Arthropoda > Arachnida > Uropygi > Thelyphonidae > Typopeltis > Typopeltis vanoorti. Next base: position 28,847,488 of record NC_143549.1, read on the forward strand.
GAGAGGATCCAGAGGTGAGTTACCAAGATGGTAACAGGTCTGTGGAATGAAGCTTGCAAGAACAGGTTGAAGATTTGCGAGTTACAGAAACTGGTTGATAGGTGGAAAAGGGGTGATATGATTGAGACATACAAATTACTGAGAAGTTTTTACATTATTAATTCAGAGGAAATTTTTCAAAACAGGTGTGTCAGTGGGAGAACTAGGGGTGATCCATGGAAACTGAGTATGAATGTATTTAGCAGTGGTACTAGAAGTAGGCTTTATGTTTACAGAGTAGTGAATGAGTGGAATAAGTTGCCAGAGTCTATTATGGGTGCCATGATGTGAACGAGTTCAAAGCAAAGTATGAGAGTTCAAAGCAAAGCAAAGTATGATATCACTCCCTGCACAAATGTTGGATAGTTCTTAACATGATGTTTAGGGTCTCCCTCAACGAGTCTAAAGACTCCTTGGAGTTGCCTGTAATAATAATGCTGGCTTGGTTGGCAGAGTGGTTAGCGTATCTGCTCTCCAGCCAAAAGGCTGCGGGTTCTAATCCCGCTGTGGGCTTGGATGTCTCTGATTGGCTGTGAAGTGATGGTGGTCGGTGGTAGATAGCGTTGCCATAGATGATGAAGGTAGTTGCGGTTGGTGGAATGGTGGAAATGGAGAGTTGTAGATTAGGTGTCCTCCCTTGATGAGTCTTTGGACTCCCTGGAGGTGTTGTGTAATAATAATAATAATAATAATAATAAATTGCACGTGTTATTTGGCCAGTTCATTGGTCTGCAGGATGAAAAATCAGGGTTAGGAAAGTTGAATAAGATTGTGATTGATGAGGTCAAGGGATTTTTCTTGCAATTGGTGGTAAGTAATTGAATGGAACATATTGCAGGAGGAAGCAATGAATGAATTATAAAAAGATTTAAATTGGAAGGTGATGATAAACATTATGAGCAGTGTTAGATGTTTTGTTATTCATTCATGGGATTCCATGTAAGTACCCAATTATCATTACTAATAATATTATATGTTTATTATAAAATATACAGTTTTTGTAAAGAATTTGTTTTAAATTTATTTATATATATATATTTTTTCACTCTTTAAAAGATGTTTTCCTTTTAATTTTTAGGAATTTGGTACTAGATTAACACGCTGCCCCTTTATTGATGCACACATTCAGCTTCCATCTGAGACTAGGCAGCTCACACCATGTAATAAATCACAGTTACCTTTATGTGAAAATCTAATAGAATTGATAAAAACTGAGGTAAGTATACATTCTGAGCCAAAAGAGTATGAATACTATTTAAATTTTGGCTTTATTGTCATCATCATAATTCACAGTTGAGAATTCATAGTAGTATAATATCTTACCTCTTGCTGTGGTTGTTGATTAGCTTTAAGATAGCACTTTTGACCACCCATTTTGATTATCATTTATACCTTCAAACATTCCTTCCATAAATCAATAACTTAATACCTGTTCTCATGAACTCTTTTTTTTTTTATTAGTTTTCATGGATCAGCTTGGATACTACTTTCATTCTTAATATCATCTATTTGTCAATTTATTTTCTTATGCATAAATTTTCTTCTTTCAAATCATTTAACTATCCAAGTTGCAGTCCTATGACTTATATTTCAGAGTCAACGAATACAATTTTTTTTTTCATTTGTCACTAAATATTTGCCAGCATGATTGTTGCCTTAAAATCTCAGTTTCCATGTACTAAGACTTAAATGCAGGGAAAAGCGAGTTGTCGAGATTCCAGGATAGTAGTATATGAAAATTCCATAGTTAGAGTATTAATTAATGAGAGAGTCCATGGTCTGCTATCCAGGAGGGAGAATGAGTAAGATAATTCAGGCATTGAACATCAGGAAGAAACAAGCAAGAGAGTTAGTGATGCTTATGGGGACATTATTATTATTATTATTACTATTATTACATCACACCTCCAGGGAGTCCAAAGACTCATCAAGGGAGGGCATCTACTCTACAACTCTTTATCTCACTACTCCACCAACCTTCATCATCTAACACCAATGCCATCTACCACCACCTACCACCACACATATTACCTAAGTGGACATAAGGAGCATGTGAGTGCAAATATCTGAAGGTTATTGAGAAGAATGAAAGATAACAGAGTAGTGGGAAAAATTGTCAGTGTGTTGTCAAGGTATGACAATGATGATGAGTTGCGACAGAGAACTAAAATCATGAATGGTATGCTAGCAGTTGTTGGAGGCATGGCATGCATTTGAGGAAAGAGTGAAATATACAGGCGTAATGCATTTATTTTACACACATTATGGACTCTACAACTGTGTTATAAATAATTATTTTAATTTCTCGACATTTCGACCTTCATATTAAAGTCATCATCTGGAGTTACACACACACACATATATATATATATATTTATATACAGAGACAAGCTAAATTACATTTCACACAGTATGCTGAAGAGACAATGATTTGATCAACATTTATTCTACTGGCCTAACTTCTAGTGATAATAAAATAAAATTACAATAAATAAAATGAGATAAAATAAATTAACTACATCAAAGCTATATTTTATTTACGATAATATCAGAGAAACATTCTTCATATAGACAGTTTTGCTACAGTAAAAATGATGACCTAATTTAAACATGACAATTGTTATATTAGATTTAGGATCTTTGGGATTTTTAGATAATCATTATTGTTAAGATTAGGGTGATTGATAAGAATCCCACAGACCTCCTTAAATTTACATTCATACCATGTTTTGGTGTGATGTAAACAACAGGAGCTTTTCCAGTCAATTCTATGTGAAGTGTTCTGGGCATGATCAGAAAGACCAGCTTAACCATAGTTATTATATTTAATGTGTTGTTTATGTTCCTTTTTTCTGATAGGAATTGTGTGTCCTGTTTTCCCTATATAGGGCAAATTACAGGTGCAATGAATACAGTATACCCCAGGGTGGTCCAGTGGAGGGAGTGGATCCTTGGATGTGTTGAGTTAGTTCTTTAATTTTGCATGAGTTTTAAAGGTGGCTTTAAGGTTATATTTTTGTAGTATTCTGTTTATTTTGTCTGATATCTCTTTAATGTATGGAATGGTTACAGTTTTATTATAGTGTTGTTTATTTTTGTTTTTAAGTGAGGTCTTGTGCAAAATTTTATTGATATTATTTTGGCTGTAACCATTTTTTAGGAAGGTATTGCTGATAACTTTTAATTCATCTTTAAGTGCTTGTTCATTGAAGCAAATCTTCAAAGCTCTGCTTTTAAGTATATTAATAACTCCTAGTTTTTGTGTGTATGTATATATTGGCCAGTATATGTTGGTTTTTAGTAAACAGTGAAGGAAAACTGCCAGAAAGAAGATGTGTGTAGCAAGTGTATCTAGAATTGGAAGTGTGTTCTGATTTTTAATCTCATTTGTGAACTGTTTGTTTTGTTTGTTTAGGTGGCTTAGGAAAATGTCTGGTGGCCATTTGGCCAGATAACGAAAACATCATCAACGTATCAAAGCCAGATTTTGGGCTTTAAAGGAGAGGAATCTAGAGCATGTTGCTCAAAATGTTCCATGTAAAAGTTAGCAATGGGGGAGGGGGATAATAGTGAGCCCATGGCTGTGCCTTCTTTTTGTAGGTAGAAAGTGTTTTGCCGCACAACATAGACAGAGCATAATACATGTGCAAAGAGTGCTGTGATATCAGAAGAATTTGTCCTGTAATAGAAGGATTATGTTATTGATTGGGGCATTTGTGAATAGGGCAGAGACATCAAAACTGACTAAAAAATCATCTTTTTCCAGTGCGATGTCTTTGATTTTGTTTACAAAGTGTAGTGTTCTCTTAATATAGGAGGCAGAATGACCTATCAACTCCTTGAGTGTTGATGCTAGTTTCTTGGCTAGGTGATAATTGGGACTGACTATACCTTCAACTATCTGCAGGAATGGTGTGTTTTGTTTGTAAATCTTTGGTAGACTGTAAATTCTCAGGGAACGAGCATAGTGCAGAAGTAATTTTTTAACAATATCTTCAGGCCACACTGTTGACTGATTTAAGCAGCTTCTTCGTTTTCTTTTTTTATTCGATTGGTAGGATCATAGTTAACAAGTTGATAGGTGCTGTTGTCCAAGAGTATTAGATTCATTTTTTCCAAATAAGTAGTTTTATTTAGAATAACTGTGGTATTATTATTATTATGTGACATCTCCAAAGAGTCCAAAGACTCTTCGAGGAAAGGCACCTACTCTACAACTCCCCGTCTCCACCACATCATCCACCAACTACAGCAAACCACATTATCTACATCAACGCCATTTACTGACCACCACGACCACTAATATTTTCACATGCAATTACAGATATCCAACCCATGGCAAGATTCAAACCCACAGCCTTTTGGCTGGAGAGCTGATATGCTAACCACTCAGCCAAGCAGGCTGCCATAGATAAAACTAAAACATTTGCATTTTTTGGACAAATTCCAGTTAGAAGCAAAATAGTTATTAATAATAAAATAATAGAACAGGCAAATACTTTCAGTTATCTTGGATATGAAATGTAATACGAAGGAGAAAAAGACATTAAATTAAAAACTTGAAAATTTTTACAGATTATAGGTCTGATAAATAGAACCCTCAATCCAAATATTATACAAAAAAAAAAAAATGCTCTGAAAAGATACAATACTTTAGCAGTTCCCACTTTATTATATGGTGTGAAATTTGGGCAATAAACAAATAAGATAAACAAAGAAGAAAAAGTGAAGTGAGATTCATGAGAAGAACGACAAAATACACATTATTCGGAAAAAAAAAAAAAGGAATAAATATATATTTAAAGTACTAAAAATAAACCAATAGAAGAAAAACTAAACAATTACAAACAAACTTGGATAGAACATGAAAACTGAATCACCAACACCTGATATCCTTAACATATTTGCTGCCATGCTCCTCGGGCAATGTTTGTTACTGCATGCCAAGCACTTTCACTTCTTCAAGATCAGTACGAGTAATCTTGTAGCCAGTTGGTAATTGACATATGAGTATATTCGTAGTTGGCTTGTGAGGCTCATATACCAACTACGAGTATACCCCTAGTTGGCAGCGAACATGTTAACAAATAATGAAATTTAAACCAATTGGAAAGAGAAGGCTGGGTAGACTTCAAAAGAGAATATTAGATAGATAATGAAACTGGAACAGACCTATATGGTCTATATCCATAATTAGCATTATAATGATGATGATGATGTTTCTTTCAGTTATAGAGGCATCCTCAGGGAGTACACATAGACGAAACTTTATCATGAGAAAATCCCAGTTTCCAAATCTGTGTAACAGTGTTAAAGCATAAGTCTGTGTCATTAGGTCATATTATGAGGCTCTCTTTTCTTCCAGTTCTTACACATATATCTAGTATCTTTTTATTTTACCCCAAACATGTTACATTTAGATACATTGAATAGACATTCCCTGTTCCTAACTCATGGGATAGTGATTCAATCTGAATATGTTGTCTCATGTTTCATGATAATTATACTGTAGAGGAAGAAAGAGGATGTTCACTTAATCACCACCTAGCTCTGACTATTTTACAAAAATTAATTAATTAATTGCTATGAGCTTCCATAGCTCAATCAGTTTCAATGATGTCCTTTGGTTAGAAAGAACTGGTTTTAAATTCCTATCTAAGTTGTGAAGAACCTTTATCTGGACTTTCTTCTCAACTAAAGGTGAGATAGCTTGTCTCATACAAAGGTTGCAGTTTTTCCAGAGTAAACTCAGGTTTCATTCTGCAAAACAGCAAACTGGCCAGGAGAACACAGGCATGTTACATTGTATGGATAAGATTAATTGCTTAATCTTAACCCTATCAGTGCATTAATTAGGTTTCCAAGAAGCCAAGTTATTTGACAATGACAGGCCATTCAGCCTAACATGTAAGAGGGAATGGGGAGGTGGATAATTAACACGTTCAGCTTGTGAAGCTCATATATGAACTACGAGTATACTCATAGTTCGTATATGAGCTTCACAAGCCAACTACGAGTATACTCGTATATCGATTTACCGACCTCCTATGCCAAATACGAGTTAACCCTTAGTATAATTACGTTAATTTGGACCCTTGGATTCTGAATAAAGCAGAGAGCACATCTGGGGGCTTGATAGAAGCGAAATAATTTCAACTAAAATATAGTATATTATATATGTGCCTCAGAAGCCAACTACGAATATACTCGTATGTCGATTACCAACCTCCTATACCAAGCGCGAGCTAATCTGTAGTAAACATGTAATTTGTAAATAATTTAAAACTGATAAAATCAATAAAAATTATAAAATGAAATCAATAAAATAAAAATCAATTTATTCAAATTTCGAATGATACACTTTAAAACAATTATCCAAGCACAATGGCTGTTTTTCCTGGCAAACAGGACAATAATTACGTGTTTTGCGTCGTTGTTTCTTTCTTGTACATTCTCGGCATGGCTTTGTCAGCGAATATTTTTTTCTGTAGGTGGTAAAATTTCCAAATAATGAAGATCCCGAATCCTGCTGATATTCTGTGATGCTGTAAGCTCATCCATTCCAACAAAAACTGAGATAAAGTGATCTCTAAATTTTAACGCAGTTATTGCGTTTCCAGTAATTATATTATAAAATTTATGCGCATTTTGAATGTATATATCAAAAATGCGTATTGCCAGTTTCTTTGGCCATCTAATTGTCTTTCGTAAGGGGAAATAGTAAGAAAGCATGTGATCAGAAAGATCGATGCCTGACATACCCAAATTATAGTCTCTAACAATATTTGGTTTTAATTGAATTTTACCATTCCGATTTTTTGCTTCAACCATTTCAAATTTGTGCATATTTGAAATGGAAAGAACTTCCCTCTTATCCTTCCATTTACGATGATGAATTCATTAAATTCATCATCGCTCATATTAGCATAAGCTTCTAATTCATTATCAGTAAGTTTTCTTTTACTGGCCCTGGCGAAACTGAAGGTTTTTAGAGACTAGACACAATAAACACATTCTTCAGTGCATGTAATATATGGTTGGGGGTGATACGAGATTACTCGTAGTTGGCATATGAAACAAAATTCTGTCTGATAAGCCGGCTACGAGATTACTCGTAGTGACCTTGAAGACGAAAGCGCTTGGCGTGCTGGAACAAACTATGCCCAAGTAGCGTGGCAGCGAACGTGTTAATTTTTAGGAATTTATTTTATACCTGCATTATATAAAATTGGATTTTTTTCTGATTCTTATTTTTTAATTATAATAATCTGATCATTGCATCTTCCATCAGACAGCTGAGATTCATAATAAAATGATGACACTCTCACCTAATTTTTAGTATTTGTAGATCGAATGAATTGTTAAAGAAACATGTGAATGAAAAGAAATGAATGCAATAAAAAAAAGCAGTAAAAGAAGCTGAAAAGGATAACACTATCATTACAGAAAATAAGTTGAGCATATAAACTCAAAGGAAAGAAGCAGACTCGACTGAAGTAAGAAATTCATACTCGACTGAGTTATTGCATTTGAATGGTGTTAGCGTTACATTTTGGAGAGAGCAGTCTTCATTGAGAGGGTGGAAGTGCACAATCAGGAAAAGTATATATTATTATTATTATATGACACCGCCAAGGAGTCCAGAGACTCATTGAAATGAGACTCATAGAGGACATCATGGAGGACATCATGAATTCAAGAAGTATCAGAAATAAATGAAAGGAGTTTTGGGCATTGGTCAGCGTGACTTGGCCAAAAACTGATATAATTTTTTAACTATATACTGTATTTTTCGGACCATAAAATGCACCTTTTCATGTAGAGAAATTGACTTAGAATTGGAGTGCATCTTATGGTCCAAAGGTAGGTGATACCAGGTAAGTCATAGATTTCCATGATTTCAATGCAAGCCAAACACATGTCTCACTGCATATGTGGGAATCCCTGATTTACATACAAAAACTTTACTGCCGTCAATAGTAGTTAGTAGACAAGCAAGACAATTATTAAGTCTTTTAAAAAATGCAGCATAAGTAATGTGCCGGATGGTACTGAAGATGACTTAGTTTTTGAAGAGAGTAATGACAATAGTTCAGACAATAATATGAAAAATGACAATAATGAACAAGTGATGGTGCCAAGACAAGTAAAGACAAACTCAATGGTGCTGGTACAACTTACGATAATAACAAATAAAATTTAAGGTTTGTGAATATTTTTATGTAATAATATAATTTTTCTAAAAATTATCTCATAAATTTGGGGTCAATCTTATAGTCCGGTGCATCTTATCATGAAAAATATGGTAGCTACAGGAATAGAATGTAAGGGATATTATATTTTCAAAGAAAGTTTCAGTTTCTAGAAAAGCATAAAACAGGACTATCTGGCAAGGACCTGGCACATCACTGAGGGACATAGTGACCATACAGCATCTGAAGATGTCCAATGAATACATAGATGTATGAACAGTTATTTGCTTTTGAAATGGGGAAAAAAAATTACAATGAGCATGAGCAAAGAACTTATGTATCCCAGACTTCACAGAACAATTTTTTTTTTTCTTGATTTATTTCCTTGACCTTTTGGAATAAGTTTCCTTATACAAGCATTCCCCAGTTTACAAATGAGATACATTCCTGAAAACATCTTTAAGTCAGATTTGTATAACTCAGATCCCTGATGAACAGTGCATATGTGGTAATAATAATAATAATAATATCATGGCTTATATGTGGTAATAAGAATACAGTGTAATAATAATAATAATAATAATAATAATAATAATACCCCTGTACTGTAATAATATGTTACAGAAACTATTGTGCTCTTTCTTTTAACTCAAACAAACAGAACATAAAAACAAACTCATACAAAAATCTTAGCTAGGAGAAATTTCAAAAAAAGAATATTAATGGTTGCATCAATGTCTTGCTTACTGGAAGGGACATTTTTGAGGCAAGAAGGTTGACTAACATTAATCAGAAGATGATGATGGAGATGGTACTAGAGAGGATGGAGCTGGTGCTGGAGAATCAGGATTTCATTCTGTTGCTGGAGGAGGGGAGCTTACCACTGAGGTCAGTTTCTTGAAAAAGGTATGTAGTGTTGTTTGCACAGCTTTTTTTTTTCTCATCATAAATGGCGTTGTAGCAGCTAATGTTCTCACTAACTTCATGGTAAATCTTTGTAAACCGCTCAATGTTAGGATCTTGCTCAAGCTTAGCAAATCGTGCTTCAATGAGACAAAAGGCTTTAGCTAATTCTTTTGTCGTAAATTTTCTCGGCTCTTCTGATTCTTCATGTTCTTGTGTTTCTATCAGCTGCTTCTCTATCCCCATAAGGTCTTCATTGGTTAATTCTTGTGAGTGAGACTCCAGTAAGTCAATGACATAATTTTCATTGATATCCAATTGCAGTGCATTGCCACTATCCACCACACCTTTTCTGGCTTCGGCAATGTCTTCTGTGAAGGCATAAAAATCATCACTGAATTGAGGACACAATTTGTTCCACATTTTTGTTGTTGTTGTTTAATTGTTGATTTCTTCCCTTCCTCCCAAGAATCAGCAATGTTTTCATGGCATCAAAACATTGCTGGTTCTTCCAGAACTCTCTCAAGGTCATCACATCATCTTCCGTAGCCATGACTGCTTGCAGGAATGTACACCGTAAGTAATAAGCTTTAAATGCAGAAATGACTCCCTGGTCCATTGGCTGTAGTAACAATGTAGTGTTGGGTGGTAAAGGTCGTATTTTAATAATGCAGTGAAGTGCAGGTTTGTTTACATGCATGAAAGAAACTAGTTCCTGAATTATTACTTTAATTTTGTAATTATCAATTATCCTCATGGGAAGCCTTGGGAGCCATTTGTAAGTACAGAATGCCATAAGTCGGGTCATCTGTAACCCAGGGACTGCCTGTACATATTTTTGAAAGTACAACTTGCAAATGTGCAATTTTTATGTTAACGAGTTCCTTCCTTCATTTCAACTTCATCCTGATCTGTGTTACAAGTGTATTACATGAATTACATGATACATACAGTGCAACTTCTTATTCTACACCCTCTGTCCAAAAAGAAACTGAAATTTTCAAAAATAGAAGAAACTAGTGGTGCTACCTGTTGTATCTTTTTGTTGTCGCAAGCGGCAACCTTCATTAGTGTTGTGTCAACTGTTTATGACATTTGTTTCATTAGAAGTTATAGTGCCAAGAGTGAGAGTGTGTTTTGACAAATAGTCGGAAAATGAGTTTCAAACAGAGAGCTGTGATTGACTTTTGCATTAAACTTGGTAAAAGTTTTACCAAAATGCATCAAATGCTTCAAAAAGCATATGTGATGAATGCTTACCCCATACACAAGTTTACAAGTGGTTTAAGCGATTT